>NC_071467.1:4548401-5257776 GCF_028500815.1 Rissa tridactyla | reverse complement strand
GCTGTCCTTCCTCTCCATCCCATCCTTCCTCACCATAAGATAAGCAGCCTCCACAAATAAGAGCAGATTTTAGTCTTTCAGAACACATCTATGCCAAGTACCTAAAACACATGGTTTTTGAGAATTTGAAATTTACTGTCATGTATCATTCTCATTGCAGCACTGTGAAGTTTGGGCATTTGGAGTGACTGAGAGAAGGCTCTGGGGAGACCTTATTGCACCCTCTCAATACTTAAAGGGGGCTTAGAAGAAAGATGGAGAGACTTTTTACCAGGGCCTTTAGTGACAGGACAAGGGGCAACAGCTTTAAATTGCAAAAGGGTAGGTTTAGACTGGACATAAGGAAGACATTTTTTACAATGAGGGTGGTGAGACACTGGCCCAGGTTGCCCAGGGAAGCTGTAGATGCCCCATCCCTGGAGGTGTTCAAGGCCAGGCTGGATGGGGCTTGGAGCAGCCTGGTCTGGTGGGAGGTGTCCCTGCCCATGGCAGGGGATTGGAACCAGGTGATCTTTGAAGGTCCCTTCCAGCCCAAACCATTCTGTGATTCTGTGCCCGCTCTGAACTTGTCCTGACCTGCCTGCAACTTTGGTTTGACTTACTGTAGCAGCAATTTTTCTTCTGACCTGGTGGCTATGCTCAATTTGCTTTATTTCTGTTACCTCTGTTCGGCACAACCATAGTTTTATACAGTTAGTAGTAAAAAGCAGTTGTTCTGAGTAGAATGAGATATTTATGACTAACACGGAGACACCGTGTAGAGAAACATAGGTCTGGTACAACAGCAGAGGCACTGCGAAGTGGAGACACAGGACGCAGCAAAGAGTAGTACTGGAATGGGATGGTAAGAGACAGGGCACATGCTTAGCACCGGAGACCTCACAGCTATAAAAAAAAAAAAAAAAAATCACTAACAGTCAAAGAAACGTAGACATGGAGCTAGGCAAAAAGAGCTTTCAGGGGTAACAAAGAAAACAAGGATCTAATACACAAAAAAAAGCACCACATCTATTAAATTTGGATGCAACGTTAAGCTTTAAGTGAAGAAAGAACAAGGTACAAAAATGTGGTAGCAAACAAAAACGGCTTCAAGTGTTTTCTAGAGTGGAAAAAAAAAAAACCTCCAATCCATCATATTCCTCTCGGTGAAGGTCTCCAGATGCTGACAATGCAATATACGGCCAGACTGAAAAGGCCAACCTCAGGACTCAGAGGAGCTGAGGAAACACTAGGAAAATAGGTAGAAAATAGGAAGTGTGTGTATAGCAGTTTCAAGTGTATTATTAATAACGATTCTTCTTCTGTACAAAGTATTTTCTCTCTCTTTTTCTTTCGCCTGCAATAACTGCATCTGGACTAACAACAGTCTGATACAGGAATCATTACAATAAAAACAGTGAATTCTTGGCTTTATACGTAAATCGTGTTTCTTCTTTGCCTGCAAACATGGCCGTGAGCAAAACAGTATTGCACAATTATTTCACTATATTAGAAAGTACTCATCAAGAAAGCAACCGATAATGCCTGGCACACAGCTTCAAAAATTTCTGGTTCTTGTGGAAGTGACTGATATTTTTCAATATGAGAAGCCTTCCCCAATTTTATTTATTTGGCATTTTCTTCCCTCAATTTTCTTACTTCATCAGCTTTTCCATTAGGATTGTTTTACTCAGTCGTGTAATAATTTTATATAATCTATACGATACATATAAAATTGTGCACAAATATATATACAAATACACATAACAATGAACATATATACTAACAAAGTCTTTCTCAACCCACAGCGGGCTTCATGAGTGCACCCTCAGTAAGTTTGCAGATGACACCAAATTGGGCGGGAGCGCTGATCGGCTTCAGGGTAGAAAGGCTCTACAGAGGGATCTGGACAGGCTGGATCGATGGGCCAAGGCCAATGGTCTGAGGTTCAACAAGGCCAAGTGCCGGGTCCTGCACTTGGGCCACAACAACCCCATGGACGCTACGGGCTTGGGGCAGAGTGGCTGGAGAGCTGCTGGGCAGAAAAGGACCTGGGGGTGTTGGTCGACAGCCGGCTGAATATGAGCCAGCAGTGTGCCCAGGGGGCCAAGAAGGCCAACAGCATCCTGGCCTGTGTCAGGAACAGTGTGGCCAGCAGGACTAGGGCAGTGATCGTCCCCCTCTACTCGGCACTGGTGAGGCCCCACCTCGAGTGCTGTGTCCAGTTTTGGGCCCCTCACTACAAGACAGACACTGAGGTGCTGGAGCGGTTCCAGAGAAGGGCAACGAAGCTGGTGAGGGATCTGGAGAACAAGTCTTGTGAGGAGTGTCTGAGGGAGCTGGGGGTGTTCAGCCTGGAGAAAAGGAGGCTGAGGGGAGACCTTCTCGCTCTCTACAACTACCTGAAAGGAGGGTGTAGAGAGGTGGGGGTTGGTCTCTTCTCCCAAGTAACAAGTGATAGGACAAGAGGAAATGATTTAGATTGGATAATTATAAAAATTTCTTCACTAGAAGGGCTGTCAAGCATCGGAACAGGCTGCCCAGGGAAGTGGTTGAGTCACCACCCCTGGAGGTGTTTCAGAGACATGTCGATGTGGGTCTGAGTGACGTGATTTAGTGGTGGACTTGGCAGTGTTAGGTTAACAGTTGAACTCAATGATCCTAAGGGTCTTTTCTAACCCAGATGATTCTCTGATTCTATTGCAGCTTCTGCTAAAATTGAGTTTATTAAATTGACCTTCTATAACACAGATCAATTTTAAAAGTATTTTACAGTTCTAAAAAGAGCTTGTGATATGCCTAGAAAGGCCTGGAATTATTCTTGCCAATATGACTATCACCCCAAAATTACTATTAGATTAACTGTAAAAGAAATTATAAACAGCTATATATCTTTGACCTTTCAAAGAGACCTCTTCCTACATACCAACAATATCACCTACAAAGAAGCAAGGAAATAAATACAGTATCAAGATGATCTCAAATACTTCAAAAATAAATAAATTTGGTGAAAAAATAAGACAAGTCATCTCAGCTCCAGCAGAAGGTTCCAAAGACAAGCAGCTATAAAAACTAGTGTGCTTTGTCAGGAAAAGACTCTCTCTCAAGAATACAGCCCAACATCACCCCTTGGTAAGGTGGGTATCAACGCAAATGTAAACATAAAGCAAATCAGCAAGATGCAAAGATAGAAATCGGATTGAGATTTTATTCTGCTGTCTGTAAATGAAGTATGTTTTCTCTTTCATTTCTTTGCCATGTCTTTCAAAAGTACATCGTCCTCCAGAGAACCCAAAGGATAAGACACTTGACAGGAGTCACATGAGGCAATTTGCTGGTATCGAAGAGGCTGGGAGAAGAAGTGATGGTAAACAGAGACCTCGCTGGCATGCTGCAAGGTAGCCAGGAGCGCATCGGAACTCCCAGGATGTCACATGAACTGAGACTGACTACTGAAACTAAAGTGTCTGAAGAAACTAAAAGTACACTTAACAGCACTGAAAAAGCAAACAGACACCAATATACAAAGAAAATCATGTTAATGTTCCACATTAGCAGCTGAACATATATCCAAAAAGAGCAGATATTATGCTCATTTAAGAATATTTGCAATTCCCTTTTAATTTCAAACCCATCATGTTCTTTAATATATTCATAACCTTGGCTAGCCAATATTAATTTTGAGTACAGCGGAACCCCACAGACTCCCTAATCTAGCAGAATTTTTATAGGGAATTTACCAACATGTAACTCAACTGCAGCATTTTATTATTTTGCTGTCTTCATCAGGATATTACTTTTATAGCTTTGTAACACAATGCCATCAAAACAGCCCATTCCAGATTAGAAAAGTAGAATTCAGTACAGAAAAATCAGAACAAAACCAGTTCCTTTGCTTTACTAAGTAAACCCTGCTGAAGAACACAACTAGAAAAAAAATATGTATATATACACGTATATATGTCTTTGCGACATACGACACTGATGATCATCCTACTAAGGATCATAAATGGAGCTGAGATGCTCCAATCAATAGAACAATCCCTGTGGTACTTGAGCTACCAAGGCAGTAAGTAACAAAAAGGCTGTTTCCTGATCCATAGCTAGAAGGAATATTAAAAAAAACCTACAAACCAAACAAAAAAATGGAAAACTGAAACTTTGGGAGTTGGACTAGATGAGGGAGTTGGACTAGATGATCTCTAGAGGTCCCTTCCAACTCTGAAGATTCCGTGATTCCATGAAACTCTGTACTTTTACAGCTATTTGCAAAACATAGATGGATGGCAAGACTCTGACATATAATGATCAACATGCAGCTTAGTAGGTGAATGCTCCTACCTTGAAAAGTTCCAAGAATTGAACTGAATCAGTGTCTTACCAGCTCTCTCTAAAATCATGCAATTAGTCAGCTACAGTCTTCATGGAAAAAAAAGTTCAAAAAAAAAAAAGCCACAAAAACCCCCACACTCCTACTGTGTCTTTTTTGGTGAGCATATAAGGAAGTTATTTTAGTTGATTCTTACTGTACCTCTTAAACATATTGTTTCTGGAGTATGGTATCAAGTTTGGCCCGTCCTGAACAATGGAAATATTGATATATTCATTCAAATCCAGAAGAGAATTATGAAAATTATTAGGAGGCTAGAGCATCTGACCTAGGACAGGTTCAAAGAGCTGGGTTGGTTCAGTTTTGAAAAAAGAAGAGGGGGTGATTTTTGCTATTGTGTGGTCAGACATTGGAACTGATTTACCACAGAGGTGATGGAAACACCGCCCATGAAGATAATTAAAATTTAGCTAGATCATGCCCCGGGCAACCTGATCTACCATTCAAGTCATACCACTTTTCAAAGCTGGCCCTGCTTTGAGCAAGAGCCTGGATCACGTGACCTCCAGAGGCACCTTTCCAACCTATGCTATTCCACGGGTTACCTCTTTACGTCAAAGAACTTATGAATATTTAGCCTTTAAACGATTCATTCTTTTAAAATATGACTTCAATAACGAATAACCATCACACTCCCTCGGTTAAGTAAATGTCAAAATATTGTCTATGAAATTCCGAGGTTTCGAGCAGTAAAACAAAAAACTTAAGATTTATATTCCAAAGTAAATAGCACAGACATATTTTATGTCTTATTTTACTAAAGCACTGATTATATACTCAGATGAAGGAGTTTTTATTCAGAATGTGACTAACGCCTAAATACAACCAAATAAAATCATCATTTAATTCAGTTTCTGACCTTGGAAGGGAGGTGCTGATCTGCAGCCTCGGCAAAGCGGGAATGACTTCAACAGTACAGCCATTGGTCTTCACTCCTGGCAGATTGTCCAGAAGGCAATCACTGAAGACTCCAAAAACTGAAGTATGGTAGCCTGATTTTTAGAAGGAAACATCCGTATGTTGTGAACTTTTCTGTTCTGAAAAGTCTAAAAGCACTAAGTTTACTAATCAGATCTTGCCAATATTTCTGCTCCGCAAACCATCACGTTCTCTGCAGGGGAATCGTCTCAGGACACAAAATATGTAAAGGGTTTTCAAACTCCCTAAATAACAACATTTATAACTACATGACAACATACAAACAACAGATATGTACGTCTTTGTATCTGTGATGTGTAAAATTTAAAAAATAATGAGTCTACCGAAGTTTCTACCACACATTATGTTAAGTTCTGCAGAATCCTTCACCAGATCAACGTCACAACTCATAGGATAGAGACCACCATTTTATACATCACCTCATCCACTGGTGCACATAAAACTTGTTACCCTTCAACATGTGTTAATGGCTCCCTATTTCCTACAAAAAAAACGTTTATAGGAAAAGAGTCTCAACTGTATCCAGAAGCTACGGATAAAAGAATCCTAAAGGAAATTAATTTGGAAAATACTAAGAGTATAAATGCATATACTCAGACATAAAAGACCAGAGCTTATCCTCTGAAAGTTCAATTTATTGGGAAAGCACCTCTACATGGATTCCTTACGAGGCAATATGTACAAACTATAGCTGAAGGAAAATTTGATACATTGACACACAAACAGCCGCCAAGTACAGAAATCAACTCCTCTACTTGCAATACATTTTTAGTATGTGAAACTAAAAGCAGACAACTACAGCACAAATGTTCTGAACGCTTTGATGCTCTTCGGTATTTACTGAAATAGTCCTTGGCAAAAAAAAAAAAATCAAATGAAGAATCATTTTATGAGCAGACAGAAAAGCACTTAAGAAAAACTCAGTGAGAACAGAGTTTCTTCAAGTTCAAAGCCATTTTCTTTTGGTGTTTAGCTTTAATAAAGTGGGTTTTTTTTTCCTGTAACTCTGTATTCCAGGAACAGGGACCTAAAATTGTGTGTTGGTAAGATGATTCAGTCCTATTACGTGTTGAATCTATCATCTTCATATATACCTCCTTTTCTAGGAGACTGATCCGCTCGTCTTCTACAAAAGCTCTTTAATTCTCTTTACTTACCACCAACTCAATTTTATTTAGGCTTATTAATGAAATGATATCTCAACTGAAACAGACTACACATATTAGGTAAATTGTTTCTACAGAAGCGATCTGCAAAAATTTCTGTAATCTTACATGAACACGATTAATTAAGAAAAAATGAACTGCATGATTATCTTCTGCATTCTCACAAAAAAGTTCAAGTAATCCTTCCACAGAAGCTTTCCAAATGAAGGCGTTCATAAAGGGGAGTTTGAGTTCATTATCCTTTTCCTTTCATACATGAGATACTGTAAATATGTGTTCTGCTGTTGCAACCAAGTGATGTATCAGACTGTGGTTTTAATGAAGTCTAGTACAGAAATCGGCTTGCTTTGGTTTGTTTTTTTCTTTTACGTACTGAGCAGAATTCAGAGTGGCAAATACACAAAGGACATCAATTTAAACTGAGTCATATAAATGTATGTAATCCACAGAGATGTAAAACACACGGTGGTTTTGCCAGGAAGGGAATGACTGAAGACATCCCTTACCGTTGACAGTGATCTGTCCAGTGGTTTGAGGAACACCAACAAGAGTTACCGGATAGAGACCAGACTCCGCAGGTAGAGAAAGGGCCGCAGGAAGAGATTCGAATTCTACTCCTGTTGTCAAGAGACCCTGAAAAAGTCGTATTACATAGATAAATCCATTTATGATATACACTTACATTTCTATGATATATACTTATATTTTAATCCCTTGCATTACATCACCCAAACTTTTATGATTTATTCCAATTTGCTCATAGCAGTTACTTTGGTTTTTAAGTCCCAATGACTGAAGCACGCATCTAGAATTATGGCAAGATTTGTATTCAACAGCGAGAGGTGTTCCAGGATCTGAGGTGGGAATTCTGTACGAAAAACTAATAAAAATTTATACCCAAGCAGAGTAAAAAGAATGAGTGATATAATCTGCATGGTGGTGTTTTGTACCTACGTTTAATTGTACCTGGGACCTTACTTATTTATTTGCTTATATTTTGGACAGTGGAAATCAAACATCAATAGCGGCTCTTGCTTAGCTTTAATTAAAGTTCCTGGCCAGAAAATATTTATCTATGGGGACAAAAAAATGTTAGTATTTACAGATAATAGAGCAAGTCTAGTTTTACTATCCAACCTAAACATCTCAGCAAGTTGGAACAAGGCATTCAGTTTGCTAAATCCATCCTCTATCAAGCCTGGATGCCTGCAGCTAGACTGTAGGATTTACTCCCTCAGTGTGTGTCAGAGAAATCTCTTAGCATCCTGAATTTTAAACATGGGACAAAATAAGAAACGAAGAAAAAAAAATTATTTAACAAACTTTTAAAGATGGCGTTACTGTCCTTAGTAGACTGGGGTTTTTTTAAGCTCAGTTAATGAATTTAAGTTGCTTGAATACAGAATGTACTGTTATACGTAAGAAATCTACTGCTGCAAAGCACGTAAGTCTAAGTTACCAACTGCTTTTCTATACATGCAGATTTTTATTTTTTAATAAGGATGCCACCCAAATATCTCCATCAATTAATGCAGTAAGTACAACCAGATCAAACCTCAACTCCATGAGGATGCTTCACAGGAACTCAAAACTCTACGAAAGAGGGAGACACTATTTTTGTCAAGACAGATGAAAAATCTCATGGTTTGAGCCACAGAAAACCACCAAGAGACTGAAGACTGAACAAGGAGTTTAAGAAGCAGCAACACTACCTTCACAGTGCCAGAATACCAGCATTGCTTTCCTTCGAAAACATTGACCATTGCCCCGGTTTTAATTCAATTGGGTTTTGAATGGCGCACCTCTAATGCTCACGTCAGCTGTAAAAGGCAGACTAGCCCTTTTCCGTTTCTAATTCTCAATTAGAAATTAGGAAAATTGATACTCCTATAACAAATACTTAAAGAAACGTAAATGGCACCACCGGAATTACCCAGCCAATGACTGAAACTTGACCTGTCACGTACGTTAAGTTTTAATGGTCTGATTTGCATTGAGACTAACCACCAGTGAGTCTTCTTTAAGCAATTCCTAGACATTAACCAAAATCAACCCAGCAGCAGTCAAAAACTGAACTAAATCAAAAGCCATTATCAGAATTTCGTCCCTCCTCAGAAGGCGGTGTGCCTTCTGGTAAGTTAACAACTAAAGAAATGCTTTGCACCTAAGATTTTTAACAGCAAAATCCTAAACTCACAGAAGCTTAAGAAAGCAAAACTGAACAGGTCTGTCAGGTTCTTGATTTCTCTTCTACTGAGCATGTGAAGTCATCAAGATTGTAACACACCCAAAAGCTAAAAAATCCTTCATTCCAGCAATTACTTCTTTGTAGACTGGACATTGTTGAGACAACGCCGTATTCAATCAAAGCTGTTCTTGCTTTGTGGAAAGGTGCCTTAGAGAACTCCATCCTTCTCTAATACGGCGCAAAATTCAATTTCATTGTTTCACTTGGGTTATAAGAAAATACTGTGTCAAACCCTCATTTCTACTGAATTTTAGTTTTCCCCCAGTTTCACATGGGGACTTCAGCTGTCAGAAACAATTCATAAAGAAGCAAGCAAAAACTAATTCCGTCTTCCTATACATTCACCACGCAGGGTATCAGAGCACTGATGCTTTTTGATTCCCACTTCAAAAACGCAAGCTTGGTCACTGCTTTGCAAATGGGTCCCTTCCTGTAGCTGGGAGCTTAAACCAGGCCTTGTTTGCACCTCTTAGTGAAATACTGCTCGCCGCATTTCAGAATAAGGAGATCAAAAGAATTATTGCAATAATTAGCAAATACAAACTAATTTTAGATATGATGCAACATAATTGTTTTTGCATGTGACTGAACATGGATCCTTACAGCGGGATCACCACACAGAAACGGGGTGAACATTCACACTTTAAGACTGACGAAGCCTCAGTCTTCATCATAATCATTCTGCTTTTTTGCTTTGGCTGAAGCAAATCGTAGAACATAAACAAAAGGTAAGCCCATAAACACTCCAAAACTCACTTTTAAAGCAGGTACAGAAGGCTTTGTGAGATTATTTCAGTCCCCAAGGCACTGTACTATCACTCGGCCAAATATTCACGTATCTTTGAATTATTCAGGATTGACCTCCGCTAAATACTTTCACCCAAGAACTTAAAGTCCTAAAAAAATCAATGACAAAAAAAAAAAAACAAGCCTCTGGTGTCTTGTTTAGTACCAACTGTAGCAAATGTAGATAAACTGAACTGACAGGGACTCCTAAATATTATCTAACACATCTCCTTACTCTGAAGCAGTGCCAACTCCACATTAATCATTCCCAGCACATTTATCTAGGGAGTTTTGGAATTTCCTTCAGCAGTTGTCTCTAAGAGGGGATTAGGTGACTCAATGCAGTGGTTTCTCCTCATACTACACTGAACTTCCCTTGTAACAATTAACACACATCATTATTTTTCGATTCCCAGCTAACCCCCCAATTTAGCCACTGTATCAAGTGCCTGTAAACACATACAAAACACTAAGAAATTACAATGCCACTGCAAAACCACAGTCAGGTGACTTTTCTGAAATATGGGAAGCTGCTCATTAAAACCTGGTCCTAATTAGTCAGGAGTTTTCATCTATGACACCAATGAGTTCTCTCATTGCAGGGAATTGAGGCCTGGAATGGACCAGAGCCAAATAACCCCACATTAAATAAAGATCACAACCATAGGGGGAATAAAAACAGGGAAATGAACAGAGAAAAATTAAATAAGTCATTGGTAATATTTCTAAAGGCTAATGGTCAAGGCTTAGGAAAAGCAATGATCACAACCCAGCTGTCAGAGAAAGCATCTTCCTCGCTGAAGGATTTAAACTGAGAATGTTAAGAGCAGACAAAATCCAGGCAAAAAAAAAAAAAATCAAGATAAATAGAGACAGTAATAGACAAAAAGGCATGTGAATGCATCTGGAGTACAATCGCCCAAAATATGCACGTGCTTATGGACAAGAAGGGAGAGTTACTATTAAAAGAAATTGCTAATATTAAAATTATTTAATAACGGTACAGAAAAAAAAAATTGCTATATCCAGTGTATGTTATTTCTTAACCCCTGAAATTAGATGAAAACGACAACCTTGGAACATGTTGATGACGGACACAGCATGTTGATCACCGGTAACTGCTAAAGCAAAATAAGTCCTCAGCACAAGGTATTTTTCTTATAATGCATTAGGAATGCATTCTCAGTCTACTACTTAGCCAAAAAAAAAAAAAAAACCAAACCAAACCAAAAAAAACCCATGAAAACGAAGAGATTTTCTAGAGAACAAACGCGATGCAAATGCCAAAACACCAGCATTAAGCATACGCTATGCCTGGACTAGAAATTAAAGCACCTCAGCGCATTATCACACAAAGGAGAATACAGCATTCGTTCCTCCCATTATGAGAGTTTTACTATTCAGTAAAACTTCAAGTTTTTAAAAGTAAAAGCTCATCAAAATGGAAAAAAACCAAACAATATAAACCTTAGCTAGACTTCAGAGTTCCAGACATGAACTGAAATCAAGATCCTTTCCCTTAAAACTTAACCCACACGAGTAAGTTTTAAAATACGATGACATATCTAGAATGTCTGAAAGACATTTTTAACGTTGCTCCTTGCTGGATAGCAGAATTCAGCAATATTTGCCCAACATTGCCCTCTGGTGCCTAAAAATTTTTTCGATTGACAGCAACAATCAAATCAAGACCGAAGTACTGTCATATCCTTTACCTAAACGTATCAGAAACAACACAACAAAAAAAAAAGGAAATAAATGACAGATTTCTTTTTCCTTGAGTCTTATACCTTCTTTCAAGTAATATTATTTAGTAAAAATGGCTCTTTCTGACCTTACGGAACAAGTTTACCTGTATACAAGGTTTTCTTCCAGGGTATATATGAATCACATAAGAAACCACCCCGATTTTACATTTCCTTGTATTCTTATAAAACTATTTAAGTTGCCTTAGGGTGAACATATGCATGCTATTATGACAGCATGCCTTTCAATCACTTCAAACCTCCATTTAGTTTTAGAGCAACAAAGCTACTTGTACGTCAATGGTACCTTTTGGGGATGCTGTTAAAACAACACGCACGTGTAACCGCTTTTTTTAGGCTTTACTTACCAGTCCTGAAATACAATCATTCTTTTTTTTAAAGTAACACTGCCATCAAAGTTAGTTTTTGTGCTGAACATACTTTACACAATGTTGTCAAACACTTTACATAAAAACTGCCAAGTATTTATTTCAAAGGAAATTTTCCCTACTATTTCTAATACGATTATTTTAGGCAGGCCTAGAAAACACCAAACATGACCATTTTTATCCTGCTCCCCCCTCGCCTTTTTTGTGTACATTCTTGCCCAATGTACTTTCAATTAAATGTGATCTACCGGTAAGTAAACATTCTTTCAAGCTGGCAGGAACAGCGTAAAGATGTGAACTCACTGAAGAGCAGTTCATGGAAACAATTCAAACGATCGTAAGCTGAGTTGTGGGACTGATTATACATAAAGATTTATCAAAATTTTAGATGGTATTTTGAAACCTCAATAGAGAGCTCTTGGCTAATAACACGGCTTTGAAGTTTACGAAAAAAATGTAACAGTCATTCTTATACCGTCATTAATCAAAGTATTATACTTAATTGTCTTCAAATATCTGCTTGCTCCAAAAAGAACTACAGAACAAAGACTTTCTTTTTGATTAATGAACTTTTAAATTACATATTTATTACTATATTTTACATACAGTAAAAAATTACATTACCCTCATGTTTGGGGGTAGTATTTTTTACTGTCTCCGTATTCATTTATTACAGTTTACACTGCTCTGTATATATTGTAGCCTTCTTAGAAGCACGGCTATATTTTCTACAATAAGTGCCGAAAATAAATGCTTTCACTCGATCATAGAATCATAGAATCATAGGGTTGGAAGGGACCTCTGGAGATCATCTAGTCCAATCCCCCTGCCAGAGCAGGGTCACCTACAGCAGGTTACACAGGAACACGTCCAGGTGGGTTTTGAATGTCTCCAGAGTTGAAGACTCCGCCACCTCTCTGGGCAGCCTGTTCCAGTGCTCTGCCACCCTCAGGGTAAAGAAGTTCCTCCTCATGTTTAGGTGGAACTTCCTATGTTCAAGTTTGTGCCCATTGCGTCTTGTCCTGTCCCTGGGCACCACTGAGAAGAGCCTGGCCCCATCCTCCTGACACCCACCCTTTAAGTATTTATAAGTGTTGATAAGGTCACCCCTCAGACGTCTTTTTTCCAGACTGAAGAGACCCAAATCCCTCAGCCTTTCTTCATAAGAGAGATGTTCCAGTCCCCTAATCATCTTGGTAGCCCTTTGCTGTACCCTCTCCAGCAGTTCCCTGTCCTTCTTGAACCGGGGAGCCCAGAACTGGACACAGTACTCCAGGTGCAGCCTCACCAAGGCAGAGTAGAGGGGGAGGATGACCTCCCTTGACCTGCTGGCCACACTCTTCTTGATGCACCTCAGGATGCCATTGGCCTTCTTGGCCACAAGGGCACATTGCTGACTCATGGTCATCCTGTTGTCCACCAGGACTCCCAGGTCTCTTTCCATTGAGCTGCTCTCCAGCAGGTCAGCCGCCAACCTGTACTGGTGCATGGGGTTGTTCCTCCCCAGGTGCAGCACCCTACACTGCTCAAAATTTTTCAGCTTTTTTTTTTTCTTGCCTTTAATACGAGACATGAGAAACAAAGAGAAAAAAGTAGTTAAAACCTTAGAAGACAATACACTTTGCAGTGCATCTTCACCTGCATTTTATTTTAATAGTAGATCTCACTAGACTGTACCATGATTCACTGCTTTAAATATTTGTCCCAAAATACAAAATAAATCTGTCAGAGATTTCCCAGAATTTTGGGGGGTGTTTTGAAGGCCTGAAATCTGAAAGTCATTTTTTCCTGGACAGAAAAAAGGCTTAGTGACTGCAGAAGAGACAGAGGCTAGGAGGGCTGGAGCCCCTCTGCTGTGAGGACAGGCTGAGAGAGCTGGGGTTGTTCAGCCTGGAGACGAGAAGGCTCCGGGGAGACCTTACAGCCCCTTCCAGTACCTAAAGGGGCTACAGGAGAGATGGCGAGGGACTCTTTGTCAGGGAGTGGAGCGATGGGATGAGGGTAACAGGTTTAAATTGAAAGGGGGGAGATTTAGGTTAGATATCAGGAAGAAATTCTTTATTCTGAGGGTGGTGAGGCACTGGAACAGGTTGCCCAGAGAAGCTGTGGCTGCCCCGTCCCTGGAGGTGTTCAAGGCCAGGCTGGATGGGGCTTGGAGCAGCCTGGTCTGGTGGGAGGCGTCCCTGCCCATGGCAGGGGGTGGAACGAGACGATCTCTAAGGTCCTTCCAAGCCAAACCACTCTGTGATTCTGTGCTTCCCACGGCTGAACAAGTCTATACAGAAATGAATATTCCCGGGTAAAAAAGTGGAATACACAGTTATTACAGCTGAACACCACATCTCCTGTTAACTTGGGCTCCACCACTAGCAAAAACGTTCTGTCCAATCCACTGCAGGCAGTTAGGCTCATTTTTGTCTCCCCCTCTCACTCTGTTGATTTAAGGTACCTGCTAAGTTTTATTAAAGCGCTTCCTCTGATCACCCCTATGATCTCTCCTGCTTCGCTTTATTTTTATTGACCAAAATACACAGTTGTTGGACCTGATCACCTCCATACTCCATGATTCAACTTTTTCATTTTCATTTTACAAACGCTATTGCACCTTTCACTGGATCAACCTTCTAACTATATGGACAAAAGAAAAACATGAAAGAGAAAAATACAGAACAGTAATACAGAAATGGGACACGCATGAAGAATAGATATTTAAATAGGGTCCTAAATCATGAATATGCATGACAGGGAATATACAGCAAGAACAACAAAGATGGGCAAAGAGCTTTGAGAACAATAAAATAAAACAACAAAAAAAAAATCAACTTTTCAGACAGGCTTATCATCTGATCAAAGTCTTGTCTCCACAGCCTCATGTCAAGTCTAAAAATTCAACTTCTTTTACTTAAGCATACCTCAATTAAACTACACATACTTAGCACGAATACTTCAAATAATGAAAAAAGCTAGAGAAGCCTTTCCATGGGGAATCATCCTCCTTAACAACTCCTGCTCAACACAAAGTTGTTGTTTACCATCACAACTTCCAGCCATAACAAACATAACATATTAGGAAAAGCATCACAAGAAAAGTCTGGATCGATGCTTCCAGCATTCATTTAACACAAAACGAGTAAGCTAACAGAACACCAAATCATAAACTGAAAGATGAGGGAAAGGGAAAAATTAGAAAAAAAGGAATAAGGCTATAGACACGCCTCACGAGGTTCAACAAGGCCAAGCGCAGGGTCCTGCACCTGGGTCAGGGCAACGCCTGATATCAATACAGGCTGGGGATGAAGGGATGGAGAGCAGCCCTGAGGAGAAGCTCAACATGAGCCAGCAACGTTCACCCGCAGCCCAGAGAGCCCCCCACATCCTGGGCTGCATGAAGAGAAGTGTGGCCAGCAAGATGAGGGAGGGGATTGTGCTGCTCTACTGTGCTCTTGTGAGACACCCCCTTGCAGTGCTGCATCCAGCTCTGGGGCTCCCAACATCAGAAGGACACAGACCTGTTGGACTGGGTCCAGAAGAGGTCACAAAGACGATCAGAGAAACAGAGAACCTCTGCTTTGAGGACAGGATGAGAGTTGGGGTTGTTCAGCCTGAAGAAGAGAAGGTTCCAGGGAGACCGTATTGTGGCCTTTCGACACTTAAAGGGGGCTGAAACATGGGGAGAAACTTTTTAGCTGGGCCTGTTGCAATAGGACAAGGGGTAATGGTTTTAAACTAAAAGATAGGAGATTCAGACGAGATAAAAGGAAGAAATGTTTTACGCTGAGGGTGCTGAAACACTGGCCCAGGTTGCCCAGGAAGGTGGTAGATGCCCCATCCCTGGAAACATTCCAGGTCAGGTTGGATGGGGCTCTGAGCAACCCGATCTAGTTGAAGATGTCCCTGCTCATTGCTGGAGGCTGGATTAGAGGCCTTTAAAGTCTGTTCCAACCCAATCTATTCTATGATTCTATTTCAGGACAGTTTGTTACATGTTGACGAACAGAGAACCATGAAAAGGGTGAAGAACAAAGGAAAGCAAGCAATGGAGAACTCCAAGAAGGACTGCCGGTCATCAGAAACAAGCTTGAACAATTAGTCATACTGCAAAAGTAAGGTGCTGAGTCAGACAGAAGGAAAAATGTCATGGGACAGAGAAGCTGAAGCTGCCACTAAATGACAGAAAAGGATACGCTTGCCATGAAAATGATTCTGTGAGGCTGAATAGTATGAAAGAACATGATACGTGATGAGAAGTCAGACAACAAGGGGGCATGCGGACTGCAAGCATGAGTACGTATCAATAATAAACCAAACTATTTTAAAATATTGAACAATGCTTTTAATTATTAAAATAAAAACAGAAGATTTTGTTCTTGTGATAAAGTAATAACTATTCCCAGATTCTAGAAGGCTCACAGATGAGACTGGAAAATCAGAACAACTTAGGCTGGAAGGAAATGCTAGAGGTCCTCTTGCCCAGCCCACTGCTCAAAACAGGGCTAACTTTGATGATTGTTTCGGTTTTTCACTGTCCTTTACACTTGAGTTTTGAAGATTTCTAAAGATGGAGAGGCCACTTGCTCTCTGGGCAACCAGTTCCAGTGTACGATCACCCTCATAATTGGAAAAGGGGAATTTTTTTATTAGGCAAGTTTTCCAGTGCTGCACCGTGTTCACTGACTCGCACCCTTACGCTGGGCACCTCTGAGAAGAGCCTGGCTCCATTTTCACTGCACCTTCCCATTTTGGGATCGAGGAAAGCGATAGGAATTACCCCAATATTCTTCTCCTCTACAAACTGAAGAGATGCAGCTCTTTGAACCTGTCCTCATCTGTCATACGCCTCAGCCTGCCTAGCATCTTGGTAACGCTGCTGGACCGACACCAGGATGTCAATATTTCTATTGTCCAGGGAGCTCAAAACTGGCCTCGGTTCTAAAGATATTGTCTCTCAAATGCCAAATCGAGGGGAATAATTACTTTTCTCGGCTTGCTGGCTACGGTCTTAGTACCACGGGCAAATCAAGCAAAATCAACTAATTTCTACCAACGAGATGACATTAGCGCAGAGCAGAATTTCTCAAAGCACTCTATTTATGGAGCACTGACTAAAGAATTATGTTAATCACTTCAATTATTTGTATCTAGTTTGCATGCCTGCTTCCTCTTATGCTTACCAATGAAACCGAAATTCAGTATTAATTCAAAGATCGAAACTTATCACGCTAACAGTAAAAAGAAGTATTCGCTACTACAATTAATTTGCTCAGGGAATGGAGGAAGTGCACATCTATGCAAACAACCGTATTCTGACTTCTTAAGTGTACGTAAGCGCTCATAAGAAATTTCCTCGTTAAAAAATTAAGAAGTTATCAAAACCTCCAGTTTTTTGAATATATAATTACGTCATTACTTACACAATACAAATTAGACTATAAATCACGATGTTCTTAAATAAATTAATTCCTACATAGAGTCCTTTCTAACGGGCAGCTTTACAATTACTTTTTCTATTCATTCCTAACAATTTGGAATACTTCTGTGAGGGTTAGATAAAACGCTGCTGAAGAAGCCAGCGTGTTAGCTTCCAAGAATGACTTTTATTACCTTTATTATGCCATAAGCACAACCTTTGGGCCTGTTCAGTTCCCATGGAAAAACGCTTTATAATACGTGGCATATTATCAGTAATTTAGGTCAAATTGTTTGACTAGCCACTGCAGTAGACCAATCAATAAAAAAACCACACAAAAATCCAGGGTAAATAAATATACGCTGATTCTCTTAGCTAAGAGAACAATGGGCTCTAAGAGACGGGATTTATTTTTTAAAGCAATAGTAAAGGTAAAAATATTTAACATAAAGGACGACACTGGATTAGGGCTGGGTGAAGATTAAGTCAGTTTGTTTGGTAGTTAGAGGACTTTTAACCTTTAAATGGGTAAAAATTGAAAAAGAAAAAAATCCTGCTGGTTGGCCTAAAGAGGGGAAAAAACTGACTTTGTTTCAGGATACACTGCAAGCAGTCGACTGAAGTCATAGAGGGCTTCAGCGTGATCCTTCTAACCTTACAATCTTCTCTGGTATTTTAGCCTTTTTTTCCTCCCTCCTGATCATTTCACCTTATGGTGGTTTCAAATAACGTGTATCCCTGGGAACAGCAGATCCATGAGCTGAAGCTTCTATGAGGAAACAAAGCTTCTCAGAACTAACTATTTTAATCCCTCAAATTTTTAAAAATGTGGTCAAAATGGGAATTTGAAAAGCTAGGACGAATGCAGATTTTTAAATTACAGCAGCAAGTATACACTAATTATTAGGTTTCGCTATATAATTAATACTTGAAAACCAGTATATGTAAATTATGTAGCATGAGTTCTAGTCAATGCAGAAAGGTACAGAATTGATTTACGGGTCACTAGCGGTAAAACATTTAAACACTCTGAATGGCACAGATTTTCATTTCAATACCTCATTACCAACGGATTTGAGAAAACTGACAGTACAGTACTGTTAAACTGAGGTCATACTGGCTTAAAACGATTTCTTTAGAAAACCATATTTGAAAGTTCAACTGAGAAATTTTTCAGAATACAGAATTAAAAGGGGAGATTTCGGAAGATACATACCATGTTTTCCACTCGGAGCTCAAAAGGCATAGGGTTGTACACCATCAACTGAACTTCACATACATCTCCCTGGACCCACTGGAAATCTACGTGAAACGATTACAGAATTAATGCAAGAATGACCTCGTCACAGTGTTATACAAAAGAAGCATCAGCTGAGCTGTCAGATCACCATATTATCTGTATGTTCTACACTAACACCTCTGTATAATCTTCAGAGCCCAAGTCCTGTTCAAGCGCAGTGTGGGACACAAGCTATAAATCACAGGCAAAGCAATGGCTTAAAGGACTGGAAGGTTTCATTAATACAGAAATAGTGCTCCAAAGCCCAGTGTGCCAACGTCGCATTGACAAAATTAACTCAGGCATCAATTCAAAACACTACTTTTAACACATCCTTAATGCTAAACACTTAAAGGCTTACATAGTTGGAGTTAGGTAGAGAGTATACATCGCCTTGGATAATTAAGGCCCAGATAAAAAGCAACCAGATAAGGAATGAACACAAGAGGAAGAAGGAAATTAAAAATAATCAAAACAAACCTTCCTATAGACATAGCTGATGATACGTAGTAAATACAAGATCATTCTAAATTAAGAAGGAAACAACTGCTCACCAGCAAGTGCCACCTTAGTTTCCTCCCACTAATTTTCTTTGGGAAACAGTAAATAGTTTGGGAGACGCCGTGGGAGGGGAAGATGACACTAGGATCTACAGATACAGATTTTTCTCACAAAATGGAGACTTAAGCAATAACACAAATTATTTAGTAACTTGTGAAATTGCTTAGGAAAGATGATGAACATAAATAGGTCAGGTAATAAGCTGTACTTCCCATTTGCATCTCCCTAACAAGTGACAGAGGTTCAACTTTAAAGACACTTCACCCTGCCAAATTAAAAATTTAAATTTTGGTTTGTTTTTCTTAATTTAAGGAGGTGAGAAGTTTATGGAAGTGACATCAGCAGCAGAGAGGCAAGTTCTGAGGAACTGTTCAATGCCAAAAGATTATTTTACATCAGCATTTCATAATCTTTTCAGTCCACAAGACCTTGTCTGCCTTCCAAACTCCTCATAGTTAACCACATTCAGCCAACGTTCAGGCTTAAAACTGAACGTGACACGATATACAAGCTTATATACTTCTCTGTACAAGCTGAGGACCTGCAGCCCAAATAAAAAAAGGTGGTTTAACTGTATTTGTCAAATAAATCATGACTACAACCTAATCTGTAACATACATGGATTAACTTTTACTAGTTTACTCAACAGTTTCAACATACTTTACTGATGCTTTTTTACCAGAATATTAGAAAGTGTAAAAAAAACAGGATTACTAATATTAAGACTGTAATTTACAATTGAAACCATCTGTACTCTAATTGTACATTCACAATCATTTACTATCTGATTACACTTTGCAAGTAATATTAGAGAGCTCAAGGGACATGTACTTAATGCAAATGTTTAACTCCAGTTAATGCCAGCGGAAATTAAAAACATACATTCAGAGATACTAACAGGTTATGTTACTATGAAACCTGAAAAGCAAAACCGATGATTAAAACAAAACCTTCAAAAGCCCATTGTATGAGGTGTTCTGTAAATTTCTTTTTATTTAACTGCTTATTAGTGCCCACGATGCCTTATGCATTCTGCAGTCCCCAAAAGAGCTGGTTCCTCCTCTGCAGAAGTACGTACGGAGCTTCAAAGGCATCTAAGCCCTGAAGCCCCATTATGGTTAACTACATCAACCTTGCAGGAGCGAAAGGAGGCACTTCAGTCCTTCTAAATTAATTTCCACATTATAACAACCACCACAAGAACGTCTTTTCTGAAAATGCTTGCAATGCAACCACAGAAAAAGTGATTCTGAATAAGTTAAGTTCCCAGAAAAACACGTTGGAAACTCTTGATCTCATCGAAGTATCTCTATGCAAACACAAACCATTAATTTGTCTGATCCTTTAATCTGCCTTTTCTCCACAAAAGAAAGGATTCCAGGCTCTTCTCTTCATTTTTACAGATTTGATCCCTCCTTCAGTGCAGAATTACTCCCTGAACTGCCTCTTTACGATAGTACTGTAACTGTGGGAAGCCGAGGCTGGCATAGATACTGACATGTATATCTACCGATGGCAACTGATAGGAAGTTTTGGCAGAGTACAAAACCCACGAGCAAGATGGACAGGGAGAAGCCACACCAGCAGCACACAGTAAAAGCCACAAAAGGAAGCACCAAGTGCTAGCAGCAGGTGACTCTCTGCTGAAAGCCACCAAGGCACACGTTTGCCAGCCAGGTTTGCAGTCAGCGGCAGTTTGCTGCTTGCCAGGAGTCAAGATCTGGGATGTCACAGAGAGATGACTGCAACAGCTGGTTAAAAGCAGACACTACTGTCCCCTGCTTCTTTTCCATGTGGGCACCAATGACATTGCAGAGCAAGACCTGGGCAAGATCAAGAAGGACTTCAGAGCCTTGGAGGCCCAAGTAATGGGTAGAGGCATCCAAGTGATTTTCTTCTCTGCCTTGCCAGTCAGAGATGGGGGTGCAGGCAGAAGTTGGCACATCATGCAGATCAATATACGGCTTCACGGCTGGTGTTGTCTCTAGGGCTTTGGTTTCTACGATCACAGGAAGCCCTTCAACAAATACAGCCTTTTGGAGAGGACCCACCCACCCATAGGAAGCAGGAGAATCTTCACCAGCAGATTGGCTGGCTTGTCAATCTTGCTTTAAACTAAAGAACCTGGGGGGTAGTGTCCACAGCTGTGACAAGTGCAAGGTCCTGCACCCAGGCTGACATAACCAGAGAGCCCAGTACAGGCCAGGATCTCTGTATGGCTGGGGAGCAACTTTGCTGGAAGGGACCTGCGGGTCCTGGTGGACAACCAGCTGAACAGGAGTCAGCAGTGCGCAGCTGCAGCAGCAAAGACAAACCAGAAAGTGGGCTGCAACCACCGGGGCATTGCTAGCAAAGACAGAGATGTGATCATTCCACTCTACTCAGCCCTTGTCAGGCTGCACCTGGAGTACTGGGTCCAGTCTGGTCCCCCCAGTTCAAGAAACCACAGACGAACTGGAGAGGGTCCAAAGGAGTGCCATCAAGATGATCAAGGGGCTGGAGAAACTGCCCAATGAGGAAAGACTGAAGGAGTTCAGGCTCAGGGAGGATCTCATCATAGTGTTCCAGCACTTAAAGGGTGGCTACAAAGAGGACAGAGGCCCTCTTCTCACAAGGAGTCAGCATGGAGAAGGCAAGGGACAATCGGTACAAGTTGTACCAGCACAGGTTTCATCGCAATGTAAGAGAGAATTTTCTTTACAATGAGAACAATCATTCACTGGAACAGCCTCCCCAGGGACGGGGTGGACTCCACATTACTGGAGCTTTGCACTATGCAACTGGACAGGGTGCTAGATGATCTGACCCAGGCTCCCTTTCCCGTGAAATGGGATCTTTCGACTTCCCTTCCAACCTGAGCTGTTGTATGACTCTATTATTTATTTGCAGGGTGGTACTACATATACATATACACATATTACACACACATATATATACACATACTACATATATATATATACACACACACATATATATACACATACTACATATAGTCTTCTCCTTCCCACAGGAAAACATGACTAGTCCCTACAACCACCAAAAAAGACACTCCCACTTCTTGAAATCTCACTATCTGCCTCTGGTTTCCTTTCCAGAAGGTCACTAACCCATGTAAAAGCTGCCAGGGCAACCTACAGAATTGCTTCCTTGGGGGGAAAGCTTTTGAAAGGAAAGGTGACATCAGGTTACACAGTCCTAGGTAAAAAGTTATATTTATATCATCTAATATAGATATGACATTAGTTGACAGATTTACTAATGGAACGATGTTATACAGTCTTGCTGCTTTAGACTATCAGCACTTTAAAATAAAAAACATTTTATGTCAAAAAAAAAAATCAATGGGTTTGTTTCTTATGACCAGCATAATATTAAAGCAATTTAACCAGAATATAATTATCTCATTTCTTGATTCCAATCGGAAAAGCTTATCAGGCTGAAAGCTGAAAACATTTCCCCAAGACTTTCTAAAGGGTTTGTTTCCCTTTGGCTCGTCAGCAGTACTTGACTTCCTTTGCTGTAACAATAGTTTAACCAAAATGCGGCTTACATGTTTCCACGTAATTCATTTGTTATTGTTGTTGGTTTTAATTAGTTACATGTCATTAAAATATTCTCATTAGTTTCAAAGTTTATTAAATTCCCCAGCTGATCGCAAAGGAAGTATCTGGGTTTGTTTTGTCTGTTCTTTTGTTCGCAAAACTCTGAATGAAACGTTACAGGCTTTCACAAGTGAATGCACTGTGCAGGTACTTCAAAAGACAAATGCTTTACAGGATCACGAGCAGTTCTGACACTTCCTTAGGCTAAATAAATCTAAAAGGAGAAATTACCCTGTATAATGTAAAACTCCTATGGTGCACACAGCACATAAACAAATCCTAACTGGAAGTGTTTAAAACAAAAAAAATGCAGGTTCCTTTTGTGTTCATCAAGGAACAAGAATTCTCCACAATACAACTGTTTGACGAGACTAGCAATAAGGTTTATTTAAATGAAAAAAAAAAAAAAAAACATGACAAGGTATACCTAAGAGATTAAACATTGAAAATTTAACTGTGATTAATTTTTAAACAAAATTATTAAGGGGAATAATACAAGCTATTTTCCAAAGATATATTTCTTTAAGGAGAAAGCACTTTAAGATGTTCCCACACGTCTACATTTTTAAAATTTCTTACCCTTTACTTAATTCTTATTTCTTATTCATTTTTTTAGTTTCTTATCCTTTAGCTTTTGAAATCAGAGTAGTACCGCAGCAGAGTAGCACTGAACCTTGTCCAACCAAACTGACAGATAATAATCCATACCTCCGCATATCTCCTCATTCCTCATGTTTCAATTACTTATTGAAACTACACATCATAAAACAAACCAGAAAACGTGCGTGTTCTTCTCAAGGTGAGGGATATCATCTTAATCATCATCAGGGGGCCACAACGCAGACGGGTGACCCCGCTCTGGCAGGGGGTTGGACTAGATGATCTCCAGAGGTCCCTTCCAACCCCGACCATTCTGTGATTCCGTGACAGGTTAAGACCAACATTTTGGTTGGCCTCGATGATCTGAAAGGTCCCTTCCAACCTAGACAATTCCGTGATTCTATGAACATCTAATCTAGAAGATTGTGTGGAAAAAAGCCTGCGGCCTCACAAGATAGAATGAAGAAACTGTACAGAGATTCTCTGAGTACTGGCTCTGCCGCCCAGGAACAATCCAGATGGACAAACCAAGCGGTTGTTGCACTGCTGGAGAAAATTAATTTTAACAGTAGGTGAAAGAGGACGGTCGGAAGGGTAAAAAAGGAGACAAGAATGGTGGAGTCCCAGAGAGCGATGCAATATGCTACAATACAGATACCCTACCCCAAACAAGAGAAACGGAGAACAGGGGAACTGGAAAGCTTTCCCCATCTCTCTCAGGTGCATTCACGCTGGGAAGGGGCGGGAAGCAGGGGACGGAAAATGAAGTTGAGGTGCTGGGGAACACACACGCTCGTCCTACTCAAAAGTTTCTGCTCTGACTTGTTCCTGACCTACCTACTTGAAGAATTAGTTGGAGCCACTACTGACGACGACTTGCTAAACGCTTAGTATTTTACAATTCAAAATATGATAAGGAAAATTTAACAAACCTCGATGACATTTCAAAGTACTATTTTCCTACTTTTTTCTGGTGATTACACAGTACTGAAGCCAGTAACACAAGGAGCCAAATTAAGATAAAAACCATTCTGCAAATTTCTGTATTCAAGTTTTTGCAATCAGTTCTATTCCATAGTCGCACAAGTCAATTTTGTGCTGACGCTAATGATTATGTTAAAGATTTTCACGCATGTGATACGCACAAAAGCAACAAAAAGGACTACTAATATTTGTAACTTAATCCAGGATTTGAAACAAGCCTTGTCATCTATTTCCAATGGCATAATTACTGCACTGAAGAGCTTTATAATAAACGAAATAATCCTCTAGCAGAAAGTGACTATAGTATTCTGAACATTGTTTATAAGGCTTTTTTGATTTTTGCTGAACTGCCTTTAAGAAAAACTGACGAATCAGAGAGTTAACCATTCTGAGTTTAAGTGAAATCATAACAGGATGTCAACGAGATGCATTTTTTTTTTTCTCCTGAAAGAGAGAAACTGAAAACCAGTTTTAAAATCCCAATCGTCTCTCGCTATTAGCCAAAACCAAATAAATAAATAATTCTCTGGGTGACGAACTAGCACAGTCCAGTTTCCTGTGGATTTGCAACTTTTCTCCAAGCGTCTCAGCGAGGTGCCCATCTAGCTCAGGGCACCACACCTGATACCCGCCTAAGCTGGCTGCTGCCAAAGACTGTCAGAACTAAATTTTCCCTTAATTTCTCTTTTGTTTGATAAGGAAATAAAACTAGTTTATCTGCTCTGAACGTCAATTTTAGCATCTCTGAGACTTTATTCCTCTTTTGAATTTGAAACTCTCCCACGGAGAACAAAGCTTGGCTCCTGTAGAACTTCAGGCTAAAAGGCAGATTATTTCAAATAGAAGAAAGCAATGTTCAGGTTTGCTTTCCTTGACCAAAAGAGATTTTCTAATTTAACAAAACAATGGGAAATACTGCAAAATATTCTTACCAATTTTCTTATTTCGTTCTTCCCCACGACTGTGTGCAATAATTGGAGAATATATGAAGGGGCTTTTGGTTGATACATTCTGACCAAGTAAACTTTTCATTTTGTGAGGTCGGAGACTGGTTGGGAGGTTCAAGAGCTTCACAGACCTGTTGAGTAAAAACAGTTTTATGGTATTTTATTTATTCTGTTTTATTTTATAATACATGGTAGTGTTAAAAATGAACCAATAAATACTAAATGACACTCTATGTAGACACTGATGAAAGTACCTGAAATGGAAAGTGTAAAGTAAACACCTACAGTACAAAAGAAAGTAATACCAACCCAAGGAAACTAAAAGCAAAGTTTCAGAAAGATCTCAGAAAACAAATACCAAAGGAAAACATCCTTCTGCTGAAACCAGCAAAACCAAAACTAGCCGGATTGGTGATCTGAAATCCAGCTACTAATTTCCAAGCTAAGAGCAGACTGAACAACAGACACACCACACGTCCTGTGCAGAAATCAACCCAATACTTAACTTAAACCCAAACTATACCAGGCAGGGAAATCACTGGCCATTCCGATGCTGATGGGAAATTAAAGATTAAATATTGCGCATAAGAACAAGCAATACATTAGTGGATATTCAGTAAAAGTAGCAGCATTTTAAAAGCCTGTAAGAATCCTAGCTACTCAGAGTGAGGAAAGGACAAACAAACGGTGAATAAAGGCACCATTCAGATCATAGCTATTTTGCTACCGTCTATTAAGCTTGAAGTATTTGTGCTTTTAATTAGGAATGTCATCAAGAGACAAGAATCTCCCCTTTACAGTCACGCATGGCTTAAATCTCCAACTTTTTAAAAATTTGGTTTTCACCTAGAAAAAAAATATCCTGTAGAATAAAACAACATTTTTTGCTAATTGCTAGAGGCATCCCACCACACTCAGGTAGACAGGCAGGAATTAAATAAAACGCTTACAAAACTTTCCAGCAGTAACCTTTTAAAAGATATTTAAAGATATGGTAGGCACGTACCAAGACGAACAACAACAGAATCTAGCTAAAACCGTAGGAGACTTCTAAAACCAATTAAGAGACCAAGCGCAAGACTGCAAGAAAACCCCAACTTGTTCAAAGATTAACTCCCTTCTTCCCCCATTTCCTACATCCACCTCCCACAGCAAAACTTACCTCACCAGAATTCTATGATAATTCCAATAATAAACCGAGAAGATTATGAATGTTACGCTACGTGATTATATTGTCATCTTTTATGAAGTTCTTCAAATACTATGACAAGACCAGTAGGGCACTAAGAAAGAAACCTGCCTTGCTCAGCTGTAAAGGTCATAGAAACAACTTAAAATCAAGTGCCTTCGTTCTGAAAAGCAGGCAATTATTCTTTCACACATTAAAAGAGAGTTTTGCATCATTCACAGGATATAACTGAAGCCATTCACCTGCCAAAGTTACAGAATTATACTTAATTTCAAAACAATAAACAATTACTGAGAACATGAAAAATCATGTAAGTGCTCAGCATGTTAAAGAACAGCATCAACAGCCCACTAATAAAGAGTGCGTACGTACGTACAAGAAAACAGTTTGTTTTTTTAAAATTACCCCAAGCATTCAAGATAACGTGCTACCGCTTAAACAGAATGAAGCTGTAAGAGTAACACTACACAGAGGTGTTACCTCTGTGATATAAAACACCTGATAAGAAGTTACTAGAAAGCACTAAAACTATTTTAGAACCAGAGGTAAACCACATCCATATATTATCTGTTGGTGATGCTCAGCGTCAGCATCACAATCAAACGCAAACTAACAGATAACGAGCCTGAGGAATAGAGAGAAACTATGACAGATTCCTAAATATTTAATATTTTGAAACCTCTTCTGATAGTATTTTGTTACAAATTAGAACACGACTTAAAGCAAAACATGCGAATGATACTTATTTGAGGAAACAAACATTAAATTTGATACAGTGCTAATAAAAAGGAATTTTATTTTATATATAGAAAGAAGTGCTTTGGCTCATCCAACGTTATTATATAAATACTGGTGAGTAACCTTTTTTATCTTAACGCTTGGGTGTTCCCGCAAGGATAGAATGTTCCTCAACTACATATTAGACAGCTATACCCTCACGGGTCATACATAGAAACATGGCAAATGTTTTAATTCCTTTGTGTGAAAAGCTTCACTAACGTACATTTTCTAGTCCCTGGCCCAGCCCGAGAATTCAAATTAGTTACAATTAGGAATTGCAAAATAATTTCACTAGCTACCCACAAGATCAAAATCTTGTATTCGGAAACAGTTGTGTTACTAAAAACCAGCCTTGCTCACAGGGGAAATGGAAGTAATTTAAAAAAACCCCACTGCACTAAATAAACAGAAGGAAGGAAAAAAAATGGCACCAACTAAATTTAAAGTAGCAAAAAAAGTATATCAGGACAACTAAGAGACATCAGCGGAAAAAAGGAAGAAAATTCTTTCTTCTTTTTAGTATATTAGCAAGAAAATAAATTCCAGTACAGGTAAGTTATAAAAACAGGAACAGCGTATCTATTAGACTAGAAAGACAATAAATTTTTCTATTTGTATTTGAGAAAATACTAGCTGATGATTTCACAGTATGCTGTAATGGAATACTTGCCAATCCAACACGCTTTTAATTTCTGAAGCTTCATTAAATAAATAAAAATTCAGCAAGGAGCTTTCCAGATTGTACTACTTATGTTCGAAATGTCAAAAAAAAAAATCCCAACATTCCAAAGGCTAAAAGAAAATACATAAAAATATGATAAGATTTAAAGTGCATCAATAGCAGACCAAGATTCTAGCTGAAAGACGTGATACACACACAAAAAAGAAAGACTATAAACATACTTAAAGAAAGGACAACTAGACATTAACTACTAGTTCGCATGAGTAACGGAATATAAAGATTTTGCCAAGCCCAATCTCTTCTATTGCTTTATAGGTACGGGGGAGAAAAAGGTAACAGGGCAACTATATTCCAATTTCATTGCGGCATTTCAATGTTTGATGGTATTTTGATTAAGAAATCTGCATCTAAAATAAGCACCCCACATTAAATGCATTAAAAACTAGTAGACCATGAAATGCCAACAGTAAATAGAAGTCATCATCACCAGCGCATATGTACGTTTCTAGAGGGCTCTAGCATGGATTGAGCCCTAAGCTTAGTTATTCAACACCGATCAAAACCACGTTTCCACACCTTTATAATTTCTGTCTCAGAAATTAGCATGATTTAGCTCAAAGAGCTCTGCACTATGGCTATTTTCCAACTACCTGGACAGCTTTACAACACACCAGACCTGCTGCATAGATGTAAGTGGAGGCTTTATATTTAGATGCAACTAATTTTTTTTTTTGGATTACAGCTTTTATCACTGTGGCTTTTATAGAACTTATAAAAGACAAGAAGGGGAAGGGGGCAGAGGAGCACAACCAGCAACTCTTAACTGTTAAATAATGCTGATGTTGGGATTCTCACCCCATGGCAAAAGAGAAGCAACTATTTTCAACGCTTTGAGTGCAGCCAGGTCAGCACAAACGGACCAGGTAAATGAAGCACCTGGATGGTGAGCAGTTTCTTAAAGCTCGGCCGAGGAATAACAAAGTAAATATAATGTGTTTATCCCCTTCTCTCAGCATACAAAACATTTAAAGCGAGGCAGAGCCTTTCCCGTTGAAGTCTTGGTAATCTCTTGCCAAAGTTCTGACTGGCCTCTATATACATAACTCTTATTAAAAATGAATAAATTATTAAATAAATAAATAAAGGATTCAAATCAGCATTTCCCGTATCTTCCAGACTTGAATTTTCTTCAGTATTCAGGATGGAGAAGAACAAAAAAGCACAATGGGATACACCCAGTACAATCCACCTCCTCCACGGTTTAAAACTTAAGCAAAAAGCAAAAACCTGAGACTAAGTCAGGATTTGACACTTTACAGCTAAACACAATGCTGCTTTTTTAGCCCAAGTTAAGGGTTAGATTCATAAGGGAACTTGAAGCATCGTGTTTCTGCAGGTATTTGACAGCCAAGGCAGACAGAGATCGTACACAGCCAGATTACAGAAGGGAATTCTGGTTTTATACTGTGTAATACTAAGTTTATTCCTAGAACAGAGATCTGCAAGAGGCACTAAGTGTCTGACAGCACTCCTGCTCTCAAAAGAAAGTAATTTGCCTTTAAAATGTTTTCATGGAAGCTTTTGCTCTAAATTCTCTCTACAATCACATAATTGAAGTACCAGAAAGGACTATTACACTTAGCTTAATTAACTTCAATTTTTTTAATACTAGTTAATTTTTCTCCCAAAAAAAAAAAAAAGCTAGGTTAAAACTTGCACTAAGTTTGTTGTCTAAAAGCTTTCAAGAGAAGAAATAGAGTCCTCCTTCATGCTGGGAACCTGCCTTCAGAACGTACCTACCAGGAACTCATCTAAACACACAGACACAGTTACCTGAACTTGTCACTGGACACCTTTAAGGACAATGGAAAATGAGTCAACACAGTGCACCTACTCCAGTAATTCAACTCATGCTACAGCAGATATCTAAATTAGGTAAGAAAAGCCTGGAAGTGACTACCTATGTATGATCCATGCACCAGTACAGGTTGGGGGTGACCTGCCGGAGAGCAGCTCAGCTGAAAGAGACCTGGGAGTCCCGGTGGACAACAGGATGACCACGAGCCAGCAATGCGCCCTCATGGCCAAGAAGGCCAATAGCATCCTGGGGTGCATCAAGAAGAGTGTGGCCAGCAGGTCAAGGGAGGTCATCCTCCCCCTCTACTCTACCTTGGTGAGGCCACATCTGGAGTACTGTGTCCAGTTCTGGGCTCCCCTGTTCAAGAGGGACAGGGAACTGCTGGAGACGGTACAGCAAAGGGCTACGAAGATGATGAGGGGACTGGAACATCTCTCTTATGAAGAAAGGCTGAGGGATTTGCGTCTCTTCAGTCTGGAAAAAAGAATCCTGAGGGGGGACCTTATCAACACTTATAAATACTTAAAGGGTGGGTGTCAGGAGGATGGGGCCAGGCTCTTCTCAGTGGTGCCCAGCGACAGGACAAGAGGTAACGGGCACAAACTTGAGCATAGGAAGATCCACCTAAACATGAGGAGGAACTTCTTTCCTTTGAGGGTGGCAGAGCCCTGGCACAGGCTGCCCAGAGAGGTGCCCGAAGGAAGAATGCCAAACACCAGTATACGTTAGGGGCGGACATGCTGGGAAGCAGCTCTGAGGAGAAGGACCTGGGGGCCCTGGTAGACAGCAAATTATCCATGAGCCAGCAGTGTGCCCTTGTCGCCAAGAAGGCCAATGGCATCCTGGGCTGCATAGGGAAGACTGTGGCCAGTAGGTCGAGGGAGGTCATTCTCCCCCTCTACTCTGCACTGGTGAGGCCACAACTGGAGTACTGTGTCCAGTTTTGGGCTCCCCAGTTCAAGAGGGACAGGGAACTACTGGAGCGAGTCCAGCATAGGGCAACCAAGATGATTATGGGACTGGAGCACCTCCCTTATGAGGAAAGGCTGAAAGAGCTGGGACTCTCTAGCCTGGAGAAGAGAAGGTTGAGGGGGGACCTGATTAATGTTTACAAGTACCTAAAGGGTGGGTTTAAGGAGGACGGAGCCAGGCTCTTTTCAATGGTTCCCAGCGACAGGACAAGGGGCAATGGGTACAAGCTAGAACATAGGAAGTTCCGTTCAAATACACGGAAAAACTTCTTTACAGTGAGGGTGACAGAGCACTGGAACAGGCTGCCCAGGGAGGTTGTGGAGTCCCCTTCTCTGGAGATTTTCAAGACCCGCCTGGATGCAGCCCTGAGGGATGTGCTTTAGGCAATCCTGCTCTAGCAGGGGAGTTGGACTAGATGATCTCTAGAGGTCCCTTCCAACCCTATGATTCTATGATTCCGTGGTGGAGTCTCCATCTCTGGCGACATTCCAAACCCGCCTGGACGCGTTCCTGTGCCACCTGCTCTGGGTGACCCTGCTCTGGCAGGGGGTTGGACTAGATGATCTCCAGAGGTCCCTTCCAACCCTATGATTCTATGATCTAGGGTACTCAAATATGACTAGTTTAGCTCTACACATAGATTTTTTGTGAAACTAAAACAATCAAGGTCAGGCAATAATAAATTAGTCAAATAACTTTCCCATTGTGACACGTAGCTTTGTTTCTAACAGTTAAGGTTTGGGGATCATACGTCCACATTGCCTGTTTTCCAGCAAAGAAGCTGATACCAGCTGCAACTCCGAAGTACACCCTGCACCACTGAGCAGGCAACACAAAGCAGGTATCTGCAAAGTCATCCTAGATGATTTGTCAGTGCTAACTGGATCCACTGAGGGGAAAATGCTGGAAGACCTCAGGGAAGATGCATTTTTCCCCTGTAAGCACGCACTAGAAGTGGGGTGACCCAGGTGGCTCATCAGTGCACAGCTTTGTACTTAGTCCAACCAGAAGACAAAACCCTGTTCCCAAAAGACCATTGGAAACGGTGTGACCATTCTGATTCCACATACAATTCCATCTCTGACCACGTACAACTACATAGAATCACAGAATGTGTTGGATCAGAAGGGACCTTTAAAGATTATCTAGTCCAACCCCCCTGCAGTCAGCAGGGACATCTTCAACTAGATCAGGTTGCTCAGAGCCTCATCCAGCCTGGCCTTGAATGTCTCCACGGGTGGGGCCTCCTCCACCTCTCTGGGCAACCTCTTCCAGTGTCTCACCACCCTCATTGTAAAGAACTTCATCCCAATGACTAATCTAAACCCACCCTGCTCTAGTGGGTTTAGATTTGCCCCTCGTCCTATTGCTACGTGCCCTTGCAAACAGCCCCTCCCCATCTCTCCTGTAGGCCCCCTTCAGGTACTGGAAGGGGCTCTAAGGTCTCCCCGGAGCCTTCTCTTCTCCAGGCTGAACAGCCCCAACTCTCAGCCTGTCCTCACAGCAGAGGTGCTCCAGCCCTCGGATCATCTTCGTGGCCCTCCACTGGACCCACTCCAATAGGTCCATGTCCTTCTTGTGCTGAGGGCTCCAGAGCTGGACACAGCACTCCAGGTGGGGTCTCACGAGAGCAGAGTAGAGGGGGAGAATCACCTCTCTGGATCTGCTGGCCACGCTTCTTTTGATGCGGTGCAGGATGTGATTGGCCACATGCTCCTGTCAAACCTGCACCTTAAGCAACCATCTCCCACACCACAAATTGTTAGTGTGAAGAGACCCATTGTGTTAAACGCACTACAAATAGACAAGGTCTCTTTCCATCAGTAAATGTGAAAAAAAAAAAAAAAACAAAGAAGTTAGAGAGAACACAGTGAAACTAGTTGTAGCATGAAAAATGGTCACAGAGTAAAACATTCATTTTCATTTTAGAGAATAAAAGTAATCTGAAAATAAATAGAATTTTCACTCTTTGGTTATATGCTTTATTATCTCTTTGTGATACCAGAAGTCTTGCTTCATGAAATGTTGGATGACATCCCACTAAGAACTCAAATCTCCATCAGAACTTTTTTCAATAACTTCTACCATATTTTTTTTCTGAATAGCAATTATGTTTCCTTCAAAAAGCCACTTCTTGACAAAGATTTTGTTTTAGCCTTTTCTTTTATTATTGATGCCCAATGGCTGTTTTCTCTCTCTGACTCCCTCTAATACTTCACGCTAGGCTTTAATCTAAATAAGGCATTACTCGTTAAGAGTGACTGCATGATGTGCCCTGGCACACAGGCCCAAAATGGAACATAAGATTTAGAAGAGGCCAGTGAAGGTGCCTGCTTGAAAATGCAGCATCTGAAAAGGAAGAGCTACAAAAGGCATCAGTTCCAGCTGAGTTCCAAGCTCCACAGATGGAGACAGCATCCAACTCACGGACCTGCAATATGATCAAGTATCTAACTTAAATCTCAGCTGGAATTACAAAATACTGTTCTTTGATTGTATCAGAAACTCTTGAATGACAGTTAAAAAAAAAGAAAAAAAAACCAACAAAAAAACCCCCAACCTCTCTCCTTCTGAAACTAAAGACCACAAAAAGTATTTTTTGCTCAAAGGCTGTATTTCTGCCCAGGAACTTCTCAAAACAAGTTGACATTTTGACATTTTTCCATGTCATCGTGAACAACTTATGTAAACTGAAAAGACTACATCCTTCCAGTATCCTTTGAAATTTGACAGGTATTGTGGAAAAGTTAAAGATTGTATTTTGGAGTCTTACCTCACAATAGGCAATTTGGTAAAGGGAACAGGAGGTAACTTCAAACCATCTGGAAGGGTGATGAATTCCATTGTACCAGGGCATTTTGCTGTGTAGCTTTCCAAGCTCTGTGTTACATCTTTCTTTTCTAGAAAATAGATTTGTTGAAAATGAATTAAAAAACAATTGCAAACTCACACGTAACAAAAGTTTAAGATGAAGTTATAGCCGAAAGATTTACTTGTTTGGTTTTTTTATTTATACGAAATAACTCTAATGAAATGCCAGCTAATGTTAGCGTACAATGCTTACAGTTATGCTCCAGAAGCCTTAATGGATGGATCAAACATAACTAAGTGACCTTAAGCAAGACGATTTTCTGGACTTTTTAGAATTTTGAAGTGTCAGTCTATACCCGCTTTTTGTTAATTTTTTCATTATCAAGATACAAATTTATACAATTTAACTAGTAAATCTACATACCCAACACAATTGGCCTCAAGCATGTTAAGGTTATTAAAAAAAGCATTGTTATGTGAATAAGCCCCGTTCCGAAACATTAGGTGAAACAATACCAAAGGCAAAGAAGAGAAACAAATTACTTTTGATGTTACCTTGTGTTAAAACCATCTAATTCTTAAAATAACGGTACTATATTACGCTACTAAACCATAGGATAAGATGAAGTGGCCTCAAGCTGGCCTCAAGCTGGACCAGGGGAGGTTTAGATTGGATATTAGGAAAAATTTCTACACCGAAAGGGTTGTCAACCATTGGAACAGGCTGCCCGGGGAAGTGGTTGAGTCTCCATCCCTGGAGGTATTTAAAAGACGGGTAGACACGGTGCTTAGAAACATGGTTTAGTGACGGCTTTTGTCAGAGTTAGGTTGATGGTTGGACTCGATGATATGAAAGGTCCCTTCCAACCTCAGCAACTCTATGATTCTATAACAACCGGTAAGAAAAGTTTTCTTTGGTTTTGCTTAAAAATGCAACATTCAAACAAACATAGGTTATTTGGGTTATCTTCAATAATGTATAATAAATGCTTATGAATTTCATTCAACAATTATTTTCAACAAAGTATATACTCCTGTCTCCAGTAAAAAAAATGTCTATTTGGAAATATATGGCCTGAACATAAAGTTATATTTCTCTGACGAAATGGGAGTCTGCAAAAAGAAACAAGCCTGAGAGTGTGTGCTTATAGGGGAGAACGAGAGCTGTAAAGTTTTAGACCTACATTGGTTTAAAGCACAGTGAACATTCCTCCGTACATGTGCTACCAAGAACAATAACTATTCAATAACTAAACTGTTTCTAGAAAATATTTTCGAGATAAAAATACTCAACGATAAACCAAAATAGGGAAGGGTGACAGAAAATACTGCTTTCCAAAGCAACTGCTTAGATAAACGTATTGGGTTTATGCAGCAAGGTTTCGGTAGCAAGGGGTGCTGCAGGGGTGGCCTTTGTGAGAAGAGACCAGGAGTAGCTCCATGTCAGAGACAGCAGGCTCCGGCCAACTCCAAAAAGGACCCATCAGCTCTGCTGGTGGCACCTCTGTGATAACACATTTAAGAAAGGGTAAAAAATGCTGTGTAGCAGGTGTGAGAGGGAGGAGTGAGAAAAATGTGAGAGAAACATACCCTGTGACCCACGCTACTCCCCAAAACACTGGCTTAGGCCTTGAAAGGCACAACATCCACTGATGTTTGTGTGCCCACATCAATCCAGCTCAGTTTGCAAGCTGCTAAGGCTGTGAGTACCTACTCCTTCAAAGCAAATAAACACTGACTGTAATTGCCTTCACTATGAAATTAATGCCTCATAACTGACAAATTGCCTTGCTTGTGTCCACGTTTCACTGAACTGTCTCTTGAGCCACTCACCACATTTTAATTGCGTGTAGGAAATGCTCCCAAAAATACATTGTTAGACATACACGTACGCTCAGATCAGTGTAGCACAACTAGGAGTTGTACAGGTTCAAGACTGAGTATTTTCATAATATTTTCAGGCTAAAGCATTCAGGCTGTTATTTGCCATGTTATGAGCAAGGGCACATAGTACAACTAGAATCCGCGGAGATGGAAAGCATCACGGCTACCAAGAATGAAGGCGACAACGCTACAGCATGCACTTAATTCTGCCTGAAACCTGAGGTCTGTCATTCTGAAGAACTGGCTTTCATTTCCTAGTGTGAAACGCTGTCAATAATCGTATTCAAAGAAAGCATGCTGCCACTTGCAAAAAGAATTTGTTTATAGATTTTAGAGTCACATTTTTATTTCACAGCAGAAGCTCAGCATGCTTTCCACAAAGACAAGGCTAACACAAGACATTTTTCTATGTTGATATTGTATGAAATGGAGTTTAAAACATGCTGCTGGAAAGCCAGCAGCTCTATTACTTTTTACTTAGCACTGCATCTCAGATAAGATGCTACAGGAATCTACATCAATAGGACATTAGTGGAGGAGGCTGTAGAGAGATGGGGGTCAGTCTCTTCTCCCAAGTCACAGGCAACAGGGTAAGAGAAAACGGCCTCAGGTTGCACCAGGGGAGGTTTACGTTGGTTATTAGGAGAAATTTTTACTCTGAAAATGTTAGTAAGCATCAGAACAGGCTGCCTAGAGAAGTGGTTGAGTCACCATCCCTCGAGGTATTTAAAAGTGAGGTAGATGTGGTGCTTAGGAACATGGTTTAGTGGTGGTTTTGGCGGTGTCAGGTTGATGGTTGGACTTCATGATCTGAAAGGTCCCTTCCAACCTACACAACTCTCTGATTCTGTGACATAACAAGAAGCATTCATGATGCAAAAGAGCAAGGACTGCATGATCTTGCCCGACAGCTGCTTCTGAAAGTAAACGTTGGAGCCTTTCTCTCTCGAGTGAGCACCTCTGCTACCTGACCTCTGTGGCGTGAATGAATGATACAAATTCCTCTGCTTAGACAAATGGCTACTTTCAAACAGCTCTGAATTTTCCTAGCATCGGCCTGGCTGTCATCGTATTTTGACACAATCAGAAACTGCAGCAACCTCCCAGGAGGATCTATTCAACTACTAAGTCTCCTGACCCATAGTTTAGAAGACTGAAACAGTTATCAGTAGTACTTACCTTTCTCTTGGTAAAGAGGAGATAGAAAACAGCTATTCTTGGAGGTGTTTACCCACCTAGTGTCTTCATGCTTGTATATGTCAGCAGGAAAGCAATCACCACTTGATCCTCTGACCTGTGAATTCACCTCAACAGCTTTAAAAGCCTGCGCTGCAGCTGGAAATGCTACTGGATACTCTTGAGTAGGTGTTATAGAGACTCATTTATTGAGTGAGAAATGATGGGTTATTTTCTCATCTGGAATAACTACCTTCATGATTATTTTTTTTGCCCTCCAGTTTCTCTCTAGGCTCATTGAAACATCAGGATCATGGAACGGCTGCAACCAAATAAAGCTGAGCAAAGCCATAGTCGAGCACATACTTCTCAGTTTGTTCAGTATAACCTCATAGTACAATTTCCCCATTTCATAACAAGTTGTTTTCATTACCTTTTTTCGGCTGCCTCTGAAAAAAAGAAAATTTTGCAAGTCCACCAATATTCTTGGCAATTTTTTGCTTAACCACTTCATGCCAACAGAAGGAACATTGTTTTTGTCCCAAAGCTGCTTCGAACTTTTTTCTACTATGAGAACACAAACAGCTGAAAGCTTCAGTTGCAGTTAGAAGCCATTTGTGACTAAAAGCCACTAAATGTGAAAAAATCTTCCTGCTAGTTTCACAATAATGTCAGGCAGTACTTCACAAAAATGGAGCCATTGAAAAATCAGACCAGGACAGGAAAGAAAGTCACTTAGACTAACATTTTTAAGCACTTCAGAAACAGTGATTTAACAGTATCACACAAACAGCATTTCATGCCTTGGCAGATAACGGGGAAAATGTACATTTCATCTCTTTAACTTTACTATTTGAAGAAATTTAAAATATCTGCACCTGGTCACAGTCACTACCCATTAAAAACAAAGTCTAATATTAAAAATACGATGTTTGTTCTCTGACAAACAATTGGTTGATCTTGTTCGGCTCAAGTCATTGTGTCCCTTGCAGAACAACCAACAGCAAGGTAGAATGAATAAAGGGAACATTTTATGTCTGACCTGCCAATTTTGGACAAGTTGACCATGAGCCAACAACGTGCCCTTGTGGCCAGGAAGGCCAATGGTCTCTCAGGGTGCATTAAAAAGAGCATGGCCAGCAGGCTGAGGGAGGTTCCACCCCCTCTACTCTGCCCTGGTGAGGCCACAGCTGGAGTACTGTGTCCAGTTCTAGGCTCCCCAGTTGAAGAAGGACAGGGAACCCCTGGAATAGGTCCAGAGGAGGGCTACAAAGATGACAAGGGGACCGGAGCATCTCTCTGATGAGGAAAGGCTCAGAGACGTGGGGCTGTTCAGCCTGGAGAAGAGAAGACTGAGAGGGGATCTCATCAATGCTGAGCAATATCTAAAGGGCGGGTGTCAAGAGGATGGGGCCAGACTCTTCTCAGTGGTGCCCAGCGATGGGACAAGGGGCAGTTGACACAAACTGGAACACAGGAAATTCCATCTCAGCATGAGGAAAAACTTCCTTTCCTTTGAGGGTGGCAGAGCCCTGGCACAGGCTGCCCCGAGAGGTGGTGGAGTCTCCTTCTCTGGAGATCTTCCAAACCCACTTGGATGCGGTTCCTGTGCAACCTGCTCTGGTTGACCCTGCTTTGGCAGGGGGTTGAACTAGATCACCTCCGAAGGTCCCTTCCAAGCCCTACAATTCTAGGACTCTGTGATTCCACTGAAAGACAAACAACTTTGTTTCCTCATGCAACTTGCAAAAATATTGAAAAGGGAAGCTGGAAAACAAACAGCTAAAAGCCTTCTGACTTCAGTTTCCCCCTGGTGATAAGCCCTGAATCAAAGTTTGCACAAAAAACCCTAGTACCCCAGGTTCTTTGCGCTGGCTGAGCTTTTTCTTCCCCCTTGAAAACGGCAAATAATGTTCACAAAGGATTAGTCTGAGGAGATCTCCTGCAGCAGTCAGCCCCTGAGAAGTGGCAGCCAGCTGGCCTACCCAGCTCTCGGGAACAGAAAGTCAAACATATCCTTGATAAATTACTAGTAATATGTAACAAGACAGAAAAGTCAGCCTGACAGCAGAAAAAGATGTAGTTTCTGCACCCAAAACCATAGATATTTCCTTCACAAAAAAGAAGAAGAAAGTTGGTCAGTGAGCCCTCTTACAACTAGAGAGGAAAAAAAAAAAAGTGTCTGCTTCCAGGGAGATCTCCAGCATCACCCTGCCATCAAGGCACAGTGTACTCCTGAAACCAAAAAATAATTTCAAAAAGACCACAAAATACATTTACACCCTAACAAAAGCTGAAGTAGAAATTGAGTATTCACAGACAGTAACTGCTACAAACTTTCTACCATGAAGTTATCACTGGATTATAGCACGTATGCAAAGGTCTTGGTGACCTTTCAGGGAGACCCTCAGCTCTAGTGTGGGACAGACGCAGATGGACAGTAAGCAACCTATTTGTACACTCAGTACATCACTCTTCACCACCACGAGCGAGCTAATGTTGCAAGTGAAGTGCCTTAGCAAGACTGGCATGATCAATCCACTAATTCAGTATTTCAATTGTTTAATTCAGCAGAACAGAGCTGGTCTCCTCTAATTTGCAGGCAAGCTTCATCTGTTTTTCCATTACGTTAAGTCTGAGAGGTATTAAGATGACAGCATTTTCTACAGTTTTAGTAAACAAAAGGCATCTCTAATATTCTCCTGAAAAATACATGGAGCAAGTAAGCACGACTTCAAACTGCTCAGAGATCTCATACTTGAACAAGCTGCTTTGAAAGCAACGCAAGGAATGCTGGGATTTCATTCCAATATTCTCTCCTGCGATCAGTCTCAGCACTTACCTATGTTTTTATACTGCCCTGATCAGCTACACTGCGGACACCTACCTACACTCATTAGGTCTCCAGTCCGTCAGGAAGCGCGTGCGAGCTACCTGGCCAACTGCATGACAAAATGACCAAAGTGAGCGAGAACTGATGGTTGTTTTTTTTTTTTTCCCTTTGCCTCTTCAGGGCACCGATAGCATCTACCTTTTCTATGTATAAACAACTGTTATGAAAGTTAACGTTGCTGATCTGGTCTCCACACGGTGTTTTGTCAATAGACAAAAGCTATTCTTACGGGGAAAACCAGAAAGACACCAGCAGACAGCATATTATATGAATCCTGTTTCTTTGGGGACTCAAGCAAAGTAAATCTCTAAAATACAGCGGAGACTAAAACTAATAAAATTCACAGTTTGACATGAAAAAGAGCAGGAACAACGAGAAAATAATTAATCTATGCTACCCAGAGAGCTAGACTCACTTTTATGAACAGATCATCATGAACAGCACCAAAGAAAGTGGCTCCATCCACGCAAAGAAGAGAACGAGAGCAAAAGGATTCAGTTATTTGCTGTGTAATAGCTCATCTTCGAAAAAGAAATTACCAGCTTTACTACTAATTTTGCAGAAAGGGGGGCTGGAAGAAGATCATCTTTTCAACATAAATAAAAATAGAAGCTTTGTCTGTTAGAAGCAGAATGCTTTCTGCTTCTAAGACGACCACTACAGAGACAGAGAATCGGAAGAGACTAACTAAACAAGCCGTGGTCTGCTATTATAAGATTTTAATAATTACATAAAATGTGTATGTTTTAAGTCACGGCCAGTTTGAAATTCACAGCCAGCACAAAAATATTTTTGGATAGTATGTCGTAAAAGATTAAGATAGCTGAAGTCAGGGGTCAGAAACATGTCATTAAAATTTTAGTATCTAGTTCTCAACTGTGTCTGAGAACTTCACATGTCTGTGCACTTTGAATACTACAAAAATATATTTTGTCTGTGCAAAATCAGTATGTAAACCACTGAGCAATATTAACGACTTTTTCATTCATACCAGATGACCTACCTTAACATAAAGTGGAGCAAATTAAGCATAAATAACTTCCATAACAATAAAAAAAATAGGTAAAGGCCGCTGCAAAGCTGCTTCTGAGCAAAGCAGGCTTTGTAAAAATTTACAGATACAATGGTATAACAGTTAAACACACCTGATTTTGTATTTTGGGTGGAAGAAGCACAGAGACAGAAGAAGGCAAAAACACCACGCTAATTTCTGTAGGACATTTTCCCCCAATATACCGTGATACAAAGTCACAGGAATTTGGCCAGAGAGGATTCTCATGATTCAAAGTTTCAATGCCTCCACTAGTGATACAGAGAGGAGACTCGCGCTTGAGAACAGTTTAATTGTTTAAAAAAAACTAGACAACAGTCTGAAAACTTACAATGAAAATGCCAGCTCTATTAACGTATCCTTGATTTTTCCCATCCTTTTGAAAAAAAAAAAAAAAACGTTTCTTCAGTATCACTCCTAGATCTTACTCGTCTTAGCACACCCAGTCATACTCAACGGACATCATTTGGGGAGTTCACCGAAGTACATGGATCACCCCCTTTTAAACAGGGATACTCCTTTTTACACATGAAGTGCTACTTTCGGTAGCAGCCTTGACTCCAGTGCCTTCATTTGGCTTTAGGCTAAAGACAGCGGTATGGAGTCTGTGAAGTGTCATGTAAAATTTATTTGAATTTTAGTAATATAGCACCTCCTAAAACAGCTTCCTTCAGTACAAAAATATTAGCTCCCAAAAATAAAACACAAATTTTTCACGTCTTCATATTGCCAATTAAAGTATGTCTTCCCCAAAGTAATCCCTTTTTCTGGAACAAAAACCTTGCAACTTGTCTTCATTTGAATGTCTGTAAGTTTTTCCTCAATGAATCAAATCAGGCTTCTTCAAAAATCAGAGGTAACAACACAAAGACAGGAATTTTGAGCTAAAGCTCAGAAACTTCATTTGTGTTCATGAATGACTTTATACAAAGGAATAGGAAACTTCTGTCACAAAGAAATGCACCATTTTCTTGTAATGGCTGATCTTCTGCTTTACCTGAGAATTTGGATATGGTGTCAGCTGGAGTTTTTGTCTGTACCTCATCAACACGCAAGTCTAAACGAAGGTAAATCGTGTGCCAAAGACTTTCAGGTTTGTTTATCATGCTAGTCAATTTGGATCAGTTTTCATTTACTTGACAGTGTTTTTCTTTCATACATCGTAAGACTCAAAAAACCGTTAGTCTTCATCTTTTGTGCTCTGCAAATGAATTTAAATCTTCTATCACTGTTGCTAGTCTACTCAGTTTCATTTATTTATTCCAGTTCAAAATTAATAAATTCACTGAATCAGCTCTGAGCCAGAGTTGATCAAGGAACACGAGGATAAGCAGATCATTATTTGAAAAAGATAAACACATAAAGGCGTTGCGGTTTTCCTCTTCGCAATTTTCCCTTCCTACATAGTATAAAAGACACATATTTCAGGACCTTCTTACACCTTTTTAATAAAGCAGTTTGAGTGAAGTTATTTAATAAGCCAGCTTGTCTCCAGAAAACACTGATTCCAGAGAGAGATCTTGAAAGAATAAAACAAGCCCAGACAGTTTTACCAAAAAAAAAAAAAGAGGTTTTAAAAAAGCAGGAAAAAGTGTTGCAGACAAACAACTCCCAGCAACAGCAGCAGGTACCAGTGCTGAAGTTTTATAATACACAACTGAAGAAAACACAGAACTAGATGAAAACCTGCAAAATTCATGGTACCGTGATGAATATGAAGAGTTAAGTGGCTTCCTAGAAGCTCCCTCCTACTTCTTGTGCAGTCTCAGAAGTCATTTATTACAATATGTCAGAAAGCATTTACATTCAAGTTTTTTTTTTTATTATATTCATTCTTACACTATACTGTGCCACTGCTATACATCGAACTCACACGAGGTGACAAGTCTGTTCAATTACATTTTTTTATATATATGCACACTTTTTTTTTTTATATGCATACACAGATAAGGTATGGCACCATGCTGAAGCTGTAAAAAGATTTCCAATTAATGGCTAAGATCCTACCGTGCTGCTATAAATATTCCCTGGTAATTATATTGAAGATTTCCGCCTCCATCCTGAAATCAGTTCATTTTAATATTATAAGACCAACCAAACCAGCTCCCTTTTGAGAAATTTATTGGCTAGGCAAATACAACTTGCAGGTACTTTGTCAACTAAAACACAATGCAGTGCATTAAAACCAGTTCATTACCGTCAGTTAAGTAAACCTCATTTCAGCTCGGAAGTTTACATCAAGGTTTAATTTGCATGACATTCTCTGTTCAGTCCGATTAAACCTCCATTCTTTTCAGCCCTTGATATTCAGGGAACTTTTACCTTTCTAAAAATTAATTTACACGCTACAGAGGATCCTAGGGAAAATGCTATGCTAATTTAAAGGCAGTGTTCAGGAATAACGTGCCTTATGACGATGAAACATTGCGAACTGCTGACAGGCTATGTCTATATTACCACGTATTGCAGCACAGAAGGCGAGAAGCTTTAGAGCAAAGCAGCTGGAGCCTACATTACACACGCTTCAGGGGATTACTGTGGCGGTCAGCGTAACCAGAGCTTTTAACAGGTGGCTTCCAATGCAGGATCTCTTACTTTCCACTCTCAAGAAACAATATCACAATCAAGTCTACTCTAGAAACTCTTCTAAATAACCCTAGCTCAGCAACAAATTGTGATATTGCCATTTTTGCCAGGTTCCTAATAGCTTACAACTGTTTTGAAAAGCAAAAGACAATCTTTCCTCAACACCATAAACTCATGCACTTACTGCTTCTTTCTACCTCTTCTGATCAGTTAATGGATCAACATACCAAAAAACGGTTTGGTTGTGGGTTTTTTTTAATTGCGGAATATTGTATTAACTAAATCACACTCATTTAAATGCTCCATCATTCCTCGGAAAGAAATCACACTTCAAAGATATTCTACCTCCTTCCCATTAGTTCACAATTATCCATATGGCTACGATTATTTACTCCAGTTTCTTATCATTTACCTGGTACAGATACCAAATTTACTGAACTCCAGATGGGTTCAGAGGATGGAATTCAGTTTACCTTATTTCAAGAGAAGCATCGATGACTACAGTCAGGTGCAGACACCTGGCTGGTACTGGGATAGCCACACAGGTGTAAAAGGAGTGATGAATCGTGGCAAATGAATCACTGGCATGGCCAGGATCATTAGGGTGACTACATTGCGGACATCTACACTGAAGATAAACCCACCTCATTTAGTTAGAAGAATTTCCATCCCTCTCTGAACTCTTAAAAAAAAAATGCAGAGATACATTTGCCATTTGTAATTTTAAAATGAGAATGAAGATAATTTAAGAAACCCATTAATTGCAACTGTTAGTAGTTCAACTATTTAACTTTAAAATTCTTTCAGCGTCTTTGAACCTTATCTGCTACCTGAAATTTATTACTACTCATTTTACAGTTCAGATCACTCCCCACCATAAACCATTTCTAATTATACTTTGAAAGAACTCCACAGATTTATTCTCCGTAGAGGAAGGAACAAGCCTCAGAATCTTCCTTCCTAAAATGAAAACTTTCATCAAAGTTTTCTGATACAGCTTAATCTTCCCCAAGTGTCTCTCTTTATACCTCAATTATGTTTCAGTTCTGGCAGGCTTCCTGCTTCTCATCACAGAATGGTTTGGGTCAGAAGGAACCTTAAAGATGATCCAGTTCCAACCCCCTGCCCTGGGCAGGGACACCTCCCACCAGACCAGGCTGCTCCAAGCCCCATCCAGCCTGGCCTGGAACACCTCCAGGGATAGGGCAGCCACAGCTTCTCTGGGCAACCTGGGCCAGTGTCTCACCACCCTCATCATAACAAATTTATTCCTCATCGCCAATCTAAATCCACCTTCTTCCAGTTTGAAGCCATTACTCCTCATCCTATCAGCACGCTCCCTAACAAAGAGTCCCTCCCCAGCTTATATTTGAAGAAGTTATTAGATTTCATGAGTTTGTCAATATACACCTCAAAAATCTTTTCTGAATTTACATTCCTCTCTCCGCCTCATTTAACTTACCAGGGCTGACATTCCCTTCTACCTTCTATGTTTGAAACCAACATCCATTTTTATATAGTATTTTTTTTTCCTCCCCAATTGCATTTATTTTGCTGCTTAACTACCTTTGCTTTTTTCATTATTTTTTAATTCATTTTAATGGAGGAGAATACACTTACTGGGAATCTACTGTGGCATCTTTAAACAACCTCCACACTATCAGCAAACACGCCACTCCTTTTAATTTCTTCCAATTAGCTTCTTTACTTTTATGCAGCTCCCCCTTTCAGAAGTTCAATGCTGCTATCAAGGTGGTTTGCTTATTTTAAAATCTGACATTCATATTTGTTTATCCTAGATTTTATTTCTAATACTTATAATCTTGTTTCCTGGCACCTAAATGTGAAGCAGAAAAAAAAAAGAGGAGCACTGTGGGAACAGGCAGGAGGAACCGTAAACAAAGGGCTGCAACCAGCTCAAACTGAAGAAAAAATGAGCTGAAGCTCTCAAGAACTCTTGCTACAGCAGCCTAAACAGGGAAAAAAAGAGAAAGTCATAGCAAGACATAAACAAGAGAACAGGATAGAGCCAGGTGAACACACAGGAACAAGTTCTTCCAGCAGTCCCTCAAAACAAGAGGTGGTTTATGTTATTCCATGCTCTGGAGAGGCAGCAGTTATTTATAGGTTTATAGGTTGTTCTTCTCCCTTTCTCCAGTGAAATGCCATCTAGTCAAATCTGTGTGGGGAAGTATAACTCACCAAGGGCCCATGCAGCTCCATTTCATTTTTTCAGGTGGTTGGGTAGCAATTCAAGACAATGTTTTAAGTAAAGATCCTCAGAAACTGAGTCTGGTCTTTACTGCTGCCAATATAGGCTTGGCAGAAGGGTTACGCTTAAGGGCATTTACGCCTTCACTTTTGGTCCAGCTGTCAATTTTTACGAGGCCAGTTTAATATTCTTTCTTATATCCTGTACTTCTACATAGCAATTTGAAATTTAAATATCACCAAGTGAATGCATATGCAATCTGTTCTATAAATAAAAATGTAAAATACTGCATAGTTTCCTCTTTCAAGCTGTAATAAGATAGAAAGGCAGATTTTGAGTTGTCAGACACCACGTCTGACATGATCAAATTACGATCAGTCCAGGCTTAACCATAATTTCTAAAGATAAACAAGGTTTGGGGATTTTTTTTTTCTTAGATCAAACTCATCACTTCTTTGCAAAAGGCACAGACCTCACCCCGGCAGTTGACGTGTCAGCCATCACCTGCGCACGGCGGTCTTGAAAGGAGGATGAAAAGGTTCTGAAAGGCATCTCAGATCATTGGCATTCAGTCCCTGGTCCTCCAGCTACCAACAACTCTAAACTGTCAAGGCATCAAAGTGGTCTACCCAGCCAACACTGACAAGTCCATCGCAACTGATCTAGAGGATAAGGGGAACTGATATAGCATTCAGCAGAAATTTTGGCAGAAATTCTTCATCAGGGAGGATGATCTCAGCGCAGGCGGAGATCAGTATCTTCTGGAAGGGGGGAGATTGTTTTCATGAGAAAACAGCCTGGAGCCAAACTTGCAAACCTCTAAGGTTTCCATGAATGGACCAACATGTCATGATTTTGAAGTGCCAAGCAGGGATAGAATCCTGCCATGATGGAGCTCAGAGGCACATCAATGAAATTTAGACAACTAGGGATATTTCTGAAAATTCAACTTGGGATCTTTGAAAGGAACAAAAACCTTTTCCTTAGCTAGAGCTATGTTTTTATCATCCCACTGAGCAAGTGCAGCCATGGCAAGCAGTCACCATCTGAGATAAACCATAAAAACAACTCCTGACCAAGTAACGATTGCAGCCACTCTGGTGTTTCCTGTGCAATGCCTGTATGGAGATATATAAAGTCAGCTTACTGAAATCAAAATCAAAATCCACATACAGAAATCCCGCCTAATGGAGACTGATGAACTCTGTTGATAAGGTTTGCTTCTGAAGATAAAATATCCAGCTACAGCAAGGAAACCCCTTAAGTCCTTCATCACATGCAGGACCTTGTCTGTCCTCTGATTGAAGAGAAACACCGTAATAAGTTAAGTCTTTCTCTAAAGATTTCATGTCTTTCAGCAGAATCAATGACTGTGGCCAGGGTGATGAGTATCCACTCCGGGGAGGGTATGCCTCTAGCAAAGCGGTATTTATAATGAAGCCCAGGATATCATTTTTAGTTTGCTAGGGCTAAAACAAATTTCTTCATGACATCCGTAGAAAGATAAATAAGCTAAAATTGTTCAAAATCTTACACTCGGTGAGCAAAGAAGCCGTGATAACCAGATCAGCAAAACTGGAACAAATGTATCTTATTTGTCAAGCTGCCAGACATTTCGTGGTCATGGCTGTGGAACTTAGCCTATTTATTTCTGGTCGCTGCTGCTGCTGAAAAGACTAAAGGCAAAGGTCACCATGGAAAGACTTTGAATCGCATGATATCCATTAGTCTCTGTCTTTCTGCTGTTGAAAGGTAAACGTGTACATACATGAGAGGACACATGGTCATTCTTCAGACTGTTAGCCAACATGGTTCTGTTTCTAAAGAGAGTATTCACGTTAATCTAGGGAACGATAAAAGCAGTAGAACAGATGTTCTGAGACACCAAAGGTCATGCTAATGCTGTAGCAGTACCTGAGCTGCCAATCCAGGTGGCTAGAGATGCACTGAAAGGGTGCCAAGAGAGCCCAGACAATCCTGCAGGCTGTATCCAAAATCAATAACCATGATGGAGAGAAGAAAAACTATGGAATGTTGTCATGTATCTTGTTACCTTTGCCTGCTGACTGTCCAGGCCCAACAGGTAGAACTGGTGTCAAAAGACTAACATGCATCTTCATTTTAGCCTCCACAAGCTCAATCCCCTGCCAAACTGCTTTCAGAACCAACTGATGCAGCTGGAACTAACAGTGGTGTCCAATGATCTGAGAATCAACCACAGACAGGAATGACGGGAAGGCGCCCTAGGACATTTCAGGAAGTACTTCTAGATGTTGTTCTCTCCATCACCTGCTGTCACTCCCCTCAAGAATAAAGACATTCAGAACACAGGTTAACCGATGAAAAATGACTTCTGCATGCTTAATGCAAGGCAGAATCATGATAGAGTCAGTAAGTTAATTAAATACACAACAGATGGAGCAGTAGAGATCTCCAATGTGAAGCCTGTCATCTCACTAGAAGGCTGAAAAGAGCTAAAGCATAACAACAGTCATAGGACAGGAAGATCTTAATGGCAGAGGTATACTGAGAAGCACTGAAAAGTGTATATTATTTCCCAAATAATAAAACAGACAAACTTCAAGGAACTTTAATGAACTGAACCTGCCCACAAAATAAGGGAATGAAGCATTCCTAGTTTCATCCAACACCATGAATGGCGAGAGAAGGTCACCTCAGTGCACTGAGATCCTTGCCCCCAAAAGCGAAACAGCAGGCACGACAGCTGGAAACCTGCTGAACATCTGAAAGAACGTGAGCTTGCAGGGGTGACGGATGTGCTCTCTGGAAGTGGTTTCTGTGTGGACACTCACTTTCGATAATAGCTGTTTCCAAGTAGCTCTGTGTTTAGACAGGCCCTAATAGATGAGCTAATTCCAAATCATTTGCACACAATACAAATCACAGTCCTTTTTAGTAGTACAGATATTATCAATAAAGACCCACAATAAAATACTGGGGTTTTTTCCAAGTATCTGACCTTAGCCAAATCAAATTCAGTGTGAGCTGTACACACAGTGTTGTCTCAAAAAGCACTATGCAAAAGCGATAGATTTCATTCCAAGCAAGCTCGCAATTGCACATTTTAATTCTTATTTAAAGAAAGAGTGATTCTCAAGGGCTTGTTAACATTAAAACATAATGGCTTAAGATTAGAGAGCTTTTATACAGAATTTGGTACCTCTTTTTGCTAAGCAGAAGACTGCATTTTACATATTTATGTAACCTAAATGCTTAATTTTAAATCAGACTCTTAGCTTCCATGTTGTTAAAATAATGACTGACATCTCCCATTTACTTGATGATACCTTTCTATTCAGATTCACTAGGCTGCACAGTTGCAATTCAAGTAAACATATACTAAAGTTGTATTTTAAAATAATTAGTGTCGTTCAATTAAAATATAAGAAAATTTTGTTTTAAACACAAACTAGTTTTGACTACGCATTTGTGTCCTGTGAATAGAAGCAAGACTTTCTAATTAATAGGTGTTTCATTGTAGCTACTAAAAATCACCTTCTGAACGTCTACTTGAAGTGAAGAAGAAATCAGTTTTTTCTGTTTTCTGAAGTCCCAGTATCTCAAATTCAACTGAACTAGCAAAGGAACAGACTTAGATCAACAAACTAGAATGAGAAAATATTCTTAGAGGAAGCTAATCCCAAGACAAAAAGGGTTAGAAGATCAATTTCCAGTGCCAAATGTTTAGCGCGTAACTTACTTTCAGCTTAGAGTTCACACTTCTATTTGTTCTATTTTTAAAGATAATGTGCAAACTATGTGAATTTTAAATACAAGTATAGGATTTAACATACGTTATCAATTACAAGCTTTAAAAATATGAAGTTCACTTGATCTAAGAATAAACGCATTCAGGTAAAAATATAGTTTTAAAAAGAGTGAGTTTTCCTCCACCTGGTAACTAGTAACTTGGCAATTTTCTAAGCAGCAGAGAAAGAGAATAAGAACTAAGCAGTCTTGAACTCCAGTGCTACTGTATTACTTCCGTTTCCTAATTAAAACTTTAATCGGTTAAGAAAACCTGGAAGTTTCAGTCATGAGATTAAAGAATAATAATTACAACACTTTTTAAAAGTTCATAATATGAGGGTAACAGTTCACAGATTTTAAAAAGTAGCATAATCCTATGCATTCAAAACTTAGTTTTGCCCATTACTACAATCCAAGTTTGAAGGGGTTTTGTTGGCTTATTTTCTTCCTAATATTTTGATATTTTAAAAAGAACTATAAATTTTAAGTGATTTTCTATGCTAAACACAGCCCTGCACAACATCACACGATATTGATCTCAGAAGAATTACAAAAAAATTACAAGCCAGAAATACATTTCTGGCACTGGCATCCACACTCGAGCTAGTCTGGAACACCACTAACCACGTCTGAGCAACATGCTAGCAATAAAAGACTTCAAACACAACAGCAAGTTCTATTTTGGGTGTCTTCGGGAGAGAAAAAGATTCAGATACTTTTCCAACACATTGGAGAACATCTAGTTTGATTTTTCAACGACATTAAACATCACAGTTATCATAGGGCTAACAAAACTGGAAGCTTTACTCAGACATATAACATCTGAAGACAAGAAACACAAAAGCGGCTTCTCTTTAAAATTTCAAACCTTTTTAGGGTTAGGGATTAGCAATATCATACGTGGACATGCACAGTAAAAGAGCTTAAAGCCTTGTCTTCAGCCAAACTTTCCACACATAAATCAATGAAGTTTCATTAAAAGTCCTGGAAAATCCAAGGACTTTTTGACAGCAAATAAGGTCTACAGATGGAAAGATAATTTATTCCAGTTTATCAGCTCCTCTCCTTCCTCTACTGCTGATTTGAGCCACTAAACAGGGAATTCACTGGCAGGCAAAGATCTAAAGCTCGCCAGCAAAGTTCTTTGCTGCAGGAGTCACCAAGGAGAGATGTCTGACCATAACTAAAGGAGAAAAGAAAAACTGCTGCATCATTTTACTCTCATCCTCTCTATCATAAACGAGGGAATAGCTAAAAAAAAAATAATGCACTTTTTACCTAGCTTAATGTGAATCAAAAACGTTTTTTAAAGCCTTTCATCACTAGTTCATTCTCATTAACCTAGGTGATAAGCAAACCTGTTTGAAATATTTTTCCTAAGAAACGCTACCATGACAGTTGTCACTTTTTGTTTTTCCAGGTGATTTTTGTAAATGCTGCATGGCCCTCCCCTGCAAAAGGCTGCTCACACACATCATTACCATTTCTGAAAACCATCCACAGACACATCCATTCCTTTGTCATCCACTGACAAATTTAATAAGTCCCACTGAAATTTATTGCTGAATTAAAACAAATTTTTTGAAAGAACCCTCAGAAACTTACAGAGACTTAAGCCTACTGTTCCTCGTTAAACACTGTTTAATTCAGTTCCATTACATTAAGCTTCTACAAGTTCATTGTCTCAGAGACAACGATTGTGTCTACTCCCTTTCATGAATTCTGTATCCACACTATGAATGTTCTGTCAGAAAACATATTTCATCAGAAAACTCAAGGTAGATTCAGTCTGAACTACTGTACGCTCTTCTGAACTGACTTTTCAACCTCATCTCCTCATGGATGAGGGAAAGGCTGTGGATGTTGTTGACCTGGACTTTAGTAAAGCCTTTGGCACCATTTCCCACAGCATTCTCCTGAAGAAACTGGCTGCCCATGGCTTGGACAGGAGTACGCTTCACTGGGTGAAAAAGTGGCTGGAGGGCCGGGCCCAAAGAGTGGCGGTGAACGGAGTTAAATCCAGTTGGTGGCCAGTCACAAGTGGTGTCCCCAGGGCTCAGTGTTTGGGCCAGTTCTATTTAGTATCTTTATCAGATCAGCCATCTGGACGAGGGGATTGAGTGCACATTCAGTAAATTTGCAGATGACACCAACTTAGTTGGGAGTGTTGATCTGCTTGAGGGTAGAAAGGCTCTACAGAGGCATCTGGACAGGCTGGATCGATGGGCCAAGGCCAATGGTCTGAGGTTCAACAAGGCCAAGTGCCGGGTCCTGCACTTGGCGCACAACAACCCCATGGACGCTACGGGCTTGGGGCAGAGTGGCTGGAGAGCTGCCGGGCAGAAAAGGACCTGGGGGTGTTGGTCGACAGCCGGCTGAATATGAGCCAGCAGTGTGCCCAGGGGGCCAAGAAGGCCAACAGCATCCTGGCCTGTGGCAGGAACAGTGTGGCCAGCAGGACTAGGGCAGTGATCATCCTCCTGTACTCGGCACTGGTGAGGCCCCACCTCAAGTGTTGTGTCCAGTTTTGGGCCCCTCACTACAAGACAGACACTGAGGTGCTGGAGCGGGTCCAGAGAAGGGCAATGGAGCTGGTGAGGGGTCTGGAGAACAAGTCTTGTGAGGAGTGCCTGAGGGAGCTGGGGGTGTTTAGTCTGCAGAAAAGGAAGCTGAGGGGAGACCTTTTTGCTCTCTACAACTACCTGAAAGGAGGGTGTAGAGAGGTGGGGGTTGGTCTCTTCTCTCAAGTAACAGGTGACCGGACAAGAGGGAATGGCCTCAAATTGAGCCAAGGGGGTTTTAGATTGGAATATTAGCAAAAGCGTTATCAACCAAAAGGGTTGTCAAGCACTGGAACAGGCTGCCCAGGGAGTGGTGAAGTCACCACCCCTGGAGGTCTTTAAAAGGCAGGTAGACGTAGTGCTGAGGGACATGGTTTAGTGGTGGACTTGCCAGTGTTAGGTTTATGGTTGGACTCAATGATTTTAAAGGTCCCTTCCAAACTAGACAATTCTATGATTAATAGCACTTATGAAACCTGCTAGTATTTTTAAATAATACTTTTCTTAATGCACATGCAAATTAAGCCTTCCAATCATATTCTTAATATTTACAGAGGAAATAGATTATTAGGCTTGAGGCAGTCAATCTATAGATGGAAAAACATTAAAGGAAGCTTTATGTGAGATACTACACATCAAGATCAGAACACTTATATTTAAAACTAATAACACTGTATACTTGATTACCATCAACAAGCTACCTCATGCATACACAGAATTCCCTAACTTCTGTGCTCTCCATTAGTCCTCAAATTAAATATATTTCAAAACAAAGTCAAGCTATTTGACTGTAGGGCAGAAGAAAGTGCAAATATCTTTCTTTTAAAAATCATACCTTGATCAGAAAGAAAATCCAACATGGTCTGGAGAAGGAAAGACAGATGCCTGACGCATAGAGCAGGATTGCCCATTCTTCTGGAAGCATAAACCAGTTCATGAAGCAAACGCATCTGCACTGCAGCCCATCCTCTATGAGTTCCTATAAAGTAAGCAGTTGTTTAATACTTTTTAAAGTTAGAAGTCATCACAAGCCAACTGGTTTTGGTTTTCTTTATGTACTAGGCAGTAATTCACTGACATTTATAAAAATCACCCAATGGACCCAATAATTGCAAAATCCAAATCTTGTGCTCAAAATAAAAGAAAAATAGGATCTTTGAGTTTGCTTGAATATTTAAATGAAAAAGCAATTTCTGTTTTATATGCTTATCAACTAATAAATTTATCATGATTATTCACAAAACGAAGCTAACACTTCCCATGAAGAAAAATAAAACGATGCACAAAAACCTTTACAGTTTTATTTTTTTTTTAAATTCTCTGAACAAGAAATTCACATGAGATTTCACACAGAATCTTCATTTTCTATCCAAATCAAGTACTTCTTAACTCTCTTTTAAAGATCAAGCAAAAGATATTTTCTCTAAATGCCTTGCTGCCATTGAAAGTCAGTAAAAAGCAATAAAACTACAGAACCTAAGGCCCATTTCCTGATTTTCAGTCTTTAAAAACTAAGTTTCGGACTATAAATTATTTCACATTTGCAAAATATCTGTGGTAACAATAAATAGACCATCGTAATGTAACTTTTCTTTTCAAAATGTAATATGCAGTACTCTTCATGAAACTTAACCTGCTTTTAGTAGTAAACAAGAGCAATAATTTTTACGTAACGGATATTCCATGATGTGCAATACTTCATAAACTTCTAAACAGCCTTCCTTCTAATATTACCCTTCAGCACTTGGCAAACTTTTCTAGACATATTTACTGCAACCAAACCTTGAGAGCTTATATTTAGCACACAAGAGTCCCATTATTTTTCATGTGTGAAATGTCGTTCTTATTAAGTAGTTCTTACAGTTTACAGTGATCTTTTCATATCTCTCCGAAACAGCCATTTTAGGGGTAAAAATCTAAGAAAGCACTTCAGTGCAACATAAAGGTAAGGTAAAAAAAAATGAAAGATAAATACCAACCATGTAACCTTTTTTCTTTTAATAGTCACTTCTTGCAAAACTTCTACAACCTCTTCTCCCAACACAGTCCCATCCCAGTCTTCTCCTTTTCCACCACAAGCCACAGCATATTTTTTCCAGCACATTCCCTCTTCCTAGACTCTTTGTATCTTTCCTTCTAGTCTTTGCATTTTCTGCCTCTCAGTGACTGCTAAAAACCACACCAGTTTAAAAACAAACAAACAAACCCTAACCTAACCATTCACACATATAGTGGGTTGTCTACACGCCTGTTTCGTCCATGGAGCTAACAGAGCTTGCAAAATATCACCTACTGGCTAGTCAGATGAGTTTTTTTCTTATTCTCCCTTGACTGAATTGACTAGATAGCTCCACTATCCAATGGCTAAGTGACCTGGCATTTACGGGAACAACTAAACTTACAACTGAATTTAGAAGCCAACATCGAACTGGGATCCCAATGATAGTCAATGTGACCTCAGAAAAGGAAAAAGAATATTGCGGCTGCAGTTCATTCACATTCAAACCAGTTCAGAGTTTTCATACTGGTGAACCTCACCTCCTCTCTATTGATTCATGCTCAGCTCATTACTTGATGCTCCTCTCCTGCAGCTACAACATTTAGTGAATGGTCCCAAAGAATGCTACCATACAAAAGAACACAAGTTTTGGGGCAATGTGGAAAGGTTTACTCCAAAGGAGTTCCCAAGCTGCATATTAGCTGTCTCTTCCTTTAGAGGAAAAATGCAGCACGGTATATCAAAATCAAGACAACTTTTAAAATTATTACTTTATATACAGCTTTAGATAACATTGATAAAATTTTTGAAGCACAGCTTACCTAAAGAAGGGCAGCAAGCAGCACATAACTTGCAGAAAGCGAACAGAATTTCACAGCTACAAGAATTGGCATGTGTTCTTATGGACTAGTTCTCCCTTGGTTTTTAATAGATGCAATAAAATAGTAATTCAAACAATATATACCATCTAAAAACTGTTGAAAAGTCTTAACCAAATGCTAGTCTTACAGGTAACATAACTCTGATCTATTTTGTGGAAAAATGTGACGTATTTGACCGTACATATAAGATATAATTATACGTATGTGTGCATCTATGTACAAAAATATCTAAAAGAATCTTTCATTATAAGATCAAACAGCAACAAATACCAAAAGAAATACAATTTCTGATACACAAGTTGAAGGCATTTTAATTGAAAAAAATACTCAAAAATAAAATATGAACTTTTTTGTACTGAGAAGTATATAATCAAAAACAACAACATTTTTGAAAAAAGAGTAGAAATGAAGCTGTCATAAATAAAACATAATTATTTGCTGCAAACAGAGGAATACAGCAACACATTCGGCAATCGCTCACAGAAATTTGAAATTACTGAAAGCAACGCTGATAAAAAGTGAAGGTATAGTGTTAAAGAACTGCTCTATCTGCCACCATTAGCTTCAGATAGGTAAATGATTTTGATTTAATTTGAAATCTCTCAAAGAAATTAGTTCTAGAAAGCCAGCTGAGTGACTTATTATGCTAATCCATACTTCCCCTGAGACACTTACCTTTGCTGAAATCTTTAGGATCCAATGATAAGCTATAGCCAGGGAGAGTTTCCAAAAGCAATTTGTAGCAGGCCCTCCACCCAGGTTCTGGGATGCTGGGTGCAGCGCACTGCATCGCTGCGATACGCTTGAAAAAAGCAGACTTTCGGTGAAAACCAATGCGTTCATACAGCTCAGAAAGAATGCTGTAACGCTGGATTTTTTCTTCTTCTGAAAGCTGAAATTTAAAGGGAAAAAGATTTTCTTTAATTAAAATTTTAAAGCATATATCTGAGTTTAAAAAAAATAATAACAGGAGGAGAAAAACCGTAGTAGACGTATCTCCAACGCTACAGAAGGCCAGTGATTTTGCATATAGCCAGTCATGACAGCTTCTACTGCCACGAAAACTTAAGCTTGCTTCACGTTCAACGGCTAAGGAAAGCAGCAAAGAGTTCTTTAGCAACTTTATTTGTCAGTAGTACTAACAAGCAAATAGTCAGAACAGTCAATAACAGCTAAACAGCTCCACATTTTATGGAGATATTTAATGTGATATTCATGTGCATAATAAAATAAGAACGCAAAAATATACCACTTCCAAAATCTATTGATTTACCAATTCAAATGTTTTCATCCCTTTAAGATTAAATCTAATTATTAATCTGGAAATCTCAGGCTATGAAAGCAAAGAAACTACTGTCTCAATTTTCATATGTCTCTGATCTTGTAAACCACAACATTTTCATTCCTTGACACTAGACATATGCAGACTGCCAACCAGTGAGGAAGAATTTGGTGAAAGGTTAAGCCCCATCAGGCTTAAAGCTAAAACAAACTTGATCAGTAACTACCAACATGTGCTTCTTTAGCTTATCAATACATCGGCACAAATCCCAAGTGACCATTCTTTCCCTTCTGCTCTGAATGACAATCTTGCTTTGAAATATGCCCCTTCCTTGGAAGTGTTCAAGACCGGACTGGATGGGGCTTGGAGCAGCCTGGTCTAGCGGGCGGTGTCCCTGCCCATGGCAGGGGGTTGGAACTAGATGACCTTTAAGATCCCTTCCAACCCAAACCATTACGTGATTCCGTGATAAATGAGGCAGACAAGAAGAAACTGCAGCAGAAACTCTGGAAGCTACCAACTAGTTCATCTACATCCCAGTAACAAGCGCTACTGAGTTCTGAAGGTGGACCGATACTGACACCTAGTGCGCAATATCTGGCGTGCACAACCAAAAGCAATATAAAATATTTGAAATTACTCTAAAGCTGCGAACACATTTTGCAAAGGCGTTTAAAATGGCAAACTTCATGCAAAAATAGCCGTTTCTGTCCTTTGGTGCATTTCTGTGACTCGTTCTTCAAAACTGAAAGTATCAATCAGTGGATTCTGTGCATTTAACTTCAGATACTTACACTTGGAAAGTCCTGTGAAGATGCTAGCCAAATTTTTACAGACATAATTAGGTCTTATAAATGAAGCTTCAAAATATCTTTTAGTCACTTAAGTCCTAATATAATTACCAAAAATAGTTTGTTTTCAAAAAATCACTTCTAATTTTGGATATCGGGATATGAGACCCTAGAGTTTTCAGGAAGCACCACGACCTTGTCTGATCGTTCAAATCTTAACAGTTTAGGACATGCAGACACACAGGCAGACAGACCAGCAAATCATTTTAGAAAGTTTCAGACAGTTTTTGAAGCCAAAGTTTCTATCTCCCTCAGAACTGACAACACAAGATGATGACCAATGCAAAAATACTGCCCATCCATATAAAAGACCGATCCCTGTAACAGGAGTTGTAAAAAGGCAATTGCACCAAGCTGAAAACTGTCATGAATCAATGCAGCTGGAAAGAACACCATGCACAAAAAGAAAATACAGAACAATTTTAAACCAGTTTATCCGAATCCCCAAAAGCTATCATTCAGAAAGAACATGAGGTGTCAGATGAAGGTTACCTACTCTAGCAAAAATAAAGCTGCTCCACCTTTTCTTTTCCCCCCCTTTTTTTTTTCCATTTATGTAATTTTTAAAAAGTTAGCACAATAAAAAAATATGGCAGCAGAGCCAAAACGTGCAGGAGCACTTGATCATGTACTAAAGTTAGAAAAGCTTAAAAAAAACACAACTATCAAAGCTACTCCTCAAATACATAAAATACCAATGTTCATACACCTATGGAAACTAAATTTTTAAGATCAGAAAAGACAGGGTCATGGTATATAGGTAGACATGAGCGCTCACTAATAATAAGAACAACTATCAGAGAGGCAACGGATTCTTAGAAAGTCTTATTTTTGTCATATCTGAGTGAGTTTTTAACACTGCTACCTAACTTTTTGCTTAATGATTGTCCACAAAGTTACTCAAATATTTTCTGCGGTTGCAGGAAACTGGTTTTTTCATCATCGCAAAGATAGCAAAATTGTGTTTTCCCGCAGCATAAATACTTTCCCTCAGCTCTTCTGAAGGTGGTGAGGCACTGGAATAGGTTGCCCAGAGAAGCTGTGGCTGCCCCATCCCTGGAGGTGTTCAAGGCCAGGCTGGATGGGGCTTGGAGCAGCCTGGTCTGGTGGGAGGTGTCCCTGCTCAGGGCAGGGGGGTTGGAACTGGGTGATCTTTAAGGTCCCTTCCAACCTGAACCATTCTGTGATTCTGTAGTTATGTGCTACCACCCAGGGATTTAAAAAAAAGACAAAACAAATCCAAAGGAAAAAACAAACAAATCCAAAGGAAAAAACAAACAAATCCAAAGGAAAAAACAAACAAATCCAAAGGAAAAAACCCACACAGATACTCCAAATAATTAATTCTGGGAAGACTGCAGCAGGCATTCTGCAGGCTATTAGTGTAGCATTCACAAACATCTTTCCTGACCTCACAAATTTATAGAAGTTTAGTGCCTATAAAGTGGCTGCAAAATAGTTAACACCTGAAGCACAGCATCTTTGCCATCCGGTTAATTTTCGTTTAAGTGTTATAACTAACCAAGTTAGGAATTGCACCTGTAAAGGCTGTAGTTCACTATCCAAGAACTGAGCCAGTTTTTTCACAGGTTTGTTTTAAAACAGGCTTTCAAGAGGATCGCTTTTTCTTTGTTTTTTAATTATTCCTTACTATATAGAAATGCTATAATCTCATTTGCTTTGTCATTACACATTACAATTTATTCCTTACAACTGGATGCAAAGGTAAGTCTTATTACCCTGCAGCTCTCCTATAATCAGAAAACACCAATTACGTACTGTTACTAGACTGGATAGGAGATTGAATTTATGGAAAGAAACTAGTTTTCCTATTTATCAGAGGCATATGCTTTATCCTGTGAGGGGTTTTTTTTCTGCTGTCAAACGTTAGTTGTGCTGATGTTCTATCTACCTGCAAGAGAAAAACAACATCCTGCAATTTGTTTCTCTAACCTGTCACTGGATGACAACTCCTTAGAGCTAGTCCAGTTAGCAGCATCCTGTCCAGTAGCATCTTGAAAACAACGCAGACTCCACCATGTCCCTGGAGAGGTTGTTCCAGTAAATGATTGTTCTTACTGTAATTTTTTTTTTTCTTATACTGCAATGAAACCTCTCATGGTGCCACTGGTTGCCCCTGGTGCTCATGGTTGCCCCTTGCATTCTCCATGCGGCTCCTTGTGAAGAGCGAGCCCCTGTCCTCTTTGTAGTTGCCCTTTAAGTACTGGAATACTGCGATGAGGTCATAGAATCACAGAATGGTTTGGGTTGGAAGGGACCTTAAAGATCATCCAGTTCCGACACCCTGCCATGGGCAGGGACACCTCCCACCAGACCAGGCTACTCAAAGCCCCATCCAGCCTGGCCTTGAACACCTCCAGGGATGGGGCAGCCACAGCTTCTCTGGGCAACCTGGGCCAGTGTCTCACCACCCTCACAGCAAAGAATTTCTTCCTAATATCCAATCTAGATCTCCCCTCTTTCAGTTTAAAACTGTTACCCCTCATCCTATCAGTACACTCCCTGATCAAGAGTCCCTCCCCATCTCTCCTGTAGCCCCTTTAGGTACTGGAAGGGGCTATAAGTTCTCCCCAGAGCCTTCTCTTCTCCAGGCTGAACCCCCCCAGCTCTCTCAGCCTGTCCTCACAGCAGAGGGGCTCCAGCCCTTGGATAATCTTTGTGGCCTCCTCTGGACCCGCTCCAACAGGTCCATGTCCTTCCTGTGCTGAGGACTCCAAAGCTGGACACAGTACTCCAGGTGGGGTCTCAGATCCCTCCTGAGAGGGATCCCTCCCTCTCTCCCTCCTGACCCTTCTCTTATCCAGGGAGAAAAAGACCTAACTCTTTCAGTCTTTCCTCATTGGGCAGTTTCTCCAGCCCTGCTTTGATCATCTTCGTGGCCCTCCTTTGGACCCTCTCCAGTCCATCCAAATCTTTCTTGAACTGGGGGGGACCAGACTGGACCCAGTACTCCAGGTGCAGCCTGACAAGGGCTGAGTAGAGTGGAATGATCACATCTCTGTCTTTGCTAGCAATGCCCCGGCGGTTGCAGCCCACTTTCTGGTTTGTCTTTGCTGCTGCAGCTGCGCACTGATGACTCCTGTTCAGCTGGTTGTCCACCAGGACCCGCAGGTCCCTTCCAGCAAAGTTGCTCCCCAGCCATACTGTAGGGCCTGTACTGGGCTCTCTGGTTATGTCATCCCAGGTGCAGGACCATGCACTCATCTGTTAAATCTCATACAATTCTTCCTAGCCCACTCTTCCAGCACATCCAGGTCTCCCCATAAAATGTCTCTCCCTTCTGACGTGTCCACCTCGCCACCCAGTTTGGTGTCATCATCAGTCCCATCATCCAGATCATTTTTAAAGATGTTGAACAGTGTGGGGCCCAGTATGAATTCCTGGGGGACCCCACTTGTGACAGGCTGCCAGACCAAGTAAAAGCCTTTGTTCACCACCCTCTGAGTGCAGCCTGTTAGCCAATTTCCTACATCTTGCAGACCACCCATCCAATTAACAATTGATTAACAACACCAGTCAGACTCTTAAGCTCAATTTGCAACAGGACATTCCTGATTTACTCACAGTTTCACTGCAAGAGATACAATCAATAATAATAATAAAAAAAAAAATCCGTTGCAGATCTGTCCCAAGGAGCTACTTTACCCTAGTACAAGATCACATAGAACAACAATGGGATTTTTTTTTCCTTTGGAAGGAAGAATAACCAATAGAGTCTTTAATCTCAAACTACATCCTCATGTTTTCAGATGAACTCTGAATACCTTTCAAACCAGACTCACAGATGTGAAAAACCTCACAAGTCAAGTCCTAGCAAGAAGGAAGGTCGTGATACAGGAAATAAACCGGAGTCTCCTGAATCTAAGAAACTTTCAAACTTCAGTATAATCTCTCAAGTGAGAAAAGAAAAGTAACCTGATTTTTTGCACTGACCTGACGAAGGTTGATATAAACTGCATTCTGAAGAAACTCAGAGGCTTCCATGCTCCTTTTCTGTATTGCAAGGACTCTCACTGCCTTCACGCAGGCTTCCAGTTCAATCACACCAGCATTCTTGTACTAGAAGAGGGAGAAAATTAAAATAATATGGAAGTATTGCACCTGTTAGATTTGATAAGTACTTCTGCTCAACACATAAATCAGCTGTCACATCTTCCAAACCCAGCAATTCCTTAATGCTAGTGACTATACTGTTAAATTATCAACATATGCCCAAGTGAAAATTAAGGTGTCATCTAAAATGTTATTATGCAAAACCACGGTTTTCAGCCTCTTTGCTCACTTTTCCTACTTTGAGACACAGCACAGCTTCAGTCTGAGAGTTCAGACAAGGTTTTTTAGCTGGCAATATCAGTATCATTTTGGATAACCTCGTATGTAGAGTGGGTGTGGGTGGTGTGTCTGCAACAAAGAAAGAAATTCTACCTTCCCAGTGTCATAGCTGTGTAAGCACAAAGGTCAGTTTCACATTAATGCATCACCACCTAAAACTGCTCTATCACAATAAACGAAGAATTAATTTTGCCTGTTGCACGTATTAGAAAATACGCTATACAGCACAGGAAACTGTAGCAACAGAACTTTACTTTTACTGTATCAATTTTCTCTTTAGTTAAAAGAGTACCACTGATGACAAGTGAATTACAAACCATTCTGCATTTGCTAGTATCTATTTACAAAACATTTTCTGTAAACAACTGTTTCAGTTATTTAGCTTGCTTAAGAAAGGCAGGAGACAATGTAGATGTGCATTGATCTGTCTGAGTTCGGATAACAAACACAGGCAATTTTCTAGACAAACAATCTGATCTAGTTATTTCCTCAAACAATACTGATTTTGGATATTTGAGTCAACCTCTCTCCTGCTGAAGTTAAACTCTGTTCAGGTATTTATCATCTTTGAAATCTAATGGGGGAAATAAAGCTCAGAACGCAATGCAAGAGTTACTCCACCAAAGCAGTTATGTGTTCCTCTCTTGTGCATTTACATCAGCAAAAACAAATCACTGGAGATTGAATCCATTTTAGAAGATGCTACAGAAGTTTCCTAAGCTCAGTGATAACATTAAAAAAAATACGTAAACTGCTGCTTCCTCAGCATCAAAGCTAGGAGTTACTCTATCTGTAGATCTTAAACAGACAAAAGCTAACTATGCTTGTCTTGAACAGCTATACATCAGTCCCAAAACAAAGCTCTTTGTTATTTGCAAGTGAAACTGCAGTGAAGCATAGTTATTACTTGCCGAGAGCATAATGTATACTATTATAATAAAAATATAAATATCCTGCCCTAAGTCTAACAAAGTCCAATAATTTTGTACTTCTAAAGAAATCCTGCTGTTTCCAGATGAGCAACTTGCCCTTAAGGTAACATAAAAAGCTGAATGAATACTTGAGAATTATTTTTATATTGATGGGTTCAAATTTATCTGAAACTATCCCCAAAACTATCCCCTTTCATTGCTCCTGATCATAAATTAACTTAAGCACATGATTTATCTTGTCTCATTTGAAGAGCCTCCCTTCAACAGACATGGAAACACCACATCACCACATCACATTTACATAGCTTAGTCGAAAGATACTCGCTATATCAAATGAGAGGTACGTGAACTTAAAAAGCAATTAAAGCATAAATAGCTACATTGGAATACAATTAAACTTATCTTTAACGTTGATGTGGATACTGAGCCACTGTTGTCACAGTATGAAATAATTTTTTTTTACTCTTCATATTACAAATGCGAACATTCAGCTACCTTACTATATTATGCTGTGAGCACTTGCACAAAAATCTGAAGAAAATGCTCCAGGAGAGCTGAAAACTGTTTAATTCTTATTAATCCTCTTTTAAGAATGTTTGTCCTTCACGTTTCTTCCATGATCCCCTAACCTCTCTGCATGCTCTAAATATGAGCCTCCCTGAACAATCCCGTAAAATCATCTCCAGCATCGGCAACCTCTTCATCAACCCCTGAATTCCCCAGAGATCATTCCAGCAGGCACAGTAAGTAAGCAGTCAACTCACACCATGCATAAAAGCATCGCTGCAGTTGATGATGTATGTATTAAGGACCATAAACATATGTAATAGTTAACAAACCTTCAAATATGTAACACTTCTCCTTGAAGTACTTTAGAAATAAGACAATTAATCCAAAACCTCCAGGTACTGCTAGCAGGCACAGGAAATAGTTTACTCAGCACATTGCTGGTTTAGGTGTTGTCTTTGACCAAAGATCTGAGATTTGCAGACTCTAAACCAAGCACTTAGTTCAGGAGCATAAATTATTCCTATTCCTTCCATTATCATGGAAGGTCTCGCGATCATCTGCCCTTGTTCTTGTGGGGGATTTCAACTTCCCGGATGTCCGCTGGGAATACTACACAGCAGAGAGGGAACAGTCCTGGAGGTTCCTGGAGTGCGTGGAAGACAACTTCCTAACACAGCTGGTGAAGGAACCTACTAGGGGAAGTGCCCTACTGGACCTACTGTTTGTTAACAGAGAAGGTCTTGTGGGGGATGTAAAGGTTGGAGGTCGTCTTGGGCAGAGTGACCATGAAATGATAGAGTTTTCAATTCTTGGTGAAGGGAGGCGGGGAGCCAGCAAAACTGCCACCTTGGATTTCTGAAGGGCAGACTTTAGCCTGTTTAGGAGCATGGTTGAGAGTGTCCCTTGGGAGGCAGTTTTGAAGAGCAAAGGTGCCCAGGAAAGCTGGTCATACTTCAAGCAGGTGCTCTTAGAAGCACAGGTGAAGGCCATCCCCATGTCCCAAAAGACGAGCCGACAGGGAAGAAGGCCAGCCTGGCTAAATAGAGAGCTTTGGCTGGACCTCAGGAAAAAAAGGAAGGCTTACATTCTCTGGAAAAGGGGCTTAGCAACTTATGAGGATTATCAAGATATAACAAAGCTATGCAGGGGGAAGATTAGAAGGGCCAAAGCTCAATCAGAACTCAGCTTGGCCACTGCAGTTAAAGACAACAAGAAGAGATTTTTCCAGTATATCAACAGAAAAAGGAAAACTAGGGAAAATATAGGTCCACTGATGAATGAGACGGGTGCCCTAGTGGTGGAAGACACAGAGAAGGCAGAGTTACTGAATGCCTTCTTTTCTTCGGTCTTCACTGATAAAGCCGTCCCTCACACATCCCATACCCTGGAGGCAAGGGGGAAGGTCTGGAGAGAGGAAGATTTTCCCTTAGTTGAGGAGGACCGGGTCAAAGACCACTTGGCCAAGCTGGACATTCATAAATCCATGGGCCCTGACGGGATGCACCCGCGAGTGCTGAGAGAGCTGGCAGATGTTATCGCTAGACCACTCTCCATCGTCTTTGAAAAGTCATGGGGAACAGGAGAGGTGCCTGAGGACTGGAGGAAGGCTAACATCACTCCAATCTTCAAAAAAGGCAAGAAGGAGGACCCAGGGAACTACAGGCCGGTTAGTCTCACCTCTGTCCCTGGGAAGGTAATGGAACGACTCATTCTGGATGTCGTCTCCAAACACATAGAGGAACAGGAAGTTATTGGAAGTGGTCAGCATGGATTTACCAAGGGCAAATCATGCCTGACCAATCTGATAGCTTTCTATGATGTTATAACGGGTTGGCTGGATGAGGGGAGAGCCGTAGATGTCATCTACCTTGACCTTAGCAAGGCTTTTGACACTGTCTCCCATAACATCCTCATTAGGAAGCTGAGGAAGTATGGGCTAGACGAGGTGACAGTGAGGCGGATCGAGAGCTGGCTGAGTGACAGAACTCAGAGGGTTGTGATCAGCGGCACAGAGTCCAGTTGGAGGCCTGTAACGAGTGGTGTCCCTCAGGGGTCAATACTTGGACCAATTTTGTTCAACATATTCATTAATGACCTAGATGAGGGGACAGAGTGTATCCTCAGCAAGTTTGCTGATGATACCAAGCTGGGAGGGGTGGCCGACACTCCGGAGGGCCGTGCTGCCATCCAGCATGACCTGGACAGGCTGGAGAGCTGGGCAGAGAAGAACCTAATGAGGTTCAACAAAAGCAAGTGTAGGGTCCTGCACCTGGGAAGGAAGAATGCCAAACACCAGTATAGGTTAGGGGCGGACATGCTGGGAAGCAGCTCTGAGGAGAAGGACCTGGGGGTCCTGGTAGACAGCAAATTATCCATGAGCCAGCAGTGTGCCCTTGTCGCCAAGACGGCCAATGGCATCCTGGGCTGCATAGGGAAGACTGTGGCCAGTAGGTCGAGGGAGGTCATTCTCCCCCTCTACTCTGCACTGGTGAGGCCACAACTGGAGTACTGTGTCCAGTTTTGGGCTCCCCAGTTCAAGAGGGACAGGGAACTACTGGAGCGAGTCCAGCGTAGGGCAACCAAGATGATTATGGGACTGGAGCACCTCCCTTATGAGGAAAGGCTGAAAGAGCTGGGACTCTCTAGCCTGGAGAAGGTTGAGGGGGGACCTGATTAATGTTTACAAGTATCTAAAGGGTGGGTTTAAGGAGGACGGAGCCAGGCTCTTTTCAATGGTTCCCAGCGACAGGACAAGGGGCAATGGGCACAAGCTAGAACATAGGAAGTTCCGTTCAAATACACGGAAAAACTTCTTTACAGTGAGGGTGACAGAGCACTGGAATAGGCTGCCCAGGGAGGTTGTGGAGTCCCCTTCTCTGGAGATTTTCAAGACCCGCCTGGATGCAGCCCTGAGGGATGTGCTTTAGGCCATCCTGCTCTAGCAGGGGAGTTGGACTAGATGATCTCTAGAGGTCCCTTCCAACTCTGAAGATTCCGTGATTCTGTGATTCCGTGATCATATGTTTTACAAACTTTATTGCACATGCTTTAGAAGATCCTCTGAAACTAAACCCACAGAGTTCATTATTCACAAGAATTTCAGGGAAATTTCTTAAAAATAGGTAGGATTACCTTGCCGTAGTAAGAAATGGCTTCTTTGTATTTATCTATGATGTCTTCAGGACTAAGGCAATTCTTTGCACGTCCTATCTCAGCACTGGTATCTGCATTTATACCATTTGAAGTCAGCGCACCTAGAACAGAACAGGGTAAGAAATGAGCAGTAGGACTTTTAGCAAATACTAAATATCTTAAAAAACAAAAAAAAACTAGGATATGCTGTAGCCTTGACCAAAGCATACACAAAGAATACTTGCCCTACCTAGAAAGAAATCCTGCCCTACCTAGAAAATACTAGTTCTGGTTTACTATGCTATTTTTAAAGAAAGCAAATGAAAAATGGATTAAGTCATAAACCAGCAAACAGGAAATAATCTTTCACATAGTAAAAAACAAGTATATTCATAATGTTTTACACTTATCTGAAAATTTAGACTATGACTAAAATATTGGATTGCTAAAATTAGATTGTGGCCACATCTGAATATGCCATTTTAATCTTTGAATTATTCCTTGTTCTACTTAAAAAGTACTTCTAAATCATACCTAAGTAAAAAAAGGGCAATTTTTTTTATAAACTAATTATTAGAACAGTGACCTTCTCCTCCAATCATTTAAAACCAATACTTCTCTTCCCTATGTCTAATCACAGAAAACCAAGTGTTACATTGTAACAAAGGCCACCAAATCGGAGCCTTCAATGTTAAAAAAAATTACCTGAGACTCAGACAAAACAGTAAGAAATTATTTTTCTTCTATAAGAAAGAAGGTGAGAGACAGAAAGAGTCTTTACATACATAAGGGATAAGAATCAGAAATAGAAGCCAAGGAAATACAGGGTATTACAAGGAACATGAAAATTTTATTTCTAGAATTTAGTTTTATTGCAGAGTTAACATAATAAAATTGAAAACATACATCAAAGGTTTGGCAAGGCTCTATACCTTTTTACATGTTACTTTAGCTGTAGGATTACACACCTAAATTTATATGATCATTTATTGCTGCAAGAGGTTTCTCTACTAAGACAGCAAAGAAGTCTGTGTGTTTCGGAGCTGGACTTAGCTCTCAACAGACAGTTAAAAACTACTGTGAAGGATACGTTCTACTCCTCTCTATAAATTCAGAAATGTGTTCATTTACATGTTCAAATGCTAAAGCAACTTTTTTTTATATGCTTGTCAACCTTAAAGAATCGTACCAAACACATCTATAGATTAACACTTTAGGGTTTTTATGGTTTTTATGGAAGTTAAGTGCAAAATCTTCGTTAGTGATGACTGAAAGAGTACCATGACGCTACAAGACTATGTGTAACCATTCAGGTTTGTCGGTTAAAAAAATTTTTAAAAATCCTCACTACTCACGAGAAGAAACAATCTTGCTCAGAATTTACACAGACGCTATCATGGAACTACATCATTTATTTTGCGCCAGTTACCCTTCAGTCTCTTTGCTTCCTCAAGATTTATAGCCAAAACCTGAAGCATCAGGAATCAGTACTAGTTTTGGCAAGTGGCAGAAACTATCTAAACAAATGCAAAACATATGCAAGTAATAAGAGAAAAGACTTTGGAAACATGCATTAAAATAATGTGTACCTGGATCAATGAGAACTTCTTGTGCCCCTAAAAGGAGGAACAAAAATGATTTTTTTTTCAGCCTTAAATATAGCCAACAAAACAAGCTCTTATAATGTTTTATAACTAACATCAGGCTTGAACAAAATGATAAGATTTATTAGGATCATCATTGCTATTTTGAAGGACTACCAATTATAATTCAAGTAGTCACCATATGTTAAATCTCACTTTGTTAAAAAAATAAATGTAAGAGTTCCATAAACTTGCAATGAATTCTGAGACACATCAAGAACAACTGAAGATTTTTCAGTGTTTAATTTAAAGCCATATCCTTTTTCTTTATGCTTGTTTTAGTCGGCAAGTTTCCGTCACAATGCACTACCATATTTTACTATCAGGTCCTACAGCACTTAAATCTCCTTGCGGGAGCTCATTTAATTTACACAATACTCTAGAATAACACTTTCAAGTAATTTTATCCCTTTCAGTTGTCATTAATTTCACTCCATCAAATTTTCTGAATAATTGAGTCGTGCCAACCCAAAAAGCCAGACTATTCACATAAAATAGTTGCCGAGAGTATTGCAAAGTTGTATTATGAGATATATAACACCTTATTGCACTAAACTTTGATTAAATATGGCAATAAAACTATTAAGATCAAGGGTTAAGCAGTCAAAAACAATTGCTTTATGAGCAAGACAGGACCTCCCTTCAGTTGATTTGCTCAGACTCCAGACTAGCGAAATAGAGATTTAGAGTCAGAAAGATACTCCAACGCTTCACTCAGGCGTCCTAATTCTGCCTGGGGGAAGAGGTAAGTTAGGTGACAAAATCAAGAGCTTACCACTTCAAACAAACAAAACACAATAGAGAAACACAAATCAGCTAGTAAGCTAAACATAAACCAATCTAAATTCATATTTTTCAAGGCCAGGTGGACACAGCTTTGAGCAGCCTGGCCCAGTGGGAGGTGTCCCTGCCCATGGCATGGGGTTGGAACTAGATGATCTTTAAGGTCCCTTCCAACCTAAACCATTCTATGATTCTGTAACATAAAAATCTCATAGCCAACAGACCACAGCGAGGTTCCTGGAAAACATGGACTAAGCAATTCAAAATCTTTTATGCTGAAGGCTGCAGAGAGAAATCCAGCCGTTCAAGGGGACACAGCCTAAAGCTCTCCCCCTACAAACGGAAGGTTTTAGGAACGTGGGAAGTGACACTTTAAAACATCAAAGTTCCCTTCTCACAATCAGCAAGACACTGCAGTCCAAGGGCTCACGGCAATGACCATGGGAGAAACCTGTCTTTGGAGCAGGCAAGATTCCATGTCTCGTTCCATCAGACAAATAGTTTAAACACTACATTATCCACAAATTCTCTTCCGAATGAACTATTCCTATCAAAAGAGTTTCAAAAGAAGTTGAAGGGCGTACCAACAAAAAACAGCCAATATTCTGATGGTTATAGACAGGTATGAAATATATTTAAATTCTACTTAGTAGGGAAAAAAACCAGCACCCAAAAAAAATACCTTTAACACTGCCCTCTTAAGCTTGTGCTCTATATTATACGGAGAGAGACAATATTAATGCCTATCTCTCCAGAAATGTTTTTAAATAAAGCATACACCACAACATTTTTTGAGCAGGCAGGTCCTGTGCTATAGCCTAAAAATGCCAACTGGGGGAAGTCACAGGAGAAAGGTGTTTCTCTTTATCAGTTCTGGGCACAAAGGCAATACCAAGAAAACCCAAGGCTGAAGTACAGGCACAAGAAAAAGTGCAATTCCAAGCGCATTAGGAAACAATAAAGTTAACTATCACATCTACAGCCCTCACACATTTAATGTCAGTTCCAAGTACGGCATTTCTCGATTTGTGCAGAATTTGGAAACCTGTTTTGTTTCTGGCCTTATCCTACAGAAAGATACACTGGAAATTATTCCCCAGATTAAATACCATCCTCACAGAACCAGTTATAACAAAGTAGATTATAAACAAAGGTGCAGTTTGAAAAATTTTTAAATGAAAGGCATTGCAGAGTCAAAAAAAAGGAATTGAAAAGAAACTTTCAGAAAACCTTGTAGGAAAAAGACATCATGACAACAGCTGTTCGGGGAGACAAGAGTTCAGCAGTTCAGATCTCAAAACATGAAGAGATCATAACTAGAGTTAGGGAACAATATCTAATGGACCGTGAAGTAACATTATCCTCTGGAAGGGATGGTAAAAAACCTGTAATCAGTTTTTCTTCACCTAAACGTTTGGTACGTAGTTCTTTGTAAAAATCTTGTCATACAAAACTAAAACATTTTTAAAGTATGACCACACTAACAAGTTCACTAACAGCTCACAGTGACAGGACTATGAATTACACGACAACTTATATACAGAGGCAGCAATAATAAACCCAAAATATATCTCGTTCAGTTATTCTGATAGCTGTGACTTATTTGTTACCTTCTTTAGTAACAAGGAGTACCCATTACAAACGAACAGATTGCAACACCTACTGTTAAATATTTGTTGAAAAGCGGACCAAGGTTAAGAACTGTGTGAAATTACACCCTAAGAGCCACCAGAAAATGCTGTTGGCATTTGGTCATGGGACCAAATGCACAGATTTTAATGACTAGATATCATATGAAAAATTAGTATTCTCTCCTGAAATAAGTTAATTTCACTATCACAATTATCTGGTGTCAACATACAGAGTCTGTAATAAACATAACACAAAGCAAGTGTTTACTAGATTGTGATTTATAGATAAATAAAGATGGGTGGCTGTTTTTTTTTTTTAAATGAAGGAATTCATTTTGATCACATTTCACACAAGAGTACTTACACCAGCACTTAAACCCAGCTTGCGTTTGTTTCGGTCCTGTGTAACCTGTGCTGGGTTAGACCAAAGGCCTGTCTAGCTCATAATAATCAATGCATTTTTCCTTCACCACCCTGGCCAGCCTCTCCTGGAAGCCATAAAAACTTTCAGCAGCCTTAACACCGTGTGACAAGTGCAGGTTATGTGACTAAAGGCTCATTTACCCAAACACAAAGGAGCAGAGGGGAACACTGACAGCCAGCTGAATCCCAATAACTCCATCAGAGCCAACAAAGCTTCTGGGGGTGAAACCCATCACCGTCTGTTAACATGAGCATCTCTCTGGATCACCTTACTGTGATCACCTTACTCTCTGGATCAGAAACACTGTGGGGTGTTACTGTAGAAAAGTCATTAATGTAAAAATTTTAAAAAGAAATACAGTTCTCCTCTTCCACCCACCTCGAGTTTATCCTGTCATTGGTATAATTTTGCAGAGATAGAAAGTAGGGAAGAAGTTTTCAGATGTTCAGTGGTGGCAAACAGAACAAAAGTGAAATCCCATCCTTACCTGGTCTGTGCCTGTTGCCTGCCTCAGCAGAAAGAGAACCTCCTTGTGCCCTGCGAGATCCAACTTTACCTCCAGTACCACCTGGATAATGATAGATGACTGATGCCGAGCATAACCCCTCGAGAGCAGCTGTAAAGAAAGCCAGCAGATTAGTAGAGAAACTTGCAAGAAGTGAAGTATCATGTAGTAAAAACTATTTACACAAACATAAAGCATGCCTCAAACTGCAGACCTAGTGACAAAGGTCATGGAAAAGCCTGAGATGCTCAATGTCTTTTTTATCTGTTTTCACTGGTAAGGTTTATCCTCAGACCTCGCAGGTCCCCAAGACAACTAGCAGAGTCTGTACGAGTATGCACTAGCCACAGCAGAGGAAGACAGACATATGAAGCCCTTAATCCAGTTGGGCACAAATACACAAAATCTGGTAAAATGCATCCATGGATGCCAAGAGAGCTCACCAAATGCGAGGCCACTCACTTACCACCTCCAAACAGGTCATGCCAAGTGGGGGAGGTTTCTAAGACTGGACAAAGAGAAACATCATACCCTTCCTCAAGAAAGAAGTAGAAGAGGTCTACAGGCAGATCAACCTCAACTCCCTGGCAAGGCTATAAAGAAATCCTTCTGGAAGCCATTTCCAAGCACACGAAGGACAAGAAGGTAACTTGGGAACAGCAAACTGATTTACCAAGGATAAATCAGTCCTTGGCAACCTCACTGCCTCCTATGATGAGATGGAACAGCAGAGGATGTTGTGTATTTTCACTTTTGCAAGACCTTTGAACGTCGTCTCCCATAGCATGCTTATAGCCATATTGATAAGATTTGGATAGCTGGTGTATAAAGGAGGTGGAAAACAGGTTGGACAGCCAGGCTCAAAGGATTGTGATCAGCAGTACAAAGTCCTGTCACTAGTGGTGCCCCTTAGGAACCAACACTGGGGACAATACTCTGATGTCTTCATTAACAGCCTGAATTATTGCATAGAACACTCCCAAGAAAACTGCTGGGTGATACCAAACTGGGGGGAACAGTAGTGCAGATCTTCATTTCAGAGAGAACTTGACAGGCAGGAGATATGGGCAATCAGGAACTTCATGCAGTTCAACAAAGGCTCATGCATCTCAGATGGGATAACCCCATGCAGCAGAGCAGCCTGGGAGCTGACTAGCTGGAAAGCAGCTTTGCAGAAAAGAACCTGGGGGTCCTGGTGGACAAGTTAACAGCAGTTAGTAGTAGGCCCTTGCAACAAAGGTGACCAATTGCATACTGGGCTGTAACAGCCCCAGTGTGGCCAGTAAGTGAAGGGAACCAGTTATTCCCCTCTATTCTGCATCTGAGGCACCACATTTGGAGCAACACATACAGCTTTGAGCTCCCCAGTACTAGAAAAACATTTAACATCCTGAAGCAAGTCCAGTGGAAGGCCATCAAAATGGTCAGGGGGCTGGAGCCCATGACATAGGAGAAATGGAGATAACTGAGTTTCTTCAGCCTCAAACAACAAGAGGCTAAGGGGAGATCTCATTGGTGTCTTTAAAGACACAGTGGGAAGGTACAGAAAAGATGGAGTCAGATGCCTCTCAGAGGTGTGGAGATTGGATGAGGGCCAATGCACATTGACACAGGAAATTCTGCTTTAATGTAGGAACAATTTGTGTTGTGGTTTTGGGTTTTCTTTCAAACTACTAGCAGCAAAATGTTAGAACAGGTTGCTCAGATTGTAGAACTTCCACCCTTAAATGTACTTAAAACTCATCTGGACAGGTCCCTGAGCAGCCTGATTTAACTGGATGTGATATGAGCAGACTTGGGGACTTCCAGAGGTCACTTCCAATTCAAGTTAGTCTGAGTCTATAAGAATAATTCCGTAGTCCAACAGATGGGCCTTAAAATATTTTCATGCCCTGCAGAAGTAAAAAAGTTCTCCTTTCCTGCTTGAAGAATCCCAGACCACACAACCTTTTGAAAGAGTAGAAGGAAAGAAGTGGAAAGTCAGAAGGTGTTATAGTTTTCATAACATGTAATGTATAGAGCCATTATGAAGTTAAGTGTATTTCCAAGTAGAATGAGAAAACTAAAAAACAAACTGGATTCAGCAATTTTGCTAAAAGGGTATGAAACTAAAAAAACAAAAAAAAAAACAAACACACCACAGAAATTGTGCTCAAAGGTCACTTGTATGTATATCCACTAAAGAGAAAAAAGCAGGATGGAAAAAAAAAAGGAAAGGAGGAAAGAAAAGTCAGGAAAAAAGTGAAGTCTAGGAACTAATGTGAAAGGAAGGATGTTATGCTCATGGAAGTTAAACGCTTGTGGCTTTGGTAGATGTAAAGGCAAAAAACTTTTGCTAACAGTCCATAGTAGATACCTACAGAAAGATTTTTGAAACATCCATACCATCCACTGAAAAATAAACACCTTCTAGGGAAGTATTAAACAGTCACATGTAATATTGTTATTTTTTTTTAAGTACATGCTTTACTACAATAGTATATTTTTATGTTGCAGGTTTTCTTCAGCACATTTCTTTCTCGTGTCTTATCAACTAATTTTTATTTTGACTTAATCCTGAGTCACACCTGATATTCATATTTTGGACACCAAAATAATTTTCATAATACAGAATAAAAGTTATAGAAGACAGTTTGATTTACTTGGTTTTAGCAACTAAGTATTTGATTCACTATCATCAATAGTACCTCCAAGCCACAGAAAGTCATTCACAGACCGCAGAAGTTCCACCGCCATGTGATAATGCACCAAGGAATCTTGTAACATGCCAGCTTGTAAACACAGGTCACCAACATGTTTCCGCATCCGACCTTGGCAACGCTTCTTATAGTGCCTGCAAAATAAAACATACAATTTACAGTTATTTACAGGAAACGCTTATTTGAGGTAATAAACACCTGAAGCCAATTTTCTTTCCTTCTTAATAGTAGATCAACATTCATCTACTCTCTTTCTCTGAGCAAACATCTAGTATCTCATGACCATAATATGCAAAAGAATCAACAATTTGAGGATATACTGAAAAAATGCAATGCATCATGTATTTTGGCTACATAACACTTATGCAGATAGAGTTACATAAAACTAAAAGACTGCACTCCAGAGTGCTTTAATAGCCTTGTCACAAGTGAAATAAAACTCAATCATAGAACAGCCCAGGTTGGAAGGGACCTCCAAAGACCATCTGGTCCAACCTTTCATGGAAAAGGGAGCCTAGACAAGATTATTGCATCTTGGGAACCTCCAAAGCAAGGTTCTTGTAGTCCTTGATGGGTATTGACCTGCCTTTCCACAGACGCTATGCTTTTTTTGCTTTTAAGCACACCCAAAAGCTCATTGTTAAGCCAAGGTGGTCTCTTTTTCTACCTTTTTCCTTTTCTTTGGTAGAGGATGGACCATTCTTGTGCTCCCAGGAGGCTGTTGTTGAATTTCAACACCCAGCACTCACAGGCTCTTTTGCCATCCATGGATGCTTCCCATGGAATCCCTCACAGCTGGGCTCTGAGCATATTGAAATTGGCTCTTCTAAAATCTAGGGTCTTTGTCCTACTACTGGTCTTCAGCATGCTCAGCAGAATCTTAAAAACCACAACGTTGTGATCGCTGTACCCAAGGCAAACATTGGTAGTTTTGTTGTCAAGTAAGTCCTCTTGGTTTATGAGCAGTAAATCCAGCAGTGCGCTGCTCCTTGTCAGCATGTCCATCATCTATAGCAGGAAGCTGTCTTTAACACGTTCGAAGAACCTGATGAACAGCTTGTGCGCTGCTGTGTTGTTTTCCCAACAAATGTCTGGGTAATTGAAGTCACCCTTGAGGACCAGGTTCTGTCAGCCTGAGACTTCCTTGAACAGCCAAAGTAAGGTTTTTTTCAGCCTCATCATCCTGACTGGGAGGTCAGTAACATATCTAACATAAGATCTCCCTTGGTGATGATCCCTCTAATCTTGATCCAAAGGCATTCGACAGAACTTGGGTGGACTCCATAGCTCACCTCCATACACTCAAATTTATCTTTCACATCAAGTATAACTCTGTCCCCTTTTCTTCCCTTCCTATCTTTCTGAAAAAGTTTGTTGTTTGTGGTCTTCCAGTCGTGTGAGTTTTACCACCAAGTTTCTTGTGATTCCTATGACATTATAACTCTCAGATTACACATGGAGGTCTAGTTCCTCCTGTTTCTTGCCCAGACTGCGTGCATTGGTAGACACGCACATGAGGCAGGTGGATATAGAGTTCTTGCCTTTGGAGAGGGTTGGGGAGCATGACTCACTACTCTGGTAGGTGCGCTCATCCACCCTATTGCTTATGAATATGCACGTATCACAGCTTTGGACATTATCCCCCCAAGGTCATTAGTTTAAAGCATGATTCACTAAGTCAGCCAATTTGCTACTGAAGATTCCCCTTCCTCTTCTGGAATGGTAAATCCCATCTCCCACCAATAGGCTCTATTCATTGAAGAGCAACCACGGATCATAGAAACCAAAGCCCTGGCAACACCATCAGCCAGGTGAATCTGCATGATGTGTCAACTTCTGCCTGCACCCCTATCTCTGGCAAGACAGAGAAGAAATTAATTCCTGCACCTGTCCCTACTCCACACTCACAGACCCAACACGTCCACTGTCACTTCAGGCAAGAACTGACAGGGTTTCTCTTGCTACTCCTTTTTTTATATAGTAAAATAAATGGTGAAGCTCTTTCATTTCCCAAGCAAAATTAATCCCCAAGGCCAATGAAGTCCTACTGAAAATATTAAACAGACACTTTGGTACAATTGAAAAGGCAACGCAGACACAAACCCGCATGATAAATGCACTAACTTCACTATTTAATTTTTTTTTTTTAGGAAGTTGCAGCTACAGAAATGTAACAGATGCAAAGTAAGACACAGGAGATGTTCAAAGCATCTCATGATTTAAGTCAGGGTTCAGAAAAACACTGCCCTCCTGAGCTCATTGCCAATTTTACTGTTCTCCCTCCTGCAAAAGTACTCCCTTGCAAGAATGCCCTTGCTCTCCCTTATAAAATTATTTTCTTAGAGAAAAATTAAACTTACATATTTTATTCATTTACCTACATTACTCCAATAGTATATCTTTTTGTTCTAACAATGTCTAAACGTATAGACGCATACAATTTTATTGTCCAAACCTCACACCAAAAAAAAGTATCTTTTTTCTTTGGATGGTTTAAACTAAAATAAAAGTTACAGGAGAATTAAATTTTAATTAACAAGATTCTGTAGATGTCATTCTTTATTATATAAGTGAAGTATCTCTAAAGAATCTGGTTAGAAGTTTCCAAAAATATAAAGAACAATCTTGGATTGACTGTCATAGTTCTACATTTTCAGCTTTTAGTAGATGCAGTGATACTTTTTCAACTAAACTTAGTCCAGCAGAATATCTTAAAAAAGATTAACTAGCATATCTGAACCTATCAACTTAAAAAATGGCGCGGGGAACCCACACCACCAAAAAAATACCCCAAACCACACTACAGGGCAACATCCATTCTCCAGATCACGCAACCACAGAATGGCAGGGGTTGGAAGGCACCTCTGGAGATCATCTAGTCCAACCCCCTGCCACAGCAGGGTCACCTAGAGCTGGTTGCACAGGAACATGTTAAGGAGGGTTTTGATGCTGAAGTCTTATTCCCTAGAGCAAGACTTGAATATAAGAGGAAATGCCACCATTATGGAATGAAATGGCGTTTGGGGTGGTGGGGTTTTTTTTAACAGCAAAGAACTTCCCAGAGGACCCTAGAGATGAGTTAAAGGGCAACTGAAATAACCTCTCATAACACATCTAACAGACTGACTTCACGAAGTCTGTAAAAACTGGAAATGGGACAGAACGTATGAAGTGTCCTGATCTAGTTAAAGATGTCCCTGCTTACTGCAGGAGGGTTGGACTAGATGACCTTTAAAGATCCCTTCCAACCCAACAGATTCTATGATTCTAAGTATAAGGGTATGAAGTATAAGGGTAGGAATAAGCATATTAATTTATTTCCTTTAGATTTTAAGGCAGAAAGCCTAGGAGAAATGGTAACAATAAAAACAATTACATGTTACTGGTTTGTTTGCTTTGAAGATTCTTGGATTTGGTTGGGTTTCTTTTACATCAAAGAGAAACATCAAGTCCAAAGGATAACCACTGCATTCAGCCACCAAATAACGTCTTATTCCATGTAGTCGGTTTGAAAAAATAATAGTTCATCAAGAAGATGAAGAGAAAAGTAACAGATTTATATGGATGGAGGACAGAAATTTAAAAAGAGGAGGTAATGGAAGCACATACAATATCCTTATAAAAATTAATCAGAAAGTCAATCAGAACCAGTGTCATTGTTTATAAGAAAAACTGGAAATTATAAATGGAGACAAGAAGCATGTCTTCTATTGCTCCTCTCCACGTAAAAAGCTACAAATAACTCCTATACAAATGTTCCCACTTTTCTGATACATCACATCATATTCACAACTGATGTGAAGATGACATTAAATGAAGCTAAATACAAAACAACTGTTCTTTATCTTTCAGATAGGTCAAGAAGTTGCAATATTTCTTATCTTTTATTTGTCAACAAGCATGTACTTTACAGATCTTTTTAAGAAAAAAAAAATTCAAGAAAATTCAAAGTGAAAGCTAAAATTGCTTTGCTCAAACTATTGAAGGGCATCAAATCCTACCAAAATTTCATTCTGAGCTTTGGGTTATAGAGAAATAATACTTCCATCAACCAGTTACTTTCTAATCTTGAATCAGTATTGTATATGAGAGTATAAATTGTTTACAAATCAGGTTTTGTTAATCTCTGCATTCCAGAATGAAATTAAGATTGTAAATGTTATATTGCTCCTAACTTTTTTTTTTTTTAAACACAGAATAAATAGTGGAATTGGAGAATCATTGTTTCCTTACACAGCTATAATTCCTTCAAAAGACGGTAACACTTCAAATTTCCTCTCTCTACACGTTCAAGTAATCTCTATGTTTATGGACAAATTACACTCTTATTCTCTCAAAACTGTAGTTTTTAGGTGTTTTTTTTCCAGATTTTCTAGATTGCATATGATTGAATTTATAAATATGAGTCTCACAGCAAAAGGAAAAGAGATGGTGCCAGACTCCTAAATCAGCACCTAATACCAGAATCATTTCGATCACACTGCCTCACCACCAGCTCTTCCTAACCAATACCTAATTTTGCTGAAGATTTATGCATGTATCAATATATGCAAAGTTTCAATGCACTTACTGACTTAGACATCAATAAACATTGCTCATGCAACACACTTCTCTCTTAGAAACTCTCCTTATTTACAAACAAACAGATAGTTTATTCCTGGTGATGAAGAATTTGCTATTAATTATTCAAAGACTGAATTTAGACCTACTTTTATGGTCTTAAGTGTGGTGCCAAGACAGGATCTATCTCCTACAGTCCCTGCAAGCCTTCACCATCTTCCTGGAAAACATTTTCTCAGTAATTATAGATTAAGTTTGCACTGTATAAATGTATAAACTGTGTCTTAATTTAGTGATCTCAATTAAGTACAATGAATTCTAAATTCAGGCTTTCCCCCCAGCCAATTACTGCAAGCGTGTCCAAAAAGACAAAAGGCAAAGATTTCATTGAAATGAAACTCAACTCTCCACAGACAGCAAAACTTAATTTACTTTGTATTTGGGAAGCTTGTTTTGAAAAAAAAAGTTAGTATCTACAATGTCAGGTCATTAAAAGCATGTCTAAGTGACTGATGGTTTCTTCAATGCATAATGGGGTGCAAATTTAATGGAAAAAATCATACATGCATATATATATATCAGCATAAAATTACGATTATTCATTTTAATACCTTGTAGCTTTGCTTCACAGCTTTACCTGAAGAATCTGGCCACAAAGCTGAAAGTGAGAAGCTTATAGATATCTTCTAATTTATTTTTTATTAAAACGCTGTTTAATTATTTTGGCTCTCTACTGCTTAATCCTAATCTATTTGATGACAGGAAGACCACATAAATTAACTGCTACTTTTTCTAGGATAAAATGACAACCTTTTTCTAGGTCAGCTCCTTGTAGTACCCTACTGCTAAGAGCTGTTTATTTATTTTTCCTCTAGAAGATCATTTAAAACAGTAAGTCTCAAAGACACACCCAAGTCTCACCCAAAGACACATCACAAATCCCTTCTGGAGTGTGACCCACTCAGAAATACCCTCAGGGAAGGCAATGCCACATAACGCAGGACCACAGGTGGAATACTCCATAGAATCAGTCACACAAACTCCTCTTCAGAAGGTCCTCTCCTCAACACACATACACATACAGTTGACTACAAAACTAGTTTAAAACCTTATTCTCTAAAGTTAGTTGTGCTAATTTGGTACCTAACATGCTCTTTATATTCTCTTCAGAATAATAACCACGATGATTACCATCAGTGACCACTACTACTACTGCTGCTACAAACCGAAAGACAACAAGCCTGTTGCAGGAACTCTCTACCCCATTTCCATTTCTACCGCATTTGCTACATAAGATAACATGCTTTACCTCTTCCTCCCCAGCTCTGTTCTAGGATCCCAGCATAATTTTATGGAAAATTCAGAGCAACAATATTGTATTTCAAGACAGAATTTATTTTTGCTACAAACCATCCAGCAACCAGTTGGAAGGAATTTCTGGATCCTCAAAATTTCAAAGTGGCTAAATTTAAAAAGAAGAAACATGCAAAAGGAATTTGCAAAAGTATTCATGCAAAATGCTTCAACAAAAATTTCCACCAAATTCCACCAGTTCCATTAGCATGCAGAACTATAGATATCACCAGTCATGACATTATCCAGACTTAGAAGACACAGCTATGGCACTTGATCGACTGCCAGAACATTTGAATTTGGAAACCAAACACAGGCAGCAACAGCTTCATGGCTTTGGAGTTTAAAAAATAAAGCAAATTCCAGAGGCCAGCAGCCGCCTAAGCAAATTATGTGTGTCCTACGAAAAAATTCAGCATTGGTACCAAATATAATTGCTAAATGCACCAAAAGGGGTCAACCACAGTAGTAAGGCTCCAGGCAGCAATTATTTTTGTGTGTACTGAAAAATAAATATAAAAAGCAACACTAAAATATGCAATGAAGGCGGAGTGGAAAGGCAGTACATGGAAGAAAGCTAACTATTTTTAAATATACACAATCACAAGCCTACCTTTTTAGACCCAACAACAAACTCACAGGGCAGTATGAGAGAAGAAGGAAAAAAAAAAAAGAAAGGAACAAAACAAAAATTAGAAAGACACAGAACAGAAAGAAAATTAACACTCACATACACATACTGAGATATTATAAACTTTGATAAATCAGTGAACAAATCCCACCTACGATACCACGTAGAGAAAGACACATCCATAAATAGAGCCCTACTTTTGCATCACTCAGTGGTATTAAACAGATGCCTTACCAGTATTAAAAAAGAAAGAACCTAAGACACAAACTGATGTAAACAACATTGAAATGAGCTTATCGAAGCAGATTTATAATCATACATGAGTATGTTTATTTGGTTTTTTAGCTGAAAACAGAAATAAAATAGAAAGATTAAACAAATGGGATTTCTGGTATTTCTGGCAAGTATGTTTCCTAGTTTCAAGTTTGTAGGACCTTTGTATCACCATGAGAACATGCATTTCCATTCTTTTCAACCAGTCTCCTGGCCTCTACAAACAATGATCAGTGCAACTGATTTCAGAAACTTTTTCAATTATCCTCAGCAGCCCTGTGGCCACATAAACATTTTACGAAGAAGCAGAAAGAAAAATTAACAGATTTGCCAAGATCACCTACTGGACAAGTGCTCTAGGAATTAAACCAAGGTCAGACTCCCAGTCCCACAACTCCTAGTTAACAGGACAATCTTGCTCCAAAACTTCTTAGGACTTAATCCCACTATTTTTCATACATAAAGTTTTCTACCAAACAAAAAATTATTCTACATATATAATATAGTGGTCTTGTGTACATCCTCATCTCTGCATGAGTTCTGGGAACATTGCCTCTTCTGCTCATTTTACAAGCAACTTGCAAAAGAGAAAGCTCAGCTCCACTTTTCTGCAAGTTATCATATTTGAAATGCAGCATGATAATCCAGGTTCCTCACTTATGAACTCTGCATCTTAAAAGAAGTCAATCACATTCCAATTATTATGCAACCAAATTAATGTTAGTCTTACTAACCGGGTGACAAAGATCAGTTCTATGCATCTATTCCTAATCATCACCTAAGTTATTAGCCTTAGTATTTTACAATAAATTGCTTGGAGAAAAGTCTCTTCTAAGACAGAAAAACAGTTCAGTAGCTTTAATTAGTCTTCAGATCACATGATCATAATTACTACGTCCCTTGTAACTTCTTAACATACTCTCATTCAATATATCAACGCAGTTCATCAGCTCAAGGTTACAGCTGCACTCTACATCTAATGAGACCTTTGCTACACCCTGTGAAATTTCACTTCAATTTTAGAAGTTATAGGAAAAAATATGCTTATTTATCCTAAGTAGACATCTTCAACTACAGCAACCAAGACATATACTCTCTGCTATAAGCAAAGAGAGTGTGCCTTCTCTTCCAGCTATTTAATATAGAATATTTGTACTTTTCAACTAGTTAGTTGCACACTGAGTGGGAGATCAGGATACACTATATACCAAAAATTTTTTAAAAAGGGATGGAGAGTATATGAAAGAGAGTAAGGGGACATTCTTTGCGTTTAACCCTTTAGAAATTTCCACCTATTCTAGAAAAAACTGTTTTATTTGCCTCACTATCTCAATAATATTATCTTTTTTATATTTCATTCTTTAAACTCATCATGCTGACAGCCTCAAAACCTACAAAGTAGCGAAAGTTATTCTACCAGATGTTCTCATATGCACTCCGTGCATTCAGAGAACCTTTACCCCTCCCTGAAAAGAATTATACAACATAGCATCTTGGAAATAAAACAAAACTGGACTCAAGTTGAAGAAGGTCCTTTCTAGCCCTGCATGTCCCTGTTACGACTTACTGCAATACTTTCCCCTTAATTAGGGAATCCATCATTGCAAAAGAAACCATGCTACAATATAAAACTTTTATTGCAACCCAAGTACTAAAATGCAATATATTACCATTTCACTTCTAAAGACTTAGGCTTGAAAGTGCAGGTTGGTTTAATAAACTGATCTTAGTTCAACCACATTTCACGGTCCTCAATCTCAGCTAAGTAGAACACAGAAGCAGGGATGCATCCTGCTTCGTGAAAGGTCCCTGTACAGAGACGATCAGGTACACTATGGACATGTATTTCCAACTCAGTCAAGGACAACTTCTTTTTTCAATACAACTGATCTTCACTTGGGATTATGTAAATTTCTCCTTTCTGTTACAAAACTCTAATACTAAAAAAAAAAAAAAAAGAAGTCCAGGCACTTATAGTATTTCCTTAATCAGCCATGCAAAATACTAAACTGAATTTAAAGATCTTTCAATTCAGCTTGCTTATGCTATTTATATATAAATCCTAAATATTAAAACAACCAGCAGTACTAACTCCACAGCAAAATAAAAAGCTGAAAAACTTTCTTACTATTGAATGGAAAGAGGAAAGATGAGAATATTTAACACCTTTTCTTTGAGTAGTTATGTGTCACAAACATTTAAAGTACATCCATTGATCTAGACTTAACTGAAAAAACAGTCGGTATTAAAACCACCAAGCAAGGTTGTTTTTAATACCCAAACCAGTGCTTAAGTCTGTATAAATCCCTATGTTTACAGAACCCAGGTCATACAACTTCCATTTTCCAAAGGATTCAAGCATCACACTAAATCTGATTCAACTCTTCAATGAAAAAGTACAAAATATCTTCTTGGTTATGTATGGACAAACACACTACCTGTTATTTGAGCTCCCCACCGGTTCAGAACTTCACAGGAAATATTTAGCCACTAGCTACAACACTGCCACTGCTCATAAATAAGTAATTTATGTCAGGAACTGTCTTCCGAAGTACAGTTTCGAATCATACTATTTAGAAGACACAACTGAATGGCATAATTAATTCTTGGCCAAAATCCGTAGTTTTCTTAGCTAACTGGAACAGGAGATCTTTGTAATTATGTTCAACTAAAATTCACCTGACCCGAGTAATTAAAGCTGAGATTCTAAAAGGGCTCATCCAGTCTACAAAATTTTACCACACATGCAGAGTACAAAACAGCCAATAACATAATAATTTATACAGCTAATGAAAGCTGAATAGTGTGGGGATGAACCAAAACACTGAAAGAGCAGCTCAAGTAGGGAACAACATCGGATAAGCAAGTCAGAGCAAGTTCAACTTGCTCCACTCACCAGCAAAGAGGACCAGGAGCAAGGCAGAAAGGTACTGTTGGCCCTTCAAGCAACCAGAGATAATTTAATGGAGGGCTTCAAACTAATTAGAAACTTAGACTACTTTCTTCTAGTATATCACATTCTTACACAGAGGTTCTAAGGCTAGGAAAGCAGAAGGCTTCCCAAACCTGCCTGCACAGCTCCCAGCCTGGACACTTTTGAGTATTTTCTGAGCTTTTTCACACAATAACCACTGCTGGCATCCCTGGGAGTACACACCAATGTCAAAGATACTATTCCCGCACATACTATGTATTTTGATAGGGCTTCCACACCTCTGTCTTTTCCAAGACAAAAGGAAGGCGGTTGCTTCTGTCCTTTGGATTTGACTGCAGACAGAGGAGTCAAACACATTTTGCACCTGCCTGTAGCTAGCAAACCAGAATTACTAATCCCTAATACAAGAACTATGTAACACTCAAATCTGAGAAGATGAGCATGCGAATGATTAGGAAACAAAGATGCGATAATGGAAAAAGAAAGCCCAAAACCAATTACATACACAAAACCAAAGAGAACAGTTGTGAGAATAACAGTAGCAAAACAAGATGGATCAAGAATATCAAATAATTAAATAAAAACAAAAAAACAAGGAAAGATGCTGGACTTAGTCACCAAAATAGCAGTCACTGTTTCATAGGATGGAAAAGTAGACAGAGGCTTAGGGGAAAAAAAAAACAACACAGTAAGTAGGATTAGTCAAATACTACTCAATATATTATAAAATTATTTTTCATCGATGTTAATTGAATTTCTTTATTAATACTGTATATCTATAAACCATTTGAAGCTTTCCAGCAAAAACTCTCTCTATAGAAGAATCTGTCAAACCTTTCCTGTGACTTCTTCCTACTGTTTGAGTAGCCTCATAAATTAAATATATTATATATAAACTCAAAACATCAAATATAGTCAGACGACAAATTAAATTCTCTTTGATTACAACAGACATACACAACAAGATAGAAACAGAGTACGCTTTGTCCTTTCTAACAGGCTTACTCTAAAGGCTAGCAATTGCCAGGTACTTTTTTTTTTCCCCAAGATCTGCAAGCTGACGAAAATAGCTGCTTACCTACTATCTGTGTCCAGACCTACAAAATCCTTCTTCTCAAAAGGAACACAGAGGAGTGGGATCTTGTCTCCAGATTTATCAGTGGCTCTGTCAAGCCGCTTAGACTCCAAGACTATGAAGAGGGATTCGATAAAATCTTCTATTCTCTTCTCCACAGTTTCACATTCATCATAACTGGGATAAAACGCCACATCTGTGCGGGGTTGTTCCGCAATCTCTCCTTGAAGCCCAAAGACAAACAACCGGGAATCATAGAGAGTAGAACCATACATTTCCTTTTGAAGATGGAATTTTTCAAATGTCTGAGGCCAGTCCTTTGCAGAAGAACAGTCCGTGATAGTTATCAGCCCCACAACTTTCCGGTGTGTCTGAAAATCCCCCCATTCGTTGTTCTCTGGGGGATAATGGTGCCTATAACGGATATACAACACACGCTGAGAGTCACGCACGTTAACTTGACTCACTGCTGAAATTCGCTTGTAGATCCTGAAAAAGCTCTCTTCGGGTACAATGCCAATCGGCTGAACCACAACCAGGAGAGTCTGATGATCCTCAGCACACTGCATGTAGTCAGGAACACTCATTTTGCATCAACTGCAGGCTAGTAAGAGAAAAATGTATATTATTTTTTGACATTCGTAAGTACGCATGGTTGCTGAATGAAACCAGGACTTCAATGCTAAACACTTCTGCATCCTGTATACATGTGCTACAATTCTAGTACTTTCTTTCATCATTTTACTAAATCTTCAATTACACAGCCGACTGACAAAGTTACACAGTGCACAAGGAGTGTTCTTAGTCACATATCAGTATGGCCACAAACAAAAATCTGTACATTAGGTTTTTCCAGCCAAATCAGTTTCCCATTCATTGTGCAGCTACACAAGCCGACCTCATACATGGGGCAGCAGAGTCTCTCCCCCACAGTCTCACATTAAACACTTCCTAAGGCACCACCTCAGAAGAGATGCCCTTTGGGACTTGGGCTCTCCAGTCCATCTCCACAAGACGCCTTGGGGAAAACACAGAAAATTGTGTGAGGTGGGATGTAAACACGCACCACATCAGAATGACCGAACTTTACACAGCTGTCAGCACATGCATATGGCCAGGAAGAGGAAAGTCAGGTCCAAAACGCTTATTTTTGAGAAAAAATGAAGTAGTTATTTTCTCAAAACACGTACGGGTTCATCAGAGGGACCAGGCAATGTTTCCTGCTTTTACATTTAAATATTTAGACTTCCTTCTCCCCTGAGCTATTTGAAATTGATTTACTGTACTGCAGCTGCATCTCTTAAATGAAGATGTGCATCACTGAGCCCTCACATCTCCTCTGAGACCTCCCGGATGCCACGGATCCCTTGGAGGATTTCAGCTCCAAAGCACCCTACAAAACATACATATCACCCAAAAAAAAAAAAGAACCAAACCGCAAGGCAGCACAGCTTTAGACTGACACGACTTGGTTTTACCAAACAGAAGGAAGAAAGAGCTCTGAGCCCGGGAGCGGAGGTGGCAGCCAAGCAGCTGTTTGTGGAGGGGGGGTTTCCTCATAATTACCGGCAGCGCCGAGGCTGGAGGATGTAAAGTCCCTCTCCCCCCACACTGCCCAACTCCAGCCCGAAGTGCAGCCAGCGGAACAGCGCCCGGCCCCGCCGCCCGCCCCGCCTCGACGGGAGGCCGCGTCCCGCCACAGCGGGCGGAGCGCTGAGGAAGGCAGGGGGCTGAGGGGCGGCGTGAGGAGCGGGGGGGCCCAGGGGAACGACGGCGGGGTCTGAGGGAAGGGCAGAACCCCTCCGGGGGGGGGTGGCGGCCGCCTCGGGACCCGGAGGGTGACGCCGGAGGGGGGACACTCACAGCCGGGACAGGAACCGCCCCCGCCGCCTCCTGTTGCCGGACGCGCGGGGCGGAACTGACGGCAATGGGCGCGCGGCCCGGCCCCGCCCCGCCCCGCCGGGGGACGGCGGCGCATGCGCAAAATGGCGGCGGGGTGGGGCGGGCAGTGAGGGTAGGTAGGGTAGGTAGGGTGTGGGGATGTTGCTTGTGTCTGAGAACGTAAAACTTCGGGGACTCTAGCAGTTGGCAGTGGCCAAAAGCGAGCCTTCCATCCGCGTTTCCAAATCCTGAAAGCGGTTTTTGGCATCTTGGAGACTAAAGGGCAAAAATCCTGAATGCTCTGGGAAGTGTGAGCCTTGTGTGAGAGCTGGGGCGCTTCTCTAGTGGAGGATACGGGAACCTCGCGAGGTTCAACAAGGCCAAGCGCGGGATCCTGCGCTTGTCGGGGTAGCCCCCAGTATCAGCACAGGCTGGGGATGAAGGGATGGAGAGCAGCCCTGAAGAGAAGGACTTGGGGGTGCTGATGGATGAGAAGCTCAACATGAGCCGGCAATGTGCGCTCGCAGCCCAGAAAGCCAACCATATCCTGGGCTGCAGCCCCAGCAGCGTGGCCAGCAGGGCGAGGGAGGGGATTCTGCACCTCTGCTCCGCTCTGGTGAGACCCCCCTGCAGTGCTGCCTCCAGCTCTGGGGCCCCCAATATCAGAAGGACGCGGACCTGTTGGAGTGGGTCCAGAGGAGGCCACAAAGATGCTCAGAGGGCTGGAGCCCCTCTGCTGTGAGGACAGGCTGAGGGAGTTGGGGTTGTTCAGCCTGGAGAAGAAAAGCTCTGGGCTGACCTTACTGCAGCCTTTCAGTACTTAAAGGGGGTTTATAGGAAAGATGGAGAGAAACTTTTTACCAAGGCCTGTAGTAACAAAACAAGGGGCAACAGTTTTAAACTGAAAGAGGGTAGGTTTAGATCAAACATAAAGAAGAAATGAGGGTGGTGAGACACCGGCCCGGGTTGCTGAGAGAAGCTGTGGCTGCCTCATCCCTGGGGCAAGACCCAGGCTGGATGGGGCTTTGAGCAACCCGACCTAGTGGAAGATGTCCCTGCTCACTGCAGAGGGGTTGGACTAGATTATCTTTAAAAGTCCCTTCCAACCCAAACCATTCTATGATTGTGTGACATCCGAGTTATATCAGAGTTCCCAGTGAGAATGACATATCACAGTATTTACCAAATACCTTTGACCTTGCTCTTGAAATCCAGCAGTATTTAAATGAAAAGTAATCAACATTTTATTCCACTAAATTACACATGTAGGAAACCGGTTCTTAGGTTTGGTGAAGGAAACAAAGCATTGTCACACCTCATTACAGCAGCTCTCTACGACAGATTCTCAGAGTATCTTCTGGTTTTCACTCGAGCAAGAGCTGACAGGACATATCGGCAACTTGTCAGCTCTGGACCCCAAATAACATCCTTCCAGCACTGTTTTCCAAATGGAAATCTCTTTGGTGGTGATGTTATGGTGGTCTCTGTATTTGCCTCTCTTCCCATTTAACATCCCACTACATATGACTGCACCCTTAGGGATTTTCTGTAAACCAAAATCTTGATCATCAGTTGAACTATGATATTAAATTATGAGACTGTCTGATAAAGCATTTGCTGTTGACAGCGGGAAATTCTTCATGCCGGCAGCCCAAAGAACATTGCCATCTCGTTTATCAACAGATAGCTCATGTAAGTGGTGCAAGTGTATCCCTTCCCAAAAAAATGGGAAAAATGAGATACATTACCTCTGAGTTTAGCAAGTGTATGTCTTTAACTTTTCTAAACCATTAATTTTAGAAGTAGTTATACAAACATTTTGGGGATATTAAGAAGTACAGTTAATTACAGTTAATTAGATGTGTTAAGGGATATTACGTGTGGTGTTAAGGGATATGGTGTAAGGGAGAACTTTGTAGAGTGGAGTTGATGGTTGGACTCGATGATCCCAAGGGTCTTTTCCAAGCTAAATGATTCTATGATTCTATGATTACCACCTTTAGATAGAGACTGGCGTTTATGTAGATTATTGGGAATGTGGCTCCCTCAAAGCTCACTGTTACAGAGACCTTGTTACAACTGGGAAGGGTCACTGGGATCACAAACCTACCTCCAACACACAAATATTCACAGAATCACAGAATGGTTCGGGTTGGAAGGGACCTTAAAGATCATCTAGTTCCAACCCCCCTGCCATGGGCAGGGGAAATATTAAATGTAAATGCAGGCAAATAAGGGTCTTAACCCATTTTAGGAGACTAATTACTTTCATAACATGGTAAGTACACATTTATCAATGACAGGCCAGCAACCTCAGAAAAAAATGGAAAGACACCATTTTAAAGAGAGACGCCTGAGAACCAGGTGTCTGTTTTTAAAACACACAACGGTTATTAGCTTTACAGATGCATGTGAAAACAAAAGAGACATACTGCAAACTTACTTCTTTGGACATTGCTGATCTGCCAGCTATGGGGAGAGTTGGAAATCAACATTCAGGAACCAGACTCTTCTATAATTTCACTTTAGATATATATATACACACACAGATACATATATTTTTTTACATATATCTGTATCTCCCTGTGTCCTTGTTTAACCCCAGCCAGCAACTATTGTTAAGAGATATTAGTTGTTTAGCTTAAATAAGTAATAGAATACATTACTTAGGGTTATAATATGATGTGATTTATGCTGTTTGCTTAGCTTTACTTAGCATGAGTAGCTAGATTTGCTGAAGCCCTTAGGCTGCGATAGAGTTAATTCCCCTTAGTGATTTTTCTAGCAGCTGCTACAGTGCTGTGTTTGGTCTGTTAGTATAAGGAAAATGTTGATAACACACTGATGTTTTGGTAGTGTTTTCCCTACATTTGGGACTTTTCAGTTCCCCATGTTCTGCCAGCGAGCGCAGGTGCACAAGAAGCATAAACCAGAAGATAAGGAGGCTCCAACCATCAGCAGAGACTGCAAATCAACAAGATAAGAGCAGTCAACAGCCAGCCTGCCTGGACACAGAAAAAGAATCCGGTGAGTGTTAGAAGACCGCAGACCAAAAATCACCATTGGACTAGAAGGCGTGTGAACAGCACATGAGGGGCGGGTGTACAGATCGCAAGGGTGTAATTGTCAAGGGATTTCTTCGTTCAACGTCCCTCCCTTTTGAGAGGCACCCAGCCTGGGCTGACCCGGTTGCTGTACCTTTCAATTCAATTACTTGTTTTTATAAAATCTGGTGCCTGAGACTGCTGTGGGAAATCAAGGGTTGAGCCTGAAGAAGGAAGGAGCGCACCCGAGAGTAACTCTGTGTGTGTGTGTGTGTGTGTGTGTGTGTGGTCAAAAGGGGCACCCATCAGTCCAGTGGGGTTCCCCACTGCGAAGGGACCCTGGTCTGAGCAGTTAAAGGCTTGGGTGGGTCTGTGTGACTCCTTGAATGGTGCGTGAGTGCTTGGGCAGCAGCTTCTCCTTTAATGCTAGGACCACACAGCCATCCACTCCTCTCCCACCCACCCCAGTAGGGTAGGGAGAAGAGGGAGAAAAAGGAGGAAAAAAACCTCATGGGTTGAGATAAAGACAGTTTAAGAGAACAGTAATGGAAGAGAAAAATAATAATAATAATGGTAAAAGAATATACAAAATAAAGTGATGCAATGGAATTGCTCTCACCACGCAATTATCGGTTGCCTTTAAGATTTCCTTCTGAACAGGTCTTTCCCGGGGATGGTAGGGTGCACTTCCAGTAGTCTGTCTCCCTCTCAGACTCCCTGATATGAATTCAAAGACGATACAGATTGAACCGGAATTTTCAAATAGAGCAGTTCTGGGGACTTCAGAAAGAATACAAAACTCAGAAGCTGTAGACCCCTTTTGGGAGGGAAGATGGGTATTTCAAACTTGTCCAAATTTAGGATGGAAGGGACAGAGCCAGGCAGTTTTAAATAAAGAAAATAACTGGCTTTTTCTCACAGAATTTTACCAGGAATGTAACTAACTCACAGGGAAGTGATTGCTACATTTATTTCTACAATATTGATGTGAGTACTAACTGGGTGGCAAATGCTGTGTTTGGTTGTGATATCAGTGATACCAAAATACCTTAAAGATTTGGTCTCCTGTGAACACAGCCAATGCTCAGCATTATTGTTGTGGTTTAACCCCAGCCAGCAACTAAGCACCACGCAGCTGCTCGCACACTATCCCCCGGTGAGATGAGGGAGAGAATTGGAAGCGTAAAAGTGAGAAAACTCGTGGGTTGAGATAAAGACAGTGCAATAGGTAAAGCAAAAGACGCACACACAAGCAGAGCAAAACAAGGAATTAATTCACTACTTCCCATCGTCAGGCAGGTGTTCAGCCATCTCCAGGAAAGCGGGGTTTCATCATCCATAACGGTTATTTGGGAAAATAAATGCCATAACTCCAAATATCCCCCGCCTTTCTCCTTCTTCCCCCAGCTTTATATGCTGAGCATGACATCATATGGTATGGAATATTCCTTTGGTCAGCTGGGGTCAGCTGTCCCAGCTGTGTCCCCTCCTAACTTCTTGTGTACCCTCAGCCTGCTCGCTGGTGGAGTGGTGGGAGAAGCAGAAAAGGCCTTGACTGTATGTTACTCATAAATCTACCCTCTAGCATTGGTTGGAGAGGGATTTAGAAACATTTTTTGACACAGTTTATCTCAGCAGTTTTTTGTTGTTTCACTTCTACCCTACAAGGCAAAAAGGTGATAACAATATATGACTTGCATTTATTAAGATAGTTATTACTAAATGTACATTGGAGTATCTAATATTTTATCACCTCTACAAGATAATTTATATTGTGGCTCTATAAACGCTGTGTTCTAGAGCTTTCTCATTGCCGTTACGCTACTCAGCATCCTGAGATCCTCCAGGATGAAGGTATGTAATGTTCTGGATAATTCCAAGTGGCAGAGCAACTCTGAAGAGAAGTTGCCTAAATGTGTATCTATCAAAAATGGAAATGGAAGATTACACATGGTATTGTCTGCCTAAAAGCTGGGCTTCCGTTAACTTATTTTTGCTTTTGAAAACCTTCATCTCTCCACCCCTTCTAATGGAGGAACTCCTACACTGAGCGCCTCACCTGAGACTTCCAAATGTTTAAGTATCTTAAAGTGACCGTTGACAGTTCAGTCATTTTCCATTTGCATTGGTGCATTAACATATAATTTACCAACTGCTCAGATTTATCTCCTATTTTGAACATGACACGAGCTTCTTATCCCCACCAAACAACACTTCATCAAATCCCCTCAGAATAGCTTTTTTTGCAGTGTGCAAGAAATACTTCTGCTTCGTCATAAACTTGTCTGTTTTCACTGTTTGTAAATGCTGCTTTGATATTGCTGTACTGCAAATTTAGAGAATGCTACTATAGAAGTTAATTTCTCTTGTTACAGTATGCATCTTGAGCTAGATTCCTCTTTCTTTTAATATAAACTTACATTTATTATTGTCTGTGCCAACTACTTATCCACATATTGTGTTTATGCTTTGCCAGACTGTATTCAGCTCCTTCCCTTGTTTGCTGACACACGCAGATTTTTCCCTAGTCCAGCACTTATCCACTGTTCTTTACACAATAATGGTCAATTTCATTATTTTTTTTGTGATTACATATCATAAATAATTAAGTCCCTAATTCTGAAATGTGTATGAATTGGTTTTAAAATGTCACTCATCAACATAGTGGCTGATCTTTTTAGCTGTGCTCTGCTTTTTTATAAAGAAAATGTATTCTTCAGGGTTTTTTTTTGGCTTTGGCAAGCAATTTACAGTCCTCACATTCTCTCTAGAATGAATGGAAGATCAGCAGCTAGAATTGCCTTATGCTTTTTCTATAATAGAATCATAGAATGATAGAATATCTCAAGTTGGAAGGGACCCATCAGGATCATCAAGTCCAACTCCCCGCTCCTTGCAGGACTACCTAAAACTGAACCATATGACTAGGAGCATCCTCCAGATGCTCCTTGAACTCTGACAGGCTTGGTGCCATGACCACTTCCTTGGGGAGCCTGTTCCAGTGACCGACCACTCTCTCAGTGAAGAACCTTTTCCTAATGTCCCATCTGAACTTGCCCTGATGCAGCTTCATTCCATTCCCTCATGTCCTATCTCTGGTCACCAGAGAGAGGAGATCAGCACCCACCTCTGCTGCCCCCCTTGAGGAAGTTCTAGACTGCCATGAGGTCACCCCTCAGCCTTCTCTTCTCCAAGCTGAAGAAGTCAAGTCATCTCAGCCGCTCCTCCTAAGTCTTGCCCTCGAGGCCTTTCACCATCTCGGTCGCCCTCCTCTGGACACACTCTAAAAGTCTGATGTCCTTCTTATATCGAAGGGACAAAACTGCACACGGTACTCGAGGTGGGGCCACACCAGTGCAGTGCAGAGTGGGACAGTCACCTCCCTCGACTGGCTAGCTGTGCTGAGCTGACGCACCCCAGGACACGGCTGGCCCCTTTGCCTGCCAGGGCACACTGCTGACTCGTATTCACCTTGCCACCAACCCAAACCCCCAGATCTCTTTCCACGGGGCTGCTCTCCAGCCTCTCGTCCCCCGATTTTTATAGGTAACCAGGATTACCCCATCCCAGATGGAGACCTGGCACTTGCTCTTGCTGAATTCCATATGGTTGGTGGTTGCCCAGCTCTCTGGTCTATCTGGGTCTCTCTGTAAGGCCTCTCTACCCTCAAGGGAATCCACAGCTCCTCTTAGTTTAGTATCAACAGCAAATTTACTTAATGTACATTCAGTTCCTGTCTCCACATGATTTATAAAAAAATTATAAAGAGCACTGGACCTAAAATTGAGCCCTGGGGAACCCCACTGGTGACTGGCCGCCAGCCTGATGTAACCCCATTTACTATAACACCTCTTTCTCCAATAGTATTCTTAACTTCTCTCAGTAGCTTTTGGGAATTCGGCCAACAGTTTCTCCAGATTCTCTTCCATGGGGAATTCTGATTATATCAGGTTTATCATTATTTTTCTTCTAATATCATACAATGAAGATCTGATACTGAGAAGTACTTTTCAATGACTCAACATTCTTTTCTGTTTTCAGGTAGCTCATTGGTACATATGAATAAGTTCTCCTTTGAGCAAACTATTTATTGGAGCAGCAAGTTCTACTTCTGACGTTGCTGTATTTCCACTCAGTACAGGAGAGCAGAAGGAAAATCAGTAAATTAGGGAGTCAAATTAGTACATTACTTCAGTTAGGTTCTCCTTCAATGAATAAATTTGTTCCGGTGTAGTTCAGGTTCAGAGTACTCAGAGTTTATACCAGTAATACAGAATTTATGCACTCTGCCTTACGTATAACTAACTAAAAGGGTGATGCTATAAGTGAGAATGCAGCTGGGAAAAGGCTTTAACACCATCCTCCTTTTCTCCTGCTGGAGCTTGCAGAGTACCTGTACTGCTAACAGAGCACCGCAGTTTCTCTCGAGTTCCCTAAATAGGAAACAGAGGTTGAGAAGCTTCGAGAAGCCCTGGGACTGCACTGCGAGTACAAATTGCAGTAGGGAAATGAGAGACAGAGGTCAGGGGAAAGAATCTAATCTTTCCTTTTTTTTCCTGGGAAATTGGTGCACGTGCATACACCACCCGGACACACGCATTTACGCAATGAAGTAAAAAAATGACATTGCTGTGGGGAAGATCGCAAGAGTCAGTAACAAGAAACGGATCTTCACTATGGGACAAGAAGAGCATCTCTGGTCACTCCTTTATTGGAGCTAATTTAGTTCGAGAGCTCAAAAATACGCGCACTGAGCATTTTCTTACTCGGGTCTGCAAAGTACAGCAAAAAGGACTCCTCTAGCACAGACTGGTGAGTCAGGTGAGAGTAGGAAAGGAGGGACTGAGATGTGATGCTGCTCTGCAGGTTGTAATTAGTACAAACAGCCCCTGTACTGAGCAGGACATATTAGTTTTTACTCAAACTGTTGGTTTGAATTTACCAGAGGAGAGATTTATTTCTCCTGACTGTGTTCCCAGTCAGGTTTAACAAAGATTTCTTAATAACAATACTGATTCAGTTCTGATTCAAGAGGAATAATTCTAGTATGAACTGCTTTATGGGTTTGTTTTAATTAGGAACAGGTTCGATTCCATTACTGGTACGACATTAATTTTGCGATTCCGAAATATATTTTCAAAAGCTAAATTATTAAATATCAGTAATATTGCAATATCATGGTATTTTCAGAGTGTGTGCACACCCACCTTGCGCTATACAGCCACATCGTGGTTCTGTCTCGCAAACTAAAGCTGTGTTAGCAGCATGGAGAGATGCCTTAAATTTGCTGTGCTCCTGCTCCCCTTCTCCATTAGTTGAAAGCCGTCATCTGCCCAGCACGGTAGTGAAGAAGACAGAGCTGTCCCACACATGGCCTTTTGTCCTGGTTTGGCTAAAACCACGACACCTTTCCAGGGAGCACTGCATGGGAAAAGAGGAACATCTGATTATGAGATAGGACATAGAGGAGAAGAAAGAGTGAGTCCGGGTTTGCCCAGACCACCTTAAAGTGCATTGTCCACAGCTGAGTAAAATGACTACAGGCAGGTCGCTAGATCTTATGGGAGCTATACAAATAGCTCAATACCCTCAGAAGTCTTGGTAGTTTGATGGGGGTTTATATGTATGTCAAAATCGTGAAAGACCCCAGTAGTATCTGTAAGAAATTCACTGTCACAGTAATGTCGACTGTTTCCACAAGATGTCACAAGATGATAAGGATGAAGGAAGAAACTGTAGGACACGATGCTTCACTTACACTGTGTAAGATATAACTTACACAGAATGGCCTCACAGAACTTGTAACCTTAAGGGAATTATGCAGCCGAAGAGATTATCTGTAATGGCTAACTGTAAAAGATGCGTCCAGATACTGTAGTGTTGGAACTGATGCCAGTGAACGCATCACTGTACCATCCTTGCACAAAGGTGCTGACAGCTGCTCAAGGCGCTCTCTTTTATTAATCAATGCATATCATCTGTTGGAAAGCACTTAAAAGGCCTGTAGATGTGGTGCGGAGGGACATGGTTTAGTGGTAACTTGGTAGTGTTAGATTAATGGTTGGACTTGATGATCTTAAAGGTCTTTTCCAACCAAAACAGTTCTATGATTGTCCTTTTGTATTGGGCAAATTCTATATAAGCTAGTAAAATTCTGTTAACAAACTCCCTGTATTTTCCATTTAATACAATTCTTTATGAGTACCTCCCTTTCTGCCCTTAATTCCATGTAAACGATTATTGCATGCTATGGAAAAAGCTCCTGTTCTTCCCACTCATGCTAAGTAGTGATCAAACTAGTGGCCCTAAGTGGCCCTCTTACCAATACAAATCATCAGGCATATTGTTTGTAAAGCATATTGGAAACTTTTCATTAAAGCCATTAATGAAATGCAAACTATGCGTCATCATTTTTGGAAGTGCTGCATCAGTCTCGGTGGAGTACAGGAGCTCTCACTCAAAGAGGCACAGACCAACTTCTGGAGCCAACAGCAGCAGCAGCAAAATCCCCGGTGTCTTCGGCAGCCCTGGGCTGACACACACCATCCATCAGCGTGTTACAACCCTACCTACACAGTAGACACACAGGTTAAATACCCTCTGTATACATGGAATGTGTTAATAATAAAGACACAGCCCCATAATCACTTAATGGTTTACATGGGCCCTCCACACCCCAACACAGAATCATAGAATGGTTTGTGTTGGAAGGGACCTTCAAGAACACCCAGTTCCAACCCCCTGCCCTGGGCAGGGACACCTCCCACCAGACCAGGCTGCTCCAAGCCCCATCCAGCCTGGCCTTGAACACCTCCAGGGATGGGGCAGCCACAGCTTCTCTGGGCAACCTGGGCCAGGGCCTCACTGCCCTCAGAATGTAGAATTTCTTCCTGTGGCCAGCAGGTTGAGGGAGGGGATTCTGACCCTCTACTCCGCTCTGGTGAGACCCCACCTGGCGTACAGCACCCAGCTGTAGGGCCCTCAACATAAAAAGGACATGGACCTGTTGGAGTGGGTCCAGAGCAGGCCATGAAGATGCTCTGAGGGCTGGAGCACCTCTGCTGTGAGGACAGGCTGAGGGAGTTGGGGTTGTTCAGCCTGGAAAAGAGAAGGCTCTGAGGAGACCTTATAGCAGCCTTCCAGTACCTAAAGGGGCTACAGGAAAGATGGGGTGGGACACTTTGTCAGGGAGTGGAGCAATGGGATGAGGGTAACAGGTTTAAACTGAAAGAGGGGAGATTTAGATTCGACATTAGGAAGAGATTCTTGACTGTGAGGGTGGTGAGACACTGGCCCAGGTTGCCCAGAGAAGCTGTGGCTGCCCCATCCCTGGAGGTGTTCAAGGCCAGGCTGGATGGAGCTTGGAGCAGCCTGGTCTGGTGGGAGGTGTCCCTGCCCATGGCAGGGGGTGGCACTGGGTGATCTTTAATGCCCCTTCCAACTGAAACCATTCTGTGATTCTGTGATATCTAATCTAAATCTCCCCTCTTCCAGTTTGATGACCGTCAGGATTACCAGACAGCATTCCCTTTTAGTGTACTACAGCAGCAAAAGAGGTATTTAGCAGCCTGCAATTACAGTCCGAGTTAACAATTTTGCAGCCACTGGCCTGTAATTGGGCTGCGTGCAGGATGCGCCTATTTCCCATTAAAAACAAGTTCCCCAGACGCCGGGGCTGAGGCCCAGGCGGGGGGGGGGGCCGAGCCAGGGGAGCCCTCAGGCCCTTCACGGCCCTGCGGGAACGCGGCCATGGCGGGAGGGGAAGGAAGGAGAGGGTAGACTCCGCCACCCCGAGGGACCAGCAGCCAAACACCTCCGGCGCCTCAGGGCGCCCGCCTCCATCTTAGGAAGCGCGGTCGCCCCGCGGGCGGGAGCGGGGCGAGGAGCGCCCTGGGGCTTGTAGTCGTCCCTCCGCCCGGCTTCATGGGAGCTGTAGTCCCGCCGGCTCCCCATGGCGGCCGGGGACTACATCTCCCGGCGGGCCGCGCCGCTGCCGCCCATTTCTCGCCGGGTTGGGGAAGAAGAGCCGGAGCCGGTGCCGGGGTGAGGGGGGGTGAAAGATGGCGGCGAGGTTGAGCGGCGGGGAGAACCGGCTGGTGTCGCTGCCCCTGTCGCGGATCCGCGTGATCATGAAGAGCTCGCCGGAGGTCTCCAGCATCAACCAGGACGCGCTCTTCCTCACCGCCAAAGCCACGGTATCGCCTCCCCCTTCCCCTCCCGCTCGGCCGGCCCCGCTTCTTCCCCGCCGGGCTGGGCCTGCGCCTCCCCGAGGGGCCGCTGCCTCCGGGCCGGGCCCGCACCTCCCTCCCGGCACCGCCGCCGGGACGCCCGGTGTCAGCGCCGGGCTCGTCCCCAGCCAGCGGCTCTTCCCCTCCTGCCGGGGCCCGGCACTGGCAGCCGTGCAGCATCAGGCTTCGCTCTCCCGCTGGGCAAAAGGGGGTTGCGTGGAACCATAGAATGGTTTCAGTTAGAAGGGACCTTAAAGCCCACCCAGTGCCACCCCCTGCCCTGGGCAGGGACACCTCCCACCAGACCAGGCTGCTCAAAGCCCCATCCAGCCTGGCCTTGAACACCTCCAGAGATGGGGCAGCCGCAGCTTCTCTGGGCAGCCTGGGCCAGTGTCTCACCACCCTCACAGCAAAGAATTTCTTCCTAATATCCAATCTAAATCTCCCCTCTTTCAGTTTAAAATCGTTACCCCACATCCTATCACTAAACTCCCTGACAAAGAGTCCCTCCCTATCTCTCCTGCAGCCCCCTTTAGGTACTGGAAGGGGCTCTAAGGTCTCCTTGGAGCCTTCTCCAGGCTGAACAACCCCAACTCCCTCAGCCTGTCCTCACAGCAGAGGGGCTCCAGCCCTTGGAGCGTCTTCGTGGCCTCCTCTGGACCCACTCCAACAGGTCCGTGTCCTTCTGATGTTGGAGGCCCCAGAGCTGGAGGCAGCACTGCAGGGGTTTCCCACCAGAGCAGAGCAGAGGGGCAGATTCCCCCCCCTCGCCCTGCTGGCCACGCTGCTTTTGATGCAGCCCAGGATAGAGTTGGCTTTCTGGGCTGTGAGCGCACATTGCTAGCTCACATTGAGCTTCTCATCCACCAACTTGGGGATCCAAGTCCTTCTCCTCAGGGCTGCTCTCAATTCATTCTCCGCCCAGCCTGTATTTGTGCCTGGGATTGCCCCGACCCACATGCAGAACATTGCACTTGGCCTTGAACTTCATGAGGTTTGCACAGGCCCACCTCTCAAACCTGTCCAGGTCCCTCTGGATGGCATCTCTTCCCTCCAGCGTGTCAGCCATGCCACACAACTTGGTGTTGTTGGCAAGCTTGCTGAGGATTTGGGCATCTTTCTGTCCAGCTGAGCTCCCAGGGTCTGTGAGCAACGCAGGAGCTTATTTCCACCACTGCCAATTAGTATAAATTAGCCTGTGTGGAAATGATACCCTGCTGCTTTCTGATCCCAAGTGTTATTTGCTGGCCTGCGGAAAGGGTTGAAGAATGGCACAAATTAAGTGATGTACCAGAACCCAAACCTGCAGTCAGCGCTCCAAGGAGATGCAACTTGTGTGCTGAACTTAAGCTCCTCTGAAATAAGAGGGTCTCTCCACAAAGTGTCCAGTATGTGTACACTTAAATGTAGTGTTTGTGTCTTTAAACAGGGATTAAAGAAAACTGCTGCCAACTATATGTGTGAATTCATCGTTTGACTATTCACTTTTGTTTTAATTTTGTAGGAGCTTTTTGTTCAGTATTTGGCTACATACTCCTACAAACATGGCAGAGGCAAGGAGAAGAACGCTCTGACTTACAGTGACCTGTCTCACACTGCAGAAGAGTGTGAGACCTTTCAGTTCCTTGCAGGTATCTATAGCGTGATGGTAAATCCAGTATGTAATTTGGAAAATGAAATCTTGCTCTTGTTGAATTGTTTTGTAAGGACGCAGCTCTCCTGGTCGTTAATCTGCTGTATAACATTCAACTGGAACTCATAAACTCCATCACTGAAAACACTTCTTTGTGAATGGGGATTTTTCTGGTGCTTCAAAATTATACAAGGCTAATTAGTTCTCAGCATATTGCCTCAAGCATTTCTTAAATTCCAGCAACTCCATCTGAAAGCTTTCAGCCTGTAAAACAAGATCGCTGCACATCTTTATGTGAGCAGTTATGTGGCCCCAAAATTACACATTTAAATCTGTAAGTCTTGTTTCTCAAAGCGATTCATCGTATGGCTCCCCTCTCCTTTTATGTATATATATTTACACGCACGTGTGCATGCGCGCGGAGTTTTTACTGGTAGTTGGATTTTTGTCATAACACTTAGCTCAGAAAAGGTGTTGGCATAGGATATAGGTCGAGAATAAGATATTCCCTGCCCAGTCTTTCTCTGGGTTCCCTGTGGACGTACTTTCAGAGCGCCCAGTTCTGCTTTTTCTCAGGTCCATCAAATAAATAATGTACATGAGCAGATAGTAAAGACAGTTGCCAGTAATCAGTTGTGAAATATATTCCTTATCTCTGGTTACTTGTACCATAAGGGTGTAGTTCCCTTTTATTCTTACAGCTGTAAAGGTCAGGCTAACTTACATGGTTATTCACTTAAATAATAATGTTTTTAACAAAGCCTCCTTTTTACTTCATTTCATTAGCGGTATGGATGCAATAGTATTAATGAGGCAATGTCAGTATTCAAACTAACTATAAAAGAAACAATTCTACCTTCCAGATATCTTACCAAAGAAGATCCTAGCTAGCAAATACCTCAAAATGCTTGAAAAGGAGAAGCGAGATGGAGAAGTGGGGGAAGGTGATGAAGAGGATGAGGAGGAAGAGGATGAAGATGTAACTGTTGGTGAAGATGTTGGATCTTAAGATCAATGGAGAATTGCTTCATAGTTGACCCATTTTTTTGTTGTATAAAGGATGTTATTTTTGTGACTGAGAATCCAGATGCTGGATATATTTATATACTGAGCCATCTGCTTTTGCTTTGTTTAAGAAGTTTAGAAATTGAACTTTATACTTGGTGAAGAGTGGAATTCTTCCCTCAGAAACATGACGGGGTGAGAAGAGCCTCATGTAAATCCAAGAGCAGAACTTGCTCCGATGATTTAAAATGACTTCTTCAGACAATCATTATCCAAATTTAAAATTTCTTTGGGGCAGCTTTCAGTCCAAAAGCTCTTTCGCCCTCTGACTTAGAAGGGAGTCCTTCCCCAGTTTGCGTTTCTCCTCGGAGCGGAAGATGAGGTGAGGGGAGGTGTTTTACACAGTGTCTGCTGTCCTCAGCCTTCTCCTCCTTGGCGGGGAGGGGGCCGCCAGTAACCGATCAAACCCTCCCTTCGCTTCTCTGGAACGGTGCCAGGGCATCACCAGCGGACCAAGATCATTAACCAAAAAAAAAAAAGTCTTTATAAAAACAGCTGCTTCTGTCATGCAGCCTAAACAGCCACGTGGGCACAGAGACAGGGTAGAGGATGAGATCCATTCCAAGAGCGAGTGTGGTCCTGCGGCTGTGGTGGTGAGAAGCACGCGCGTTAGATAACCGTGTAAATATGTACATCTAGAACCTTGTACTCTAATGAGCTCTGCTGCTGCAGGGTGTCCATGCTGTTCCACCAAAATGCACGGTGAAGTCTATTAGACGTGAATTGTTGAGAATGAGCGACTCTTTTACCATGTGAGTGACAGAGCTGGATTTTTCATTTGTTTTTGTTTCGGGGTTTGTTTGTTGGGGTTTGTGTTTTTTGGGGTTTTTTTTTACTATAGTAACCCTCCTGTGTAGAACTTTATATGCAACTTTTTAAAATAAATGTTTTGTATGAAAAGTGACAATTGACGCAGAGGCTTTCTGTAGTTCTTTCCAGCTTTGGGCACGTACGTGATGAGCGCGCAAGCCCAGCGTGCTGCTCACTGTTCATCTTTCCAGGAAGGAAGGCGGGACAAAGGGCTAAAAGTGTTGCGTTGAGAGGTCAGTAATACTAACGGGATCTCGTCTGCCGGGGGAGTGTTACCTGTGTTAACCAGCTGGTACACAACCAACGCTGGCACAGGGTCAGGGTCACGAGAGAGAGAGAAGTGCCCGAGATCTCTCTCCAGATGTGAAGAACACCTCAAGTAACGGGAACATTCCTATGGAACAAAACCTCCTGCTCTGAAAAGCTGGGCAGAAACCTGCCCTAAATCAGTCAGGAAGGGAGATGTCTCGAGCAGCACCCGAATTTGGCTGGCACGGTGAAGAGTTACCAGGAAACTCTGTCTTCCCAGACAGGATAATTCTGGGCTTCTGGAAGCCCAGAAGACAGCTTCTCTTAGGTTGAAGACACAAATACAATAAGCTGCTACTGAAACACAAGGCTCCAGCAACTCCATCACCTCCTGCACTCCACGTTTTGATCCAACAATGTAAGAATTCGGGTTAGGCAGGTAAGATCAGAGACTGGCGGAGGTGTAAAGCTACTGAGCCACGTGAGAAACGCTCTTATTTTAAAAGACCAAAGTATGTTGCACCATAAAAAATTTTCCCAAAGTTACCATAAATCAAAATGGTATTGTATCAGGAACGCTGCAGCAAGTGCCGAGCGATGCTTTATTCCCTCGAGAAATTCCCAAGTGGGTACGCAGAGCTATACTATTGTTGAAAAGGGTTGGTTTGCTATTTTTTTTAAAAAATATTATTAGAAGTGCATGGGGATCTGTGGGAAACAGGGCTGAATGCTCTCTTTTGGGGGCGGGTGAGGGGGTGCCTGCAGTAGGGTATGTGAATTCTGCGGCATTGCTCAACTCGTGGTGGGTCGAGCACTCGCCAGCTTTTGGGGAAAAAATAAGGCTATTTGTACCCTAGCACAAAATTGCATGGTAGTTCTGTGGTGTAAACAGGGGAGAGGGCAACGAGATACATCGTTTTAGGGGCCCATAAACCACTGGCCACCGTTCTAGCTGTGTTGGAGAGTCACAGAGGACCAGCCTGGTCCCAGAGCTGGCATCTCCATGGGTCAGCTCACTGGTACGATGGCTGAGGCCAAGCGATACCCGCCCCGCAGTTACGTCACGTAGGTGACAACCCAGGATTGCAACGACCTCAAACAGCCCTGGCAAAGAGGTCTTTGGGCCGGGCACGTGTATTTTGAGGGAAAGACATCAGGGCTGCTAAGTTTTAGGGTGCTCATATTTATAGAAATCACAGTTCCACTTCGTTTTAGACCTGGCGTTTTCCACCACCAGTTCTGTTTGGGTGGCCAACCCCAAGTGTCCAGTATGCGGAATCCTCTGGAAAGGGTTGGTTTGGGGTTTTTTTCAGGTCAGTCCTGGAGCCAGGTGTAGGTTATGAAGGACAAAATTGATGAAAGGTGCCAAAAGAGCCACCAGTATCTCCCACCATTCGGAATCTCCAGGGGGTGATCATTCCTGGATTTTTAGCACTTTGGTTCAGCTGCCACTCGGGCTGGCGACGGATTGTTCCCACTGACGTTTGGTAGGTAACAGAGAAACTCTGCTTTTAGACACCCTAAAAGAAGGAAAAAATAAGATAAAAAAATCTCCCGAGATGTTCATCAGTCACTGCTCTACACACTGGGACCTCCTCAGCCTGGGGAGGAGAGTGGCTCAGTGTGACCAGCCAACGTGTCCAGGACAAAAACTGCCACCGTGATCCAGTCCCCGTGTGCCTGTGCTGACTGGGAGCACTGGTATCCTGGGACTGAAGACAAAATGCTCTTACTGGGACGTGACAGATCACGGCCAGTCCTCTGCGGGTCACCTGAAGGGGGAAAACCTGCTGCCGTGGTAAAAGGCCACCGCAGTTCTTGACTGTCAGCTACGTACCGGGGCCATGTTCACAGCTGGCAGAGGTGTCCCTGGTCACCAGTAGCCCACACCAGCAGAAGGCAACACTCCGTTGTCCTGTAGCTCAGCCTCTCCGACACCTGGGCTGGGCCGGACTGGCCACCGAGATGAGTTTGGAAGAAACGAAACTAATGAAAATATCAATAAAATAATAAAAAGTAAATAATAAGTTACATCCAATAGATACAAAACTGTATCGAGCTCCCAGGATGATGATTCTATCACCTGCAGGCACTGGGAAAGTCCCAGACTGGACCCAATGACAGATGGGAATTGGATTCCAGAGCTGGATTCAGGAGTGTAGGGATCGGGATCAAAGGCAGAGGAACAGAGTGAGTCCTCCTCGGATGCCGGCTGTTGAAGAAAAGAGTCTGACCCCTTTGATCCCTCCTCAGCTTTTATACTGAGCATGGGGCAGATGGGATGGAATACTCTCTTGGTCAGTTTTGGTCCTTGTCCTCTCCTCCCTGCAGGTGGGACCCTCTACGCTCTTCTGCTTCCCACCTTCCAACGGGGCAAATACCAAGCGAGCTGGTCTGGCTTGTTCTAGCAGTGAGGGTAAGCAGGAGACTCTCTGCACGCCGCTCCTTGGCATAAAGTACAACTAATCGTAGAATGGTTTGGGTTGGAAGATCATCTAGTTCCATCTTAGAGATCACCCAGTGCCAACCCCTATGTCCCGGGGCAGGGACACCTCCCACCAGACCAGGCTGCTCCAAGCCCCATCCAGCCTGGCCTTGAACACCTCCAGGGATGGGGCAGCCACAGCTTCTCTGGGCAACCTGGGCCAGTGTCTTACCACCCTCCCAGGAAAGAATTTCTTCCCAATATCTAATCTAAATCTCCCCTCTTTCAGTTTGAAGCCATTAACCCTTGTCCTACCACCACATGCCCTTGTAAAAGTCCCTCCCCATCTTTCCTTTAGGTACTGGAAGGGGCTCTAAGGTCTCCCCGGAGCCTTCGCTTCTCCAGGCTGAACAGCCCCAGCTCCCTCAGCCTGTCCTCACAGCAGAGGGGCTCCAGCCCTCAGAGCATCTTCATGGCCTCGTCTGGACTCACTCCACCAGGTCCATGTCCTTCTTGTGCTGTGTCTGACTCTGGAACTGGATCGTTTGCCTGCCATCCACTAAACAACAGCTGAAACAACTGGGAAAACAAGAAAAAGCGCTTGTCTCGCACCTCTCCTTTTACAGCTCAGGGTCTTCTTCCCCACCAGCACCGAGGTCTCCACCACCGCTGAAGGTCTCAAGCACAGCTTGGGCCTCTGCAATCCCTCTGCTTTGCTATGACTTTGAAGGACCTTTTTCCCTCCAGCCAACCACCACGGCCTGGGCTGACACAGCCTCTTCCTACGCCCAAAGCAGGAACAGGAAGGTCCATGACAAAGGACAACCTTTCTTCAGGTACTGGAAAGCTGCCCTCAAATCCTTATCTATCCACCCCTAGCACGGGAAACCTCACTATAAATGGCTAAATCTGGACAAAGGTACAGGCGTGGGACACGGGGCGCCGTGCTGGAAAGCGGCAGCTTCGCTCACGCCACACATTGCTTTTTCTTTCTGTATTTGTCAAAGTTCGCAGTTGCGGATCTTGGCCTGTTTAAGGTGTTCAGGGATTTTAGACTGTGGAACACAGGCCAGGGGACGCTTTCCATCTAATCTATTATTACATCCATATTTCTATTCCCCCCTCCCCACCCCCCCCCAAAATACCAGCTTGCGAGATCCTTCCCCCCCCGTCAAGGCTGCTCAAAGCAGATGAAGCTTCCCAAGCTTGCAAAAATGACAAAAGAACGTTGGTTACTAAGTATAAATTACCATATTTCATCCCTCTTAGAAGTTTCCTGGGGGATGCTCAACATGTTCTGTCAATTAGTGAGGCCGCAACAACTCGAACACCCTCCAGGATTCATTCAGCCGGAGTCCTCCATGGGGACTGCGGAGCTGCCAAAATTCGCCACAGCCATCTCCGAGGCCTCGCATCTGCCAAAGCTCGTTGCCATCAAAACCAGTGCGTGGTATTTGTTTGCCCCCAAGAGCTTGACACGGAGCAAAACCACGCCCAACTCAACGTAGTATTTCAAAAACAAGGAAAAAAAACCCAAAACAACAAAGCTCTGCCTGAAACGGCAGAGACGGCTGTGACTTTATTCCATGTTATTGAGTAAAACTAATGCGGGGCTGCAGGGTTGGGCTCCCACCAGGAGCTCCTCGGCGTACTTGCAAATCTTGATATCCCCTTCACTTGATGCTTCATAGCAAACAACAAGTGCTGACTTTGGTTTTATTGAAAAATTGTCTGCTGTAGGTATTTCATAGAATCGTCGAGGTTGGAAGGGACCCTTAAGATCACGGAGTCCAACCACCTGCGTATTCACTCAAAGCAACAGAAGGCAGGATTTCAGGCAAGTGGTTTCCAACATACTGACCTTCCACGAATAATTTCACGATTAGAAGTGTAAGACGGTTAAAAGCAGCACATGTTGCCCCTGGAAATCTGGGCCCAGAGCGGGCAGGTGCCCACGGAAGCACCTGAAAAGCACCCAAGTGATTAATGCTATGGATGTGATGGGACCAGGAGACCTTTTCGTCTCTTGGGCAACAGAGATCATTCTCTTCCATCACAGCAAAAGCCGCCAGACCAGCACATTTAAATTCGGATTAACGATTTCACAGAGCAAAATTTGGTTTCACGTAAGGATCTCTGCTGCGGTCTGATCTCCGATCTGCCCCTGGGACTTCTAACAACTCTTTCTGGAGCAATCCATAATTCTCAATTCGATTCTGACCTCTGGCAGCAAGAAAGACCCAGCAGCGATGCTGCAAATTAACTGCTATTTGTGTAGTACCCGGGGGCTGGAATCCATCCCGCTGGGTGCTCATGGCAAAAAAAAAAAAAAAGAAAAAAAAAGAAAAAAAAAAAAGTCTTAACAATGCACAAGGAACAGCAGAAATTGGCAGAATTAAAAGAGAAAAAGACGTCAAAGCCACACTTGTAAAGATGAGGAATTTTATTTTATTGACATACTATGAGGCAAAACAAAATCGACACCATACAAAATAACTTTATAAAATATCATTCACATCATTATTTTGTCAGGAATTACAGCATTCGGAGCTTGTTACGAGTCTTACGTTTTGAGGTGAAAAACACTATGCTAAAATCTTTAGTATTAGTTGTATATGTACAGTAAGAAACCAAAACAGAAACTGTTAGGTTTTTCATGAGTTTATTGCAAAAGTAGTGCAAACTATTTTACCTTACAAGCTGTAAAACAAACTTGGAAAAGGACCCACCTAAGCTTAAAAACATGACAATAAATGCTCAATTTCACAGCCTTTGAAGCTTCCTTCAACAGTTCTCAACAAAAATTCCCCATCTCTGCACATTTTTTTTTAGATTTTTATATATTTTTTGATGGTTTTTTTTTTATGGACTCAGAAAGGAAGAAGTAGAGGATACACCTCTCCAAGCGAGCGGCCAGAGCAGGAGGGATCCTGCTCCGGCTCTTCCCGGAGCCGGCGTCGGGGCGACTGGGCGCAGAGCGTGGCCGAGCCCGCGTCCCCTCCCGCCGCTTCTCCATCACCCCCCAAAAAACATTGACCAACACGGCAACTTTGGTCGCTTTGGTTTTTTTTTTCCCCTCCGTTAATAAGCTGCCCACCCCCCCACCCCCCCCCACCCCCCCCGCACTCGTATTTGAGAAAAAAGTCAAGAAAACAGCGGGAGCGGAAAAAACCCCATAATAGTGAAGAATAAGGAACATGTATTGTCTGTTTTAGAAATATAGTATCCTTTTCCTGAAGTCGACATAAAGCGTATTTTCCTCACGGTGTGTCCCCCCCCCCACCTCCTCACGTACACGATGCCGGGCAAATCCCACCCCGAATGACGGCGCGAAACCAAGGACGGATACTACATCCTACGAGAGCGAGAGACAAACGACGGGCTAAGATGCTACCGGGGTCCCCCCCAAAGCAAAACAGGTAGCTAGTAATTCTACTTTTGAAAAAAAAAAAAATAATAATAATAATGAAAGCAAACAAATGCTACATGAAAAAATGTTAAAGGAACAAAATGCAGCATATTCAGGCTTTTTTTTTTTTTTTTTTTTGCCTTTTTTTTTTTTTTTTTTTCTTCTTGAGGTACCTATATAAATATTACCTTCTGCCCAAAGTACTAGTTGTTTTGTTAAAAAACTAAAGTCCTTATCGGGAGCCAATTGCAGGGCATACCTTATCACCTTATTACCGAGAAAGTGCAACCATGCTGATAATTTATACGCAGCATATTAAAGGATGATTAGGCTTTAGAAAATAGAGCTTCAGTATAGACCTGATGGAGCAGTTTTTTTTATAAAAAACATTTAACAGAGGCGTTTTCCTTTCGTTCGAGTCTCTCTGCAGCAGAAAGCCTTCGGAAACAGCTTTGACGTCCTGCCACGATGGAATGTCAGCACTTTTACAATCCCGTATATAGATTTTTTTTTTTCTTTAATATTTAAACTAAATACAATTTTACAGAAAAAAAAAAAGATTTCCCCCCTCTGTATTAGGTACTGGTAAAAAGTCGATTTTTTTTTTGGTTGGTTTGTTGTGGGTTTTTTTTAACTTCAAAAAATGATAGCATATCACAACTGAAAAGTTTCCCCAAAGGAATTATTTTTAAGTAAAAAAGGTTCACAGAGTAGAAAAAACTTACAGGCAGTTGTAAACTGTTACGTACAAAACAGTGGAAGAGTCAATGACGACGTATTCCCTCACCCTCACACATGGATCCCTTCATTTTTTTTTTAATATATATATATCTATATATATACACACACACCCAAAATTGCATACTAGAGGTGTGTGTCTACGCATGCGTAGCGCGACACACACAGAGACGTGCGTATCTGGGGTCAGGATTATATATTTCCAAAAAAAAAATTCTGTCCTGGGTCTTCCTCTTTGCCTAGTTCTGCTGCGATACTGTACATTTTATGACTTGATACACTGAAAAATAGTTTTAAAATCTGCTAAAACTACGTCTTGTGACTTTTTTTTTTTTTTTTTACTTTGTGGCTAAAATTCATTTGCTGTTTTTACTTAAGAGCATTCGATTGTTACGCACGGGGGGGGGGGGGGGGGGGGGGAGAAAAAGAAAAACAAGAAAAACCCCACCACCACCCAAAGGCACAAAGGATAAAACTCCACCCCGATATTGTTGTCTCTGAACACCAAAGGCGGAGGGTTCGGTTCGCAGAGCGCCGCCTCCCGCGAGGTCACTCCTCGACAGCGCAGTTTGGTCGCTTTTTGCCAATCTCGTCGACAACTTGAGTCAATAGCACCCAACTGCTGGCATGAGGTAGATCCAAATCGAAAAGAAATACAACAGCAATCATTTAAAAAAAAAAAAAAAAAAAAAAAAAAAAAGCAAGTCCCCAACATTTTATTTGCCTCTATTTAAAACGTTTTAAGGATTAAACGTCAGTCGGGAGAAGTGGAAAAGGATGGCAAAGGACGGCACTACCTGAAGCAAGCACAGAACTCAAGAACAGCTTTTTTTTCTTTTTTTTTTTTTGCTTTTTGATGTCGATTTAAGTGTTAAAATCCTTCAGGCAAAGGTTCCCGAGCAGGGGGGAGGGAGGAGAATACGTTCAACCACCACCACAAAGAAAAAGCTGAGATTTGGGAAAGTCGGGTCGGGGCGAGCGGCCAGCGAAAGGCCCGGGCGCCACGTTGCGCCGGGGAACGAGGTCAGTCACAGTATAGACATCGTGTAATTAAGTTTCCCTTTGTTTCACAGGTGAGAAAGAAAACTTCCTTTTCTACCAAGTTCAGCTACTCTCATGGAACAGTATTTTTGCATCCTCTGAGGAAAAAAAAACAAAAAAAAAAACCTGACAAATTTATCATTTTGTTAAGGCTTGATTTAACGCGGCCTCGCCACACGGCGCCACGCGCATGTTACACTCCGTCAGCGAGACGCACACGATGGATTTAAACTACGCACCTACAGGACACCGCAGCGGCTGCGCAACACAAAGCGACGCTCACCATCTACCCCGTGAGTCCTCCAATGCCGCCCGCGCCTTCCAAAGGCACAACCGCGGGGGTTTCCGCGGCTGCCTTTTGCGTCCCAAGGGCTGCTCCCACCCAAAGGGACGTCGGTTCTCTACCGCGAGCGCCAGAGTTTTAAGTACAGCCGCACCACGCAGGCGCGTCTAGTACCACCTGACACGAGGCCTTTAACAGCATCTATTTTCCTTCCCCCCCCCTCCCCTTTCCAAAAAAAATTAGCAAACTTTAAACGGTCCTAAAAGCACTTCGCGTCAGGGGAGCTTTTACAATGCGAAATTTCTGAATTGAGTTTTAGTTCTTTTTCGGTTGTTTTCTAAAAATAATTAAAAAAAAAAAATTAAAATTTAAAACCACTAAACCAAAAGATGAAAACCTTAACAGAGGTCAGCAAAATCTGCAATGTACCAAAATTACGGAAATAATAATAATATGGATTTAATCAATACATTCCGGTTTCCGTCTCCCCCTCCCGAGATGAAGTTCACCCCTTCGCTGCACAGAAACGTGGCAGCAGCTGGAGCTTTACGTGTCGACTGCCCCGAACGGCGAGATTTTTTGGGGATTGTACGAACTGACCAAGTGCTGCGGAAGCCAGTGAGATTGTGCTCGTTATTTCCAGCACAATGCTGCCCGCCTTCTCTTTCATCAACGGGCTATGAACGGGCCCGCTTTCCTTCCACAAACACGTGTGTGTGCGTGCACACATACGGACACACAAACACACACACACATATATATATATAAAATCTATTCAACTGTACCAACAAAATACCGAAAAGAAACGGCAACGCTTTAGGACAGCACAGAACTCGGCCAGACACGCTTCCTCATCGCACCTCATTTAAAAGTTGCTTTTCCAAGCTATCCAATTCTGAAACTTACTCCTCGATGTTTTGCTTTTTGTTATTTTAGTTTTGGTTTAGGTTGGGTCTCCCCTCCCCCCCCCCCGCCCTTTTTCTTTTCTTCCCCCTGCCCCGCACAAACGCCTTGCTTTCCCAACCGGTCTACGAGAGTAATTATTCCTTAAACTTCGTTAAGGGAAAGCCCCTCCCCGCACCATCTACTCAAATTATCTCTCCTGCCCCAAACCAGGTAATAAAGAAGTGGAAAAAGGCACCGATCTCTTGGTGGGAGACGTTCTGGGGATTCCCCAGCCCCAGAACAACTGAAGACCAGTGAAAGATTCAAGTCGGTCAGCCAATTAGAGACGCGTTATTTGCTTTAAAATAAAATTACAAAAAGTTGTGACTTGTAAATGAGATGAGCAGTTTAAGGGCTCAGTCTTGTGAAGTCCCATGAGAAAACGCATCAGGAACAACAAAACGGGGCGATAATACCTTTTTTTTTTTTTTCCCCCCTTCCATAGCACAGAAGCAGCGGGATCGGAGCATCTCACCACTTGATGCAGAATGAACTTTGGTGAAATCTAGAAAGAAACTCCTTTGTACGTTACGTTGACCCACGACAGATTCGATCCAAACCCACAGCCACGTCGCTGGGACATTGGGGTGCCCCTAAAGCACGGCCCGGCTTCCAGTCAGATACATGGCAAGTGAAAACGTGCAATTTTCCGTACACTGGCACAAGTGAAGCTTCCTCTGCTCGTGGCTTTAAGAACAGGAGGAGCTGATAAATACAGAATAGAGTCCACATTAAATGTATTTTTTCTCCTCGCGGGAAATCTAACCTAACAAAGCAAACACAAAGCGCACCGGCCAGGGAATTAGGAACTCCCAGGTTTGCTCGCTGACCTTTTCACAGCTCACACTTGCCAAGCACACGCAAAAAAAAAAAGCCATAAAACAGACGGGAAAGTTTAAATTTCTATTTCAGGGACAATTCCTAGGCTTAATCCTGCGTTCGCCAATACCTGTAATCCCTGATGCTGATCAGACAGTCGTTATTCCAGCAGGTATTTTAGCTGTGCTTAAAGAAAGGGGCTTAAAGAAAGGGGGGGAAACGGCAAAACTAAAGCAGAGGGGTACAACAGCACATCCAAACAGTGGTGGGGTGTGTGGGGGGGGGAAATAATAACAAAAATCTGTGCGCTCCTAAAAGCCACGTAGAAATGAATATGCCCTTTAATACGCATCGGTAATGCAAGTACTTGGCTCTTCAGAACACCATCGCTGGGTTGGCTGGTTGAAGAGCAGCCACAGGTAGTTTTAAGCTGCATCTGTCCGTCCATTCCACGGACAAAGTTAAAGCAATTGCTCTTTTTGAGGCTGTTTCGACAGGAGGAAGGGAGTCCCCCAGCCTTCATCTCGTGCCGCGGCTCCACTTTTCTTAGCGCTGCCACATGCAAAACTCCCAAGGTTCGCTCTCGCCAACCTCTCACGCCTCCAAACCCGGCCAACGGCCCTGCCCTTGCTCCAGCCCTCTGATAGGGAGGACTAAAATGAGCACTTAATTAGCAGTTTTGCAAGAAAAACGTATCCCCTCGCCTCCTTATCTCATTCCCAGGAGGGACGGGGCAGCCGCACAGCGCAGACGGCATTGCTCATCCATAGAGGCACGACAAGCACCGAGCCCAGGGCTCTCTCCTCCCTTCAGCTTCCCAATGCTCCCGCGGGATTGCAGCGGGAGTCGAGGAAGCGCACAACGATCCCCTTGCCGTTTTAACGAGGATATACGCTCAGGGAGAGCACAGGGAAACCCCTTCCAGGCCACAGCAACATCAATAGTGTCTATGGATCCACAATACAAGATGTAGTGAAATATTTTCCGGAAAGCAGCCGTTTACTCTCAAGCAAAACCCTGAACTTCACACTTTTGGGGGGAGCTTTCTTCAATTATAACTGAGAACTGAACAAAATCTTCAGGATTTTGCCCCATTCGGTTATTAGGAAGCTTATTTACTCACTCCCTCCCCGCTGCTCCGCAAGAATTGGCTTCCAGAAAGTCAGAACTTCAATCCTCTTCTGCCATCGATAAACTTCATTAGTGTCTACGCCCAAAGATTAAGATAATGAAATTGCAGGTAGCACATAATCCCAGCAAAACTTGCTTCTGAGATGCCAACCTCCGTAGCATAAAGCTCACTTACTTTTAAATAAAATAATCTCTATCCCTGCTATGAAAGCGCCCACCAGCGCGCGGTGCTTAAACAGGCAGCATTTCTGTCTGCAGAGTGGTTAATTATAAAACGAGGAAGCTTCTTCGGATCCATTGTAAACAAAACGCAATGCATTAACACAGTTTTCTACAGTTTCATTTCGGGCCATTTAAAGCCCCTTTAGTCTGCGGGCGCTTATTTCAAGGTTGAGTTACAGCCACGGCTTTGCACATAAACTGCCACTAAAATAGTCACAATCCAAACATATTCAAGGTTGGGGTTGGTTTTTTGGTGTGTTTTTTTTTGTTTGGTTTTTTTTTTTTGGTTGTGTGGGGGGTTTTTTTTGTTGGTTTTTTTTTTTTTTTTTTTTTTTTTTTTTTCATTTTAAAGTTCATTATGATCCGAGCAGGGAATATGGTATTTTCACTGCTACAGTCTCACATCAACTTATCTAAAAAATACGTTAAAAAAATATTCCAACAGCTAATTTTTGCCTCAGACTCAAAATGTATTTCAAGCACCTTCATGTCATTTCCAGTGAAAGCATGACATTTTCCGGGCAAGAGCTAGAAATAGGAAAACATTTTTTCAATGGAAACAACAGTACACAAACTCGGCGAGGGAAGGGACGTGCTACAGAGGGAGTCGCTATCGAGGGACCCTGCACAAAAGCCGACGTGCCATTTTCCTCACCATTTCCGATACCTTCTTAATACCTCGCATCGGCACATCTATGCCTCGGGAAGACGGGAGGAGCGAGGAGCAGCCCTCCGAGATCACAGTATGGCACCACGAGTTCTCCAGCAAGAGACAAACCAATAAAAGGACGGTTCGTTTGGGAGGATTTTGGCTGCTTAGTAGTAGGTTTGCTTTGAAAATGAATTCATCTGCGGAGGAATACAGGAGGTAGCCTTTAACTGCATCTGCTTGCTAAAGAGTATTACAAAACCACCTTTTGTAGTGATTTGGCCAAGTCATTACATTCATAGCAACACTTCGGGCAAAGAAACAACACTGAAAAAGCGACTGAAACACACAAAACGGGATAAAACGGATTACGTGCCACCCCAAGCACAAGCAAAAAAACCCACGCGATATCCCTCGGATTAAAACCATCTCGGAGGAGCGCATCTTTCCAGTCATTAACCCTCAGAAACAGGAGACGGAACTTGCCGTTTTGCATCCTAACGCTAAAGAGCGGGGCTGGACTTTGGGTCTCTCCTGTCCCCGAGGGCTAGAGAAGCAAGAGGCAATTACTGCTGGATCGGGGACTGATGGCTTTCTCTACGGGCAGAGAGACAACGTTATTCCTTCGTTCAGAGCACTAAAACATCCACTGCACTCGACAATCCCACACCCCGCGGAGGGGTAGGGAGCAAGATGCAACAACTCGGGTCCCAAATCCCTATTATTCCACTAATTCTGCCACGCAGACCAGTTCTTCTTCATATGACGCGAGAATCCCCTGCTGAAAGAAGCAAGGAAAACGCGCGACAGCCTCAGTTGATAGTCAGACACTACATTAATGCTATCAGTCACATCTGTCAGCGATATCAAAGATGGGCATTTGAACGCTGCACGGACAACAAGCGCATCGGTAGCTTAAAAGCTGCCTTTCTGTCCTTATGGTGTGGGAGAAGTGTGCATAGAAAAGAGAAGGAAGAAATATTTTATAAATACGGACGAACCCTAAATATTTCCACTGTAATCAAGCGACTGTGCCCTTGGATTCATACCGTAACGCAAACGGAAAGCAGAACAACATTTAAAACCAAAGCTCGTCTCTCAACACTGTAAAATATAGCAGTATTCCCAAAAAGAGAAGAAGAAGGAGGAATGGTATCCACAGCATTTCAGTATTTACTACACATCGCGCTATTTACAGTATTTTCAAACAGCTACAGCAGATGCAAAGAGGAAGTCTTACAGTAAAAAGAGAGTTTTTAAAAAAACCAAACAAACAACAATCAGTGCAATTACCTTCTACTTGAAGTTTCTTCTTAGAAAAGACTGCAGGTATGCTTCAAGAAGCACGTTACCAGATGTAATATAAAAGTAAAAAATGTACTGTCCTGCATTAGAAATTGAGAAAGCCACACTGGCAGGGAAAACACACCAAAAGAGATGCTACTGTAGGAGAAGGGGACTTAAAAAATAGGAAACTATGTGATTTTATTACACCGGTATCAAGTGTGAAAAATACTGCGTGAGGGCTTTTTTTACATTCATTTATTTAATGTGTAAAAGATATCTTAAAAAAAAAAAAAAGAAGAAATCCGTTATGGGTTATCAATGCTGCCGGATTACGTCGAGAGGCAAGTGTGTCCATCTACATCTCCAAAGGTCCCAGTCCTGCATTTCTAGTACGTGCCGTTTTGAATAAGCGCGACTTGTAGAACCAACCTGTTCTCACCTCAAAATAGCGACGTTTTCTGCCTCAAAAAGAAACAATCAGCACGTATAGCAAAAAGCCTAGAGCAATCCACTCGATTCGGCTGGGGAGGGAAGGGAGGGTGCTAACACAGATCTTCCTCCTATCCTTGCTCTCAGTTAAACTCTAGAGATCCAGTGGCATGAGGAAGACTGGGGTTTCTACAGGCGGGATGCACGCGACCACTGTATTTGAGGAATTTACTGCTGCGGTAAAGAAAACAGCATTGGCAGCGATGCGCAAACCCCTCCAGACCACGATCTTCTCTTTAACAGAAAACCTTTGTGCACGTACACATCTGACTTTAGACAAAAGCTTCAGAAGCCTCCTACCTCGATTAGAAGCTTCAGTCTTTTCAGAGAGTAACCTGGGCACACGAATACCTGAAACACCCCCACCTACCCTTCAAAAATTTAAGTTTAAAAGCCTTGTGGAAATATTCTCTCTTGCCTTAGTTCTAAAAATAATCTACTGACATCTGAACAGCATTAACTTACGTTAAAAATGGACAAAGGCTGCCGGAGTTATTGACGGAGTCAGAATTAAAACTAAACCTTCACAACCTTTTTGCTTTTACAATCAGGGAACATTGCCTGGAGGCCTGGATGAAGATCAAAAATATTTATTATGGGTTTCTTGTTTTAAGCATAAAAGCTTCCCGTAAATCTTCCATGCTGGCTCCAACGCAACACAACACCTTTCCCTAACGACTCACCCAAAACCTGGCAGATCTAGAAACAAGGAAATTAATACGCCGCAGCTTCTGTAAGACGGAAGATCATTGATCGCAATTCAGCAAGCCAAATGTGGTTGCTGAAATATTCTAACCCAAGCCCAGCCAAAACAAGGAATTCTCATAAAAATAAGTGATCTCACTCCAAACATCAGTGCATATATAGGAAGCGTTAAGACTGCATAGGGCTATCTTGAATGCCGAACTCGTATAAGGCAGAGGCAAAGCCACCTACTTCCAACATTTCACATGAGCACGTTTCCTCTTACGCGTTGACTCAACTCTTGTTTCCTGGGTGGAGGAAGGGGTGGAGTGGACAATGCCATACTATTCAGCCACCAGAGCAGAAGTTTCCAAAAACTAAGCAAGCCTAATTATTGCATTCTATCTCCTACATTTGAAAAAAAAAAAAAAAAAAAAAAGGGACAACTTTTAAGTATTTTCTCTTGGTCGCTATTATTTTTTCACCTCCCAGCAGGAACATTTCGCGCTTGCTGCTGCTGGCTTTTGGGGGGTTGCTCCAGAACCACGTTCTTCGGAAGGGCTCTCTGGAGATGTCTGGTCCGGGCCCCTGCCCAAAGCAGGGCCAGCGAGCCAAGCCTGCGCGGGGGCCTGTCCAGCCACCTTCCAGCCTCTCCAAGGACAGAGATTCTACAACTTGCTTCAGTCTTTGAGCATTTTTGTTTCAAATAGTGTTACCATTTCCATACCAAAAAACCTCAGAGAAGACTAATCCATAGCAGGCAACTCATTAATATCCATTCATCTCTCAAGCATGCTCCTTTAAAACAAAGTAGTACTGGCAGCGGTGAGTTTGTCCATCACACCGCTCATGCCTTCAACGGGACTAAGATTTTCATCACCGGGGTGGAATTACTATCAGTTTTCAAACTGCTAAGCACCAGGACAGCCTGCACCCAATTCAAGCACAAAGTCATTGCCAGGAACACGACTGAGAGCGAGAGCAACGTAAGGGATGAAGTCCTGCCCAGCACTCTTTTGCTGCAGGAGTCACCCAACTCCTTCGCACGGGCCGAAAAAGAAACCAAAACCCCAAAGCAAAGCCCAGCTGCCGGAGGGTAACGCACATTTGGTTATTGCTGACCTGAGCTGCATAGTGACTTAGTGGTTATAACTGTCAACCTCAACTGTGACTTCAACAGCAGGAACGCGTGTGAGATAAGAGACATCTTGAGCTTCGTGTTTACCTGAGATATTGCTGTTCTTACAAGACACATGGGAGGTAAGAAAAAAATTTTATATAAGCGTTTTAGGTGTTCATGGTGGTTGGTTTTGGTTTGTTTTTTTTTTTTTCATAGGAGACATTTTTGAATATATAATTTATATAAAGATTATTCCCAGAAAGATAGCTGCTGGACTTATAGCAGGCTGTACTTTTCAACGTATATACTTCATCAACACTTTTAAGAAAAATGCTTTAAATTATTCACTAATTGACTACTTGCGGGAGGTGGGAGGGGAAAGGAGGGAGAAATCAAGCCATAAAGAATTAGCGGTATTAGAGGCTTAATAAGATCTGTAAAAGGTAGAAATGTCCCTAGCCTGAAATGCATATAACATCCCAAGTTCTTCATACTCAGGGAAGGAAAGCTACATGAATTTTTGTTCATTCCAAGAGGATACATACACAAACAACGGCTACTCTCAGATTAAGGGTCTGCCTAATGCTCCTTTTCTCACAAAAAGGAGCCGCAAAGACTATTCCAGCCCAAAGAACACATCCCAAATAGGATGCAGTGAAGTCCCACCGTCCGCTTCAGAAATAAGCTTTGAGGTCAAGACAGATTCTGCCCTCCTCGCCCCATCTGACCACCTGCACAAAGTCATTCACTCCAGATCCGCACAGAGAGGAAAGAGGAGGAGGAATTTCACATCCAAGAGGTCTCTGCATAACAAACAGCAAATAAACTAAACAGCGTCTTAAAATGGTTGATTTTTTTTTCTATTTGTTAAGAATAATTCATATAAAAAATAATTCTTATATAAAACTCCGCCAAATTAAAATTTTCACTGAAATCTGCAACCTCTCAAGCAATCGTGGAGAGAAGCGCAACATACCCACCACGGAAGGGTCTGCAGTTTAGCGGTACTTCAGGGGAGGTATGTACAACCTGGCCGGAACACAGAAAGATAAGACAATGCGACCTGGAATTTGCTTTCTGTTATACCAGCATAATTTTAAATCTGGACTTACATAGCTATGACCCAGAAGAAAATCTGACCCAGCAGCCTAATCACCAAATTAAATACAAATACAATTAATCTACTAATAGGTTTTACATCGTTATTTCACCTGAACAACACCGACAACCAAGACACTGCTAGAAGGTGAAGATCTGAAACTTGCACAAGTTTATGTACCTAAAACTCTTTTATGCAGCAAAGGTTGGGCATTTTCTAGCTTATTCGACAGCAACCGGTTATAGTCTGTCCGCTATATGGCACAGAGCTCTGTATTGGTTAAAGCTACTCGCCCGTCTCAGTGGCTAGAGGTAAATGTATTCAAAACAGTGACCGAGCATCTGCCGAGAGAAAAGGGAAGAGACAAAGCAAAACGAATCAGCGGAAGAGACTGAAATTTTAAAAAAACCTGCCTCTCAGCATGTTATTTCAGTTATGAACAATAAAGAAAATCAAGTCAGCATAAAGAAGTTTCCTGGGCTTTTTCCATTTTCTTCTAAACCTCTTTGTGGCATCATAGTTAGTGCAATGGTTATCTATGTATTATGGTTTTTTTAATGAACCCAGTGTGCAAACTAACAGAAGCGTTTGTCTAATAGTTACCAGTTTTAATTAATGCTTCTCCTAAGAGAATGGCAAAACTCTCACATTTACTATTGACCTTATGCATAATGAAGAGAGTTTCACCCCCCTTCATAAGTAAACTTCAGTTTCTTAAGATTTATCTTTAATGCATAGATTCTCTGACTTTTGTCTAAATTACAGTGAGCCACTCTCCTCCATCAGAGCTCCCGCCTTAGCAATATTCAACATATAAATAAAATACAATTGTTTTGTGCTTGAATGAACGTAGAATGTTGGTCTCGTGTGCGTCTCTGAACTGCACAGGTAAAACCTGCTATGTTGCGTCCACGCTTAAAAAGCCTTTCTACAAATTATAAGCCATAGAATATAGACGGTACGCATCTCTGAACCCTCACATCTAAGTGAATTGCATATTTTTGCATTTGAAAAGTAATGTCCCCACGATAAGGTTTTAATTTCTAAATCCAAAGCATTCTTGATATGCTAACAGAAGTATAATGAGCACTCCTTAGTAAATAAAAATAAATAATAGCATCTAGTCTATCACATTAATACTGTGAAACATATATAAAATTTACATTAACTCACACAACAGTGAAAAAGGATTGTACTGTATTTATCACCACAGACCCGTATTCTTTAGATACTTTGGAAAGTAAGTGTCACAGTCCTGTACGACAAATTTTAAAGTTAGCTGTCAGTATGATTTAAAAAAAAAAAACTCTTTACAATTTTTTTTTAAAATGGCACATTTTCTTTTGCCAATCTAACTGGACCTATTAAAAGCTTAGGTACAAGTTAATTCTTTTTTTAAAATTCTTTAGTCTATGAAAAACATTTTCAAATGCAGCACAATAAAAAACATTCAAGAACAAGCTTCAGAAAATACATTTGCCCTTAGACACACAGAGAATAATCTTTATAAGACAGTTGAAAACCAGAATTTTGTCACGCTCTTCTTTTGAAAATAAAGATTTTGTAAATGCATCTAGAATAATCAAGGCTTCATAAATAGTCAAAAAATGCTTTGCTTTTCTTTGTATTAAAAGCTAATTCACAGCATTTGAGCCCATCAAACTTTAGTATGAATTAGATCTTTCCAAATTATTAAAAGCAATTTAATGAATAGCAAACTGAATGAGGAGTTTTGCGGGTTGGGCTGTTGGTCGGTTGTTGTTGGTTTTTTTATTTTCCCTAAGCCCTGAGATCACAGCTCTTGATTTCATTATAAGATATGGGTCTGTTTTATACCAAGCAGCTTAGAGATTTTTGGCAAACCACATTTCCAACAATAGTGGGGTTTGGTACAAGAATGCAGTTCATAATCAAGTGTGAAATTTTGGACGGAAGGCTTTCTTGCAAACGAGGGGGGGGCGAAAAAAATAATTAAGATGCATCACTCATTGCTGGCTGTCACTGTAGCTCGGGCAACTGTTGGTCTAAGTGCAGCTGGTCTCGTGTGAATCCAACTCTGTATTGTACTGAGTCGCTAAACATTAAAACATGTCAAGCAAAGTACATAGTGCGCAACGTGTCCTGATGAACTTGAACTGCTTTAGCAAGTGCTTGATGATCTCTGCCATTACTCTGACCCGAGGTGTGGCTTCCTTCAGCACTGAAAGAGAAGGGAGGTGGGGGGGAAAAAACAGAGGTTGGGGAGGGAAGGAAGTGAAACCCTATTTCATCTGCCTCTCCTTGAACGATACAAAAACATTATATGCGTTTCTTCTGAACAGAATGGTCAAAAGATAAGCACCCTTAAAACACCACTGAAGTTCTGAAACAGCAAAAAGCACAGAAGCATACAAGAACATCTTCTGCTTTTTCCCCCCCAATATAATTCAGTGATAAAACCAAATTTACCGTCAAACTGCTAAATGGGATACCACTCACCCCAGAATTAGCATGCCCATTTCCTTCCTGCTTTCTTTCAAATTCGGTAGTAAATCAAAACTATGCAACTCACCTATCGTGTTCTTTGTCCACCAGATGATACCTGGCTCTGAAGGCAACCAGGTGTGCGTAATATGCTGGTGCGGGGATGGAAACAGAACGGGTACAGCGTACGTACGTATGACACAGCTGGTAGGTAAGAATCTGCAGCTCATCTGAAGAAAAACGATTGTCATCCCAGAGGACATGGTAATGAGAAGGTCTGCTTGTTCCCTGAAGGCAGATCACACAGGACATCAGCGTTTCAAAAACAACTCTTTACATTTCCACCTCTGTAGGTCAACTGCAGTATAACCGGCCACTTCCTCAAAAATCACATGTGAGCAATTCTACAGCAAATTTTTCATTTAAAAAGGCAAACCACCTCCCTCCTTGCTCCCCATATAACTAATAACTTTGCATTTTCGGATAGGATTGCATTTTCTAGAATTTCATCCCTGCTACTGAAATTAAAAGATCTTACTGAAATGCACTTTCATCTTGTGAAACTTCGGTCTGACAAAATGCCATCACATAAAGTCGCTTTAGGCAAAACATTATTAGCCTACAGCGATCCAACTTGTGCCCCTACTGAATACACTTTTTTAGAGAATATCAAATGTTGACTTTCGGTGCTGCTGTTGATTAATAGTTTCTGACTGGGAAGAAGAAATCACACTTTAACGATGACAGAAGAGCACTGTGGATGGCACAGACAAAAAGCCAAAATACACAGACGGGAGTTGTAGCGTTCGTCTCCTGCGTGAAGAACGTGGGAAATACCAAGAGTGTTATCTCTGAAAGTCACCAACCCCACACAAAGCGCTGTACCTGAATACCAGCGTGACTACACAGGTAAAAGTCAAACTCTGATGGATGGGTGATTTTTGTGTCCACTGTGGTACCGGCTGGAATGTTTCCACTTTTTCCAACCTGTGTGAACAGAAAATGCAAACAGAGTAAGGCACACAGGCAGTTTTTTCTTTTCAGCTGTATAGTAAGGAAAAAGCACAAGAAAAACATCTGTGGAAAAAATAAATCTATAAAAAGTAAAAAGTCAAGAAAGAACAGTGAAAACAGGTTTTGTTCAACTGAAAATCTGGAGTGTCTCTACTATGGAGGAAAAAAAAACAGACGAGATGCAGAATCTTCTTGGAAGTTACCTACAAAGATAAACTTTTCTGTTTAATGTAAAAAATTCCTACAACTGATTTGACAAATTCTTTTCACCTTCCTATTCCAGGACAGGTTATTCCTCTCTCACTTGTTTTGTTTATACCTGGAAGAGTATAACCCATAATTCTAAGACAGGCCTCTCATTCCCTCAAAAACACTCTACTTCAAAGCAGAACTGAAGAATACTCTTTACTTTAAAACAATTTAACAACTGTAATCGTAGTATGTTATCAATACAAAAACCACCTTCATGTCAGCATTAAAAGTGATTAATTATTGCCTTGAAGCCTAGTGGGCTTCAAATGCTTACATGGAGAAGCCTGACAGAAGGACAAAGAACACGGAAAACCCTGTCTGCGAATGGAGGTTTGCCATTATTAACTCTTCATCTACAGCAATGACCCCATTCTAGACTTGGGGAGTCTCCTCTCCAGCCAGAAAGGAGGAATCAAATATTTCTTGACGTACGTCACGCAGATACAGTAACAACCATGAAACACTCAAAACTAGAGGCAAGTACTCAAATTTATTATTATGGAATACTCAAATCTGTAGTACTCAAACGAGGTTTGCGTACTACAAATAATGTGTTGTGACACTTGATGTGCCCAAACCAAACTCCACGTGTCTAAGACATTAGGCACCTAAGATACTTTCTTCTGCATTAACACTACGTTTAAGGTATTCTGGAAGTGTAGGGTTCACCCTACCTAACCATTTCAGTGTCTACATCTCAGCTGGTAACGCCAGAGTCACCCTACAGTCAGTGGCGACCAAAGCAGTGAAGTCACCAGTGCTAGAATCAGATGGAATGTGCCTTATTGGGAATACCAAACAGATCTCCGTTCACAATGAGTATCCAAGGTAACTGTCCCAGATGCAGACATCTACGTTATAAACCCTGCACTACCCAGATCCATCTCAGTCCTTGAGGATCTTGAGACAGTAAAAAAACTGGGAAAAAAAAAACCTGAAAAATTTGATTAACTTAAAAAAGGATGGACAGAATTGTCAAAAGGCACATCCTGCTCATGTTTTATAAAAGCTTCTTGCCAGTTTATTATATGGGACAGAAAATGAAGATTTTCTTTTCCAGGCAGAAAGACCTCACCCACTATGTTATGTAGTTCTTCAAACAAGTCTCTTACTGCTTAAATAATCAGTAAATAATAGGTAACTTGGCTGCTTGCTAGATACTTGCCGGTCACAATTAGAACATACCCGTTCATTTTTATCTGTACAGAAGAGTCTGGTGTGATGCCTTTTCTGCACAACTATAAATGTAATTCCAGGCTGGTAATCCTTTTCTAGTTTGATGCACGCTTCTCTGATAGCCAGCAATTCATGATGGAGAACCTGAATCATAAACGTAAAGATGTGTGATAAATACAAAAGAAGAGTGATCTTACAGATTATTCTTATTTATCGTGTTCCTTCTTGCAGTGTCACTCAGAGTAATGAGATGTCAAAGCACGCAGGGTCAAACCTCAATTTCTTCACTTAATGAGAACAAATTAGATCACCAGTTTCCTGAGCCAGGCGAGCGCTGGTTCCATATTTGTTCAGCTCCAAGCACGAGGCTCGGACTAATAAGCTGTGTGTCAAAATCTTTTTAACTGACAAATACAAATGAACATCTAATTAGGCCGTTGAATACACAACAGCCTAATTATTTTTCAGACTAGTACAAGGGATAAAATCCAGAATTGCTCAACTGCATGCTCCTTCCCAGCTTTGTGAACTTCCATGCAGGACTAACAGGCATCAATAAAAACCAAGAGAGGGGGAAGTGCAATGATTCGGGATCTGGGTTAATCTGAAATTAAAAATTCAGTGAAAAATAGTGATAAATGGGGAAAAAAATATCCAAAGTTCATACAAAAATTAGTTCCATTAATTCAATTTGCTAAGTGAACTTTACTCCCTTACTCTTGATTTTTAAGAAGTTGACTAAGTTCTGTATCTTTTAATTTACATATGAAAACACTGGAACAGAAAGTGTATGCAAGTATCTTTAAAATATAGAGAAAAATATTTCATAAAATATGGTACTTGTAAGCAAACAAAATAAATACATGCAAGTATTTCTTGAATTTTATCAGGAATGAGTGAAAAGAGCCAGTGTGAAAATACAGGATTTACTAATCCTGGTTAAAAAATTAAGAAAATAAGCTGACACTTAGTTTTTCTTTACTGTCCATGTTCTATGGGTTCCAATTTGACTTATGTATCTTGAATAAGTCACAGATGTTGAACATACTTGAGTGCTACAATTATATTTTGTCATTTATTTTTGCAAAGGGAAGTATTTTAAAGGGGAAAAAGTATTTAAGCAGCTCATGAAAAATATGAAAACACTTTCTCCGTTCTGCTTAGTTAAAAGACAACAAATTTGTCGAGGGAAGACTTGTTGAGGTATACTTCTTTTCATAACTCCAACCACATAAAACTTCATCTACTACCAGAAAACTACGTAATAAAATCTCAAAAAGAAAAATATAACCTGCTGAAACTGCCCCTCAGAAACGCCATCTCTGTAGAAGATTATACGAGTTGGTTTAAATCTGGTTGATTTGTAGAATTGAATAAGCAACTCCCTGACCATGGCAGCCAAATCTTGGATGATTTCTTGGCGGTGCTGCTGGACCCGAACAGTGGCACAGTATCGATTAGGATGAGCGTCCATGCTTCCTACAACCTGTTGAAAAAATGCTTAGTATCAAACCAAATTTCACGAAAATAAATGCACTTTTTAACAGTACCTTGCAAACCAAAGGGTCGACCAGGTAAAGATCAAAGTCATGATGTGCTTGGAGGGAGCTTTGAGTTTAGTTTACCTGTGGTAACGCACCCTGCTGAACCCAAAAACTTATTTTAAATCTAAAAGACTAATTCCCTGTTTGCAAGTACATACGATTTGGAGCACTGATACCATGACACCATTGACTTAGTTCAGACTGCAACATAGGAACTTGAACTCCTGAAGACAAGAGTCCCTTTCTGGGACACTGAAGGTGAATCCATAAAACCGAAATGGTGAGGCACCACAGAAATATCCACACCAAACAGACACTGCTCACCAAGGGAAGGGAATTTTTTGTTTAGGAAACTTCAAAATTAATGCATTTTGAAAGTGGCATGGGATTTAAAAATAAGCAAACAAAAAAATTCCAAGTTCTTTACTTCAAAAATCCCAATTAAGCACTTCGTCATCTGGTTTTCCCTGGACATAAATGCGTAACTTTTAAAAACAGGTATTTGCTTGTTTATTTAGCACCAGAGCTAAGCCTAAGATGGACACCACACGTACTGTCACCCAACATCTTCATTATTGCTTAATTCAGAGCAGCCGTGACAGGTGTTTGGTATAACGCAAGTCAAAGCCCTTCCACCTACATTTAAGGAGTAAATTTCCAAGAGATTACCGCACGATTTGTGTCGTCAGGAAGCCTGAACCCCCAAAACCCACAACTGAGTCAGCCTCGTCCCCCATCAGCAACGGATAAATTCTTAACATTTTTAGCTGCTGAAAAAGCAGATTTAAACATGCTCCAGCTTATTACAAGTCGCTGATAAGTATCAGCAAATAGAAAAGCTCCTCTGTGTATTAGCATTTCAGGCATTTTACAAGGTAATTTAAGTAATTCGTATGAGAGCAAGCTCTCCAAAGTTTCATTAGATTCTTGCAGAAAAATAAGTTTATAATACTATAATTAGGCAATTGGAAGAAATGGACTAGGACACAATTGAAAGTAATAAAACGCATTAGAGCCGAGCGGCAGGAGAGAGCAGGGGTTAAAGATCATTACAAAATTTACTCACTGCAGCAATGGAAGGCTTCTTTCCATCTCCAGCTGGCGGATGAGTTACATCTGCACCAAGGAATATGACGGGCTGTTGAAATACTGGTGGTCTGATAAAGAGAAAGCAAGTTTGTAAAAGCAGCAAGGCTTACGGTTAAGAAAGCGCATTATAACTCTGAGTACACAGCACTCCCTGCTCTTACAGGGACTTAGTCAACAATTCGCACTTGATCTGAGTTGGTCACTTGTACTGTGACAGTAATTAGAAGTCTGGATTAGAGTTCTCATACTAAACACTTAGGCGTATTTTTAAAGCCTAGCTAATTATTACTTTTCATTAAAAATGAGTTTAAAAAAAAAAACAATTTTTTTTAACTTAGAGAATTGCAGCCTTTATTAATTAGTAAAGAATAAAACTTGTTTCCTTAGCATTAAATCATAGAATCATAAATAGCATCTGAGAAAATTAAGGGACTGTGGACATCTACAGATACTATGATTTTGTTTCTGAATAAAAAAAATAGAATTGGTAAGGAAGTACAAAAATTGTGGACATCATAGGTATTATCTTAAAAAAAGATATTTTTTTTTTAAACGATGCTTCAAAGTTTTAAACAAACATTTAAGTTAAGATACTAATCCACTTCATCAAGAGTAAAACACCAAAACACTACATTGGAAGTTTTAAGTTTCAACTCTATTCCTTAATAAAACAGTTTTTAACAGGAGATATTGGGCCATGGAATTTCTTCATGGGGGGGGTGGGGGGCGGGGCGGTTATGTACATAGATTCTGCTGGTTTCAGACCTTCTCTAAAAAGGAATTTGAAGATAATTATAACAAGAGAACTTATAATGCAATTATAGCAATAAAAAGCTGTTCTATTGCCATCCCAACAGAAAATAATAATTAAAGAGTTAACGTTTTAAGTACCCAAACCCTGCACTGTTTTAGACTGTCTAGGTGTTGTGTGTAGTTATACCACTTTGCCTTTTTCCTGTTTTCATGAATGCATATTTCATTGCTATAACAAGCAGAATTCAACTTTCTGGCCACATTATTGCTGTCAGCACACGCCGTTTAACAGAAACCTTATGTTTATGAATCCAGCGTAAAGCTATTTATATGGTGCGTGTGTGTATGTTCCTGTTTTGTTCCCACAGCGGAACCTTTAACTCCTTTTTGGAAAGAAAAGCAACAACAGCACAACAACAACAAACCCACTGTGCCTTTCTGAAATGCATGCTCTGCAATACGATCGTTTTTAGTTGCTTTAACGGGAGCCTCCAACAGGCACATTACCCAGGCTGAGTATATTTAGGTGAATAAACAGAATTTAACAAGATACACAAAATACATAGTCCTTCTGATAACGTGTTCTTTTTCCCCTCCCGAAGTACTTGTTGTTGGATTATTTTTAAGCAGCTGCCTTCTGACTAGCCTAAATACGAAGTGAAAATTTGCTTATCTGCGCAAAACAGGGTGTTGACTTCTTTGAAACAGGCTCCCAAGAATAATGTAGCAGGTTGTTCCCTGAGCTCTCTCCAACTTGAAATGTAATGATTGTAAAAATGCCATCTTTTTATTGACATAGAAGCCTAGTTGTTAATTTTGATTAAAGTAATTTTATATATCTTTACGCTAGCCTGCTCTATGCTGCACAGGTAAGACAAAACAAGCTATATTTTGTTGATTCTTCCATTAGAATTTCTTGTCACTGATTTTTTTTCCAATAAAACTGATTAAAAGCTTCAATTTAAGAATATTTAAGATGATACAAACCCCAAATATAATCTTTAAAAGCAGGGCCCCTTCTTTTTTACAAATAAGATATTTATTTCACTCCCACTCAACTACATGCAGGGCTTCAGTGACATGTCAGATACAGAATTCAATAGTATCAAAGCAACTTCACAGAATCTAGTCAAACTAAAACTTATCAATGTAACACTAATAAGACATTGCAAGGGAAACTGGACCTGGAAACCAATTAAGAGTTTTCTGTTCCCAGCTTTTGGTTTTTTAAACGTCTGTGTAAGTTAGGACATGCAAGAAAGTGAAGAATCTTGACCACAATCCAACTGTGAAGGAAAAGGCACTGCTGTTCAAGCTGGTCTCTATTTCCTTCTGAAAATTCAAGGCAAATAAAATACTATAGATTTTTAATTCAAAGGGAAGTTGTATAATTCAATGGTCAGACTGCAATACCAATATTTTTATTATAAGTTTCAACTGGAAAAAGTACTCCCCTCCAGTCTTCGTAACCTAACTTGCGGGACTATTAAAAGCTAAAAGAGTTTGAAGAGTCACTTAAACTGCAGTGCTATGTGAGTACAGATAAAATCACCCAGTTATCTCCATATGACGCACGTTCTCTTTACAATACAATACCCTCTTCCTCTTTGAAAGATGGCTTACCTTCCCTGTGGCAGTAAAATATTATTTACGCCTCCTAATTTGACATTTATTTTTAAGCAAAGGTTAGACAGAGTTTGCGGTGTTGTTCTTTGCACATTTTTCATCTGAACGCACTGCGTAGCCATTCCCAGCACAGTGTCGCCAACACGCTTCACCTCCGCTGCAGAACAAAGACGAAAAAAACATGCACATATTGGAAATCAAACAATGTAGGAGACATTAGTTTAGTGACAATTAATTAAACCTAGAGTTTTTGCAGTGTGGTTATTTAAGCTTAAGAAACAAGAAGAAACCAAACCCCCAAACCCAACCCCAGCCTCCAATAAACCTTCTCCCAGTTCTGTACGGCTCCGCCTGCCGACGGTACAGTAACTGGGTCCGAAATACAACTAAAGACACTGTTGGCTCATTTTAACTGGGAAATTTTTAAAGTTACACTAATTGTAATTTTAGCATTATAGTGTTTTATCATCAGCGTGGAAGAACCTTTGGCTAATGAAATAGGTATTGTGAATAACATTAGGATGACGAGCGCTTGTTTCATTATTAAACACTGGACTAGTAAGGCAAACTTAAAAGTAACGTGCTGAGTAACATTTGGCCAACCAGATTATCAGTTCATCGCTGCAAGTTTATCACTTGCATAAAATCTGGCCAGTTTAGCAGAGGATGGCCCACAGAAACTCCAAAACAAACTCATTAACAACGGTACTATTCAAAAGGTTAAAACAAATCCTAATGTTAACACTACAATTGAGACTTAAATGCTTTAAGAGAGCCATACTCAGGAAAAGAAATTTAGGCTCCAAGACAGGCTCAGAGAAGATGTAACCCCGCTTTGGCAACAGAACAAGGACAGGCTTTTTGAGGAGCAGGGTGAGAAGAGGAGAAAAAGCAAGACTGTGGGTATAGGAACTGCAAGAGTATGGAAGAGCGCATGGAGAAAAGAGAGATCATTAGAGGGGGCAGAAAGAACTATAATTAAAGATAATAACAAGGAAAGCAGATGAGAGTGGTACCACATCCTTTGAGTGGTTAAGTAGAGGAAGGAGTCCCCTTTTAATGCCAAGCAGAAAAGTGAAAATGGCATTTTGCACTGAATTTCTATTGAACAAATCAGAGATGAGCAACTTCCTTTGCAAGGCTGAATTCAAGGTGAAAAAAAAGGTACTATTTCATTAAGGTTCCTTTTTTAATCTCTCTTTTTTCCTTGTATGAGATAATCTTGGGAAAAGAAAGTTAGGAAATTATTTTCTGCTATATTACATTGGTGAGGGATGGGAGAAAACAAATCTGCAGCTGCTTGGAAGATCTGCGCCATTAGAGAAGAGAATCCATAAAGCTATGGGAGAAAAATAGTGGATGGTGCTGCAATTAGGCAAGGTGAGTGAAAAAAGGAGGAAGGCGGGGTAGGAAAATGAGCAGTCTTCCCTATAGGAAGCTCTAGTTAAAACCAAAACGCATGGTTTATCTAAAACATAATAAATCCCATGCATGTGTGCTATGTAAAATGCAGTAATTGTCAATCTGGCTCCAAAAATCAGTTTAAGTTGCTGAGTTTTCACCTTCCATGCAGCTGTGTCCTCGCAACCCAAGAATTAAAAGAAAGAATAGGAAAAAGTGATTGGCAGAAGTCTCCTTCACTCAACTTTTTTTGCCAAAGAGTGATGGCGTGAGTAAGCAAAGATGTTCTAAAAGCTACACGGTTCTTCAATCACTTGGAATTTTTAGCACACAAATTACAGTAAGTATATTTTAATCCACTGCATATCACTTTCACCAATTTCTCAAAAGCCCTGGTTTAGCTTTCTCACTCACAAACACGTCTCAAATGCAACCAACAGGAAGAATGTGGAAATGCAAATTAAAAGCATAGACAAAAATAATGAAATAATTAAGGTCTTAATATAAAACACCATGCAACACAAGAAGAAGAATAAAATTAATTTCCAGCCCATTCCCCAAATGGAATTTATATAGTTAAACCAAAATTAAACTTCTCTTATTCAGATACTTCACAAAAAATTCATGAAACTGTGACCGAAACACACACGCTCGTGATTTGCGCTTACTGACCATAGACTGGTGTTTTTCCTGGCAAAATGACTACAACAAGCTGCAGCCCAGTATAAGTGTTCTTGAGATGCCTGAACATGGGCTCCACGCTGTCAGCTCCCTGCGCGTATTTACAGAAGCACGGCTGCCCCTGGATTGGCATTCCTGCGTCTCTGGAAATCTTCCTCAGTTGTTCTGTAAAGGACCTAAAGGATGTAAAGAAATACATTAGATTCTCAGGCCGCAAAACCCATCTTGATTTGTCTTCTTATTTTTACTGGAACAGTTCTGTTGAACTTGCAGAGTTACGCTGCCCAAAAAGCTGTGAATGTACCCCAAGTGCATCTTTAATTGACTGTGCCTATGTAGTTATTGAAAGAAAGACAGGGCAAGATCAGGAAATACACTGTACAAATAACACCACTACTAAAACCTTCACTTCCAAAGCAAATTGCACCTTATTTAATCTTTCAATGGGAGATACAGCGTGAGTTAATTTTTGCGAACACACTGCAATGATGGTATTTTGGATAGCCTGCTCTAACATACTGCCATGTGTATCACTACAGAAATGACTTGAGTGCCTTCTTTTTCTTGGTGACGAAAACCACCCACAGAAGTTACCAGCAACTGTGTCTCACCGAACTGACCTAACATCAATAATAACGCACATGAAAACCTTGCTAGATAGCAGAGAAAAGCTGTGTCCTGGAGGTGAAGACAAACCTTCTCCAAGGATGGTGCAAAAATAAGTCACCCTTTGATGGAAGTGGTCAGAAACAGAGATAACCTAATTTTGTCAGAAGCTTTTATCAGTGCGGACTCCTTCAGTCCCCTGCTAGCAAGGTCTGCTGAGTTGCAAGCCTGCCTCCTCCTCCTGGCTCTCGGTAACACATGGTAGCGTCTGGCTATCTCTCCTATTCAAGGGACACCAGGAAGCTACTGTGCCTGTTTGTAAGCCAGACAGTCAAAAGCACTTGAGCGTAGAAGTTTAGGGCTCTACAGAACATATCCAGACTGGAAAGCATCTTCAAAGTCACGGCTCCTTCAGGTTGGATGCCTGCATCCGTGGTGAATGAGTAGTCCATAAGTCCCATCCCCATAAACAAAGGGAAGATGAGCAAGTAGTGAGGTGTCACAGTGCAGACCTGTAGAGCAGAGAACTTGGTGCTGAGACCAACATCCTCACTACACGTGTTTCTAGGATTTTTCTTCAGAGTGACTGTAGTCTGGCGCAGTGGGCTGAAGCACATCCTCTAGTCCAGTTTTTTCAAAAAAAAAAAAAAAAATCCACCCTGTATACTCAGGCTGCTCCCAGATGCAGAATACAGCACGGCAATTGGTGACCATCAGGAGCATCACTTCAAAGATACGCTCCTGATCCAAACTAACACACTAGTGCAGACGCACCCAGAGATGTCCTCCTTTGCCACTTGGCTTAATGCCCAGCATAGCAAACATGATCCTGGGTAGCAATGCTTAACTGGCATCAGCGCTGACAAAGTTTGGAGTGGATGTCTCCATAGGTGTCTAAAAAGTCGCTTGTTTTCACCAAAGATAGTCTTACCCACAGAGAGGCTGTGAAGATTTAGTTTCTTCTAAACCCGTCGTTAATTTTCATGAATCATAGCAGCCTGTGAGCTTCAGCCCTGCAACTTGTGGCTTCTTGCAGAAAATAGGTGCATTAAGCATTTTCTGAGGCAAAACAGGCACACACAGCCGTAAGCGGAGTCAGTGGCAGAACATGCAAGTCTACACCATTACAGGTTTTAAGCCTTTAGAAGTCCATCTGTACGTATGGAGTCTAAGAAGAAAGGTTCTCTCCCAGCTCCTGACAGGTAAAACAGGATGATTTTGAAGACTTTTAGGGATTTTGAAGGTGTTTATTCCGACAGATGTACAGCAGCTGAGTTCCAACTTGTTCAACAAGGCGTAACATGAGGCAACAAGATACAACTGGATGCAGCCATATTTCTAGAACGAAGGAATGTCCTTTCATGTAAGGGCAAACTCCATCTAACCCATCAAATAATTTTATTTCAGCTCATTATGTTGAGGACTTCTTCCTGTCTCTCAAAACTAAGTTCTCCTACGCAGCATTTCCACTAGAAGCAGTAGTGCGGAAGGGAAAATTCTGTGGCAGCTTAGTTCCTGCCATGTACCTGGAGAGAACAAGTCTCTATAGCTTTACCTTTTACTTTTCTTCCCATTATGTAATATTTTGACTGTTTGCTCATCACTTGTTCGGGAAAAATTCCCAAGCTATTTGGCAAATCATCTAAAGGAACACTGTTATGGCAATGCCGTTGTTATGAATAATCACTGTCTTGCATTCACCTTACAAAGAGCAGCTGAGTCACCTGCTAGGGCAGCTGTAGGAGCTGCACTTGCCCATGCATGAAGGGAAAATAACTGCGTGCCGAAGAAGGAATTAAGACTATCCATTTACACAGGCATGCACACTTTCCCTCATCTGATGTCACTTTTAACAATAGTCTTTCAAGAATCATGTTCCATCCAAAGACAGAGAAACCAAATTGGGAAGTTTCATTCAAATGCTCAAAGACAACAGAACAGCAGCTACTCGTGCTCATCTTGCAAATACAGCAACTTGCACATTAGGGTAACTCTAGAGGGTAGAAAGTTTTAGCCCAAAGTTGGATTGCTTTTTAGAATTGTCCTTTTAAATAAGTTCTGCACAAATAAATCTATTGCGTATAACCAGGAAAACAACCTCAGACGACATACAGGTTAGCTTTCACTCTTGACAAATACTAAGGGATAAACACCCTTCATTACATCATTTTGGTCATCTTAAACTCTTTGCTAAGGTCTCACTAGACAGAAACCTGCCATACCGTATAAATTGCTTTTGGGAAGTCTGATTTGGAGGATTTCATGATGCTAGCATTGAAGTCATATTGGCGTCATTCAAAACATAGACAGAACTTCAAAGGCACCGTTAAAGATGTATTGCCATATGCTAAACAATTTAACAAAATACACATTCTAAATAAATAAGTGAAATTATGATATTTCCATGAATAATAAAATCATCACCCTATGAAACACACTTACTTAAGATGAACTTCAGTGCATTGGCGCTGGGGAGCAAAGCACGCAATTGCCCAAACCTTTATTTCAATTCCAGTGTGAAACTGTTTATTCCTCATGTCCCAGACTCCTTGAACTGGTGTAGCAATCGCTTTGTTCTGGAAGGAAAAACAACAAAAGCAAACCCCTAATGCAAAAATTGATTCATGCCAACAAAAATCAGTTACGTTTCTCCTGCCCTCCAACTAGCAGGCTATTTATATTCTCAGGTCTTTCTCTCTCTTGTTCAAACATCTTATAAAGCTCATTCTATCACGGTAGCAAGACAGCTTGCTAGCCTCATGAAAAATAAAGCTCATATTGTTCATTTTTATTCTTGATGGTTTCCTTTGGTTATATAAATCAGTAGCAGACAGAAATTCCATGTGGATAAGTAAGTCAGCCTCATGTTTGGTATGTGACGTTAACAAGAACGTACATTTCCACAGCGACTTTACAACTGCTCGGTGAACTTTCCAAGAGCAACAAATTAAGCGCTAATCAATATTTTACACGTCACTAAGTAGAGGCAAATAGTGGTTCGATGTCACTCACACAACTCTAGAAAAAAATGTGAACAAGCTGACAAAAGATGAGCAGTTATTCAACTTTGACCCGCGCAAGACTTTTTTTTTTTTCAATCCATCAAGCAGACATTACTGCGGTGGATTATCTAGAGGACAAGGGATATATTAAGATGACTAAAGTAATTCTGGCAATGTTAATTACCTTAATAAGTATTAGTATCCAGTAGATATTTTAGACAAGTTACCGCGATGTTTGCCTTCTTATTTAGCAGCAACAGAGAAAATCTATGGGGATTTTTCAGGACACACACCAATTTGATAGTTCATTTTGCAAAGTGTTGCATCTGCTGAAAGCAGTACCTCCCCCACTCCGACTTTCCATCACTCGTCTGCCATTAAGCTCTTGTTCCCCCTGTTCCCCTGGTGCCAGAATAGATCACAAGAGCACTCTCCCTAATCAGGATCAGGCAGAGACAGCTGGGTTATCTTAACCTGTCAGCAAAGGAAGGTTTGAGCTGATCTGCCTGATTTTGTCTCAAGAGCTTTAGGCAGAAAACACAAGATCCTCTCCCATTGCGGGCTTAGGGGGGTAACAGTCCAATTTGGGTATAGGGACAAAGAGGAGGTTCATCAGAAGCCTTCACAAATTAAGTTATCCCAGCTATCAAAGCTTTCATCTTGCATAAAACCAAGACATCTTATATAATTGGTGGAAAATCCTGTTTCTCAAGCTTTTTTTGAAAGACACCACAGCAGGAAGATTGTGTCAGAAAGGCCATCTGAAAAGCCATTGCAAAGAAAAAAAACTTGTGAGTAAACACCCCAACAGGAAGAGATGGCTCTAAAGACAAACATGCCGATAGAGATAATACCTTAAGATAGTTGTCCTAAACACAGCTGCTCCACCCACCACATTCAAAACCAACCAGAAGTTCAGGAAGATTTCAGAGTTAGGGGAGGCAAAAATGAACATTAATAATTGGAGTTGTCTTTATTCTTCTCCATACACACCAACTTCAACCACTATTTACCCGTTTCTTCTTGCAACACACAGTAAAACAGCGCGTGAAGGAAACACACGCGCATTTTCCTCTGAGGTTTACATAAATTCATTTTTACCCTAGCTTTACTTTCAGAAATAAAGAAGCGATTGAGGGAGATGCAACATGGCTATTAGATTTAAGGACTTTCAAAACTTAAATATAAGTTCTAAACATTACACCTATGATGACTTTATCCCATTACATCCAACATAACTAATTTAAAACAACCGTATTACAGAAGTTATCACAGCTGGCAGCAGACGCTCTCGCAGACTGCACAGTACGTGTTGAACATACCCTGCCTCCGTAGAGGATTGAAGGAGGCTGTAGGACTCTACCGGTCACATCTGTCATTTCGTCTTTCACCATTATTCCAAATTCACGAACATAAGGGTCAGTATTAAAACTCGCGCTCCGCATCTGAAATTAAAAGGAATTAGTTATTTTTGGCAGAAAAAGAAGTTCCTTTTAGGAGATCTAAAATTTGCTGAGATAACCTGTATTGGGGCACATACCCCTTATATATGGGGGATGCCAAACATTCAGAGCCTCTGGTAATTCCACTTGCATACATGGATGCCTCAAAATTTGAAATAAAGCACCAAAAGAACACCTGAAAACCTTTTGTGAGAATGTATTTCTCTGGGATTAATGAAGAAAGTCTTATAAAAATAAGTTCATAACCTGTGTGTAGGCACATAAACTATTTCATACCTGCTAATAGCAAGAAAAATTAAGTCCACTTACTACACTTTGCTCAAATTCAACAGAACACTCACCAATTTGCTAATCTCTTCTTGACGGTCAGGTGCTGATCTGGCAGTTGCTCGAATCATAGTGGAAGTTTGATTGTCAGTGAGTTTCTTTATGCATCGTTGTCCTGCCACTATGTTGCACACCTAAAATATCCCCACACAAAAGGAAGTTAAAAAACACAATGCAGCTGGTTTTTGGGTTGGTTTTCTTTTTTCATTACCGCATTACACAATGTCTAAAGTTGGCTACTCAGAAAACAGTTTGTCAACATTTGAGCCTTTTTTTCCTTTGATCCCCTACCCCCATTCCCAGAATGTAGCATTGTCTAAAAATTTACTTGCCTCAAGAGGAAGGTATGTGTGTTTCTGCTCCTGTCCAACTTGTAAACATGGAAGGTGAGGATAGCGTAAAACTAATTTGTGCCTGTCCTTAAAATACTGAGCTACAGTGCATTCAACTGTTTGTCCATTCTCCTGCTGAAGTGGGAATCTATTGGAAATCAAATATGAAAATAAGCCATTAGTTTATGCAGAATACTTTCCCACATTTGCTCAATACACCTCTTGGCGCAAGTTAAGCTTACTGGAGATGAAACCTATCCCGCTGAAATGATACAAGCTTATTTCTAGAATTGAGATACCACCATTGCCACTACCGTGTGTCTTCTAATAGTACCACAGAGGGCTATTTCTCTAACCTTCTTGATACCTGAAGCTATAAGTTAAGTTTCCTAAGAGCAGGTGCCTTAGAGACAAAGACTAATGTTTTCTGCTTATATGGGATAGCTGCAGTACTACATTTTATGACATGCCATGCACCGAAAATAGTGAGCCTGCCCAGAGTTGCAAAACCAATTATCGCTTCAGAAATGGATTTCTCTTTCTGTACATTACAAACACATTTCCATATATGCACACACATTTGCATATACTTACATCAAGATGGAATAAATATTGTCTTTTCATTAATGTAACTCATCACTGAAAGAGCACGAAACAAAGCCCAAACAATTAAATACCAGATTTAGATAGTGATCAGTTATCTTCTTGTAAAAGGCTGATAGCAGTTTTGTTCCTTATAGTACTCCCTCAAAAATGGGAACAAATAGCTCCGTATTCAAGCTATCTGCAAATCTCTGGTTAATGATTAAAAATCAACATTTTTTCAGTGGAAAAATAGACTGGTAATAAGCAAGATTAGAAAGCTGATCCCAATTGGCACTACTTTTCTACTCGACAGTTCTGGGAAACATTACGCTACCAATAGGGTGCCCTGTTCTTCCAATGTTGAAGAATCTGTAAATGAAAAAAACCAAGTCTACCACCACAGATTTAAAACAAAGCGGCTGGTTCAAATGCCATGACATTCATTAAAGAATAGCAGTAGAACAAAAAGAACAGCTTTGTTTTAAAACACTTTGTTTTAAATATATTGGGAAAATACTTTGTTTTAAATATAGTGACCAAAGAAAGTACCATTTTTCAAGACAACTTTTCCTATGTCAGTAAGGCAGGCAAGATACTTTTCCAGCGCGAGATTAAACATACACTTAAAAAGAAGTAAAATACTTTACGTTTGGTGACTTGCTGGTCGTCTGGTGACATTGCACACTCTGTACTTTCTTTTCATTTGTCCACAGTGTGTTATCTCCACCTTTAGACCTAAAAATTAGAAAACAAGTATCACTGTTTCTTCAAAATCAAGGCATCGGCCCCCTTAATTGCCACACAAGACCACTGTACAGTAAAGCTATTCATTATTTAGCACGTTCTCAAGGCACCAAAGGGTATCCCAGACAGAATTAAAAAAACCCACAACTTATAGTCTTAAAATTCAAAAACCCTGAGCTTCAGCCAAAGTTCAACAAAGAATTTTAGAGACAAGTCAAAACCCCAAACCCCAAGAGTTTGCAGATGAAGCTGAACACATTCAGTGAATTCCAATTCTGTACCTCTGAGGAAGTCCAGGACGGTGGAAGGACAAAAAGGGCACGCAACCTCCTTGAAACAAAAAGCTTGTTTATACTTTATGTCTAAACATACGGTGTCTGTGAGACCTCTAACTATTGCAACCGAGCCTGAACTAACGAATCGTTGGGGGAAGAAATACCCATACAGCCTCTAGGAGCCCAGGGGAACGAGCCCAGGAATATATTCATTGTGAAGACAAACATCTGTCACGCACCCCACTGGCACAAAACCTGAGCCCACCTGAAAGCCAACAACTTCTAGAAGAAATAATTACCCACCCCAAGCCAGGACAAGACAGCTACCCATAAAGAATTGTTTCTAATTTATCACTGTCCACAAATATAAGCTTGAATGCAGCATTTTCATTGAGATTACTTTCATGCTTAGGCAGAAACAGCTGTACGTGGGCTATTAGAGATGGGAAGCTGAATGTGTGGGAAGAGGGAAGAGGGGGCTGTAGATAGGAATTCCTCATACATCTGCACGTGTGTATAAACTCAGGCTGCTTATTTATACTTTTCTTGCTAACTTCTAGTTGGGCAAAGATGATTTTGTGGAAGCAAGGAAGCTGCATGATGGATTTATGGTTTGTTTTTCTTTTTTAACTTGCTTTCTTTCTATCAAACGTATCATGAAAGAAGGACCTCCATTTTGCAGAAGAAACCTTCAGTGAACACAAACAGTAAGATTCCTTCCTCCTACTCTTGCATTCGGTCATTACATATTAGAATAAGTGTAATTTACTTCCAGGAAAGTATATGTATGAAATATATCTAAATATGTAAAACCGCATTGCTAAAATCTGGAATATGAAAATCTTGACACCAGTAATTGGAAAAATTTAAGATCAGGTTATTTAAAAAGAAACCCACCATGAAATCCCAGCCTTTGTAAACATTTTTGAAATCATTAGCTTAGGAACAGGAATATCTTTGTCATGGAACTGGAAGCGACACTAGCGATATGTTTCAAAAGTGAAAAATATGAAATTTTTGTCTTTGTAACTGGTAACTTGTATTTACTCTAGAGATGGGGGTACTTTAACAAGAGTAAAGCACTACAGTAAATATAACCTCTAAATAGAATAAAGCAATATTCACTTGGGAAGATAAAATTGTTTTCAAGGAGACTGACATGATAAGGGATGCTGCTCTATGTGCTGGAAAGATCTCAATAGTGCTTCTGCACTGAGATGCTCTCAGACACCAACACGCACCAGTAACTTTGACACGACACTTGATCAAGCGGCTGGGTGGTGGTGAGGCACAAAAAAAAAATGAAGGTATGTCAAGAGAAGAAGCTTGCACAAGTCACAAGCCAGCAACTAATCTCACTAAAATAAATTACCATCCATCTGCTAGAAAGTTTTAGTTCATCCCATCGCTTAAGAGTAAAACATATCCACAGTTTCACTAAAGCACTTTCATTAATGGCAAAGCTAATTAAACTACCCTGTATTTGCCACAGGCAAAAGGCACACACATATATATTTGCCACAGAATCTCAATAATTTCCTTACGTGCATACCTGAGCTCCAAATGTGGCTGGTTCAAAAGAAATTTAAAAAATAAAAAACCTGCTCACTTAACTTTTTATACTAGTGATTCATCAAATCTGAAGCCACATAATTATCTGAACGGAGCCAACTTTGCTTGTATTCACAAAGCGTCTCTGTCAAGCTACAGAGATTAACCAACATACTAAGAAAAAAGGACAAGTAGACTGAAACATAAAATTGATCAGCAGACTTCTGAAAGTCTTGAAATACATGTAATAAAATGGATTCTTGCCTCTTAGTTTTGCTCAAAAATTTTATGTGCCCCGTTCATTGTGTTAATCTGTTTCCCAATAAGGCAACTGCTACAGAAAATACTTTGAATGTGTAGTAGTAACGCATCATCAGAAAGAATAAAGTAGTTTTGTGTAATTTAATTATTACCTTTAATTTCTTTGGTAAACTTCACCCTTTGGGAATCTGTCAGAGGTTTTTGTTGTTCTTCAATACTTTTGAAGTCCAAAACTTCACATACAAACTCGATAACTGGCTGTGCTTTGTAAAACGCGGTTGCAGATACTGGAGACAAAAACATTAACGTTATGTTACAGCAATACTGAGGAAATTTTTAAGAAATCCGTCAGATGGAACTAAATTTTTGCCTTTCCACTGAATGAGAAAAAAGGAACAAGAAAATATTTTTATAGGACCTACCATCAATATTTAACATCATTTTCCATAACGAAGGTCTGACTGATTGATGGAAGCCAAACCAAACTTCTCTGCCACCACCCAATGGATTTGAGCACCCTTCTGACGCTGTAAAAAAAGATCGCCCCACAGGAGTATATCTGTAATAAAGAAAATAAAATCAGATCATAAAATTAAAGCAAAAAAAGATTACAATAAAGCCATAACTAATGCAAATTCCTATTTACAAAAGCACAGGAATGTCAGTGTTTCAAATTACCAATAATCTGAGATTCCTGTCAGGACTCAGGTTACACCTCCCAAAATCCAGCTAGTTACAGTAAGAAACTGGCTACTATTCATGTCTGTGTAAATTTATTTTCAGCATACTCCTTAACATACCTACTAATTCAAACAAAAAGCAGTAATAACTTTTTTTTGTACTCTCCGTAAAAAATTCAGCTATGCTTCAGTAAGAAAATAATTGAACATCTCTGCTATTAAAACAACAATGTAAAAAATAACCTCTCCCTTTACTTTCACATAGCGGCCTCTGAAATCCATGGAAACTCTGCGTGGGTGAACAACTGATCTAACAAATATTTTGGATGCAATTTTCATCTTGGTAATGCGGTACTACACACTTAATATCAAACTAATCAAAACCAGTGCCAATATGTTTCTCTGAACAAAGATGTGTGACTAAGGAGTCTGGACTGTTTTCTGTGTTGCAAAACCTTACTAAAGTGATTCCTATTTTTTTTTTATCCTTAATATGACGATAAAGTCAATGTAATGTAAGGCTATTTAAAGATACTTAGATAAATTTAACTTGTTTTCCCCATTTAGCCCTTCAAAATGGGAAAGTTCAGCCCTACTAAGCTTTGTTCTTTACTTTCCAATTGAATGTAATTTGAACAGTGGTCTTAAGCTACTTGTTTCATGGCAGCAGAATTAAACCCAGTATCGTTTGGGTTTGACTGCAAATGCTGTAGATCCCACCGCTTGGAAAAAAAAGAAAACCAAATCATTGTCAAGTTTTTCTTTTCTATAAAAATAGCTATACTGGGTTGACATTAATGTCCTCCTAGCACAGCATCCTTTATACAAAATTGGCAATAAACCTTTGCCCAAAGACACATAGGAACAGGGTAACAAGTTTGAAAACCACCCTTACATGTCTACCAACCTCCAACTACTTTCCACGCAGGGAGGCCTTCCTTCTCTGAGGCCTACAGAGAAACAGGGTACAAGCGAGATGGCAGGGCACCCCTGACCTGAGAGCGCACAAACATGGAGCAAGTCTGAAGACCAGCGGGGAAAGGCACTTGTGTCCAGGCTGGTGGCTACCAATTCCACCAGATGAGCAGAAAAGCACCGTATTGCCTCTTGCCCGAGCATGCCATCTGCTATTATTTTGGTTGAGCTATGAAAGCACGTCCTACCCAAAAAGCCACCGAGGCAAATCAAGTAACAATACAACCTCCTAAACGACATCAAGGTCTTCCCCTCACCTCATGGAAGGCAAGTGCCTCATCACTACATCCAGTGCCTGGATGGTTTCAAACGGGACACTTGGCAGCCGACCAGAAAGAGCATCATGTAAAGCCTGCAAACTCACACAGGACATCCACTTTATAGCCACCTTAAATATTCTGTCCTTTCCTTCTCCTGGCAGCGTGACCTCCAGCTCCACCTGCAACAATGCCAAACAACAAACCAAGATGATTCTTTCCATTTAAAGGGGAAAATGGAAGGGGCTTGGAGGGGACGACGGATTCCTCTGAACAGCGCTATAAAGCATGTAGACAAAAAAAAGCAACGATGAAGAAACAACATACGTTAGGTACAGCCTCTCTTTACAGCTAGATCTTTCCAAAGGTGTACTTCAGAAAGCTGGCGTGCTTCCCAACTGGCATCTAGCTCCCTCTTTGAGGCAACCCGATAATTTGGAAGTGCTCGTGTATCAACAGGGAGGTCTCCACGAAGATGCAATAACCTGATTTCAGATACCTAACAGATACTAACGCATCACCATTCACGTCAGCTCCTGCATGCCTAAAATAAAATATGGTCTGTCACTACCTGTCAAGATTCATGAATTTCAAGCATTCGCTCTCTAGAGCACTGGAGTGCTTTATATTACTATTACTGTAGATATAGTCCGAACGAGAGAAAATTAAATCCACAAGCAGCTTTCAAAGTGTGTGTGGGGGGGCAGGGGGTAAAAAGAAACAAAAAAAAAAAAAAAAAAAAAAAAGAGAGAGAGAGAACAAACACCACTCGCCCCCGACAATAAAACCAAAACCAACCACAAAACCCACCAATCTAAAAACCTCTTATTTTTAAATGCCAAAGAAAGAATAAAAGACGGCCCCCCAAGTACTAGTGATGCTATCAGGCAGGAAACAGGGACACTCCTTTGACATGTTATGCCCTACTTTTAATTTTTTGTCTAAAAAACACTGGTAAACTACATTATGGTATATTACTTTAGCTGATTACTTGTAATGCTGATTTCTCCTCTTTATTAAAACAAAAAAAGCCTGAACGCAGAAGTTCTTAAACTGACTAAAATTAAGGCTTGTCTGAAACGATTAGCAGTTCTGAGAGTGACTACAAGAAATAACAAGATCAGAGGCTTCTTTGTGCTGGATATAAACAAAAACATTGCATTTTCCTGTCCTAAAGAGCTTACAATTTAAATACAAAAGGCATCCACTTAACAGACAAACTATAATTAGTGGGCTAGCAAAAATAATACATGAGTAACGGCAAGCTAATATATGCAATCATCTGGTCTTCTGCAACAGTTAGCTTCTTGAGTCAAAAAATAGGAAGGAAAGATAAAACACAAATAATAAGCCTTCCCGTTTGCCAGAAAAACGAGTTGACAATTTATAGCAGGCAGTCAAAATTAATATTACAGCCGCATCTCTCCTCTAGTACAGACATCATTCACCAGGAAAGTCAAGCAGAGGAAGGAGCCACGCGGCCGTGGGAGAGCAGTGACAACTGGAGTCTGTAATTGCAGGGTCGGTGCCCTGAGTCTGGCCCAGAAGGTGAATTCTGCTGAAAAGCATTGCAAATAAAGGCACGGGTTTTCGCTGACACAGGTTGGAAGCTTTCTCTATGAAGACTTTTTCCCCCACCACACTATCAAAAGGTCTTCAATTTGCATCTCATTTACAGCAGATGGAAGATGTCTGTCGCACCTGAACTGCATTTTCCTTTACACTTCTCTCCTCCTCCAAATCAAGTTTCATAATTTCTATTATTCCCGATACTGTTGATGCACAACTCATCTGATTATTAACAACTCTGGCACCCTTAATCTAAGACAAGATTTTGTTTTATTTTTTCCCCCTCCTGGTTTCAATTTACAAAGCTCCTTCACCTCCTTGGAATGGAAGGAGATGATTTGTGTTGGACTACTTGTGTTGCAGTATCCATGGCCCTGGCAGAAATAAAAGATCCAGGATTGAACAATTTCTATTCCAATTACTAGACTGCAAATCCCTATTACGTTTAGCAAAGCTGTGACAGTGAATTCACGCTGCTGAATTTGTCCCAAAGAGCTTTTGCTGCTGGGTCTAACCCCACTTCAAAACAATTGAATTAGAGTCTCTGCTCTCTGAATTAGAGTCTCCAGCTTCCCAGGTTTTCTTCCTTTAATATCTCACCTGAACTACATGCGACTGAAGAGCTTTTGTTTAAAAAAAAAAAAAAAAAAAACAAAAAAAACAAAACATTAGGACCAAAAAAGATGTGTCCTTAATCCACATCCCTCAAGATCACATATATTTTTAGGCACTCCAAATCAGAATTGAAATCTCTCAGTAATATTTTATTTATCCCACTCTATATTTTTAAGGGCAAGTGAACACATTCATGTTTGTCAGAGTAAGCAAAATATGAAAAATTTCAAGACAACGTAGTTTTAAAAGGTAGTTTTACCACGTACTTTACTACTAGGAATAAACTCTAATGCCAAATTTAATGTTTGATTTCCTACAGTTCCACCAGGTGTAATCTATCCCAAATGAAAACATTTATTATCTCAATCTCTCAGCTCCTACCTGCTACACCCATTGCTAAATTGCAACTCAGCTGACATAATTTTGCAGCTAAAGGAACTAAATGAAAGGGATGTTACTGTAGGGATGTGAAAAAACATTAAACCTGTGGAAAAATTGGAAAGCTTTCTTAAAAACAATAGGTCTCAGCTGATGTAGCCTGATTGACTCATACAAATCAGCGTATCACTGTTTAAAAATAATAAAAATTGAACCTGACCATGTGTTTCTGGGAAATTCTTAGTACCACATCTTCTCTTTAAAACATTGGCATCACTACGTGCTTATTTTATCATGTTTGAGCATACAATGTACCTTTTCTCTAAGAGCTTTTCCTTCCCAGGGATTCAGAGGAAAACAGATGCACAGTTTCCAATCAAATATTTGGGTGCCTACCTCCCCTGGACTCGTTTGGAAATCTCAAGCTATGGACACAAGGAAGAGGTCTGCTTCTATCATGTACGGAGTCATTAGCAGCACTTCAAATAGATAAAGTCAAGCGGAGTACAGTTGTGGCCATAGACAGGAATAACTCTTTCTGCAAAAGGGAACAGCCATAGCATTTCTGTATCAAACCGCAGCTCGGTTCACTTGTAATTACTGGCGTTATAATTAAAGACTATTTAAGATATACATTAAGATAGATCAGTTGTTCTCAAATCTTGCTAGGTAAGAAAACTTTCAAGTTCAGTTAAAATTTAGTTCTCGCTTTTAACTGTAGAAGGACGTTTTAGGGCAATACACAAGTAACGCAGCAGTGGTGTACAAAGCCACAGTCGGAGGTGACCTGGGCTTGCTGTTAGAACCTACGAGGAAAGAGGAGACTATTAATATCTTTATACCTTGACAGTGTCCTATACACTTGTTTCTTCTTGATGGGTGTGAGTAAAAACTACAAAAACATTCTGTTAATATTTACATACTCCGTACTTGTTCCAAAAGGTCTAAAGAAATGCAAGAATTGAAGAGTGAAAATAAGGTACGATAAGGAAGGAATGAAAATAGGTACCATAACCATGAAGGTCAAGCAGAAAAGATAAAGAGTATTTATATAATAGTAAAGTTGTAAGAGAAGCAGGGTTGTCAGCAAGGTCAACAATAAAAAACACAAAACCCAACCCTAGAACAACCACCACCACCAAGAGATGAGGACAGAGTGTATTAATTAAGTTAAAGAGCAACAGGAGGGGAAAAAAAATACCACGTAGGCAATTTGGTGTCAGCCTTCTGCTTAGCATCAGTTCTTCCACCACCAAGGCACACTGCCAGTAAATCAAGGTCTTCTTCCACTGAGATTAAGGATCATCTATTAATCATTGTATGTTCATGAATCTTTTCAATATGATCCTAAATGTAATCAGACATGCAGTAAACTTGCTACATTTATTATGTACCGAACAGCCAAAAAAACCCCAAAGAAACCTAATCTAATTATGCTGGAGGAAAGGCCTAATACCTACAAGCTTTATACTGGTTTAAATCGTGCTTAAACCAATTTAGCACCATGTAACAATTTCCCTCATTAAGCTAAATTTCCCATGTCCGATTTAAACCGGCTGAAGATTTATCTTTATTAGCTCTTTCCTCCAGGGTAATAACGTTAATATATGTATGGCAGAAAACCCGACAAAGTCCTATATCCCATGGGAAACTGGGAAAAGATATGAGTTTATTAAAAGTGAGCCTAAACGTGAGCCACAGATGAAACTATCTGAACCATCTTGTGCTAACCTCCACTAAAAACATTCTCCTCAGTGACCGCCTTTTGCAAGTGGTCATCGCTCCGGCTAGATAATTCTGTGCCACCCAAAAGGGTTAACGAAATCATTAAAGTCAGCCTTTTCCCAGGTGTAGGACACAACGTTCATTTGCACGGACGTGAAGGAATCAGGGCGTCAAAAGCATTTCCTGCTGGCACAGTGTCACTAGACTTCATTTTTACCATGTATGGTTTAGTATATGTGGGCTTTAAGATGCAGAGCATGAAGAATCGAGTCCCGTTCGGTCAGCGGGCATTCAGACACGGAACAGGAGGAGGAGGAGGCCATCTCATCCAGTTCCCAGAGTAGGGTCAACTTGCACCTCACAAAGTCTCCTCAGATCCAAGGATTAATTTGATCCCAGTTTGTTTATCCTCCACAGAGAAACCATTTTTCATTTACCATTACTTAGCAAATACAGAACTTCATACTTGTCATAAAATACATTGTCGGTCATCCACAACTTGGGAAGTGTCAGAAGGTAACCGTGTACATCCAGAGGACTGGTTTAAACCCCTAAGAGACACTCATTGAGTATCATCCCACCGTTAGCAAATACTTCGCAATCTTGTACGTCAAATCTGTAGAAAGTGGAATACTACATGTGAAAGTGAAAAAAAAATTATCTCTAATACTTTTAAAATGATTCCTTGATAGTTTTCCTAGACATTAGCTTATCAGTTAATGAAAAAATAATTAAGACTGGAGTAGAGAGTCACCTTTACTGCATGACATTCACTTAAATACATTCGGGGGAAATAAAAACTACACAAGAGAGATTAAGAGCTTGATTCAAGTGGGACTATTAACCATGTCAAGCACTGCACAGGCATACGATTTGAGACAGCAAAGCACTGCATGAACTATTTTGTAGCACACTGCTCCTCAATTTAGGAACACCTGAGCTCTGTTCCCAGTTTTATCACATAAGCAAGTTTCCATATTTTTCTGTATTTCCCTTTCCCCCTTACATTTGCCTTTTGTCTAGTTCGGTTGTAATCAACTGCTATGGGATCAGACATTCCCCTGTAACCGTGCATGCCTCACCTTGCACCCACAGCAGAAGGCTAAAATGGCCTCTGGGAACTACCACAGTATGAGTAACGAGAATGTCTGTATCCTCAAGTGTTCATCGTCTAAACAAAAAAGGCCACAGAAAATTCAATCTGATATTAGACCACAGAAGCGTAGCCTAAATTATTTTATAGGGTTTGCGTGGTAGCATGTTCCAGCACAGTCCCTTCTGCTTCACCAGTCACCGATGGGCACAGACATGGCTACACTTCACAGCTGCAGCCGGAGTGACCAGAGAGGTCACCGCCCCACGAACAGAGCTGGCAAACAGAACATGCGAGTCCTCTTCAATTGCCCCAGGGCTAAGCTAGCAGGCCTTAACCTGTGCAGTTTAAATTAATTTGGCTCTCACGTCGTAAAGTATTAGGGAAGAAGTTCCACACCACCAACAGAAGGATGGAGGAGTTTCTTACAGCTAGTGGATAGTGAGAATCAGCTTACAGTGGGCTTTGATGAGATTAACGTGCTGACACAAAAACTCGCCTCTCCCAAACTCAACTGTGCTTTCACTTTCTCCCTTGTGGCAGCATGGAGCTTGTCCGCTGTCTTGGGCAGTTGATCCAGCTCACCAAACCAGGAGAAACCACGCAAGTGGGGAGAGAAAGAGGGAGGAAAGAACGGATATGGAAAGGAGAGTGGCTATTTTGATGGCAACAAGCTCACACTTCTGTCCTGGCGAACCACACCCCGAGCAGAGTGGCAACAGGAGGAGACATCTATTCCAGAAATATGAAATCATTTCCTATCAGTTATTAGAAAGGGTCTGCAAATATTAAGTTTTCCAATTGGAAACTTTTCTATTTAAAACTTACTTTATCTCTCCCAATGGGAAGCGGCATAGCTGTATATAGGTTTTTTCTTCCATCAAACACTGGTTTGCGATCCCCAAAAATCTGGGTTTTAAAGTGCTGAACCATGTGCTCCACTATTTCTCTGAAAATACAAAAAGATTACGTTAATTCAACTTTTTACTGTTGATGGCAAGTAGCAAATAAACACTAACACTAATATTTATAAATAGAGGCATTAGGTAAATGAAAGGGTTGTCCGCTTTTGGGTATTAAAGGCAAGATTTGACTGACCTGAATTAAAGCAACCTTTTCATAGACTAAACTGTTTTCTTAAAGCAGCTGTTTTTTTAGCTTTTTCAGGTTGAAACTTTCCTTCCTCTTTTCTGTGATGTACTGAAAGCAGTAAAGCGAAAGCTCATGCTCTCTCAAGCTCAAAACAAGAGGTGCTTGATATTCTTCTGGGACTTCTGCTCCCCTGTCCTACAGCCCTTTCTGCAGAGAACCATGGTCCAAAAGCTCAGCAGCCTGAGAAGCTTTCAAAAAACGGCTATCCAAGTTTACAGACGTAGCGTAAGGACAATAGTTCTACAGTAATGGAGACATGCAAGCTTTTCACACGGCACTAAGAAAGGTTACTTTTTAATGTAATTTTTTCATGTACACAACAAAACTGGGATCCATCCAACAAAACTGGATATGCACATTCACAGGGACCCCTGCATATTAAAAATACATACTTATTTAAGCATAGCTGGAATTAGGTTGCATGTTTACGTGAACGAGGTAACCACTCACAAAGTTCTTGTCAAACCACAGTGTTTACAACACACTGGTCATGCAAAGCAGTTCACCAGCCCATGAGAGGTCTGTTGGAATAATAACACCCTTTGATGCCAAATGTCTTTGGTCCCAACGTCCCAAAGAGACACCCTTCAGGCTAACCGTATCACAGGGCTATATCCATCAGCAGTCTGCAATACGCTGCCTACAAGGTCCTTAACATACAGCTTGGGGCAAAAGAGCATTAAGAAGTTAAACGGACACAGAAAGGAAACCACGGTTTCTTCAGTGCTGTTGACAACCAGCAGCCCAGAGACGCTGCAGGTGACTGTTTCACACACCTTGACTTGGAAAGGTAATTAACCCAGCATACAGTTAGATATTAAAGCAATGCAAAAACCTGAGACGAAACGCTGAATTCATTCAATAAAAGAATCAAGATTGGCTTAATCGACAATTTCTTTGTTGTGCGCCAAGGCTTTAAGATAGGATGTGACCACTGAAAGAAACTTGCCTGACCTGCGAAGTATGAATAAAACTTGCCACAGTAATTTCTGCCTCAGGTCTGCAATGTCAGACTGAACAAGCACATATTTGGAGGGTGGGAGGAAGGAGCTATTTTCAACCTTGAGTGAAAGACTGAGCAATGGAAAACCCATTCTTTTACTGAGCAAGTTCTTCCGATTGTGAACTACTTTATATAAAAATGAGCACTTCCACTTAATTAAGGTTTTCAAGCTTCAGACCACATTTAGCACTGGTGCTTCTCAGCTGTGGGTGGAGACATCTTAATGAAAAGTAAGTTATTTTCTCCATGTGAAGTTAAAAGAGTTATTTACCGATTCGCTAACTTACTGCTATTCTTCAAGATCATGCAAGCACAACAAGTGCCAGTGACTGCAAAGTTCATCTCGAAGCTCGTACGAGTCCTAGCTGTCCACATGAATTAAACCAAAGGCATTTATGATGCGTGACCAAACTCACATTTCCCACTCTCCCTATCTAACTGTACAAATAGATGTGGGATTTCTGCAAGACGTGAAGAATTGTAGCCAGACTGTATTGATTTGGCACAGCAGCGTATTGTCTCAGCTTTGTGTTTTCCAGTCCTGCTCCAGCTCACGTCTCATCAGCGTGGACACTGTACACATCCCTGCAGTGGCTCTGCAGGGTCATAGTCCAAGCCACAGGAAGTCCCACTATAAAACTGAAGATTGAAGCTGGGAGAGATGAGGGAGTAGCGTAAATGAAAATAAAATCTCCCTCTATCCCTTCTAGAGGCTGAAACATATAAAGTCATGATAAAAACTATTTACTATAAATATACATCTGAATTATATAACCAAAATACTAGAAACATGTAGCCAGATGAAAAATCTATCATTTAGAACTGAACCACATGTGGATCCTGCACAATCCTATACACATATATATAAGCACACACAAAAATATAGGTATACATGTAGGACTGAGAGGTCACGGCTCACAAAAACCGAGGCGCAGGCAAATGCGTGTGTATCTACGTATATGTAACGCACGCAGGAATAAGCACTCAAAAGAAATAAAGCATACACTTCATCAAGCGAATCCAATTTGTATTCTTCCAACACTGCACTGAGAAACACGCACCATACCACTGTCAAATGCATTTATGACATCCTTGTTTACTGCAAAAGGCATTTAATCTATGCAGATTTATACTTGCTCCTATTACCACAACAGAGGGAGTGACTAACCTGACAAAGTTGAGCAGGTCAGAAGCTGTCAGCACAGACAGAACTTGCTACTGAGTATAATCTGCCTTTTCAGTGAGAAAGATTGCTTTATTATTTAGTAATTAAGCTCTCTGCCATTGACGAGCAGCCACCCACACGCTGGACCATCACACAGAGCCACGACACACACAAGAGCTGTGCAGCAGCTACAGAGGCAGGGCAATCTGCACCAGCCCGCAGCGTGCCAGCTGGCAGGGCTGGAGCTGGTGGTAGGGATATCCCTTAATGAAAGCAAATCACGGCTCCCACTCTGAAAAAAGTGACTGCTGAAAATTTTTTGCAGCACTCACAATGCAGTAAGAGTATGTCAGTGAAATCAGCAGGTTACCCTTGGGCAAGAAGAGAGTTCAGCTTAATACACTTACAACAGTGTTTGCTTTTAAAATTAAATTCAATTCTTGACTAGCTTAAAAATTAAATTTATAGTACATCACCACAGGAAAAAAAAACAGGACAGCAAAGCATAGCGATGCTGCTTTAGGAAAATGCTATCTTCACCGACTTTTTGGTACAACAATGGATAGTGCACTCTGGTTTATTAATTCACGTTAAGAAAGCTTTGGCTTTCGGGTGGCTTTTTTGACTCCACATTTTGTTCCTGGCTGCGTATTCCACCCCTGTGACCTTTTTTAATAAGGAAAAGTTTTGCTCTTGAATATATAAACATGCCATTCCAATCCTCTACAGTCAAGATGTAGGTAGTTACGATGAAGACACTTTTGTGGTTTCCAGTTAGTGCCAAGTCTTGTTCTCAAGTTTCACTTCTGGCAACACCACTTTTTCAAGTCAATGAGGTTGCCACACTGTGACTAATAGGGCACATATGCAAAATGCAAGACCTAATTGCTTGTTTCTTTGGCCAGACGATCTAATGTTTTCACCTTGCTATCTGTTTCAGGAGCATATCTTTCCCTTATATAGAATCTACTGATGAAGGAAAACTTCTTACCTAATTTAGGCCCTACACGATCCTCTCGCAGCAGCACAAACAAATGGGTTTTGCCCCGCCTTGTCAGTAGCGGAAGGTGGGAAAACAAGCTGGTAACACCAACTCCCTGCTGAAGGACTTGTCAGCCAACTGCACTCCAATATTTAATGAAGCAACACTAAGAATCGTATTTATCAAGTTGGCTTATACTGACCTAGCTCCACTGGGGTTAATACAGCTCATCCATCTGTCACCAGTGGCTTTGATCAGCAGCATCTTAAGATGCTGACAAGTTCAAACAAAATAAGGGACAATTAGGACAGAAATCTTGGATTGGTACAGAAAGACTTGGAGAAAAAAATCCCTGTTGATGGATATGCAAAGTCAGAAGCTATCAGTACAAACAAAGACAGACACATCCTCCACGCTGTCAGTGAAGACTGGCACATGGCTCCAGCATTTTCAAAGGAAAACACAATGTAAATAAACTGAGGAAAAGCAAAGCACTGTATTACCTGTTAACTCTTCTAGGGCATTTTTCTGGCTTTATATCCAATTCATAATGGTAGATATCTATTTTAGGAATGTCCATTTCAAAGAAGTTGGCCTGCAGTTTGATTGTTCTCCCAGAAGTGCCAAAATCTGGTCGAGGAGGGGGTTTAAAGGCATATCCCTGTATTGGTGGTGGCAACGGTGGAGGAGGTGCAAGCACTGAAAAAGAGAAAGCACAGGTTAGCTGTATCAACCTGACAGTTAAACAAATTTACAGGCTATTTGACCAGTGAAGCACAGCACATTTTAACTCCTAACTTTTTTTTAAGCAATCTAAAATCTGAAAAAAATCTGCCATCAGGAATCCGTGAATTCTGACTCTCTTCTTCCCACGCTGGTTCACCATTTGCTGTATTTCCTAGCCCTTATTACTGAACAAAATCTTCAAATCAGTTGCATTTTCTGATACTACATCTCAGCTGGGTGCAAATTTGAGAGGCCAAGCAGGTGCTGCTGGGAAAGCATGAACTAGAACTTTGTTGCAGGGAAGAACCTTGGTTTTGAAACAGACACCGAAGCGAATCACCTAAGCACATTTATTTGAGCAAACACCTATAAAATGGAGTTTCTACCACTTAAACCACCTTTGCAATCACATTTGGATGAGCTGCCTGCATCTAAAGCAAATACAACGCATGCGTGCGTACTGTATTCTTGAGCTCAAACACCAGCTGTAGATCAGACAACTTGTGGTTGTTTCAATCTACAAAATTCCACTAAAAATCTACGGAGAAGCGTGCAAGGGACCAACTCGCGTATTCAAAACTCCAGCAGCATCAGTACTCAGGTTTTCAATGGTCAAGAGCAATAACAACCTGCAGCAAAATCTTCACATGTGAATTAACCCAGGAGGCTTCTCATTACTTATGTAAGAAACCAGGTGTGGTTTCCTGGGATTATCAAATTCAGTCCTCTGTGAGCACCAGAAACAACACACATCCCTTCATTAACACGTCAGTCTCAGTCACCACTTCCCCACCCTCACTTTCCCTACTGGAAAGCTCTTTCAGAACTGTGATGCTCTAACACTCAGAAACATCCTTCCACTTTTATTTATTCCTTGTCAGATGGACCTTAGAGCAGGATGCACAGAACGCGTCCAGGCGGGTTTGGAATGTCTCCAGAGACGGAGACTCCACCACCTCTCTGGGCAGCCTGTGCCAGGGCTCTGCCACCCTCAAAGGAAAGAAGTTCCTCCTCATGTTTAGGTGGAACTTCCTATGCTCAAGTTTGCGCCCGTTACCTCTTGTCCTGTCCCCGGGCACCACTGAGAAGAGCCTGGCCCCATCCTCCTGACACCCACCTTTAAGTATTTATAAGTGTTGATAAGGTCCCCCCTCAGCTGTCTTTTTTCCAGACTGAAGAGACACAAATCCCTCAGCCTTTCTTCATCGGGAATATGATAGGGTTTTGTGTTGGTTAATTTTTTTAATAAAAAACTTATTGCTTTTTCTCCTTTCGTTTATGTTTGGGAAGCTTGTTTCAGGTCTTGTCTTTCAAATATATTGAGCTATACACGCGCTTTTCTTCCTCCTTTTCATAAACATCGCCATTAGAATTTGTGATTCTCCAACATTAACTCCATCGATGGCTTGTTGCTAAAGATTTGTGCTTTCATGACCTAAACCTTCAGGTTTCTGTGATAAAAAGATTATCTTGTTTCCCTAATTTAAGCGTACTGACTCCTTCAGTTTTGCTTTCAATGGAAATACAACAATTCTCATTTGAATATTTTTTCTTCCTATTTATCCATCTTGCCTTTGTCATCTTTTCCCAATGCTCACAGGAGCTCTGCTTACTTCAAATATTTTTCAGAACTCACTCAAGTGGTCCCCACAGCCAGCATCTCCCCTTGCTTAGTGTGACAAATTCACAAAGTTTCTGTGTCATTAATTGGAAAGAGCCCTCTATTCTGGATATGACAATTAACAAAGTTATCCATAGCATTACCACTACGGCTGGAAAGTAATGTAAAAAAATACTCCCACAAATATTTATACTTGCAATATGACAAAGGTTTCTATTATCCACCTCCAAATCAGATCAGGAGGAGCGGCAGCAAGCATCTACCTCTGCTCCATCAGAATCTCACTCCCCATCTTTTCCCGAAGAAATCTGGCTCCCACCTCTGATTTCAGCCACTCCGTTGCTTCATGTTTTACAGCTCATCACTGCATTAAAGTACTTATTTTTATTTCCACCTTTTGTCATAGAACATTCCCATTAGAAAGCAATGTCCTAGTCATTAACATTATTCAACGATTTTTATTTTTTTTTGCGTTGTTCCATAGGATTCCCACAGCACCAGCCACTCACAAAGATTTCTCTCTTCTGCCCAGGCTCCTGGGTTTGAACACTTCAATTTCTTGTTATCCACACCCTGTATTACGGCTGAATTACGTACTGCCTTACCACTGCTACCTGGTCAACCATTACCACGAGCATTTCCCGTCTCTGTCCAGTCTACTTTTATGCTTTCTAACATTTCTCTGGCTACTACCACATCCTAATTCCCCTGCCCTTCCTTTTTCTGTGCCAGATTTGGTACGTCACGCCTAGTTTTCAGAAACATCAAGGAAAAAAAAAGCTTACAAGACTTGGAAGTACAACGGGGGGAATCCCCCACAAGGTATTTATGCTGCAAAAAATAATTAGTTTTGTAATTAAGCAATACATCCTCCTCCTGCTGTATTAAAATGGGATTGTTTACTGCTTCTCACAGGGACGTAACAAAGCCGTATCTGTAAGTGTTCAGGGATCAACACAATCCCGTGTTGCTCAACAACATCATTACATTCCTCCACTGGAGTTTTAGTGACAAACAGTAAATATAAGTGAGGGAATATATTGAGTTTGGGGAATAACATGAAACACGGGAAGAAGCACAGACTCCTGGGGAAAGATGTGATTGCAGAGCTTTACAACCTGCATGTCTGCTGGAGGAAAAAAAAACAACCCAAAACTCAAGCTGTTCAGAAAGCAGGACAAACGCCATCCTGTATTTTCATTTTAAACATTTTTTTCAATGATTTTTTTAAAAGGATACAATAAAAAAAAAAATTAAAAAGGAAGCTATTTCTGGCTCAGGTCCCTAGGCAAACTTATTTAGGGCAGGGTGTTGCTTCAAGGAGATAAGTACTGTTTATCAAACAGCAGCATTGACCCGATAAGCAGTCAACCTATATTTTTGCCGCATAAAACAGATACGTATGCCTTAGCTATAGGACTGAGGGATGTGAATTGAACTTCAAGGGAAAAAACTTGAGTATTACAACTGTTGATCTGAATCCACTTTTTGGACTCCTGCCTCAAACTGAGAAAGCAAAATCAAACTATCTTGGGTGAGATGTACTACAGCAACCAGCTGTGAAGGGCAGAGTCACCAAATACTGAATTTGTGTTGACAGGAGAGCCTAGAGCCTTATTACTCTTTTCTATCAAAGAAAAAACGATGAGCCTCAGTCGTAAAACACAATTGCTATGTTCAAAGTGATTCATCTGCCCCAGCTCCTTGTTCAAGCACTCCGGCATAATTACCATCGCTCACTCACTTTCAAAGGTACCAATATGAGAACACTCTTCTTAGCACACAGGTTCCTACCAAGGAGGTTTTGCAGCGTGATGAGGTGTGTTACAGAGGACACCGCTGGACACTGGAGCTCGAGGTGATGTCCTGCCCAAGGAAATCTGCCAAAATCCATACCTCAACACGTGTTACTTGCTCCATTCCTGTTTTTCAGAGACCCCTTCGCTAACGCAGATGATGCTTTTGGAGAGACGCTATTTCAAAGCGTTGGAAAATCTACATGCCTACCTAGATTTTACTTTTAAAGCACTGTCAAAGGAAAAATGAATTAGAAGAAAGATGAAAGACTAATAAAGTGGAGCATCCGTGTGATAAGTATCAGAAGCTCCTGACTCATTTGCTACATGATAATATGAATAATAAGGACGTTTCAGCCTTGATATGAAGATTGAGACCATCAAGAGCCCCATTTTAAAAGTGTGAAGTAAGGTAAGCTGGGTACTGAATGATGAGGTGCCAGGATACTGTCTTTAGGCTTATTTTTATCATGAAAAAACAGACTTCCTATTATAATTCATCCAATTTACATAGACCGAACATTCATAGTTATCAATCTTAAGAATGGCAATTTCTAAAATAAAATAATAAAAAAAAAGAAATCTGGAAGACGACGGATATTAGAAAAATAACATTCTTGTGGCAGTTTTCTGAAATAAAATTAAATGTCAAGCAGCATTGCTCTGTCAAAAGAGAGCAGCAGGGAAACGGGGGTGGTAAAGAAACTCTGCAAAATCCCAGAAATGCTGCTTCGGTACAAACACCAGAGTTTTGCAAACTGAGAACAGGACTGCAAGCGCAAAGCTGTCAGCATGCGTGCTCCTACTCCAGCGCGTTATTGTGGATCAAAACTAGAGATAAGACAGTGACTCAAGGACTCAGCTGGCCAAGACACTCCGAGTATATAAGAGGTGCGAATGAGCCAGGCTCCTGAATGAGCGTGGCTCAGCTCGTCTGCTCCAAAATCCACACAATTATGCAATGATGATTTTTCAGGAGCGTTTAATTTATAACCATTTCCCAGACTTAGAGCGTTCACTTCTTTTGTCCTTGATTCTTCATCATCTTTTAAAGCTTAACTGCTGGTGTGCTGAGCACCCTGCAAGCGCTGCCAGTCAGCACTAAACTTGCACGTTGAAGATTTTTTAGCAAAGAATTATGCAATTTTAATGCGCAGTCAGAGCCCTAATGAGTTACTAAATAAGAAGGGGCCGAACGAGTTGCATCTAAGGGCTTGTCGACACAGGAAATCATCTGAGCATAATGATACTAGTGTAATTATATCAATAAGTTTCCTTGTGAGGCAAGTCCTAACGCATATTTAATAATCAGGTGATGTTTTCACAACTCAAAGCATGTTTTAGCACTGGGCAAACGCAACCTACATTTGTCGATAGGAAGTCTCTCTAAAACCATTTTTCTAAATATATAGCCTCTAAATGGAACTAAAGTGAAGGAAGGAAGCCTTATTTGGAAGCTTTACTTTCAGCTAAGGTTTCTAATATCAGACAGCAGGGCAGCTCTTCCAAATCATCGCTTGGGGATGTTTTCAGATATTGCTGTGCAAGAAAAGATGCACTTTTCAAAGTATTTTAGATAAACTAATTACTTGATACCCAAGTATTTAGTAAAAGAAGGGCAAATTTCATGCTAGCATACAGAATTTTAATTCAATATGCAATTCAATTCTGCAGCATTTGATTTGATCCACCTCACTTGCCAACCCCAGCCTTACAGACAGCACAGACGATACAACCATTGTACGTATTCATTGCTGCCTCCAGGTCAGTTACGGATTCCATCACACAGACGCAGAGAGGAGGCATCGCTCCTTGGAAAAAACAGGGTTTAATAACTTGTCTTCAACTAGGCATCAGCTGTTTTGCCTCCAGAACTGCAGGAAACAAAAAAATGGCAAATGAGTTCATCATGATCAGGTTAAAAAAAGACTAAGACTGGGAAAGGAACAGACACATCTGCTTGAAAAGGCTCTTCCAGCAGCTACTGCAGAGGTGCTGAGTATCATGAACATAGATTAATGCAGGTTGGAAGGGACCAGGTTGACTTGTCCAGTCAAGTTTTGAATATCTTCAAGAACAAAGTTTCCACAATATCTCTTACAACCTGTTCCAGTGTTTGATCACACCCGTGGTAAAATAAACTTGCCTTATACTCAACTGGAGTTTCCTGCATTCCAGCTTCTGTCCCTTGTCTCCTGCCCTGTTCTGGTGCACCTGCCGTAAGTCTGGCTCCATCTTCTCCATAGCTTCCCCGCAAGTAGTTGTAGACAGCCCAAAGATCACCCTTTAGCCTTCTCTTCTTCAGGTTGAACAAACCTAATTCTCCCAGCCTCTCCTGATATGTCATGTGCTGCTACCCCGAGCCATCTTGGTGGCCTGTCACTGGGCTTCCAGACAGGTGATGTCCCCTTTTAGGAGCCCAGCCTTTAGATACAGAACGGGAGACTTGGGGAGGAGACACTCCATGGCGGGGGAAACAGGTTTTCCAGAAATAGTTATTCAAATACTAGTAATAGAAGGAATTCAAGAATGTGGAAAATGGCCAGTACAAATCCTTGCCAGGCTCTGCACAGAGTTCTTATTTATTTTATTTACACATATATATATATATATATATATATATATGGTCACAGCAAGAAAGGGCGTACAGGGAGTTCAGCCTTTTCTTTTTAGGACCCAACTGAAAAAAAAAAACCTTCGGGCTGCCTTCAAGTTTTCTTACAGTCTGAGTTTTATAGAGAAGTTTAACTTTCACACTGGCTTTCTGTTAAGAACCGTTAGAGAAAGATAGGAAAAAGGCTGGCAGTGTTTTCTACGAGATAAGGAAAACTCAAAGCTGCAGCTCATAGTCCCTTGATATTATGGGGGGCAGAAGAGTCTATATGGAACCTGTACATCTGTCTGCTGCTCATTAAGCACGTTTTAGAGTACAGAAACTAGAAGTTCTTCAGTCAAGCTACAGCATTGTTGGATTAGATGATGCACAACAAATAAAGGTAACGGGACTTATCTATTATCCCCAAGAACTCAACAAACCACAAGAAAAGTGCTGGAGGGAAGCAGAAGAAGAGATGATGTAATCAGAAGTTCATTTAAATCTGATATCTGTTACAGCATTATCTTAAATATCAGTTATTGAAGGTTCTTTACTAAGATCTGATTGCCAGAAGATTTCATGAGGTTTTCTCCTAATAATGCATCTTCTAGAAAAAACAGTACTTTGTAAAGCCCAGCATGGCATATAACCTCCAGATAAGCATCTGGAGGAATGGAAATAGGTAAAAAGGGAAAAACAATTCTTCTTACCTTTTTATGCAAATAAAGTATACCTAAGACTACTTCAAACAACTCCTTTAACCACTTGCTGTCTTAGCTATACAAATTAGGCCAATTATACAACTGGGTGGAGGGCTAACAGATTACTAAAGGTAACCCCAGAAAAAAAAAGACGGGTGAGGAGCAGGCAAGCCTGTAAGCCTTATCTATATCCACTACGAGGAATCCGTAAACTCAGTGTAAAAGCCTTATTGCCCTAGAAATCAAGTAAGATCCAGTAAGTTGTACGGCGCCCAAAGTGGTCATTGGACACATCACATTCAACTTCTAAAGTCGCTTTTCCTTTTATTTCGTGGCAAAGTAAAGACATGGTGCTGTTAACAATGCTTTACAACTCTTATTTGTCCAGCGCCACATGGGGTGTCCCTGTTCCCCATTGCATTCAGCCTGTTCCTGTACGTCTCTCAAGTACCTGCTCATTCCAGGCCACCCGTGTCTCCACTTACATTTGGAAGCCAACCCTTAAAGACACTTAGCTCAACTATCGTCTTGCATTCGTCATTTTTTCTGCATGTATTCAATTTCTGTTATTTCTTTTCTCACTCTGACCATGTATAAACTGTGTCTGGACCCCGTCAAGGATTCCTATATGATGTGTTTCACATCATTTTTTGATGGAACCCCTCTCTAAAGGTTCTTCTGGTCTCTCAGTGAGCAGCTAGCACAAGTTCTAACCACGGCACATTGGCGTACGCCAAGGTGGGTTATCAGAGTTAGAGGTGCTTCAATACTGACAAGCAAAAACGGAGAAGCTGTCCTAGTATTTGGTCATATTTTAAGTCCCATGTATGACTATTGAGACATTTAGGAATCCCACTCTGCCAGATTGCTTCTGACGTCTTAGCATTGTAGTATGAAATTAGAAACCTTAACCAGGAGTCAGAGTGTTAGATAAACAGCATTGCCTTCAATCTTGTAATCTCATTACCTTCAGTGGACCTAATCTAGAGATCATTTTTATGAAATAAATGTCACTTACTGCAAAAGAATTCAAGCAATGTTAATTCTCAACTCAATCCTTTTATCTACTGAAAGACATGGCAGAGGGGTTGGACTAGATGATCTTTAAAGTTCCCTTCTCACCCAAACCATTCTAAGATTATTTTGTATGGAATAAATAATCAGTTACAGATCTATAGCTCTCTTGGTTATTCTGGTTACTTTTTGACCCCTGTAAGATAGAGACAGGATTTCTTCATGGTGCCACAAGTGATATGATCCACAGAGACCAGAATCACTCCCAGACATCAATGGTGTGAGTGGGTGTTGCAGTCAGAGATGAAAGGGAGAAGCAAGACATCAATCCAGCTTGCCGTGTAAGTTATGACCACGTTTCAAATAAGAATAGGTGAAAGATTACAAGGGCAAAATGCCAGAGAACTAAAGAGGAAGAGATCAATGCTCCACCAGAAAGCAACAGGTGAGAAACAAAGAATGGTTCTTCTCTCCAGCCCACAAGCTTCTTCTGGACAATGGCAACTTGCAAAAGACAACAAGTGTTAATTTCTTTTTTTTCTCTCCCACATTCTCCTTCCAGCCTAGACCTTCAAAGTTATCCTCCAAATTTTCAAATGCTAACAAGTTCGTTCTCACCACACCACTGGCCACCTGCAAGCAGGACAAGGGGCAGAAGCACCATCAGAGCACACAAGGAGCATACAGAGCATACAGTATCTATCCCTACTGTTAATAAGCGAGGTGGTTTAACTGATTCCTGTACACAAAACTGTACAAAGTACTACCAAAAACCTTAAAGGATGCAGAGAAATGCTTTTAATTACAAACTGCAATGTTGAATTACGTCATCCAAATAGTGAGCCTCAGCCAAACAATGGAGGGGATGCTTATGGCTTACCCACAAGTCAGCAACCAGTTTAAAGTTAAATGTGAAGTCAAACTACAAAATAACTCTGTCTTCAGCCAAACCTCTACTTGATAAAGGGGGAAATGGAGAACATTCTTAGTGCTATTTATCACACTTGACCATAATGATTCATTCACTTTTCCATACCTTAGAAAATGATTAACTAATTCCAGATGCCTTTTCTAACAATTTAAAGTAAAGAATGTAATAGGATTTTCTCCATTCATAAAGAGCAATGCCTCCATTCAATACAATCTCTGTTCTTTGCCACTCTAAAAGGCCTATGTGGTGAATAGACGCACCTATGAGGGGAATAAAGACACCCACTAGGATCTATTCTCCCTTCATGCTGCTTCTTCCCTAGAGAAGGCAAGACCAGAAAGATCTGTATTCTTCATCCCATGTTACTCTTCCTTTATCCCCCTTATGTTTGCTGAAATACTGCATTTAGGTTAGGAAAGAAATGTGGCTTCCCCTCCTTCTGTATTAGTTGACGGCATAGGTATGTATGAAACAACACAACCCAGCCTCCATATTTTTAGGTCACTGGTAGGCTGGTAAAGTGTGACTTCTTTATCCATCAGTACTGACTCTTCCAATAATATTTATTTCAATGCACAGACTGAAACTTCCATTTAACTATTCGGTGTGAATATCAAACGAACAAGCACTTGCATTCAGTCCCAAGGACAGCACAGAGTCATTCCAGCTAGTGCCAGGCACAGCACCGAGCTCAGCGAGGGGTCCTCAGCCCCAACCCCCCGCCCCCACATTAAATACTTCAACTTCTTCAAGTACACACTTCTGTCTTTGCACACACAAACAGCCACCAAATAACACCATTATACTGTACACCTCCCTAGGACACTCCATTCCCTCTGTAACTCGAGATCTCAGTATGTTGTAGATTTTTTTCCCCTCAGAAATAGTAAGAACTGGTCTGTATATCATAGCTCACAAACGGACCCTGGAGAGACCAAGTGACCCGAACCAGAGTCACAGTTCTCAGCACAACGTTGCTCCTCCAACCTCTCTGGCAACACCTTTCCCTTCCTTCTCCTTCCTTGCCATTACACCCCATGCCTCACCTCCGGCCTTCTATATTATTAGAGACATTAGGGCCCCCATGCACACAAGCTCCACTAAGCCTAACGAGCCCTAACAGCTTAGACTTTACTCTGTTGCCGCTGACATGTCTTTCTAGTGAGCTGTGCCTCACCAGCTGGAAACTGGTGCCACAGAGGCCCCAAACCCCCATTCTCTCTGGTATTCACATTGTATACAATTTAATGAAAAACAGAAATTATTTGTCCTCAGCTTATTAAAGAAAAAAGCTAGGAGGGCTGTATTTTGTGCTGTACCTTTGCAAGCACATCCATACCCCAACAGACTTTGGCTGGCAGTATTTTTGTGTAAAATCTAAAGATAAAAAAATCTAAGTTGTCTTCATACCTAAAATATTTTTTTCAATTTATAAAACTCAACTGTTGAGCTATAACTCTGAAGCAGTCATGCTTTCCTTGAAAAAGAAATCTTTCCCCATACCCACAATGGATTAATCTACAAAAACATGAACACTCTCATGGCTTAGTTTCAAAATAGAAAATTCACAGTTAGGAGCTGAGGTTATGCTTTATTTTATCATTTTAGGTAGTGGAAGCAGCTGTAGGAGCATCTTTAACATGCAAGAGATCCAACAGTATCTACTGCGGTTTCAAGAGATAGGGCTGTGGTTTTTCAGCATCGCTGAAAAGAGAGGCAAAATGCAGGTTCCTAATAATGGAATAACTGAGATATGACGAGAGCGTAGGCTTTCAGCAGAACTCCCCAGTGAGAATTTTTTTTTTTCCTATTACATCACGGGGTTTTTTTTCCTCCACCTGCTTCTTGTAAGCAACTTAAGTTCTCATATTAGGTGATACAAACCAAAACTCAACTGTGGCACTGTGCCACCCCAGTCGTGACGGCAACAGCATGGGAGGAGACAGCAAATAATGGCATCTCACTAGAGGGAGATCCAAATCCCCACAGATATTTTTTTTTTCGCTGGAAATAATTAATTTTCTCCTGCAGCGTCACTATCAAAACTTTACTCCATGTGGCACTCAGTCCTGTAAATTTCCATTTTTGGTCTGTGCATTATTTTAAGGGCTCTGTGAAAGGTAAATTAAAAAAAAAAAAAAGGCCCATACAAGTTTCCTACAGAGTGGCCTATACCTCCACTGAAATTTTACATTAAAGGGGATTTGAAAGTCAGAAACAATTAGAAAAAAAATAATCGCTACTGTATTCTAATCACATAACGAGACCCAAACAATAAAGCTCCACTTCCTTGCCCCGGTGGGAAGTTTCCTCCTTCTGAATGAAGCTCTCACTTTTTAAAGAACACACCCTTATGCAAATATTCTGAATCCATACGAAGTATTCCTAAGCATTGCTTCATTAAACGCTGAAGCTCTTCCTAAAAAGAAACATACCGGTTTACCAAGACATTCATTCTTCTGTATTGTCATTTCTACATGAACTGGGGTTTCTTCTCTACTTTATTTTTGTTTTGTTTGCGGTTAGAAGGGTTGGTGGTTTTTTGGGTTTTCTTTTTAAACCTATGTCTCTCATTAACTTTCTCAACAGAAATATTCAAGTTAGAAGAGCTGAGGTTGACAAATTCTAATGTTTGACAAACCATACATTTCACCGGCAGTTAAAAAGCACAAACAAGGAAACCCCTGCTCTCCCAAAGTCTTGTCCTCCATGTGGAGGCAAACGAAGATTTCGGAAACGATGGAGGAGTATGATGGGGCAAGAGAGCACAACCAACAGAGGGACCAATAAAAAAAAAAAAAACCAACAAAACAGTAGAAAGGGAGCATTCACTGCAAACCACAAGTCCTATGAAAGGACAATGAAATAAGTGCATTATCTAAGGATAAATGAAGCCAAGAACACAGCAACATTTAGATAGGAATTTACCCTCTGTATGAATAGACGCCTGTCCTTTAACAGTAAACACTTGCTAAACAAGTTTCAGAAGGTATATAACGAGGCCGTAGTAATAATTATGTTTTAAAGCATTATTCATCTACATGACAAGTTTAACTTCAAACAATTTTTAGATTGATCTAGCTAAGCCAGTGAAACCTCCCCTCTTGGGAACTCTTCTAAAATTGGCTTATTTAAAATAAATCTAAATTAGCAGATCCACACACTTCCTACTACTAAATTAAAATTTAAATTTTATTATTTTCTCACATTAATAAGCTCTAATATAAATTTCATGACCGAACTAAGAATACAAAAAAAAAAAAGCACCAGTAAGACAAAAAGTTCTAAAGCTCCAATCTGTGACATTAGCAGCTCAAACAGAGCCACCCACAGTATCTAACACCGCCTGCCAAGTCAGCTCCTCGTCTGGCCAAAAAAGAGTTGCTTTTTTTTTTTTCTAGACTATATACAAAATCATCAATTTGCTTCCCTATACGCAAATCCGTGCTGTAACACCAACATAGTTTCAAAAGTGTATTTCCAAGGTCCCCAAGATGACATGCTGAGATCAGTTATCCTTCAGACTTACACATATTTTATGGAATTATGGGTTATGTGATTTAACTCTTCACACAGGTGAAAGCTAACATTAAGCATTTTCTCCACGTTCCAATTATAAAGCAATTTGTACAAGGGAATGCAATGAGCTCGTTGCCAGAAGATCTGTTAGGGAAGACATGCGGGGCCCAAAACAGTGCAGATGTATGTAGTTATCCTGTATCTCTGAAAAGTTAAATATTTTAACACTTCTCTCCGAGACAGAGACTTTCACAACTGCGGAGCTACTGTGGCATATATTAACACTGGCACCCAGGCCTTAACACCTTCACTTCAGGCCGTAATAAGCTCACATACAACTTGAGCTGGTATAAGACAGAATGAGCACCGAAAGAGCAGCCCTGCCTTCACGCAGCTGTTCAGTCTGCCCTGTGCGTTATGAGTGTTCCTGCAGAGAAGGAAAGCAGTTAAAACTAGCTAGGAGAGGAGAGAAAGGCAAGGAATGAGAGGGACTTAGTTTTAGTTGGGATCAGTCCGCCCAAGAGTGCACAATGCAGCCTCCCACACTAACGCCTGCACGACCGTTTCTTTTGCAGCAGGGATAGATTAGGCTGGTTTAAGATGAATGTAAAACTACAGGCTGATGCATGGACAGTTTTTAAATCTACTTTCAGCAACACAGAGTTTTATTTTTCAGTTGCCTGTTTGATGAAGTTTGAAGGGAGACTAAAACCTACAGCAAAAACAAAACACAACTCAGCAGCACTGGCAAAAAAACAGAAGAGGATAAACAAATTATAGTAGGAGAGAGTGAACTACTCTGGCCACATCTGTGATTAAAAAAAAAAAAAAAAATCTATTTCACAACCCAAATAGAAACAGAATTTGGCAGCACTGTGGACAGCTCAATCAGAACTGAATTCAAAAGACAACACCGATGGCAGCAGAAAAGAAAAACATCAAAGCAAGCTTCGGACTGACTTGATTATGTCATTATCAACGGTACTTTCCCACCTTCTATCATAGTACCATCCCAGCTTCTATCTTGGCTGTGTCCAGTTTTGTAGGTCACATAGTTTTTAAAAAAAAACCCAAAACTTATCTTTCTAGAAAGCCTGGGGATCAGGTACCACATGGCTTCGCAGCTGCGGCAAAGTTATAAAGAAAGATATTTAGGAGAAATATTTTTCCTTAATGCAAAGGGAGACTACAGAAACAGATGAAATAACACTCATACTACAACTTTTTATTTAAAAGCACTAAGTTTACTCTGAAAAGAGAATAGTAAAAGCAAAACAAATTAAAATGGAGAAGTTAAAAATGAATTGCACTAACCTATGGTGCTCGCTAAACACACTGAAAGACACCACCTACTGAAACAGTCGCAAGTATACAAAAACACGGGCATCACCTCAGCCTGAGGATTAAAACAAGCACTTCCTGGACAGTACTAAAAAGTCTCTTTGAAGCACTACTTCTTAGAAATGGCTACTAAAGAGAACTGTGTAGTAACAAATGACAACTCTCCTGTAAGACATGAGATACACTACACAAGTCCAATCTATCTGGGGATGATGCCATTCAGGTCTGCCTTTTCGCAATTTTGATAGCATAAAAAGTATAAGGAAACATTTAAATTCAAATTGGGGTATTACAATAAATAGCAAAAGAAAACACAAAAAAAACCCCTTGCACCGAGTTGGAAAGTGCTGCACTTCCCTAGTCAATAGGGTAAGAGATACTTTACATTCTAGTGGGCTGCTTTGTGTGCACATCAGAAAGGATGCACGATACTAAAGCAAATTAATTGGACAATGCGTGGAACAGATCCCGACCCACAGCCATTACAGTTAAAACTCTGTAATATTTTCCACCAGCTATTTTTTTTTCTAATTCATAACTTACCAAAAATAAAATACTGGAGGCTGACTTTCTTAATTTTCAAATTTAGTAATATTTTCTGGTAGTCTGAGTATTAGAAATTCCGTCACTAAAATTATGACCACGTATTCCGCCAAAACTTGAAATAAGGGAGGCAATACACAACGAAATTTTCATGAGTCTTACAAGTTTGTAAAGCTATTGTCAGCACATGCTTAGCCAACATTAACAAGACTTCTATTAGGCATCTAAAGTTCCCAATTAGTTATAACTGCCTATGTTTGCAAAGTCCATTGAGCAGTTAGAAGTTTACTGCGTTCATTGACTTGATTCCTGCAATTTCTGGAAGGCCAACAGTATTTAGAAGGGCTGCTTTCTGAAATGGAAAAATCCTTCCTTCCTATACTGTTCAAAGTAGGCAGAAGAACAGACCATCATATGATAACTTAAGGCATATTTTCTTTTATAGAGTTGAAACATTTAACTCCCTTTCCCACCCTTCTGTGAAACAGAGGAAGACTAGTGGTAACAGCAGTGCGAGAGGGTATACAAATTATGAAAGCGGCACTTTCCTGGAAGTCAGGAAAGTTTGGCTGTTCCTCTGTACTCTTTCAATATACATTACAACACACCAAGCACGTATGAGTACACGATGATTCTGCAAACATGAAAAATATCAAGACAAAGTAAAAATCAGTGTACAAAATCCCATGTAACTGCAGTTTCAGCAAAGTAATCCCTGCTGAAAAACATGTTTCACTTTTCATATAGCAAATAGTATACTCCAGTTCACTAAAGAAAGGAGAAAGTTTTGGTTCACATGTATGACAACATCAATTATCTTTTCATCAAATGACTAACTCATCTTTAAGCCACCTTAAGACTACACAGCCAGCTGAAGCAACACAGTAATACGCAGCCGTCGTCTTCTTTAGGGAAATGTATTGGCCATGACAAAAATACGCTTGAAAAAGTTACACTGCATTTTGTAGTTTGTAACGTTCTCAAATGCAATCTAAATTTAAGGAAAAATTCTTACACAAAAAGGAAGAGAGCTGAAGCTGTACATTAAGTTCCCATTTCCTCTTCTATGTATGGCAGCTTACAATGAATTTCAACATAATTTACTGCCTAAAATTAAGCCAAAGAAACTGGGCAACTCTAATACCAGCAGAGCTAGTACAGTAAGAGCAGGTCCAGATCCATCCCCAAAACACAAAAAGCCTTTCTAAGAAGAGAAGGGCAGACCCTTGAGAGAAGGTACAAAGGAGTTCTTGCTGTTACTGGAGCACGAGCTAAGAGGACGCTGGTGGAGTTAAATTCCATGATATGAAGATGTTGCCATTTCTGACACGGTAAGAAAGGCACAAGCACAACCTTCCCTGCACCACACTTTAAGACTAAAGAGTCCTAAAGAAAATCAACACCCAACCATCACATATCTTCAAGAAAATATACGGGAGTTAAAAAGAAGTACACACACTGAAAAACAAGAAAGACTTAGAAGTTTCAAGAGTCTATTAACAATTTTAAAAAGTTAACTTAAAACTAAACGCCAAGTGAGAAAATAACCTTTGTTTCACTAGTTTGATAGTTCAAAGTTGTTTCTTGTGCAAGGAAAAGAAGTTTATATTTTACATGCAAAGTCGTAACTCCCTTCACAAACACACTCTTTTTCAGAGCGCTTCAGCAATAAATTAAGACCTTGAGTAGCAAGCAAAAATCAAATATCCTTTCAAAGAATAAAAAGACAATCTATAGTATGCAAAGTTCAGAATTTATAAACATATGAATACCAAGCAGTGTATGTTACAGAAGTTTAGGCAAGTTTTAATCAATTCTTTAAACTAAATTACAGTAATTTTATTATGCTGCTTTGACATTTTTCTGTCCTTCTAGAAACATCTTCCAAAACATAGCAGTATCAAACTTCTTTTTCTTAAAAAAAACCCCAAAAACATATCTCTTATTTTTTCAGGTTTTTTTTTACTTTTCACCGTTTCTTGAAGGCAAGGAAAAACTATATGGGTGCAGTGTTTCAGCAAATTCAACAAGAAGTGAAGAACTCAAACAGTATTTGGGAAAAAGGAACAGGGATCATAGGTTTCCTAACCACAAAAACAGTGATTTCACGATGTCCTCCTCTAGTATAAAAAAAAATCTTACTCCCAATGTAACAGCATGTTTGAACAAAGTTTCCACATTCAGCAGCAATTTTTTGAAATTAGTCAGATATGGCCTCCTAACTTGCTTTATACTGTTTCCAGAAAAAGAATTAAGATTAAAATAGCAAACCCTGTGGCAAATTGAGCGATTACGCTGGCAGGAGGCCAGCACCACAGGCACCCTCGGAATGGGGTTGGCTGCGGTGTCCAGTTTGGCGAGGGGAGCTGGAAGAGCAAAGTAGCTTGTACGCATCGGCAGCATTCGGAGAAGCAAACGGCGGCAAGATCTAAGTTACAGGAGATATGAATGGAGCGTTTATGCGGTGACAAGGATGTGCTGACAGACATGTAGAGGCTGGAGTTCTTGCGCATTCACGGCAGCTGTGGCTCAGTGAATGGTTGTAAACCACACTTCTTGCTCACTCCTCGGCACAGGATTTCAGCGTACATTCATTTTATAGGTATCAGATTAATGTATGGAAGGGGACTTTCACTGGCAGCTCGCAAGCCACACGTAGTCTTACACAAGACATCCCGCTGACAGTCCCTATTTCCAGACAGGTTCACAGTACAGCCATACTCTCCTAAAAGACTCTACTCGAATGCCCTGCCTTATGATTTGGTGTGGAGCAGCAAGCCATTTGGGCTGCTAGAAGCCACTGGGCTGCTAAGGCTCTCTGTGGATGATTTCACAGGAAGGAAACGGAGCGCCTCGCAACGTGGAGAACAACTTGCAGCTCATACCCCAGAACAGACACCGTCACTGCCCAGCTCTGCGTACGGGGAAAGGGCTGAGCCACAGAGATAAACTAGGAAGTAAACAAGAGAGAAGATGAGCTTGACTGGAGGGAGCAGAATAGCAGGAGCCTGAGACACTTGTAGCAACCTAGGACTCGGTAAAAGTATAGTGGTGGTTTTATCAAGACCACGAAGAGGAGGTTTTTCCAGTACGGAAAAAATACCCTTACACACTGAACGTGGGTTCTTGATGCTAAACAGCAGCCACCAACGCTGGTGCTATGGAAGTAAGATCATTCCAAGCGAAAGGGAGTGTGGTAGGATCAGACAGGGAGCACAGAAAGGAAGGTAGAGACACTCTTATGTGTAAAACTACTCTCAGCCCATAGATTGGCAATATTTTCAAGGATTTAGCTCCTTACGTATAGCTTTGGAAAAGATGCATCAATAGGAGGTGAACATAACAGCCTTAGCAACAACAGTACAATTTGAGCACCATGAACAGCCGTAAACTGAAAGCATACCTGTACCTGAGCATGAGAACCTGACACTAAAAGCCAGCAAATGATTAAATCAATAGTTATACACAGTTACTGGTACTGAAATCTGCAAATGATGTTATACATGAAACCAAAATCTTGAACATCAGTCTGGATTCACACAGCTACAGAGACCTATCTTCCTGTTGTGCCTAGTAAAAGCCTTCGTGCACTGTAGAAAGAAAAGCAAGAAAGTAAAAACACGAGCTGTACTTTAAGAGGAAAACAATCATCCAGACTGTCTGTCTTGATTCTTGTGCCTTCAAGAGAATCAAATCAAAGAAAAGAAGCCAGCACCTAACTGTGGATCCTAAGATGTAAATGCTCTTACAGTAGAAGCATTCATAAAAGTTGCAGTAAAAGACATCTCAGCTACAGGTCCCACGTTTCACTACACTACTCTTTGCTAGATTATCCCTCTAAGGCAAAAGATTTTATGCAAAACTGTTGAGAAAAGTAACATAAAATAAAGTTCCATTTATTTTGAAACTTTTCTATACGGAAAGTAGGTACCAGTCACCCAAACACCATAGTTTCTAGATTAGAAAAGAATCCTCACCACAGAAACAGCCTATCACTGAAAAGAAAAAAAAAACACCGTTGTGTTAACTGCACAAACTTCCACAGCACCCGTGTATCCTTCCCCTAAATAATATTAAAAGTCCCTGAGCGAGACGGTAACCTTTCTTCTCTCCACATTCATCGTTCCTTTGCGCCCAGATTTCATTCCACCACGGCGACTGAAGACACCTAACTAAACCGATAACCTCTTCCAGCCCTACCCGACGCGTGGATACGGTTTCTCTCCCGCTAAACAACACAAACTAACTCGACACAGCCGTCGGCGAACCCGCCGTGAGCAAAGCCCGGCCAGAGCGGCCTGAACCGCCGGTATCCCGGGAGGATGCGGCGGCTGCGAGGATCTGGGCGGGAGGAAATGGAGACCCCGGTCCGTGCCGCGCTGCCAGCAGGAGGCCGAGCTGGCAGGAACAGCCGAGCGTCGGCCTGGGGAAGGCGGCACGTAGCGCACAGCCGAGGGGACGAGGTCGGGCCGGGGAGTGCGTCTGTGTGGGTGTGGGGGGGGAATCTCCGCCATCTCCCACCACCCCCAGCAGCCACCGCAGCCGCGAGGGGAACCCCTCGCCCGGCAGAGGGGTGCAGCCCCCTCGCCTCAGCCCCCCTCCGCCGCCTCAGGGCTCCCCCCCGCCACCGTTCCCTCAGGCCGGGGCCAGCCCCCCGCCGGCGGCAGAGGGAGGGGAGAGGAGGGCAGGGGAAGGCGACCCTCCCCTCAAAGGGGCCTCCGGACACGCAGGCTGGCTCGCCGAAGTGGCGGCGGCAGCCTGACCCCTCCTTCCCCCGTGAGGGCGGCCGGCGGCTGCAGCCAGGCCCAGGCCGGAGCGGGAGGACGTGGGGGGGGGGGGGGGGTATCGTGCCGCCTCCCGCCCTGACAGACCGCCGCGTGCGCCAACGGTCACCCCCCTCACAGACACCCTCTCACAGGCATCCCCTGCTCACAGATACACGCACACACAGGGCCACCGAGCTCCAACCCCGCCGCCCCGAGGGAGGAAGAGAAACTCGTTCCGGCGGGCGGCCCCCCCCGCCCGGAGGATGGAAAAACCGGCCGAAGCCTCACCGGGTCCGGCGGAGGTGGCTCCCGGGTACATGTCTCCGTGTGCGGCGGAGGAGGCGGCGCCTCTCTCCCGGTCCCTACCGCGGCGGCAGCTCCAGGGGAGGAAAGGGGAGGGAGCCCGAGCCCCGGCTACGCTGTGGGGGGAAGGAGGAGGAAGGGGAGGGGAGGGGAGGGGGAAGGAAAAGAAAAGGGGAAAGGAGGGGGGGGGAAAAGAAAAGAAAAGAGGGAGGAGGGCCGGGCCGACGCCGGGAAACCAGGTTACTCGGCGGCACTGAGGAGCGGGGCGGTGGGTGGGGAGAAGGGAGGAGCCGCGGGGTCACGGGGAAGGGGCGCTCCGCCCGCCGCCACCGCCTCCTCCTGCCCGCCGCCGCCTCCTCCTGCCCGCCGCCGCCTGAGGGGCCCCGCTCGCCGGCCGGGCGGTGGGCACGGGCCGAGCCCAGCACCAGCAGCCTACCCTCCGCTGTTGGAGCCCAGCACGGCTCTGCCGCCTCCTTCTGCTCCCCCGCACGAATCTCATCCGCTGGATCCGAGCGGCTCTGCCCCAGCCCTGCCCTCCTTGTGCTTTGCTCTTCTTACAGCCCGGCAGCGTGGTCAACCAGACACCGACCGTGTGTGCCAGGTGCCTTTCTAGGCCCTGGGGTCAGCCACCACCATGAACGTTGGTACGTTTTTTACCAAGCCTCTGCCTTAGGCAGGAGCAACCTCAACAGTTTTGGGCCCCTCGCTACAAGAAAGACACTGAGGTGCTGGCGCAGGTCCAGAGAAGGACAACGGAGATGGTGAGGGGTCTGGAGAACAAGTCTTGTGAGGAGTGTCTGAGGGAGCTGGGGGTGTTCAGCCTGGAGAAGAGGAGGCTGAGGGGAGACCTTGCTCTCTACAACTACCTGAAAGGAGGGTGTAGAGAGGTGGGGGTTGGTCTCTTCTCCCAAGTGATAGGACAAGAGGAAACGACCTCAAGTTGCACCAGGGGAGGTTTAGACTGGATATTAAGAAAAATTTTTACACTGAAAGGGTTGTCAAGCATTGGAACAGGCTGCCCGGGGAAGTGGTTGAGGCACCATACCTGGAGGTACCTCAAGGTAGACAGGTAGACGTAATGCTTAGAGATGTGGTTTAGTGATGGTTTTTGTCAGAGTTAGCTTGATGGCTGGGATGGATGATCTGAAAGGTCCCTTCCAACTTAGGCAACTCTGTGATTGTATATGTGTATGCTGCAGCCAGGACTGCTAGAGACTTGTTCCATCTTTCAGTGAGACCTTGGAAAACACTAAGCTCTCCCCTACCTCTCCTTCAAGGCAGTCTGCCTGGTTATGCATGTTTAAAAGGGATGCTGGAACGGCATCAATATTGCACATACTGCTTGATCTTGAATGCCATGTTTACTTGAAAATTGGATTTGATTGTTTAATTTCTTTTCTTCCTCCCCAACGCCCTATGAGTCAAAAGGCAACGCTGCTGTGAAAACCTCAGATCAGTCACCTCGTGGATCTCACTCCACAGCACATCCACTTTTTGTTGTATCTATGAAACCCAGATGTGGTGTGGTACCTTACTGTCTTGTACAACCAGATAATCTCTGGCCCTACGTATGTCAAGTTTAGTACCGGGGAATACCAACAAGCAATAACGTGAAAGAGGCATGGTATTGGTCAATCTGATGCACTGAGGCCCAGGACATATTCGTCATGATATGGAACTGTCATTATTTTGCAGTCACCTCATTGGTACCTCTTCCTTTCAGAAGGAGAAAGTGTGAAAAAAAATCTTAAACCTGCTGAGGAGGCAAAGAGCAAGTTACTGATGCTTGTTTCCACCAGAAAGTGTTACCTACAGAATTACGCTATAGGAGCTATGATCCACGCTTTCATTCACCTGCTCCATTTTGATGTGTAAGCCTTTAAAAAAAATAACGCTGTTCTCATCCCAGAACAGTCAAGCCCCTTCAAAGTCAACTGAATTCCACTGAACTCCATCAGTAAATATTATCTGCCAAGGGACGAGAGTGAACATACTGCTCGTATGGTTCGTCAAACCAATTAATACCCTCTTTCATCAGTTCATCTCTGAAGTGATATAGAAGCATCTCACTATTCCAAAGTTACATCAACTATATGTTTACTCTTCCCTTTGGGTCATACTTGCAGATATTCAAGGGTTGGTATTAACAGCTCAGCTTTCACTTCAAGTCTACTGTTCCTGAAACCATTGTCACCACTGGAGTTTCCACTGGAGTTGCTGGAAAGTAAAGGTTTACCAGTAACTAAAAAAATAAAGGACAAAATCATGGGTCAAATTTAGTTCTAGAGTAAAGCCAAGTAAGTCTAGCAAAATTATATAGATAAACTTTGAAGATAGACTTGCCAAGGGAGCTGGCAAAGGGGTTGCTCTTTCCCCTCTCTGAAGAGTTGGGTAATATTTTTGCACAACCACCAAAAATTTCTGGTTTCTGCTATATAACCTTGCTAGAGGCTGAAAGAGGCGGGAGGGGGGATGAGGGGGTGGTAGAAATCCCCCAAACTAAGAGCCTAAGATAACTAAAGAGAGTTATCTGAAGCAACTTTGGCCTTTCTGCTCTATTAGATAGTATTAAATGCTGAGGTGATGGGGAAAACCATGCACTCCCTGTTATCAACTTTTTTTTTTTATTCTATATTTAAATCAATCTCTTCAATCTGATCAGGAAGGTAACTCCCTCTAACATTACACATACCGCTGTGCCTGTTAGAGCTTCTGCATTTAAGTACAAGACAGCATAAAAATACACCGATGGGTTTCTAGAAAAGTCCACCTGACTAATTTGGTCACCCTGACGAGCAGCACTGCAGCTAACCTCCATCAGATCACATTCATAGACACGTGGAGTAAGCCCAATACAGACTTCCAGGAAAGTGGTTCCTATAGATGGACAAAAAACCCAAATTCACTGAGTGTTGGACACATAACCACAGAAAATTCTGTCTCACCTTTCCACATCATTTTGCTTGTGAAATCCTGCCCTGAAAGCAGCAGCCAGTGGAGCTTACATGCTGAAGGGATGTACCGACATGGAACTTCATCAGATACCTCACACAATTGGAAAAGAAAAAAAAAGAAGTAGATTATGGTACTCTGCTAGCAGTTTGAAAATAGCAAGCTAACAAGCAACAGGAGATAGGTGAAATCTAAGGGGAGGTTTCACAACACAATGAACACGTATCCCACACTTCTCTTGGGCTCCACAGGATTCTCTGCAATTGATTTCAGAAATTCCCTGGAAAACAGAAATCCCGAAACCAGCAATTAATACCTGGAACACCGTAGAGTGCAATATACTCGTATTGATTTGAAGCTGATTTTTGTGGATTTAGCACTTCCTAAGCAAAAGGGCTTATCGCTGTGTATACATGCCTGCAGACTTGCACAATCAGTCAAATAATGGAGTTAAATAGTTTTATTTCGGCACTGTTTTCTCGTGTAAAAGTCCTGCTGTTCCTGCAGGCTGTTTTCATGCTACTGCACACTTGCAGCAGCATTTCTGTGTTACTGAGGAAAGGAGAGTCACAGCTCTCTTCTACCTCTGTTCTTGAAGTAACAGGACGCACGCTCATTTTGCGCCGTGTCACTCGCTTTATTTCTAATGCTTTTTGTCACTGACAATTGACGTTTTGGAGCACAGCGAAACCTAATTATGTCTCACCGGGCAATTTCACCCCAAAAAAGACCTCAGTTTTTGAAAAGGTTTGCTTTGAAAGAGTGTTTTGAAAGCTCTATAAACCCATTCTTTTTTGCATGCTTTTTATATCCTATATCAATGATTATATAGTAGTATAAGAAGAACTGCTTAAACACTTAAAATCAGGTTTCTCTAAAGAAAAAAACTGAGTGACTGTTCAACATAATGCCTACTGTAACTGCTGGATTTCAGGATGACATTTCCCAGAACTGATATCTCTCAAGGAAGTAATTATTAGTTTTGAAAAACTGATCATTTTCTAATAATTTTGGAAGTAAAGATGGTATTTAGGAACAGCTTTTAAAAATCATTTGTATCAGCAGGAGCAATCTGGGGAAAATATTTTGTATACAAATAGGCTAATGACAAATGATATGGCTTTTCTTTTGATGAGAAAACATACATTGATCTTGCTAGGTAACAATCCTTCCCTTTGTAAACTAAATTAATTTTAAAAAACCCCACAGTTTGTAAATGTCTTTTAGTCTTTGGTAACAATGACACAGTGGCAAAAAATTTTACTCGGAGCAGAAAGATGTAAATTTTATTCTTGAATCTGTGGGGATTTAAGCTTATATTTTCCAGCTCTCAACTGGCCTAACTTTTAAGATATTATCCTGGAGTGCGTGCATTAGACTTCTCACATAGTCTCTGTTCTGCTTTGCATAAGAATATAAAATGAGTGAGATCAGGACAAGAGAGAAGACGACCACAACTCTGTGATCTAATGTGTTCACATGGTTACAAAGACTTTGAGGGGTCTGGTCTCCTCCCCGGGGACTGTTTATTATTTTACAATTACTGATTTAATCACAATTAATCCATGCTAGAGGGACCAAAAGCTGATTATTTTTTTCTCTCCTCAACTAGATGACTGTCCTAATTGCTAAGGTACAAAACCATACTTGATTTGTTTTGCCAAATTAATTGCAATACTTATTTATTAAAAAAAAACCCAAACAACACAAACCAACCCAAAATATTTATTATTATTAGATTACTAACTTCAGTTCACTCAAGAAAGACTGAACTTTTCTAGGTGGTCAAGGCCAACAATACAAGTAAACACTTATGCAGACGATGCAGCACCACCTATTGGGGGTATGTTAGGTATGCCGATTATTACAGTTTTAAGTAGTGACAGAGTTTTGTTCTCTGTGTAAAAACCTAGTTATCAAAAACGAAAACCCAGCTAGGGAGAAAAGTAGTTTCCAAAAAGAGGATAAGGGAAGCAAATACTGTACTGGAGACTGTTCATAAACAAACGTGGAGAAAACAGCTTAATGGTCTATAGCTGCTTTGTCAAATCTAAAAAAAAAACCAAAAACCTCACCAGACTCAACAGGGCACAGTAGGAGCAACTCCAAAAAACAGTGGAAAACATTTGCATGAGGGGGTGACTGCTCTGGTTAACAGCACATAACTCAAACAGATCAGGGCAAGCCGATTATCTACCAACACCTTCCCTCCCTTGGGAGTCGGAAAGACTTTAACCCATTGCCCAAAGGCACCCAAAGCTGAAGGTGTTGGCATGAATCATAGCCTCATTTAGTTTGAAAAGACCCTTAAGATTATTGAGGCCAACTGTTAACCTAACACTGCCAACTGCACCACTAAACCGTGGCCCTCAGCGCCACATCTACACATCTTTTAAATACCTCCAGGGATGGACACTCAACCACTTCCCTGGGCAGCCTGTTCCAATGCTTGACAACCCTTTTGGTGAAGAAGTTTTTCCTAATATCCAATCTAAACCTCCCTTGGTGCAACTTGAGGCCATTTCCTCTTGTCCTATCGCCTGTTACGTGGGAGAAGAGACCGACCCCCACCTCTCTACACCCTCCTTTCAGGTGGTTGTAAAGAGTGAGAAGGTCTCCCCTCAGCCTCCTTTTCTCCAGGCTGAACACCCCCAGCTCCCTCAGACACTCCTCACAAGACTTGTTCTCCAGACCCCTCACCATCTCCGTTGCCCTTCTCTGGACGTGCTCCAGCACCTCAGTGTCTTTCTTGTAGCGAGGGGCCCAAAACTGGACACAGCACTCGAGGTGGGGCCTCACCAGTGCCGAGTAGAGGGGGACGATCACTGCCCTAGTCCTGCTGGCCACACTGTTCCTGACACAGGCCAGGATGCTGTTGGCCTTCTTGGCCCCCTGGGCACACTGCTGGCTCATATTCAGCCGGCTGTCGACCAACACCCCCAGGTCCTTTTCTGCCCAGCAGCTCTCCAGCCACTCTGCCCCAAGCCCGTAGCGTCCATGGGGTTGTTGTGGCCCAAGTGCAGGACCCGGCACTTGGCCTTGTTGAACCTCAGACCATTGGCCTTGGCCCATCGATCCAGCCTGTCCAGATCCCTCTGTAGAGCCTTTCTACCCCGTTAATGATGATCAACAACCTGAAGTACATTAGTGTGGCTAATTGCTAAAACCAGGAGATATGGGCAATTGTATAGCCAAATTAGGATTCTGCCAGGGCCAATGAACAATTTAGACCATTTGCATGGTTTAAACACGAAAAAAATAATGAACTACTGAAGAAAGAAAGGGAACTGTACAGAGATAAAGGTGGACTCTATCTATTGTAACTACCTGATACAGCTTATTTACTTTTAAGTCCTCTCACTGTCATACAGTGATTGCTTTTAGGAGATAATGGTGTCTATACGGAAGATGAAAGTGATTCTGGGCAAGACAAAGCCCATTTAGAGGCTCAGGGAATCTCACCTTTCTTTTTTTTTCGGTCAAGCAGTCATATCTTTTCTCCTTTTTGGGCATGCAAATGACTTTACTACCTGCTGGTCTTATACTTGGCGAAGTTTTTAACTTATGTATTGTTTCATGTTTTGAAATGTTGTTTTCAAGTCAGTAGACTTTGCCATTTCACTTACCCTATTTGTTCTTGCTTCCTTAGTATGGCGTCACAATACAACGCAGTTTTTTAGAACCACAGAACAATCACTATGCAGACTTTAATGCTAGTTTGTTTTGAAGCCACGTCTCATGCTGTGATGTGTAAGTGTGGGATAACAGCAAGGGCCCTGAAACTATGGGTGCAGGCAGAAGGCAAAGTCCCCCAAACCATCAATAACTTATGGTCAGGTATTGGTCATTGAAAAAGAGCAGCCTTTATTGCTGGGAAAAGGCTCTTTTAAGAAAGGAAGAGTCACCTCGGTTCGTCCGCACCTTGGTGATGTTCTCCTTTCTTGGCTGGTAAGTAATGAACAAGCATATCCAGCCAAATCTCTGCCACTGCTCTTTGCCATCCTCTAAAGTGTAAAATTTCCACCTCAGGGATGTTTCATACCCAAGTTACTTGTTTTGTTTATCACGAAGACACTCCTGTGCTATCCTGTAACAGCTTGCTAGCAACACAATTTTATTATCGTCCTAAACCAGAACATCGGTTTTCTGTACCGAGTCCCAGTAACTCACCACCCTGGAATTAACTCACTATTGTAGAATACGCAGGAGCATGTACACTTTTTTTTTTTTTTTAAGCCCCCATCTATTTGCTAAAAATTCATCTAGAATGGAGACTGTTCTGCTCCGAAAGGATAGCAATGTGTTAAATAGAGTGTACAAGGTATAGACAGTTACAGGATCAGAGGTGAAAAGCACATACCACTGCAGATTTCTAGACCTTACCCCTTGGAATTCAGCTTTATTAGCCGGCAATCCCAACTGGATAGTTAGGCCTCAAAAAGCTTTGGGAAGCAGTAAAACTGGGTTTTTTTATGGTTCTTATTACATAGTGATTTGTTTTCATCATATATTTATTCCAAGCCCCTACAGAGCAGCCGTATCAGTGTCACTCAACAGATGCAGCAAGACAGCCATGAAGCAAGGATGCAGGCAAATCTCATTTAATTAACATCTTTACCAACGAAAGCCTAAGCCTATGTGAATGTCACATTTAAATTTTAAGTCTTCGTATTTTATTTTTTAACAATGCATCAGCATTTTTAATAATTTTTAGCTTAAGGGCTGTTACATCAGAACTGTTACGAGTGTTCCTCCTCCCTCTGTTAGGGCTCATACAAATGCCCGTTCCTACTTTCACCACTAAAACACAACAGAAAAAGCTGGGCCATGCATTCACCTGTCTTCATATCCACAATAGGAATGCTGTAGCCAAATATATTCCATTTCAGTACAACAGCACTAATCATTGCAATCAACAGCACTAATCATTGCAATCAACAGCACGACATGCTGATCATTGCAACAAGAATCCCTGGAATGCAGAGAACTTGCAAGTTCACTGAAGGTAGATTTCCTCTACTGGCTAAAGAGATCAATGATACATAGCCGCTATTTAAATCCTGCAAAAATAAGTTACTTTCTGTTTAACACAGGATGTTTTCAGTGGAGCAGACGTTTCAGGTGCTGAATCTGACGCTTTTGGGTTTATTAGATGGCAGTACCTTTAGACATAAAGCAAAAGCAATCTGAGCAGCTCCTTATGTGGGCTGGTCTAATCTTCAGTTCCTTCTTCATATATGTAAATATAATCTGGTGTGGGATCCACTTAGGAGGGAATCTTTCTTGTTTGAATAGCTTGGGTCTCCTACAGCATTTTTAGCCTATTGACGAGCTGTGCATTTCCAGAGGTGCTGTAGTAGGAGTTATTCTGAGATCCTGACGCCCTTGAACAAACTCCACTTTCTGCTTTCTGATATTTAGAGCGTAGTTATTTACTATATATTAGCTTCCTTCATAAGCAAATTATGACTGGTCTCTATTAAGCCTATAATTTTGTTGTTTGTTTGCACATTTCCATTACTAATTTCCCAGACCGCCTTCATTGGCAAGTTCATTTTTCATTTGATTGAAAGTTGTTGTTAGTTTTCAGTCAGATCGTCTCATGGCGGTGGTTTTGGCAGTGTTAGGTTAACGGCTGGACTCAATGATCTGAAAGGTCCCTTCCAACCTAGACGATTCTATGATTCTATGGACCTCTCGGCACAGCTCCAAGTGCTTTCATGTGGGAGGCTGCGGAAATACTGGAGTGGGGGACAGACAAGGCAGGTTAATGCAAGTCATTTGTGAAATCCCACCCTCAAGTACCTAATAATGACAGAGGTTCCAGGATATTACATCCTAGTGGAAGGATGCATTTATTTGCTACTTTGAGTTAGGTACTAAAAATGTAGACATTTGCCCTGTGCCTTGTATAGGAAGTTTAAGTAATTGCTGAAATTGAGAGCTGGTGACCCCGCTAACAGGGTTAAGTACCCACAAGTTACGTGCTGAGCACTCTGCATTTCTCATCTCCGGCAGTAAGTACTGTCAAATCTTCATTTAGTGAAATCTTGAGTTGTTTCTGATCATGAGGAAGGTATGGATACAAGAGGTCAAGTCCCTCTTGCCTACCTTGGTTTTACTTGCAATGGTCTAATAAATCCTCAGAATTTTTATGAAGGAGCGTTACAATAGTAGGCTGTTGGATACAAGTTGCTTGTAATGGAAAATTGTCATTTTAGGATTCTAAGCTTTCAGGCTTTTTGCAAATCCTTGAATAATTTTGCTCAAGCTTATTTTTCAAAGTTTGACCTATTTATCATAGAATCATAGAGTGGTTTGGGTTGGAAAGGACTTTTAAAGGTCATCTACTCCAGCCCCCCTGCAACGACCGGGGACATCTTCAACTAGATCAGGTTGCTCAGAGCCTGACCAACCTGACCTGGAATGTTTCCAGGGATGGGGCATCTACAGCCTCTCTGGGCAGCCTGGGCCACTGTTTCACTACCCTCAGTGTAAACAATTTCTTCGTTATATCTAGTCTAAATCTACCCTCTTTTAGCTTAAAGCAATTACCATTTGTCCTGTTGCTACTGGCCCTGCTAAAAAGTTTGCCCCATCTTTCCTGTAGGCCTCCTTAAGGTAGGGGAAGGCCGCAAGAAGATCTCCCTGGAGCCTTCTCTTCTCCTGAACAACCCCAACTCTCTCAGCCTGTCCTCACAGCAGAGATGCTCCAGCCCTCGGATCATCTTCATGGCCCTCCTCTGGACTTGCTCCAACAGGTCCATGTCCTTCTTATGCTGGGGTCTGCAGAGCTGGACGCAGTACTTCACGCGGGCTCTCAGCAGAGCAGAGGGGCAGAATCACCTCCCTTAACCTGCTGGCCACGCTGCTTTTGCTGCGGCCCGGGATGTGGTCGGCTTTTCGGGCTGGGAGCACACATTGCCGGCTCATGTCCAGCTGTTCATCCTGCAGTACCCCCAAGTGCTTCTTGGCAGAGATGCTCTCAATCCCTTCATCCCCAGCCTGTGCTGATACGGGGGCTTGCCCCGACCCAGGTGCAGGACCCTGCACTTGGCCTTGTTGAACCTCATGAGGTTCACATGGGCCCACTTCTGGAGTCTGTCCAGGTCCCTCTGGATGACATCCTGTCCCTCAGGCATGTCAGTCGCACTACTCAGCTTGATGTCATCTGCAAACATGGTGAGGGTGCACTTGATCCCACTGCCTGTGTCATTGATGAAGATATTAAACAGTACTGGTCCCAACACAGCCCTGTCCCACTACTCTCTGGATTCAACCATCCAACCAATTCCTTATTCACTGAACCCATCACATCCATACCTCTCCAATTTAGAGAGAAGGACCCTGACAAAGGCCTTACGGAAGTCCAGATAGACAACATCTGTAGTTCTCCCCTTATCCACTGATGTAGTCACTGCATCATAGAAGGCCACTAGATTGGTCGTGCGGGACTTGCCTTTGGTGAAGCCATGTAGTAGACACAAACCACCAGGTTCCTTTTGTTGCCTCGGTCTCTAATTCTTACCCATAAGCTTTCAGCCTGCTCATGGCTATTCTTCAGAGACAGCTCTTCACACTCTAACAGCCTGTACCCATCACCAGCCGCACACCAGTCATGGGATTCATCCCACCAAGTTTCAATAACGGCAACTAGGTTGTCGCTTTCTAGCAGCACAGTGGCTTCCAGCTTCTCCTTGTTTGTTGGCCACTCTGCATGCATTGGCGTAGAGGCACTTCAGGTGGGCTGTTGGCCGTGTCACCTTCTTAGAGGAACACTCCTTAATTCCTTTGAGGTATTTCCCTGGTGTTCCTCTGTTGGTTCCTATTACCTCAGAAGCCCCTGGCTCATCTCAGCAAGACTTCAAGTGTTCTGCAGCATAGACAACACATCTCAGAGCTACAAGCTGAGAGACCTTGCTAACACCCCTCTAACCTTGGCATGTCATCCCATGGCTTGTCTGTCACGGGCAATCCTGATATTGTCCCCCTCCCCTTTCAAGCCTAGTTTAAGCTCTGTCAGTGAGCCCTGATAGCTCATGAGCAAAGACCCTCTTTCCCCTTTGAGAAAGCTGAATCCCATCCGACAGCAGCAGGCCTGGTGCTGGTCTTGGGCTGCGGGACCACCTGGGTCTTGGGCTCCCCACCTGGAGAACTGCATCCAGCTCTGGAGTTCTCAGCACAGCAAGGACATGGACCTGTTGGAACGGGTCCAGCAGAGCGCCACGAAGATGCTCCGAGGGCTGGAGCCCCTCTGCTGTGAGGACAGGCTGAGAGAGTTGGGCTTGTTCAGCCTGGAGAAGAGAAGGCTCCGGGGAGACCTTAGAGGCCCTTCCAGTCTCTAAAGGGGCTACAGGAGAGATGGGGAGGGACTCTGGATCAGGGAGTGGAGCAATAGGGCGAGGGGTTTCAAACGGAAGGAGGGGAGATTTAGATTGGATATCAGGAAGAAATTCTTGACTGTGAGGGCGGTGAGACACTGGCCCAGGTTGCCCAGAGAAGCTGTGGCTGCCCCATCCCTGGAGGTGTTCAAGGCCAGGCTGGACAGGGCTTGGAGCAGCCTGGTCTGGTGGGAGGTGTCCCTGCCCATGGCAGGGGGTTGGAACCAGATGGCCTTTAAGGTCCCTTCCAACCCAAGCGATTCTATGATTTATCCCACGGCCGGGGCCCTCAGGCGGCGGGCGGCGGGACCCGGGGGGACCCGGAGGCCCTCCGAGGCCGCCCGCGCCGGGCCGACGCTCCCGTCATCCCCCGCCGCGCTGCGATTGGTGCAGCCCTGCCCCGCCGCCATTGGCCAGCACTGCCCTGCCGCTCTCGGGTTGGACAGCGGCGCTGACGACCTTGTTGCGTCTCATCCTGCGATTGGCTGCGCGCGCCATTATAAAGGCAGCCCGTAGGCCTGCGGTCCTTTTCCTCCCCGGCGGCGCAAGGTGCTGTGTCCTTCAGCTGAAGCTAAGGCCGTCCACCCCGGCGACTGGCACCGCGCCCCGCCCCGCCATGGCCTCCGTCTCCGAGCTCGCCTGCATCTACTCCGCCCTCATCCTGCACGACGACGAGGTCACCGTCACGGTGAGTGCGGGCCCCGCGCCCCGCCGGCACAAGATGGCGGCGAGCGGCGGCATGGCATGGCGGGGCGGGGACGGGCCGGGTGCTGAGCGCCGCTCTCGTTACAGGAGGACAAGATCAACGCGCTCATCAAGGCGGCCGGAGTGAACGTGGAGCCGTTCTGGCCCGGCCTCTTCGCGAAGGTGAGCGGCAGGGAAATGGGGGGCGGAGGGGGGCGGCGCCCCGGGGTCGGGCGGAGGTGGGGGCAAGGGGGGCCCGGGGTCGGGCGGACGTGAGGGGGGGAAGCGACCCGGGGCCGGGCTGAGGTGATCGGGTATGGGGGGAAGGGGCCTGGGGCTGGGCTGAGGTGATGGAGGGGGGGAAGCGGCCCGGGGGCGGCCGGGGCACCTCGGGGGGGGTGTGTGTGGGGGTTTCGCTGTGTTTCATGGGTGCAGATCGCACCCAAGCAATGGCTGCTCGGTGGTGGCGACTTGGGCAGGGGACCCCTATGGGATTAGTGTTGAAACGCTTTTAATGAGTATAAACCCGCCAAATTACACTGTCTGTCAGTGACTTGTCAGGTGGGATGAAGCGTCAGCGGGTGCGTCACGGTGCGGCTGCGCAGGGCTGAAGCGGGGCTGCCCCGCGCTAACCGGGCTTTCCTCCGCTGCTTCTCCCCAGGCGCTGGCGAACATCGACATCGGCAGCCTCATCTGCAACGTGGGAGCGGGCGGCGGCGGGGCTCCGGCCGCGGCTGCTCCTGCCGGTGGCGCTGCACCAGCGGGCGGTGCTGCCCCGGGTAAGGGGAATTCCGTGCCCGACGCAGGGATTGTCGGCTGGAACAAACACTGGGTTAAAAAGCTGCTTGTTGTCAGCTTGAGAGTCAGCCTGGCTCCTTCCCCTTGCAATTTGAGGGTGGTTTGTGCTTCGTAGTACACGTGGGTAGAGCAGAACAGACCCTCGCCTTTAGAAAGGCTGGAATTGCACTTCGAGTCTGATCTAGTTAAAGGTGTCCCTGCGTACTGCAGGGACTAGATGGCCTTTAAAGGTCCCTTCCAACCCAGCACATTCTATGATTCCGAGTCAGCGAACGGGATTAGTGTTGCCTCAGAGTTAAGGCTGGTCGTTCTGTATCTTGTCAGGATCTCGTCCTGGTGCCTGAAGAGAGAGCACCTGCTCTGTAAAATTGTTTTAGTTTTGATGGGAATTAATTTTGAAGGCACAAACCCACTTTCCCAGTGGAAACGCTGGTCTCGGGTTGTTGGCTCAGCGTGTTAGCATTGCTCAGGTCGTGCTCGCTGATGTTAGTCACTGTACGTGACTCTTGGGAGTTGGTAACATGGAAAAATCCTGACACTCTTCTCCTTTTCTAGCCGAGGAGAAGAAAGAAGAGGAAAAGAAAGAAGAATCAGAGGAATCTGATGATGACATGGGCTTTGGTCTTTTTGACTAATTACTTTTGTACCCAACTGTAATAAAGAACATGTAAACGTACTCTTGTCTCTTAACGTGGGTGCGTGTGCAGGGGAGCGGACAAGGGATGGCCAGGTTACCTACAGGTATTGGAACTGCTGTCGTCCCGTGTTAATCCAGGGCTTTACAACTTCCCTTGTTGGTTCTTCACACTTAGCATCAGCACAGCGTGGTGACAGCTGCGGGCTCCTAATTACATTTTTAGAGTACAGCCAAAGGTGGAAATGCAGTCACGGTGAGCAGGGGATATGGCATGTTTGGCAGAAGTGCCATGAGGTGGCGGGTCCTGCAGCCTCTCGGTGAAGCTGCAGCGTCTCTGGTTAATGCTTCGAGTGCTGCATCTCGGGCAGTTTCTAGTATCGGGTAATTCAGCCTGTTCAGGGCACCTGAAGGCTGAGGCACGGCAGGGATTAAGTGTCTCGCAGTGCGGGACAGTTGTTGAGCTGGAGACTGGGGGAAAAAGCTGAATTCTCAGCTACAGGCCCTTGTTGGAGGCTGCAGCTGGGATCCCGTTTATTCAGGAGCGGGTATAATTTAAAAGCAGTTGAGTCCTGCAGTACCCGGCACCCAGCCTGGGTTGTATCGGGGTGTAATTGTTTTGCCTTTCCAGAAAAAAGTGAAGGAGCATCTCTGAAAACTGCTTTGAGGGGAAGATTGTGTAATTTTACATATAAAAGGAGTACCTTAAAAAGTACGTCTTTCTAAAATAACTTCTGAATGGGACTTTTCCGGAGCAACTGAACAAGGCAAGGGCTGTTTTTCTAATGTGTAGTCTAAAACGACGACAATCGTGGGTAAGGACGACTCCAAAGCTGTGTAGGAGGGTGGTTCTGCATCCAGACCCACAGTGGACACTCTGCGCTGCCCCCTCTGCCCACCAAACTGGAGCTCATCTGGTGTTTGAAAGATGTGGGCGCCCAGGGAAGGATTTAGGCCGTGCAACCCCCTGCTTTAAAGAACCCTCCCCCTAGGAAAACCGATTGTAGAAGGCCGAAGGAGCGACACGCAGTAATTACATGTCGCACAGGTAACACGGACTTGTTCCTGTGCTCTGTAGCGGGAGGGGGAAATGCTTTCCGGAAGGCTACTTGAATCTTGCATTTCCTCCTTGGATGTTTAATGTTGATCCTTAAGTCCTGCATAAGTGAATTGGTCAAAGTTTGTGGATTAGGGTGGGGGGAAAATTCCAGACAGGGAAAACTCTCAGTGGTTTCTTCTGCAGCGCACGCACAAAATCATACAGCTGGGATTTCACTGGTAACACCTTTTTAATAGGTCAAAGTAACTGTACAGTTCATTATATTCTTCCTGAGAATAATTTATATCCCTCAACAGCAAAAAGGGAGTGTGGTTTGTATTTTAACAGAACAGATGGCGTAACTGGAAAACCAAGGAAAATCTAATTACACCGCTCTACTGTAACTCCTCCCAGGCAAGACAGACAAAAGGATGGGTTAGTTAACTACAGTGGGTTTAAAATATTCAACATGGCTTTAATCTGTCTTTTATAAATTATATAAAAATGGGGGACATGAATGGTTACCGAACTCCTCTAAATGCAGCTCTGAATTGCTCTGGTACAAAGCAGCATTTTTGCTTCCAAGGAAAACAACGTTGCTACAAAAGAACTGGCACGTTATTCTGGTGAAAAAGACGAGAGTTTTCAGTTGTGTTCTACAGCTAGTTCCAAACAAATGCTTCACACATTCACATAAAAGTAAAAGGCAGGAAGATGAAGAGGGCTTTTAGTTTGTCTTGAAATGACTGAAGTCTTGAAAATATAGCTTTTTATTCTTTCTCTGTAAATTGTGATTAGCATATTGCGACGTAAGTGTTCTAATAAAAAAAATTCCAGTCTGGATAGTTCATATACTGTGGGCAAGAATTCTCAGCCCTGAGGTTTCCCCGAATTCTTCACTTCACAATATCTTTCTCTGCTCTGCTGCTCGGACAGTTTGGGCTCTGAGACCGTAACCCGGCAGCAGCTCTAGGCCAAGCGTGTCCCGTGCCACGGTATAAACCCGCAGCGCGCTCCGGAGCCGTGATTTCCCGAGGACGTCTGCGCAAACTTCATCGTGTGATAATGCCGCTGTTTGAATCCCAGACCAGCTTGGCTTTATGATATAAAAACGTGGTTAAACTTTTGTAATGAGAGAACCAAGAGCTGTCAGTCAGCTCCGCTGAAGCAAGAGGCGCTGGAAAGCCAGGACTACGCTGGGTTAATCCTCAACTGCTGGTGGGAGGTGAAAAAACATCCTTTCGCAAGCAGAATTCTGAAGACTGATGAAACTCTTCCCTCAGCGCTTAGTGGGGCCTGGACTGGCTGATCATTTTCAGTCTGGCTTGGTCGATAACATCCAGCAAGTTTTTGGCATCCACGGCCAGCGCGTGAGCAGCCGTCAGCATTTGCTTCTTGTACTCCTGCTGCAGGCTGGTCATGACGTACTGCTGGGCCAGCTTCATCTTGTTAATGAGCTCCGCCAGGTCCGAGTTCAGCAGCTTCTGGGCCATCTCGATCTGGAACGAGAAGGTTCAGTCAACCTCTCTGCGCTCATGGCAGCGATACCACACGGCAACGGCACCATCCGCCCTCCCTCACCCCTGCTTGACATTCCCGGTTGAAGCCACGGCTGTTTCTGTGGGCATCACGTGGAGCAGACGGAATTTGGGCACCTGCTGCTCTATGCTGCATGGAGATGAAGAGCAGCCCCGGCAGCTGCTGAGCCGCCCCATGTTAAATGGCACCAAGACCCAAAGTGCTAACAGCAGATTTTAATCCATGTCTTACAGGTTTGCAGGTCTCCATAGTTATCACCATTTCTCTTTTATTACTATTATTAAAGTAGCTCTAAAAAATAAAACAGGTCAATAAGCGAGACACAGGTGACTTAACAGAACCACATCCCTAAAGTCAGGGTGATTCTCGAAGATGGCACTTTAAGAACCATTCTCCGGCGTGGTCATTATCACACTCATTCAAGGTTTTGCAGGAAAACGTTTTCAGTCCTGACTCATGACGTTCGCTGAAAGATCTCAGTCACCGCTCACCCAGAACTAGGCTGTTGTGGGATATCTCATCAAAGCCTTCCAGCTGCACCAAGCTCTATGCTCAGTTACCTGGCAATGACTTCGCGTGCAAGCCGTAGTTTAACGAAAGGTTAACCTTGCACTAAGAAGTCCCGCGCAAGCCCTGCTAACGGGTTTTACGTCAGCTTTGTAAGCGCGTGTGTCGTACGCTCCTCACTTGCAGCCGGTCTGAGCGGCTTCGCTGAAGTCAATACAAACCTACGTCCACACAGCAACTGCATTCTAATAAAATTAATTCCAGGAAGAATTATAACCCGTACTGCGGAGTGAGCCAAAACAGGCAAAGCAGAGAGGGCCAAACCCTGCCCAGATCCCTCCTGGCTGGGGCTCCCGTGGAAGGCAGCGGAGCGAGCACCGGCGAGGGCAGCTCTACGTACCTCTCTGTGGGTGCTGGCAGGAAGCACGGGCAGGCTCTCGTCTACCGTTGCCAGTAACGTTCTTAACGCTAAACCAACCTCCTAAGGAAAAAAAATAAAAATTAAGAAAATAAAGTTTTAGAACTCGGGATGAACGGATGAGAGGCGTGTAGCTGGAGTGCAGGAAGCAACCGATAGACTTCATCCCTCATCGGGGTACGACGGGAGTTAGAACATGGCTGAGGGACTCTGAACACCTCACTTGCAATTCCATGTTTCACCATCAAAACAAAATGCCTTTAAAAAAGTTATTTTTAAGAAATGAAATGTAGAGAAGATGGCTCGCAACTCGCTGCCCCTGGGCAAGCACTGGCAAACTGGGGAATAAAAGCACCGTCCCCGCACTACTGGTAGCAGCACCCAACGGCCCAGCACCCTGACTGCAGGTTAGCCCCCGAAAACGCAAAAAGCTTTTCTACTCCCAACTTTCCCGAAGGTTTCTCCTGCGTTGCTTGAAGACCTCATTGAGGAAGGGAGCCGATGCTTACGCTGATGTTAGGAATCGCCTCCGTACCTTTACCATGGGCACGTACTCCTCCGGCGGGGCTGGCTGGATTTTACTGGACATTTCTATCACCGCTTTCACCAGCCCCGTTACGTTCTCATAGACTTTGTCGTTGGAGCGATCCAGGTTGGCCGTAGGAGGAGGGCTGATCTCCTGCGGCTGAATCTGGAAGCAGAGAGGGGTGGTTTAACCTCCTGTCCCCAGCAGATGGGGCTCAGCATCTTCCCAGCCTCTGCAGACTGCCGGGAAGGTCTCACATCCCCAACGGCCCCCACCCAGCCCCCTGGGTCCCCTGTCCCCCTCAGCACGATCGCTCCGGATCTGAAGGAAGTTTCCTTTAGTTCTTCTGACTGAACCTGCGCTGTGAAATGCCACTGGGGAGTTTTCGCCAGGATTTCCCTGAAGAGCTTCCAGCGTGACTCCCGCAACAGAGAAGAAACTAATTTGAGGGACGAGGGGTACAGAGTGCTCGACACGTCTAAGTGCTTCACTGCTGAGGGACAAGTTCCACTGCTAAGGACACAGGTCTCAGATCCCTCGCTCGAGAAAGTTGGGTTTTTGCTCCAAAACAACGTCAGACTACATACTTAGCACACGAATGTCGTAAAGAGAGGATAATTGTTTTGCTCGTGAGAATTCACAGCAGATTAACAAAAATGGTGTCACCAGTACAGGTGGGAAACACCAAATGTTTTCACACAGTTTGTTTCCAACAGACCAGAAAAAACCCAATAGGTTAAAAATCCTGTAGTCCTCACTCATGCAAAGTTTTTCTCCTGTCAGATCTGTCTGGAGTTAAATCCAACACAGACCAAAATAATCCTGGGTTAGAAAAGAAACAAACTTGGAAAACTTCCTCTGTAAGGTCCTCGGCATCCCTGCTCCTGAGCTGCGAAACTACAAGCGTCCCAGTTCCCCGCAGCTCTTCACTGCCACGGGATGCCCAAGCACCCACGCAGTGGGAGCAGAAGGTTAAAAAATGGCTTATTTCCTACTGGTCACCCAGTGGGCCGACCACCCCGCTGCTCTGAGCTGGCTCGTGGCATTTCAGCCCACCACACTGGGTCGCTGCTGGTTCTTACAGCAGACACGTGTTGCTGGAAGCGGCCGAGATCTTCCTCTGCTGAAACTATAAACTACTTGGATGAAACTTTGCCTAAGGAAGGAGCGCAGGATTTGGTGCACGGTGATTCCATTGTGTTGCATTTCACCAAGTGGGGACTGACAACTATTATGGAGATTCAGTCTTGTGCATTGATCAGAAAATCCCTTGGGAGAAAGACCATTGGAATTGCCTCAATCACCAGAGAAAGGCTGCAATTCTCATTGGTTTCAGCAATCGAGAAGTTAAACAGTGATTGGCAAAGTCACATGCAAAGACATTTTGGCACAGGGCACGTACACACACGCTCACGCACTGCTTACCCTCCATGGCTATGGTTGAGCAGAATGTGGGGGAAGGTTAAAGAAATTTACCAAAAGAAGGGAAAAAAAGAAAAACAATATTAATAAAACTCAGCAGGAAAAAAAAACAAAACCAAACACAAACCAAACCCAAACCGTGTGTAGCAATAAGAGACCAGTTAAAAAGCCTGCAACAAAAAGGCATCCTCGACAGTACCGGCAGTCATTCGTGTTAGCTCTTGGTCCGTTCGTTACGGAGGCGGCGTGTGCCGACGGCCTGCTGTGCACCCGCGGAGCAGTGGAAGTGTTTGCCATGCACCCATGCTCGCTTTTTACTAAACACATGGGGAAGAGAGATCATGCAAAGCTTGACAGGAGCAAGCCAGTCGGGCGAGCAGCAGAGGGGTACGTGGAGGAGAGGGGCCTCTGCAACGCTGGGGAACAACGTCCTCCGCAACCCCGGTCCCTTCACACAAGAAAATGTTGCGTTCATTGTTCAAAACTTTTTTTTTTTTTCTTTCGAAAAGTCGTGATAGGAAATATACGGTCATCTAACTGCAACTCCTGTCCGCGGTGGCTAACCACAGTCGTGGCTGAGAACTACCAAGAACCCATCCCAGATGGCTTATACCCTACTCGATTCCTACAGCCAGGCCCTCATGTTTCAAGAGTACAGACACCTGCGTTTCTTAACACTCCATTTTTCTGTTGTTTATACCCACACACAACTGCTCTATGGACTGTGAAGTCAGAGAATCATAGGATGTGTTGGGTTGGAAGGGACCTTTAAAGGCCACCCAGTCCAACCCCCTGCAGTCAGCAGGGACATCTTCAACTAGATCACGTTGCTCAGAGCCTCATCAAGCCTGGCCTTGAATGTCTCCAGGGATGGGGCCTCCACCACTCCTCTGGGCAACCTGGGCCAGTGTCTCACCACCCTCATTGTAAAGAACTTCTTCCTAATGTCTCATCCAAACCCACCCTGCTCTAGTTTAAAGCGCTGCCCCTTGTCCTATCCAGTCAGGAGTTCCTTTGCATGGACTGCCTGAATTTGCCTCAGCAATGAACAGAAACCCACGTATTTCCTGGTGCGGGCCGGCCCTCAAGGCTCCGGCGGACAAGCAGTTCAAATCCTCTTAATTTGTGTTCTGCGGAAAAGGGAGACTGAAATGGGAGTCTGAAATGGCCGTGCAGAGAAGGGAGTCTGAAGTGAACCCTAGAAGCATCTTCAGTTTAGGACCGCAGACTTAAAGTTACACGCTATCAGAAACGAACGGGCTGTTTTCTTGAAGGGGCACAAAATAATCCAATTTCAAGAAACTCTTGACAGAAAAAACAACATCAGCCCTTTTCTACTGGAGAAGCTGGTTAGTACGCGAATCTTCTTCACTTGTTATTACCCGTGACTTTGGCTGCTCAGGTTTGTTTGTTGTCAAAAGGATGTATTTCAGAATTTTTTTTTCATGTTCCAGTATCGGCATTTAGAAAGGAAATTTCAGAGAAGCCAAGTTTAGTAACACATCTGTTACTGCTTTTTGACGTTTTCTGAGGCTTGGCAGCTTGAAAAGCACTGGCATCAGTGTATAATAAATAATCCTGCTCAAATTCGTCACGGCTGTCCATTTCCAGTGATTCTTAAATATTCCGATAATCTCAGCACCAGAGAGCAAGAGTGAGACGGGCAGGCAGCGGCTGAGATCGATTTGTGCTAAATACTGCTTGGATGGCAAGTACTGAATTTCATAGTCAGATTAACTGCACTTTTCCTGCATTTTCTTAAACCACCTGAAGTAAGTGCCACTCACCACAACAGCCGGGGGCTACCACAACATGGATTCCCCTTCTTTACTACGGGCTCGGCAGGGCCTAGATCAGCGGGAGGTTCTCCTGCCCTGAGGAGCTGTACTACCAAGGCCAGCTGGTGTATCACGGCAGGGACGGCCCGGCCTGTTTGCAGCAGCCTGGGCTACAGCGCAAAGCCCATCCTCCTTCTCTAACGCATCACCCATCCTCCTTCTCTAACGCTGCACCCATCCTCCTTCTCTAACGCAGCACCCATCCTCCTTCTCTAACGCAGCACCCATCCTTCTCTAACGCATCACCCATCCTCCTTCTCTAACGCAGCACCCATCCTCCTTCTCTAACGCAGCACCCATCCTCCTTCTCTAACGCTGCACCCATCCTCCTTCTCTAACGCTGCACCCATCCTCCTTCTCTAACGCTGCACCCATCCTCCTTCTCTAACGCATCACCCATCCTTCTCTAACGCTGCACCCATCCTCCTTCTCTAACGCTGCACCCATCCTCCTCCTCTAACGCAGCACCCATCCTCCTTCTCTAACGCTGCACCCATCCTCCTTCTCTAACGCAGCACCCATCCTCCTTCTCTAACGCTGCACCCATCCTCCTTCTCTAACGCTGCACCCATCCTCCTTCTCTAACGCTGCACCCATCCTCCTTCTCTAACGCATCACCCATCCTCCTTCTCTAACGCTGCACCCATCCTCCTTCTCTAACGCTGCACCCATCCTCCTTCTCTAACGCAGCACCCATCCTCCTTCTCTAACGCTGCACCCATCCTCCTTCTCTAACGCAGCACCCATCCTTCTTCTCTAACGCAGCACCCATCCTCCTTCTCTAACGCAGCACCCATCCTCCTTCTCTAACGCTGCACCCATCCTCCTTCTCTAACGCTGCACCCATCCTCCTTCTCTAACGCTGCACCCATCGCCCTTCTCTAACGCTGCACCCATCCTCCTTCTCTAACGCAGCACCCATCCTCCTTCTCTAACGCTGCACCCATCCTCCTTCTCTAACGCAGCACCCATCCTCCTTCTCTAACGCTGCACCCATCCTCCTTCTCTAACGCAGCACCCATCCTCCTTCTCTAACGCTGCACCCATCCTCCTTCTCTAACGCAGCACCCATCCTCCTTCTCTAACGCTGCACCCATCCTCCTTCTCTAACGCAGCACCCATCGCCCTTCTCTAACGCTGCACCCATCCTCCTTCTCTAACGCAGCACCCATCGCCCTTCTCTAACGCAGCACCCATCGCCCTTCTCTAACGCTGCACCCATCCTCCTTCTCTAACGCTGCACCCATCCTCCTTCTCTAACGCAGCACCCATCCTCCTTCTCTAACGCAGCACCCATCGCCCTTCTCTAACGCTGCACCCATCGCCCTTCTCTAACGCTGCACCCATCCTCCTTCTCTAACGCAGCACCCATCCTTCTTAACGCTGCACCCATCCTCCTTCTCTAACGCTGCACCCATCCTCCTTCTCTAACACAGCACCCATCCTCCTTCTCTAACGCAGCACCCATCCTCCTTCTCTAACGCTGCACCCATCCTCCTTCTCTAACGCAGCACCCATCGCCCTTCTCTAACGCTGCACCCATCCTCCTTCTCTAACGCAGCACCCATCCTTCTTAACGCTGCACCCATCCTCCTTCTCTAACGCTGCACCCATCCTCCTTCTCTAACGCAGCACCCATCCTCCTTCTCTAACACTGCACCCATCCTCCTTCTCTAACGCAGCACCCATCCTCCTTCTCTAACGCTGCACCCATCGCCCTTCTCTAACACAGCACCCATCCTCCTTCTCTAACACTGCACCCATCCTCCTTCTCTAACGCATCACCCATCCTCCTTCTCTAACGCTGCACCCATCCTCCTTCTCTAACGCATCACCCATCCTCCTTCTCTAACGCAGCACCCATCCTTCTTCTCTAACGCATCACCCATCCTTCTCTAACGCATCACCCATCCTCCTTCTCTAACGCTGCACCCATCCTCCTTCTCTAACGCTGCACCCATCCTCCTTCTCTAACGCAGCACCCATCCTCCTTCTCTAACGCAGCACCCATCCTCCTTCTCTAACGCATCACCCATCCTCCTTCTCTAACGCTGCACCCATCCTCCTTCTCTAACGCTGCACCCATCCTCCTTCTCTAACGCTGCACCCATCCTCCTTCTCTAACGCTGCACCCATCCTCCTTCTCTAACGCATCACCCATCCTCCTTCTCTAACGCTGCACCCATCCTCCTTCTCTAACGCTGCACCCATCCTCCTTCTCTAACGCAGCACCCATCCTTCTTCTCTAACGCAGCACCCATCCTCCTTCTCTAACGCAGCACCCATCCTCCTTCTCTAACGCTGCACCCATCCTCCTTCTCTAACGCAGCACCCATCCTCCTTCTCTAACGCTGCACCCATCCTCCTTCTCTAACGCAGCACCCATCCTCCTTCTCTAACGCTGCACCCATCCTCCTTCTCTAACGCAGCACCCATCCTCCTTCTCTAACGCTGCACCCATCCTCCTTCTCTAACGCAGCACCCATCGCCCTTCTCTAACGCTGTACCCATCCTCCTTCTCTAACGCAGCACCCATCCTCCTTCTCTAACGCAGCACCCATCGCCCTTCTCTAACGCAGCACCCATCGCCCTTCTCTAACGCTGCACCCATCCTCCTTCTCTAACGCAGCACCCATCCTCCTTCTCTAACGCAGCACCCATCCTCCTTCTCTAACGCAGCACCCATCGCCCTTCTCTAACGCTGCACCCATCGCCCTTCTCTAACGCTGCACCCATCCTCCTTCTCTAACGCAGCACCCATCCTTCTTAACGCTGCACCCATCCTCCTTCTCTAACGCTGCACCCATCCTCCTTCTCTAACACAGCACCCATCCTCCTTCTCTAACGCAGCACCCATCCTCCTTCTCTAACGCTGCACCCATCCTCCTTCTCTAACGCAGCACCCATCGCCCTTCTCTAACGCTGCACCCATCCTCCTTCTCTAACGCAGCACCCATCCTTCTTAACGCTGCACCCATCCTCCTTCTCTAACGCTGCACCCATCCTCCTTCTCTAACACTGCACCCATCCTCCTTCTCTAACGCAGCACCCATCCTCCTTCTCTAACGCTGCACCCATCGCCCTTCTCTAACACAGCACCCATCCTCCTTCTCTAACGCAGCACCCATCCTTCTTAACGCTGCACCCATCCTCCTTCTCTAACGCAGCACCCATCCTCCTTCTCTAACGCTGCACCCATCCTCCTTCTCTAACGCTGCACCCATCCTCCTTCTCTAACGCAGCACCCATCCTCCTTCTCTAACGCTGCACCCATCCTCCTTCTCTAACGCAGCACCCATCCTCCTTCTCTAACGCTACACCCATCCTCCTTCTCTAACGCAGCACCCATCCTCCTTCTCTAACGCTGCACCCATCCTCCTTCTCTAACGCAGCACCCATCCTCCTTCTCTAACGCTGCACCCATCCTCCTTCTCTAACGCAGCACCCATCGCCCTTCTCTAACGCTGCACCCATCCTCCTTCTCTAACGCAGCACCCATCCTCCTTCTCTAACGCAGCACCCATCGCCCTTCTCTAACGCAGCACCCATCGCCCTTCTCTAACGCTGCACCCATCCTCCTTCTCTAACGCTGCACCCATCCTCCTTCTCTAACGCAGCACCCATCCTCCTTCTCTAACGCAGCACCCATCGCCCTTCTCTAACGCTGCACCCATCGCCCTTCTCTAACGCTGCACCCATCCTCCTTCTCTAACGCAGCACCCATCCTTCTTAACGCTGCACCCATCCTCCTTCTCTAACGCTGCACCCATCCTCCTTCTCTAACACAGCACCCATCCTCCTTCTCTAACGCAGCACCCATCCTCCTTCTCTAACGCTGCACCCATCCTCCTTCTCTAACGCTGCACCCATCCTCCTTCTCTAACGCAGCACCCATCGCCCTTCTCTAACGCTGCACCCATCCTCCTTCTCTAACGCAGCACCCATCCTTCTTAACGCTGCACCCATCCTCCTTCTCTAACGCTGCACCCATCCTCCTTCTCTAACGCAGCACCCATCCTCCTTCTCTAACACTGCACCCATCCTCCTTCTCTAACGCAGCACCCATCCTCCTTCTCTAACGCTGCACCCATCGCCCTTCTCTAACACAGCACCCATCCTCCTTCTCTAACACAGCACCCATCCTCCTTCTCTAACGCATCACCCATCCTCCTTCTCTAACGCTGCACCCATCCTCCTTCTCTAACGCAGCACCCATCCTCCTTCTCTAACGCAGCACCCATCCTTCTTCTCTAACGCATCACCCATCCTTCTCTAACGCATCACCCATCCTCCTTCTCTAACGCTGCACCCATCCTCCTTCTCTAACGCTGCACCCATCCTCCTTCTCTAACGCAGCACCCATCCTCCTTCTCTAACGCAGCACCCATCCTCCTTCTCTAACGCATCACCCATCCTCCTTCTCTAACGCTGCACCCATCCTCCTTCTCTAACGCTGCACCCATCCTCCTTCTCTAACGCTGCACCCATCCTCCTTCTCTAACGCTGCACCCATCCTCCTTCTCTAACGCTGCACCCATCCTCCTTCTCTAACGCTGCACCCATCCTCCTTCTCTAACGCTGCACCCATCCTCCTTCTCTAACGCAGCACCCATCCTTCTTCTCTAACGCAGCACCCATCCTCCTTCTCTAACGCAGCACCCATCCTCCTTCTCTAACGCAGCACCCATCCTCCTTCTCTAACGCAGCACCCATCCTCCTTCTCTAACGCTGCACCCATCGCCCTTCTCTAACGCTGCACCCATCCTCCTTCTCTAACGCAGCACCCATCCTCCTTCTCTAACGCTGCACCCATCCTCCTTCTCTAACGCAGTACCCATCCTCCTTCTCTAACGCTGCACCCATCCTCCTTCTCTAACGCAGCACCCATCCTCCTTCTCTAACGCTGCACCCATCCTCCTTCTCTAACGCAGCACCCATCCTCCTTCTCTAACGCTGCACCCATCCTCCTTCTCTAACGCAGCACCCATCGCCCTTCTCTAACGCTGCACCCATCCTCCTTCTCTAACGCAGCACCCATCCTCCTTCTCTAACGCAGCACCCATCGCCCTTCTCTAACGCAGCACCCATCGCCCTTCTCTAACGCTGCACCCATCCTCCTTCTCTAACGCAGCACCCATCCTCCTTCTCTAACGCAGCACCCATCCTCCTTCTCTAACGCAGCACCCATCGCCCTTCTCTAACGCTGCACCCATCGCCCTTCTCTAACGCAGCACCCATCCTCCTTCTCTAACGCAGCACCCATCCTTCTTAACGCTGCACCCATCCTCCTTCTCTAACGCTGCACCCATCCTCCTTCTCTAACACAGCACCCATCCTCCTTCTCTAACGCAGCACCCATCCTCCTTCTCTAACGCTGCACCCATCCTCCTTCTCTAACGCAGCACCCATCGCCCTTCTCTAACGCTGCACCCATCCTCCTTCTCTAACGCAGCACCCATCCTTCTTAACGCTGCACCCATCCTCCTTCTCTAACGCTGCACCCATCCTCCTTCTCTAACGCAGCACCCATCCTCCTTCTCTAACACTGCACCCATCCTCCTTCTCTAACGCAGCACCCATCCTCCTTCTCTAACGCTGCACCCATCGCCCTTCTCTAACACAGCACCCATCCTCCTTCTCTAACGCAGCACCCATCCTTCTTAACGCTGCACCCATCCTCCTTCTCTAACGCAGCACCCATCCTCCTTCTCTAACGCTGCACCCATCCTCCTTCTCTAACGCTGCACCCATCCTCCTTCTCTAACACAGCACCCATCCTCCTTCTCTAACGCTGCACCCATCCTCCTTCTCTAACGCATCACCCATCCTCCTTCTCTAACGCTGCACCCATCCTCCTTCTCTAACGCAGCACCCATCCTTCTTCTCTAACGCATCACCCATCCTTCTCTAACGCATCACCCATCCTCCTTCTCTAACGCTGCACCCATCCTCCTTCTCTAACGCATCACCCATCCTCCTTCTCTAACGCAGCACCCATCCTTCTTCTCTAACGCATCACCCATCCTTCTCTAACGCATCACCCATCCTCCTTCTCTAACGCTGCACCCATCCTCCTTCTCTAACGCTGCACCCATCCTCCTTCTCTAACGCAGCACCCATCCTCCTTCTCTAACGCAGCACCCATCCTCCTTCTCTAACGCATCACCCATCCTCCTTCTCTAACGCTGCACCCATCCTCCTTCTCTAACGCTGCACCCATCCTCCTTCTCTAACGCTGCACCCATCCTCCTTCTCTAACGCTGCACCCATCCTCCTTCTCTAACGCATCACCCATCCTCCTTCTCTAACGCTGCACCCATCCTCCTTCTCTAACGCTGCACCCATCCTCCTTCTCTAACGCAGCACCCATCCTTCTTCTCTAACGCAGCACCCATCCTCCTTCTCTAACGCAGCACCCATCCTCCTTCTCTAACGCAGCACCCATCCTCCTTCTCTAACGCAGCACCCATCCTCCTTCTCTAACGCTGCACCCATCGCCCTTCTCTAACGCTGCACCCATCCTCCTTCTCTAACGCAGCACCCATCCTCCTTCTCTAACGCTGCACCCATCCTCCTTCTCTAACGCAGCACCCATCCTCCTTCTCTAACGCTGCACCCATCCTCCTTCTCTAACGCTGCACCCATCCTCCTTCTCTAACGCAGCACCCATCCTCCTTCTCTAACGCTGCACCCATCCTCCTTCTCTAACGCAGCACCCATCCTCCTTCTCTAACGCTGCACCCATCCTCCTTCTCTAACGCAGCACCCATCCTCCTTCTCTAACGCTGCACCCATCCTCCTTCTCTAACGCAGCACCCATCCTCCTTCTCTAACGCAGCACCCATCCTCCTTCTCTAACGCAGCACCCATCCTCCTTCTCTAACGCAGCACCCATCCTCCTTCTCTAACGCTGCACCCATCCTCCTTCTCTAACGCAGCACCCATCGCCCTTCTCTAACGCTGCACCCATCCTCCTTCTCTAACGCAGCACCCATCCTCCTTCTCTAACGCAGCACCCATCGCCCTTCTCTAACGCAGCACCCATCGCCCTTCTCTAACGCTGCACCCATCCTCCTTCTCTAACGCAGCACCCATCCTCCTTCTCTAACGCAGCACCCATCCTCCTTCTCTAACGCAGCACCCATCGCCCTTCTCTAACGCTGCACCCATCGCCCTTCTCTAACGCTGCACCCATCCTCCTTCTCTAACGCAGCACCCATCCTTCTTAACGCTGCACCCATCCTCCTTCTCTAACGCTGCACCCATCCTCCTTCTCTAACACAGCACCCATCCTCCTTCTCTAACGCAGCACCCATCCTCCTTCTCTAACGCTGCACCCATCCTCCTTCTCTAACGCAGCACCCATCGCCCTTCTCTAACGCTGCACCCATCCTCCTTCTCTAACGCAGCACCCATCCTTCTTAACGCTGCACCCATCCTCCTTCTCTAACGCTGCACCCATCCTCCTTCTCTAACGCAGCACCCATCCTCCTTCTCTAACGCTGCACCCATCCTCCTTCTCTAACGCAGCACCCATCCTCCTTCTCTAACGCTGCACCCATCGCCCTTCTCTAACGCTGCACCCATCCTCCTTCTCTAACGCAGCACCCATCCTCCTTCTCTAACGCTGCACCCATCCTCCTTCTCTAACGCAGCACCCATCCTCCTTCTCTAACGCTGCACCCATCCTCCTTCTCTAACGCAGCACCCATCCTCCTTCTCTAACGCTGCACCCATCCTCCTTCTCTAACGCAGCACCCATCCTCCTTCTCTAACGCTGCACCCATCCTCCTTCTCTAACGCAGCACCCATCGCCCTTCTCTAACGCTGCACCCATCCTCCTTCTCTAACGCAGCACCCATCCTCCTTCTCTAACGCAGCACCCATCGCCCTTCTCTAACGCAGCACCCATCGCCCTTCTCTAACGCTGCACCCATCCTCCTTCTCTAACGCAGCACCCATCCTCCTTCTCTAACGCAGCACCCATCGCCCTTCTCTAACGCTGCACCCATCGCCCTTCTCTAACGCTGCACCCATCCTCCTTCTCTAACGCAGCACCCATCCTTCTTAACGCTGCACCCATCCTCCTTCTCTAACGCTGCACCCATCCTCCTTCTCTAACACAGCACCCATCCTCCTTCTCTAACGCAGCACCCATCCTCCTTCTCTAACGCTGCACCCATCCTCCTTCTCTAACGCAGCACCCATCGCCCTTCTCTAACGCTGCACCCATCCTCCTTCTCTAACGCAGCACCCATCCTTCTTAACGCTGCACCCATCCTCCTTCTCTAACGCTGCACCCATCCTCCTTCTCTAACGCAGCACCCATCCTCCTTCTCTAACACTGCACCCATCCTCCTTCTCTAACGCAGCACCCATCCTCCTTCTCTAACGCTGCACCCATCGCCCTTCTCTAACACAGCACCCATCCTCCTTCTCTAACGCAGCACCCATCCTTCTTAACGCTGCACCCATCCTCCTTCTCTAACGCAGCACCCATCCTCCTTCTCTAACGCTGCACCCATCCTCCTTCTCTAACGCTGCACCCATCCTCCTTCTCTAACACAGCACCCATCCTCCTTCTCTAACGCTGCACCCATCCTCCTTCTCTAACGCATCACCCATCCTCCTTCTCTAACGCTGCACCCATCCTCCTTCTCTAACGCAGCACCCATCCTCCTTCTCTAACGCATCACCCATCCTTCTCTAACGCATCACCCATCCTCCTTCTCTAACGCTGCACCCATCCTCCTTCTCTAACGCATCACCCATCCTCCTTCTCTAACGCAGCACCCATCCTTCTTCTCTAACGCATCACCCATCCTTCTCTAACGCATCACCCATCCTCCTTCTCTAACGCTGCACCCATCCTCCTTCTCTAACGCTGCACCCATCCTCCTTCTCTAACGCAGCACCCATCCTCCTTCTCTAACGCAGCACCCATCCTCCTTCTCTAACGCATCACCCATCCTCCTTCTCTAACGCTGCACCCATCCTCCTTCTCTAACGCTGCACCCATCCTCCTTCTCTAACGCTGCACCCATCCTCCTTCTCTAACGCTGCACCCATCCTCCTTCTCTAACGCAGCACCCATCCTTCTTCTCTAACGCAGCACCCATCCTCCTTCTCTAACGCAGCACCCATCCTCCTTCTCTAACGCAGCACCCATCCTCCTTCTCTAACGCAGCACCCATCCTCCTTCTCTAACGCAGCACCCATCCTCCTTCTCTAACGCTGCACCCATCGCCCTTCTCTAACGCTGCACCCATCCTCCTTCTCTAACGCAGCACCCATCCTCCTTCTCTAACGCTGCACCCATCCTCCTTCTCTAACGCAGCACCCATCCTCCTTCTCTAACGCTGCACCCATCCTCCTTCTCTAACGCAGCACCCATCCTCCTTCTCTAACGCTGCACCCATCCTCCTTCTCTAACGCAGCACCCATCCTCCTTCTCTAACGCTGCACCCATCCTCCTTCTCTAACGCAGCACCCATCGCCCTTCTCTAACGCTGCACCCATCCTCCTTCTCTAACGCAGCACCCATCCTCCTTCTCTAACGCAGCACCCATCGCCCTTCTCTAACGCAGCACCCATCGCCCTTCTCTAACGCTGCACCCATCCTCCTTCTCTAACGCTGCACCCATCACCCTTCTCTAACGCTGCACCCATCCTCCTTCTCTAACGCTGCACCCATCCTCCTTCTCTAACGTAGCACCCATCCTTCTCTAACGCATCACCCATCCTCCTTCTCTAACGCTGCACCCATCCTCCTTCTCTAACGCAGCACCCATCTTTCCCCTCTCGGGAACCAGCTGGAGCACAAATACCTCACCTCCTCGGGTGCTACCGATGGCAGCAGCTGAGAGAACGGGGGCAGCAGCAGGAGCGATCCTGCTGCAAGGCTCTGGTCAGTAACACTGCTGTCAGACCGAGCGTCTCTGTGGAGGCGAATGTGTCCAGCTGCAAAGGTTGTGAAATCACGCAACGGCCATGTGTACAGAGCTCCTGCATTTCTCCTGCATTTCTGGTGGAGCATTACTGACAGAATTCCCAGCTACAATTACATCGAGCCACTGGAAACTGCTTGCACCAGAAACGGCTCCACTGGTGCCCCTCAGGAGCCCCAGAGGTCTCTGAGAGGTTTCTCTTTCCCGAAGATCGGAAAGGTAACGGAGTCCCAAAGGCAGGGAACACCGAGGGGCACGATTTTAACAGTTACCAACATAGTAAAGAGCAGTTCCATCGACACCAAGCGCCACAGGGGACAGGACGCTGTGCTTCACAGCCCCCCGCAGCATCTCTCTGCTAGAAAACTATGAAGTTTCAGTTTTGGCTTTATTGCCTATTTACTGGAGATGAAACAACACATTATAAAGTATCTCAATCCCAGGTGAGACAGCCCATTTCCCTCTTCCCATGTTCTCCAGAGCTGCAAGGGTTTTAGGAGCCTTGGTGCTGCAGCAAGAGCTTTTTGGAGCACCGCAGTTCAGAGGTGTCTCACCTCTCTGGGACCGAGGACAGGAGACTTTGGTTCTACCTGAGTAACCGGGAACCCTGGGTGTGCTGCTCCCTGCTTCACAAAGCTGCTGAGCAGGGAGGCTGAGCCCTGTACGGGAGATCCCACGTGCTCTTCAAACTAGAAATAAGCTGGGCTGCCTCAAGAAGAGTGTGGCAAGGAGATCGAGGGAGGTCACCTCCCCCTCTACTCTGCCCCGGTGAGGCCACATCTGGAGTGCTGTGTCCCATTCTGGGCTCCCCGGTTCAAGAAGGGCAGGGAACTGCTGGAGAGGGGACAGCAAAGGGCTACCAAGATGCTGAGGGGACTGGAACACCTCTCTTATGAGGAAAGGCTGAGGGATTTGGGTCTTTTCAGTCTGGAAAAAAAGACGACTGAGGGGGGATCTTATCAACACTTATAGACACTTAAAGGGTGGGTGTCAGGAGGATGGGGCCAGGCTCTTTTCAGTGGTGCCGAGCAACAGGACAAGGGGTAACAGGCACAAACTTGATCATAGGAAGTTCCACCTAAACATGAGGAGGAACTTCTTTCCTTTGAGGGTGGCAGAGCCCTGGCACAGGCTGCCCAGAGAGGTGGTGGAGTCTCCATCTCTGGAGACATTCCAAACCCGCCTGGACGCGTTCCTGTGCAACCTGCTCTGGGTGACCCTGCTCTGGCAGGGGGGTTGGACTAGATGATCTCCAGAGGTCCCTTCCAACCTATGTCATTCTGTGATTCACCTGGGAAAGGTTCTAGGGGAGGAATGTGCTGAATCACAGCAATGGAGGATACAAGCCTACCAGTTAACTCCCCACGGCCCTGGAGAGCTGCCAGCCCATGTTTGCCCCGTGATAACACTTATTTGGGCAGCGTAGTCGCTTTAGCTTTCCATGGTCTCTACTTCAGGATCAGGAAACTCCCTCAGAGTGGTAATGTTTAGTTTTCTGAAGTGTGTTTCATGTGACACCGAGCAGCGTACCTTCACGCCTTCGTTGTAGCTGTCCACGGGGCTGTTCAGGCTTGCGAGGCTGCCCAAATGGCTGGGGGCTCCAGGGCGGGGAGGTTTCTTTGGCGGAGCCGCGTGATCTGGTTAACAAAACAATCTGGATTTTAGAGGACCAACATACCAGATGTACCCGCATAATTTTGGTCTGTCGACACTACTAAGGCTATAACTGCTTTACTGTACGAGCAGAGGAGCTGCACATCTTTACGTGTCTGACGGTACATCCATTGTTTGTAGGAGCTACGCTTTAATCTGTATTTCTACTGAAGAAATGTGGACAGAAAAGCCTGTGGAATTCATCAAGTTTTCCTGCGATTATGAGAACGTGGCTGTTTTAGTAAGATCCATCGAAAATCCCTTCGTGGGGCAACTGCTCCTCATCTCAGTGCACCTACCCCAGGCCTGGGAGGGACTCACCCTTCGTGCCACAGCCGAGTGCCACACATGCTGCGTTGTGTCTGGGCAAATCGGATTTCTTCACGGCAGAAATCATGGGTGTGATTCACTTGGAGATTGAGAAACCTAAATTTAGGTGTCTACTTTTGCTTTACATGTCTGAACCGCGCACACGGTGAAGTCCTACACAGTGACTCAGCTTCCTCTAGACACTTCCCGCCTGCTGATGAAACACTTTCTCGGCTTTGCTGACTGCGTCTCTGGGGACTGCACGGGGAATTCAAACACACAGCGCACCGCAACACCTACGTGGAGTTACCTGGAATCGAAGCCACGCCTCGTATGAAAATACTGGCGTAAATCTGTTCACTACCGTTGCTAGAAAACTTGTAACCAAGGATTCAAGATGACAGTATATGAATTTACTGCTTACCTGGTTTACCCACAGGCTGATATATGTGCTGGTTGCCAGCCTGTAAAATAAAATGTACATTTAAACTAGTTATTACAGAGTTCACAATGTTCATCAGCACAATCTCAAACGCTGAGAGGAGCCAGTTCTCAGCACATTCCCAACAGTCAAAAACCCATCGCTATTCACCATCACTAGCTAAGCTCCTAACGACAGCTGTATCATTTACGCAGTGAGAAAAGAATTTTCATTTGTTTTGTATCGCTCACAGCAGCCCTGGCCTCTGCATTACAGTTTATCCTTCATTAATAATCAAATGCGGAGGTACATTCACAGCCATTTTTAGTCTGTATTCAGAGATCAAACTGTAGAAGTCACGGCGGTGAAGAAGAAACGGCAGTGCGAGAATCAGAAGACTGAAGTATTTCTGCACTGCTGGTTTCCACAACGGAAAGCCATTTCTAACCTGGTTTCCTCTTTGGTTTTGTTGCAAAGTCAAGGTCAATTTGCTTATTCATCTGGAAGTATTTATAATAGACTGAAGTGACTTTCCTTGGCAATTATATTTATAAAACCTTCATGCCAACCTCAGTCGCCGAGGCGAGCAGCTCCAATGACAGCACGATTGGCAGTGGAGGGCTCTAGCGCGGTGCACAGGGGGTTCCTGAACCAGGGGAGCCTCAAGGGAGCTGAGACATCCACCAGGAGCCCCCAGCTCATGCCACAGCAGCTGAGGCCTGGGCAGGACCAGGAGCAATGGAAGAGTCTTCTAACTTTGTCAGCTTGACCAGGGAGCGATGGTGTCCACCCAGCAGAAGGCCACGTCCTCTCTAAACTCTGCATCCACCACAACTCAGGCAGCTTTGCAGACATGGCTCCGATGGAAACATGCTGCCACCCAGGTGTCAGGCTGCGCCCTGCTCTCACGCCAGTACGGGACGGCAGCAGTAAGCAACCTGGGGGAGGTGTGCCCAGGGAGAGGAACTCCTCTGCTCGGTGACAGAGCTCCGGGAGGAGGTCAGAAGGTTGAGGAGTATCAAGCAGTCTGAGAAGGAGACAGACTACCGGAACTGACACTGCCATCCCTGTGACAGATCTGTCAGGCAGACAGGACACATGATACGGAGGATTCCCTGTCCCCTCCCCACCCAACAGAACGCAGTGACTTGAGGGATAGGGGGCAACGGCGACAAGTTCCTGCCCGGTGCAGCAGGTGTGTCTTCTCCATGAAGACTCCACCTTCCTGGTGCCCTGGAGGCTACGAGGTATGAGGCTGTGCAAGTGGAACCGAACAATGACGAGGATGATGGTCCATCTAGGTTGGAGGTGTCGCCAAGGTTAAGCCAACCTATGTCCTGCGTCAAAACCACAACGGAAAAAAGACGGATCATTGTCATAGGAGACTCTCTTCTGCAGGGAACAGAAGGCCCAATATGCCAACTGACCCACTTCTTAGGGAGCGAAGTCTGCTGCCTCCTCGGGTTAAAGATGCCCAGGTTAAAGATGTGATGCGAAAACACCCTACCCTGGTATGGCCTTGGATTACTATCTGTTATTGCCTTTTTAAGTAGGCAGTGATGAAGCCACGACAAGAAGTCTGAGGGCGATCAAGAGAGACTTCAGGGCCTTGGGACAACCGGCTAAGGGATTAGGAGCACAACGAGTGTTCTCCTCTATCCTTGTGGCAGGGAATGATGAGGGAAGAAACAAGAAGACCAGCTGATCAATAACTGGCTCCGTGAGTGGTGTCACCAGCAGAATTTTGGGTTTTTTTATCATGGGTCAGTCCACACACCACCAGTCCTGCTGGTGACAGACAGGGTGCACCTTTCTCAAAAGGGGAAAATGATCTTTGTGCAGGAGTTAGCAGGGCTCATCAAAGGTGCTTTAAACTAGATTTGAAGGAGGGAAGGGATAAAATCAGGCTCGCTAGAGATAAGCCTGGAGGTGGCACGCCAAAGTTTGAGGAATGATGTGCAAGAGGAGCTACAAGCTTTGTCCCAGTTCCAGAGCTACGACATCACTGGTGTAAGCGAAACCTGGTGGGATGAATCCTGTGACCGGGGTGCCGAGATGGACGGTTCTGGGCTCTCCAGGAGGGACCGGCAGGGCAGGCGAGGCGGGGGAGACACTGTGTGTAAGGGAGGGGTTGGACTGTACGGTGCTTGCAGTTGAGTCTCCGGGTAAGGATGAAGGGAAAGCAAATAAAGTGGATGTTGTTGTGGGAGTCTACTATTCACCACCCACCTGAATTAAGGGGTATCTCCAGATCAACTGCCTTTGATCTCTAGATCAACTTCCCAGATGTCAACTGGGAATATCACACAGCGGACACAAACAGGTCCAGGAAATTTCTGAAGCAAACTCAAAGGACACTCATGATCATAGTTCAGCATTTATTCAAAGTTTCAGCCTGGCATTTTTCGACATTCGTGTTATGGTTTTAAAATCACAGCCAGATCTGACAATGGCTAATGTTGCCCAGCACTTCATGAGGCCTGCTTTCAGCTGCTCAAAAATTTTTCAAATTTTAACTGTATGAAATGAAAATTCCCATACTTCAAGCTCATTTCTACCAGTTTGCTATGGAAAACTGTGTCAAGAAGCACAACTTCCAGAAAGTAAAGTCACATAAAAATGTATTGAACAGGGAGAAATCTGAAGTTCTAAGTTTTGTAGATGATATTCTATCAACTTAACACTTTAGAGCAGAAACGTGAAGGCCAGAAGTAAAGGAGGATATTCACCCTGCCTACTCCAAGTCTGTAACTACAGACTTGAAAAAAATCAAATTTCACTTTCAGAAACCATGAGTGGAATCAAAGATCCAAAGCCCTGAAACTCTTCTGCTGTCACCACAAACATCTGAAACCCACAGGCTGATCATCTCACTGTCATACAGCTGCCCTCTTCAGTTAGAAAAAAACATCTGCTTTCTACCAGGACCATCACTCATGTCATTAACTTAGATCTGTGCTAATAACCAACTATTTCAAATCTTGTAAGCGTGAGGGAAAAGAAAGGGGGGGTAGAGAAGGAGAGGAAAATTCCAATAGAACAATTCTTGCATTTTGACTTCCAGAAAATTGTGTATTAAAAGGGTACGTCAAAAGAATGTGCACAAAGTTATGCAGCCGCATGCTCATCAGTTAGGAACCACTAAAAAGGGGGTGATAACTTTTCATTTGTACCACCACATCCAAGAGGAGGGTCGTGTATTACTCCTTCTCCCTCCCAGCATCCCCGAACTGCGAGATGCTGCTGCTGTGAGCAGGAATCAGAGCTGCCGTGCTTTCTGCTCCCGCTCCAACTATCACAGCCACTACTCAAATAAAAGGTCACTTTGTGGGAATGACACCTCAGTGAACTGCATTCTGCCCCCACCACTGTCACACAAATCCCTGTGTTACACTGGACAGTTATTTTATCGTAGCTCTCCTAGAAATGACTGCTGCCTGTTTCTCATCCTCTCGGTGAGAAACTGAGACTGACTCACAGAAGCATCAGACATTTCCCACGGCAAACAAAGTCAGTCAGAGTTATGTTCTGAATGTATTAAGAGCTATAAAAACGCAAAATCAAACTCTGGACCTAGAAATGTAGTTATCACGAATTAGAGTCTCTTTAAAAACTCATTTTGTCAATGATCGCTAAGTGTTTTCTTCACACTCTTTCAAATGGGGTGTGAAATTGTACTACCTCGTCTGGGATGACAGGACTTCCCCTACAAGCAGTTTGAGATCTGGGGGTTGTATTTTTTATTCTAATCCCAGGCAGTCGCGCTGAAATCAAGCACAGAGAAACCAGCTGGCTGCAAGGAGCTGTGCTTTAAACCCACTGCCACCGACAATCACCTGAATCAAACCTCTGACAGGACTTCAAAAGCGCCAGGTTATCTCAAAGCATCTTCACGAGTAGCACAAAATGCAGCGGTACTTTACTCGCTCTTATATAAAGATGCAACAATAGCAAAGACATAACCGTAACTAATCGTCTTCTCTGATTTCATGGAAAAAATCTTAGCAGCTTCCAGACATGAGTGTCTCCAGAGCCCATGCTGCAGTGTGTCATTAATATACTCATTCATGATTGTACTTTGGCTGCAAATGCAGGAAGAGTCACTAAATTCTTAGGTAGTGAAGAAATACTGAAGCCAAACTTGTTAGTTTACAATTGCATCCCCTAGGAAGTGCATTTAAAATATTAAATCAAATATTTTAAAGGTGGTCCCTGGGGACAAACAGTAGATGAAATGTCAGGTTTCTACCATTAACAGTCCCTGGCCCGACCCCTCCCTTCGATCAGGATGATTCAGAGATTCCAATGGCAATTAAACAATTGGAGAGCCTTTTTTTAGTTAAACAGACAGGAGTTAAGCCGGTAAGAAAGAATACCACAGCTGCAGCTGTTGTCTGGCAATAAACGAACGGCTATGGGGTTTATTCCATTTGTTTCATAGCGGATCACTTACCCCAACCAGATTTCTGGGTAATACAACAGTAACATTTACATTCCTTGTAAGAAAACCCTTCAGATATTTAAACAACTGCAAAAGTTATTTTAATCCTGCTTCCTGTTGACAGAACTTGCAGAAAACTATCCACATTTTTAAATAAAAGGCCCAACTATACAGCACATGAACATTTCAAAATCCTTGCGACATATTTGTGGAAACGTTTTAGTATTTGTTTCAACAGCAGCTTCAAGGGGGGAAAAACCCCAACAACCCCCCAGTCCCCTGAACCGCTGCATGAACAATTTTGCCAGGGCTGCTGTTCCCACAGAAGCTGAGCCTCTTGGAAAGTTGTAGAACCATGTAATAATAGTGGAAACATTTAGCAAAAGCTTTAAATCATCGCCTGTACTCAAAGCAGGGTACAACACGTTCTACCAGCAAAGCAGAGAAAGAGGTGGGAGATGAGAAGATACGCCCCCCCCTCCACTTACTGGGCCCTGGAGACCTCCGTCCTCCCGGTCGATGCTGCTTCTGGAGAGCCGCACGTCGGGTTTCTGAAACAAAAATCCCAAATGTCATTCCGTCCTCCGCTTACCGGTTCACGCGACCTAGGCTTAAAATCATTTTAAAGGCAGGAAAATACTGTTAAAAAATTTACACTGACAAATACAGATGTCATTTCACATTCCAGTCTATACACCACCCCCCCCCCCCACTGCCGCGACTACGCGCTGCTGCAACTGCAGCTACTGAAACTCCTGGCAGCCGCCTCTTCTCAGCTGCTCCTCACCCCCCCTTCTTGGCGCACGTGGAAAAATGCTCGTTTTAAATATTGATAGTACCATTTCCCTAACACAACATTGGAAAACCTGCATTTTGATTTTCTCAATGGCAGCAAAAGTTGCTTTCTTTTTTTTTAAAAAAAAATCTGTTTGCTTCCCGACAGCAAAATTTCAAGCCTGGAATGAGAAACGCCGCGCATTAATTCCCGCTTCCTGCCTGACGACTGCTTATATGTACTTGGCTCCCTCTCCAAGCCTGCAAATGGGGCCAATTACTGGAGCTCTTTAAACACGGCATTTGGCTACAGAAAGCTAATAAAGACATCCAGATGCATTGTTCTCCTAATTTCTATTTTATATGTTTTAAGCAAGATATAGGAACCCGGGGCTCGGTTGTTTTAAAAAGACCACACCAATTTTTTTCACACAGAAAGTCATTTTTCTCATCTCCCCAGCAAATCCAGGTATGTTATATTTATTCTTTGAGGACAACATTAATTACAAGGAAAGACATTAATTAATTACAATGGAAAGACAAAGGAAGAGTGGATGTGAAACAAAGGTTAACACTGATCTGAAGACACACATTCAAGCTTTTCTCCTGCACTAATTCTGGCACAGAAACCGAAGAGGATTTATCTGACTCTTCAATTCACTCTCCAACAAGGCTGGATGAGGAGTTAATGAAAAGGGATAAAATGCATATCCACATCAGTGTAAATATACTTCCTTCATCTCTCTGGTTCTATATATACACATAAAATGGCCACAGACAGCATGAGAATGCAAATATTTTATTTAGACAAATGTAGGCGTGTGAATCCTGACTGTAACTAAACTGACCCCATGTTCTTTCAGGGTCAGTTTTGGGGGACAAATATATTTGCTTCTTGTTCAAAGCTACTCCAGATCCCTTTCCTTCTTTCTTTCTAAAAGCACTAAGGAATAATTCCAACTTGCCCTAAAAACCCAGCAGGGCAGACGGCACTTGCAAAGATACACTAACATCGATCTTTTTATCATTAAAAATACTCCAGTTGTGCTGGTGGTCTGTCCAAAGGGTTTACACTTTGGATTTTCATTCAGTTTTTCTAGACTGAGTGAGGCAGAGCCAGAGACAGTCGCTGCCTGAAAGAACTTGCAGATTAAAAATAGACAAATCATCTGAGACAGGGAAATATTTAACCCCATCTTAAACACGAAGAACCGAAGCAGACACAAGCAAGCCATCTCCCAATGTTTCTCTGGGAATGCGTGACAAATCTGATGATGAAAGCTACCACTGATGAATTTCTAGTTTATTTCCTTATGATGAAGGAATTTTTTCTGATTAAAGTCTCATTTGATACGGGTATGTTAAATACTTCCTTAGATAGCTAAAGTAAGTTGTATTCTCATCATATTTTTAAGCTAAAGCAAATCGCTATCCTTGTTTATCTAAGCATATGACTAACTACATTTCTGTTACACTGATGTTCACAATTTGCCTTCGTTTCACCGTCGTTTCTAGCCGGGGAAGTGCCCAAAGTCTTTAGAAATAGCCACAGACTATTTTATCATAGGGGTGTCTTTAGTGCTCTTTGTGCTTTTAACAATTTACTACTCCAGAAATGCACCCTAAACCAGACTCCAAAGATAACGAAATATTGAGCAGTTTAAAAGATTCAGAAGCACAAAAATACACAACAGTCTAAATAACAGATTTTTTTTTTTTAGTATTATAAGAAAAAAATGAACAGATATCATATCCATCTCCTCCCATCCTTGTCTTACTAACAAGGTCCTCCTCCCTTTCAGCATCTGAACTCTCGAAATGCCCAATTCTACCCAGTGCCAGGATGGGACAATCCTCCAGAGGACTCGAGTCTCACCATCGACCTAACACCGCCAAGTCCACCATTAAACCATGTCCCTCAGCACCACGTCTACCCGTCTTTTAAACCCCTCCAGGGATGGCGATTCCACCACTGCCCTGGGCAGCCTGTTCCAATGTTTGATAACCCTTTCAGTGTCAATTTTTTTCCTAATATCCAGTCTAAACCTCCCCTAGCGCAACTTGAGGCTGTTTCCTCTTGTCCTATTGCCTGTTACCTGGGAGAAGAGACCGACCCCCACCTCGCTACGACCTCCTTTCAGGCTGACGAATCCTTTCCGAGAGGCAGCTAAAGGGACTGGAAACAGGGTGGTGGGTGCCGAGTTGCTCTGTGTGCGTTTCTGGAGAACATTTGTGGCACTTGTTGGGGAACGACTGTCTTGAGAGTCCATGTACAGCAGGGAGATGGGCTGGAGGGGGAAGAACCCTCAAGACGTGAAGTTGTGAGGCCCCCAAGGTGAAGGTGGCTAGTAAGAGTGTGTATCTACAAAGGCCCCGCTTAACACTCTCGTGCAGCGTAAGACTGTTTCAGAAAATGAAGCCTTTAGGAAACCGGAGATTTAGGATTCCAGCTTTATCTGAAGAAGTTGTCACTCGTGAATGTGTTTTTCAAGCCTTGAAGCTGAGCAGTGACCGACTGATGACAAACTGTTGTCAAATGTGTTTCACACCCACATTCTGGTGGGACTTCTCAAGCACACAAACCGCAGTGCTCTGAATTTTTTTTGTGAAAGCACCAACTGTACTAAACTAAAATGTGAGTTTAAGCAAAGCCTCTTCTACTTACCGTTATATTCATTACAGATACGTATTTAAGGGAGGAACTATATGTTGTTAAAATCTTGCACAAAATCAAAATCCTTCAAAAGTAAATGGATTTTTTCCTAATAAATAGTTTACTGTCTGAAATCTTTGGAAACATCAAGAGGACTTTTCAGACAGGATGCGCATGTTGACAAACTGGAACATAATCTACTTTATTTCCAGTATTTCTGGTCACTCACTAATAAAAGAACATGTAAGTCTTGGCATTCTCAGGACATGCCAAATTGTAATGTCTTGGTGGGATTTTCTCAGGCTAAAAATTAAAATCTTATTTTAGCAACAGCTCACATCAATTACATTTGAATTGCAGTTCTCAGCGTCAAAATAGGACAAAACCACAACTATGTGGGAATTTCAGAAAAAACCAAAACCAAACATGATAAGGAAACTATGCGAGCTATTTCTTCTTAACCTACCATAGGAGAGGACTATAAATTTCTTAGCGCAACCCTGCTCTCTCTGCTGAGGAGTTACTAAAAAGCATGCACGTATATATCTTTATTTTATATGATTAAAAACAATGCCACATTATCAGTACAGCCACAAATGAAAGGTTCAAACTGGAAACCAAATATAAATGAGGAAGCGGGTAATTAAACAGGCCCCAAAGGAGAAAAGTGTTCTGCAAAATGTTCAGAGAAAGTTAGCGACGGCGCCAAAAGTTACAGCATAAAAATCACTCGTTTCACTATACTGCTGAACTTAAAAGGTCACCCTGAAAAGGCACAGAATGACACAGTTTCTTTCCCACAACTTCTCAAAGCAAACTAACTAGCTGCCAGTTCCCAAGGCGCCCTCATGGCATGACCACCACCATTGGTTTCCTATCTGTGGTTACACAAGATTCTCCTTTTGTGTCAAACGCCATATTAAAATACAGAAGGTAGACTCTCTCCTAGAACGAATTAAGAAAAAATAATAAAAACATCATAGAATCATAGAATTGCCTAGGTTGGAAGGGACCTTTCAGATCATCCAGTCCAACCATCAACCTAACTCTGAAAAAACCATCACTAAACCATATCTCTAAGCACTATGTCCACCCGTCTTTTAAATACCTCCAGGGATGGTGCCTCAACCACTTCCCTGGGCAGCCTGTTCCAATGCTTAATAACCCTTTCAGTGTAAAAAATTTTCCTAATATCCAATCTAAACCTCCCCTGGTGCAACTTGAGGCTGTTTCCTCTTGTCCTGTCACCTGTTACCTGGGAGAAGAGACCAACCCCCACCTCTCTACACCCTCCTTTCAGGTAGTTGTAGAGAGTGAGAAAGTCTTCTCTCAGCCTCCTTCTCTCCAGGCTGAACACCCCCAGCTCCCAGGATAGTTTTTGGCAGTTCCAAACTTGTGTCAAAACTCACAAACGAAAGCATCCTCAGGGGGCCTTTAAAAATGATTTTAACGCAATGAATTAATTTATTTGCTGTTAAATTAATTCTACACGCAAGAAGTCAGGGCTGGAAGAGTAACATACCATACTGTGGCCCTAACGGAGTAATTTGCTCCTTATGGGCTGATTTTCTGTGTGCACAAATACTGCATGCTGGGCATCAGTGCGAGTATGGCAGCACGTGTGCCAGACTGCAGGGTAACGGGCCAAATCACACACAGAGTCGCACAGACTGGTTCAGGTTAGAAGGGACCTTAAAGATCACCCAGTTCCAACCCCCTGCCCTGGGCAGGGACACCTCCCACCAGACCAGGCTGCTCCAAGCCCCATCCAGCCTGGCCTTGGACACCTCCAGGGATGGAGCAGCCACAGCTTCCCTGGGCAACCTGGGCCAGGGCCTCACCACCCTCACAGTCAAGAATTTCTTCCTGATATCCAATCTAAATCTACACTCCTTCAGTTTGAAATCTTCACCCCTCGTCCTATCATTACACTCCCTGATCCAGAGTCCCTCCCCATCTTTCCTGTAGCCCCTTTAGGTACTGGAAGGGGCTCTAAGGTCTCCCCGGAGCCTTCTCTTCTCCAGGCTGAACAACCCCAACTCTCTCAGCCTGTCCTCACAGCAGAGGTGCTCCAGCCCCCTGATCATCTTCGTGGCCCTCCGCTGGACCCGTTCCAACAGGTCCACGTCCTTCTTGTGTTGAGGACTACAGAGCTGGACGCGAATCTTCAGTTCCAGCGAGCTGTAAGGGCCAGCAGCAGCGAGGCCATTCGCAATTGTGGAGCACTGTTTTTGGGGATGGAAGTTGTTCCTTCGGCTTCTATATGCTATGCACTATGTACAAGTAAAATCTTGATTAACCTTCGTCAATTTTATTTTTTTGGGGTAGAAATACCCATATGATCAAAGAACAACCCAGGAGAAAGTGCAGAATGAGAACTTCATGAATTTCTTACAATACTGCCTGTGTGACTGAGATCCAAACATCACAGGATATAAATGAGCAAAAACCTCATTCCACGAGTACGACTCCTTACGTAGAAGACCGAACAGACACCCACGTGTTTGATATTTGTTCTGCAGCCATCTCAGCCCTCCACCTGCATACGCCCTGGACAGAGACTGTCTCCTGTAGTTACCTGTATTAAGCTTTAAGTGCAGTAAGGCTTTGTCTCCCCTCCAGCTTCCTCAAAAATAATTAAGATATTTCTATTCTCCTTCCTGGAGATGCCGATATCCAAAGCCCTCTTACGAAGAGAGCATGAAAGCCCACAAATTTAATCAGTGTATGTTAAAGCTACCAGACTAGTGTGCCACATCCCCTCTCTATCAGGGGGTGGGACGGAGTGTCAGTCCTGGGAAAAATTCCCCCCAAATCAACCCCTCCATCAATTCTCTTCTTGCTTCCCAGTGGATATATTTGGTACAATTTAAAATTAAACACTTCTTTACGCTTCACTTCTCACAGAACAGATTCATTTTCATTCAGGAGCTTCCCACAAAGAGAGATTTGTTTGTTTTCTCTTTTTACAGCAGAGTTTCAGAATTCTGGATGCTGTTACAGCTGCAGCTTGAAAGCAAAATTTCTATCTCCTTCCAAGCATTGACGAGCCACAGGTTCTCAAAGGACCAGTTTCAGGCAAACTGCTTACACAGATAACACCCTCTCCCAAGACTGGCAAATTTCCATTTCAATGCCATCGCAATTTAATTCTTCATCTGGGGTGTCTTTTCTAGCAAACACAGCATCAGTGCTGTTTAGACGTGTACTAACATGCTTTGAGAGCTGTATTTTTTTCCCCCTGTAGAAGCAGCAATGAATTTCAAGTCATGAGCAAGTTGGTGTTACTCTGGGGAAACAAAAATTGTACTAACAGGAACCCCGCTGAGGATTTTTCTTCTTGTGGCAGGGTCTCACATTACATGATTTGCAGTCACTCCCCGGTGAGTCCAATTCTCAGCAGTAGAAGTGAGATACACTGTAGGAGTCTGAAGGCTGTGTAAATAGAGCTGCTTTTCAAAATAGCCAGTTTAAATTGAGAACACGGCACTGTATGGTTACATAAGTTAAAAATTAAAATCTGGCTCTGCTCTCTCTATTGTTCTCTGTGCTCAAAAGGAAAAATATTCTTCTGAAACCTGCCTGTAGCAGGCAAGGGACAACGTGCTTCAGCACAACCATTTTATCAAAATCTAAAGGTTAGTGTGGAGAGGTGTCGCAAAGCAAGCGAGAGACATGATAACAACTTTGAGAAAGTAAGTTGCTTCTCCTCCCGAAGTCGCCTGGAATGAAATTAGGGAAGTCCCTTCTCCCAAGAGAAGAAATGTCACAAGTTACTCACTGAAGGACATGGATCAAGGAGCGTGTGTGTGTAATATATGGATTATTGTGTAGTGATAGGATGGGGGTAACGGTTTTAAATTGGTAGCTTTAGATCAGATATTAGGAAGAAATTCTTTCCTGTGAGGGTGGTGAGCCCCTGGCCCAGGTTGCCCAGAGAAGCTGTGGCTGCCCCATCCCTGGAGGTGTTCAAGGCCAGGCTGGACGGGGCTTTGAGCAGCCTGGTCCGGTGGGAGGTGTCCCTGCCCAGGGCAGGACTAGATGATCTTTAAGGTCCCTTCCAACCCAAACCATTCTATGATTTCTACACTGGACTTGTGTTTGAACTCTCATGTATGAACCGTGGATATCCTTCAGGAGATCTGCAAGGCCTCCAAGAGTGAGTCCCCACAAGTGACTTTTCTACTATCTTGATTTTTTCAGGGCTAAACCTAGAAAACCGCATTCCTTTTCCAAGAAACACCCATTTATAAACTGAAGATTCCTCTGATGTACATCCTGCTATGGGTTCAAATATACCCTGTAGCTATCATTAGCTTGTTTAGCTTTTGACCCAGTGTATAAATCTGTAACAGGCATTCAAATATAAATCTAAAGTCTCTAGAGTCAAAGTGTTAATGCAGTAAGAAAAAGAACTGAAGTCTCTCATGGATTCCAGTTCCTCATTTTAGCCATTTAAGTTCATACTTCCACTCACATTTTCTCTGGTTTTTGCCTTTTTAACCCTCTAAGGTTTTACATCATCCAAATCCAGCTCTGGCAAAGCTGCAGAGCTATGGAGCTGCTCACAAGTCCATCAGTGCTAGTTCTCCTGAGTAGGCAGTGGCAATAAAGATAGTGTCCCCTCGCAATAAAAACTAACACATAATGAAAACACAGTAATTCTTCTCCAACCATATGTTAAGACTGTGTTATAGATCAAGAGAAAAACAGCAAGTCTCTCCTCGAGCAGCAATTTGGGGGATGATAAACATCCTAATGGTTCAGAAGCTGAATCAAAACAGAGTAACAAATACAAATAATTATAATCTATTCTGCAGAAAAAGCCAGAAAGTTCAGAAAGATCAGAAAGTTTTCTGCAGAAAGTTCTCACACACGATCTACTGCCACCTGAAATCACAACGCCTCATTCTCAGTAAGCATATTAATTCCTCCAAAAGTTCTTGACCATCTTGAAAGTTTTAACCGACAATGGGATCAATTTGACTTCCTGGGCTTGTGAAAGTCGCAAGCAACTGGTGCCACTCAAGACTGGAAAAGCTAATGCCTAAATTAGGGAAGAAATTTTCCTTCCCCCTCCCTCTCTTCAGCTTGTAATAAATTGGACAAAGCCATCTGAGTACAGTGGTTTCTTTACGGTCGTCCAATGGCAAACCGCAAATTCCCAAGTGCATTCATGAGGAAACCAGCCAAAAGCAAGCTTCAACATCCTTTATCGGAAGCAACAACTTAACAATCTGGATCTTGGATAGAACGTGTACTGGACGTGGAGGGCATCTATCACTAGCTCTCAACAGCCAGTAGGGATATATCCTACCTTGGTTGTCTTCACAGCCAGCAGCTGTTCTGAACACTTCTGAATACCACGCATAACTGAACCCCTGAGAGACTAAGACAATTCAGCTGGCAAAGAATAAGGCCTTGGTAACACCGTCTACGTACAAGATCTGCTCTCCATTCCCGCCCACCGGCTTCCCGTAGAATAAAGCATAACTTTTTACTTTCAAGGAACTCAATGTCCTGGATTCAAGATCCCTAAAAGACTGTTTCGAGTTCTGTGAGACAATCACGACCAGCAGTTTTGGTGTCTAAATTAAAAAATAGTTCATCTGTACAACTACGATTTTCCTGGAGACCTGCCCTAGACAGCGCAGAGAACTCTTACAGAAACCACAGACCATTATCACCATCCGCTATAAATAGAGAGCACATTTATTCAAACTTACCTCCCGTAACAAACCTACGGCACCTGCCTTTATACAGGCACATTTTGTAACTATATACAACATAAAAGGCTTCCAAACCGAAACATTCCTTGAAATACATTTTTTAAGACCAAACACGCGACTGATGTTTGTCACAAGCTTTGTCACAACCCGTAGCACACCACTGTAAATTATCCACCTCGCACGTGAAGCTCACGCACCCATAAGCTCCCCAGCCTGAGCCTACACAGAGTAATATGCTACCAGAAATCTTCTGCTCCATCTGTAGCCATCGCTCTCGAGTAGGAGAATTTTAACACGTTGAATTTTGAAGGCCAGGAAGCCAGAGTTGAACTAAAAAACATGCACCAGTGGCACTGACAACAAGAAAACACGGAACTGCAGAGAAACAGCAACAGAAGATCCCATTATCGATGCGTCTCTTCTTTCTCCCTCTGGTGATGTTCAGAGCTTTTTCCCCACCTCACAGAGCTCTCCCTTAAATTATTTCTTCCCACTAACGTGTCTCATTATTCCTCCAGTGCAAGACCGCTTACAACTCCTCCTACAGTCAGGGTTGTTCGACGGCTGATGGTTATCCCTTTTTTAGGGGCAGAGTACGCACAGATCTGTCTCCTTAAGAACAAACAGGCAATCTCCAAATTGGCACAGAATTATACCCACAACTTCCCACACATAAATACTCAACTGGATAAAGTGAGACTGACTAAAAAACCCAGCTGTTCAAGGTATTTATAATCCAGGACATGCTTACTAGCTGAACATCTAACTTAAAAACTGCTTCCAAACCTACATTTTGGTAGTGACTCCTATGTTCAGTAAATGCTCTCATTTCACGGAATTGATTAGTTTTAGCAAGCTGCAATAAAAAATGAAAAATCATAAGGAATTACAAAGCACTATGAAACAAAGCATTACCAGGAATCGTTCCTCTTTTTCAAGCCAGCGCTGATCTTCTTCCATCTCCTGTTGTTGTCGTATCAATCTCTCCTCCATCAGATGTGTGGGTAGAACCTGGCCCATTCCTCGTATGTCCAAAGTGCCCGAATCCTATAAAACAGAGTATGTTTATTCAGTCTCACGACTTCGAATTTATATGAACAGCTGCAAAAACTTACAGATAATAAAAGAACAGATTTTTAAAAGCCCAAATGCAGTCAAGCAGAGTTCCTTCAACTCATTATAAACTGAAGCAGACCATCAGAAGAAACTCTTTCCAACTACAAACATTTTATCTGCCTTGCTCCTAAGCACTGGAACCAAAAAGATTTGAAAAATTCTGTTCTGTTTTTCAGTAACGTTGTCACATCATACATTGCACTTCATTTAAGTTGGACAACAAAGACAGATTTATCTATTTCATTTTCTTGGTCTTGAGCAATAATCTAACCCTCCAGTTGTTAAAAAGCTGCGAGATACATTTTTTACTCCAAACAAACACGCTCTTCAGTTTTAGCTGACACTTGCAAAGCATGCCACAAAAACATTTGTCATGATTTTTGAGTAAGTTTTTAGGCATGTCTTAAGCTTACAATACTGAATATACCGTATCCCAATGCAGTCTGGGAATCATTAGCAAGTAGGGTACATATTAGTATTCTTAAAGAAGCCAAGGGGAGTTTGGTAACAAACTTGACTGAGATTGTTTGTAGGTACCCAACTTCCCAAGCTTTTGTGAATGTTTTGGCTGTAACTTATTATCACGAACACGCGCAAAGCATTCACATGCTTCCACCAACACTTTATTCAAGCCCAACGTAGTTAAACTAAGTTGTTTCTCCTGCTAATAACCTACAGGGATGCTGAACTACATGGGACTACAACCCTCAACTATACACGGCGTGAACAACAACAGCACGGCAGCAAGTAGCAAAGGCAGACTATATGGGCGAACCAACCAAGACAAGCAGAGGAAACTGAGGACTCGGACACCTGTCTGCTCGCCTGCATTCAATGGGTAAGCCTCGGTGACCATCCCAATGTTTATCAGAGGCACGGGGAATACAGCATCGGTTAGAGAGGAAACGGATTTAAGACAGAAGCTGCTCAAACTGAATCTTTGTGAGAGGATAAAACGGAATGAAAAAAGTACAAAATACTGGAGGAGAACAGAAAAAAAAAAATGACGGAAGGTTAAAGGGGGAATTAATTTGATGTTCCTTGCAGCAGCTCTGTGCAATGGTGACAGGCTGAAAAGCACCTAACAGGAATGCAACTCTAGAACAGTTTTGCAGACCATTTCATTTTCTGTTCTGGATAAGCTACAGAGAAGCCTCAGATACTTTAGCTGTGCTGGCTATCTCCCATGAGAGGTATTTTGAAACAATAATGATACTACATATTTTTACGTGAGTGGCCCTATCTCTCTTAACAGCAATAAGTTTCAGTAAAGCCTTCTTTTAACAAATGCAAAATATTTTCTATCATTCAGTTAAGATAATAAGTAGTAATAACTTCATCGAGAATTTGTGTAAAGAATATACTTTATGCCCAGCGCCACACAGGAGGATTTGTTTCATAAAGAACAGAATTCAGTCATGACTCCCATCCCACTGCAGTAAGGCAATTTAAAAAATACCAGAGAAACACTTAGTTTTCCTACAATAATCTCCAGATGCACCTAAATAATAAAAGAAGTGTATTTACTGTATAGAGCGCAACAACAGATGTGTCAGTTCGTGATACCTCCATGTTTGGTTGCCACACTGATATTTCCTGAGGCCGGTGGTTCCAGGAATCTGCTTGATCCAAGAGAGAAGCCTGCCCAGGATAAATGCTGCCTGCCATGGCTGGTATCCCATGAGAACCGGGGTAGCCAGACACCTTTAGGATTTAAAAAAAAAGAAATAAAAAAGAAAAAAAGGGTTCTATTAGTAAGACTTGTGCTTCCCCATAATTAATAGCTCCCCACCCCCCAGGGGAGCAAATATGACTCAATTCAAGCAGTCACTGAGAGGGAGGAGGGGAGGCAACATCAGAAGGAGGAAGCCGAGGCAAAATATGCCGCAAAACCTCTTTTTTAAGTCTTTGAGGATGCCTATCATAACGTAACTATTTGAGGATAACCATAACTAGATAGAAATACACTTCTTGAGGATAACTATCGCTATTTGAGGATGCCTGTCAAAACGGCAGCATGAGAAATTATGTTTTAACCTTTGCAGTCAAGAAGATCAAAGTCCTCCGAGTAAGAAAAATAAATGTATTGATATATTTGTAAGAGCTACACACGCGGAGCTCATATTCAAGTTAACAGGAGCCTGCACACATCACCCTACAGAGCCCTGTAAAAATGTACCCCCCAGTGTATGTTACAAGCTTAAGTCTTGAGTGACAGCCCATAATTAGTGTGCTAAGCTGTGCAGCCTGAGAATGTCTCCACAGGAAAATCAAAGTAGTTTTAATGAGTATGAAGTACTCATTAAATCAACGAAAACCTCCCCCTCTCCATGGAAAGAAATAATCTCAATTGAGACTGCTGTATATGGCTGCAGCTTTGAACAAACTCAAGAATGCTTGAAGTACTTTCATGACAAACTTTTGTTTTAAATTTCTTCAGCGGTGTTAGGAAGAAAAGCAAAATCTGCGAGTAATAGGATGCAGTAGATCTGAAGGCAGTTATCAGCCACCAGAAAATAAAACCGTTTCAAAGATTCATCAGGGAGCAGAGTACCAATAAGTCCAAGGGAAGTCCACCAGACAATGCCATTTTATAAGGCAAGTCATTTTATAGCTTAGCAGGAATGTAACAGGAACACCACACTCCTTCAATAAAAATGAAAATGTCTGATGCGTTTCACTGTAGTTTTAGGAACCCGAGCACCATATCAGATATGAAAGTATTTGCCACCTGGAGTAAACCTACCAGGCTGAGCTCGGTGTTCGTTCTGATGTAAACCAAAAACAATTTAACAGAACTCAATGAAACCAAACCGTGTAAGAAGTGAATCAATCCCACCAGCTGCAACTGAGTTATAAACCCCACGTTTGAAAAAACGCGCACACAGCGTTAGATGTTATACCTGGTAATGGTTCGGCTGTACCATATGCTGTGGACTTGGATAAAACCCTTCACTGGATCTCGGACTGGGGTAGCCAGGTCTACTGGGCTGTAAACGTAAAGGAATTTTTAGAGACTTTAGAAACAGAAAACTGAAACCAGAAAATTACTCTTCGCTGAGACAAACATTTACAGGTGGTGCACCACAAAAGCAAGCTCAAACCCCGCCCCCAAAATAAATATTCTAAAATGACTAACATTTTTTAAAACAACTAAAATTAAGTTTTCCTCCATTTTTCCTTGGAAATGGAAGCAGCTGAATTGTTTGCTAGGTATGTCAATAAATAACGCTTGCTCTGTGAATTCCTTGTGCATATTTAATTGCCTGCACCAAATGACCTGCTGTGGGCTGTTTAACTCTAGAGGGGACATCAGCTAAGAACATAATTATTAAATCAAGTTTCCAGGTGCAAATATAGCGTTGTTTTAAGTTCACAATCTGCAGCACATAAAGTTTTGCTAATAATTTGATGCTTTTGTGACTGTTCCCAAAATAATGCTTTTACTTCAGTCAGAACACAAATCGAGTTGGCTTGTTTAGCAGGAATATTTCCACTGGTTATTCTGAGGACTGAAGTTAGTTCTGATAATTAACTTCTCTGTAACTAATTGCCTCAACATGGAAGGTGCTTCTGACCATATTCTGAACATGGGCGGTACATTATCCAGGCTTTGCTTTGCAACCCATTCCCAGGCAAGGAAAAACAAGAACGAACGAGCTCCTAATAGAAAGGAGAGCTAAAGAACAGCCATCAACCAAGAGTCTTTAACCTGACCATCTTTGCTTTGCCCCCTCAGGAGAAGGGCAATACTTTACACATGAACAAACAAGACGTACAATGACAGGAATACAGGAGAAAATTCACCAGAAATTAAACTGCATGAAAAGAGTAGCTATAGAAATTTCACGCTACTGAAAGCTGTGACGTTGGAAAAATGTTGCTCAGAACATGTTTTTATCTTCCAAGTAGAAATGTTCTCTTACTTTGCTTGATATTAACCTCCCAAGGTATATTTGGGTTTTTTTTTTGAAGAGGAACAGTGCTGCTGGGTGTTTCAGGACTAGAAAAATCAATCCAAGAGGGAAAAAACCAACCCAAACCTCAGTGTTCTGCAAATGGGCTCCTTCAGTCCTTCTGGCGCTTAAAGGCGACCACCACGTTACTACTGCGAGATTGCAGAATTTTATCGTCACTTTATGAAAAATGTCATTATCACTCTGTACTAGGGTATTTTCTGCCTTAGGTTTCTAATTGAACCCACTGTGAGATACAAGTGATTTCATAGTACAAATTGTGACAGCTATGAATTATTTGAGAATGTGTAGGAATTTAATGCTATAAATAAAATGGAGTTTAAGACCTATAAAAACCTGAAACTTTTCTAATGAATTGTTGGTAGAGAAAAATCAGTTGTCACCATCAGAAAATTCAATAATAACTGAAGAGATACTTAAAATCTCTTATCTGTGAAATTCAACTTGTTCAAATGTTGTTAGTACGAGCATCCATATTTTACAGAAAAACACTGTATAAAAAAACTTAGCAACAACTGCATCACAAATACAGTGAGGATGCACTGACCCCCTCAAAAAAAGATATGCAGTGTCAGAATTAATTTCAATCTTAACACCTCTCAAGTGTTTCAGTTTACACATCACACCCAAAGCTCTCACGATAATCACTTCACGGTGTAGCTCATATATTACATTAGTAAAAGGAACTTATTCTATTTGGATTAGCTCCAAAGCTTCAAGACTAAACAAACTCTTCAAACCAGGTTGTAAGAATTAAGTAGCACATTGTTCCAATTTATGCAGTTTATCTGCTTCTGTAACTCGGAACATCGTCTTTATATATATACACCAAATCCTGCTAGTTAATCTCGGATGACTAAACAGGTTGAAGGACTTTTTTTAACTCTGGAAAGAAAGCAGCAATTCCACTGCCCGTATTTCTTGGTTGCCGCAAAGCTATCGAAATGCAGAACCGAGCTTGGAAATACATTAGGCAACAACCTGGGGATGGGGAAAAAAACCATACCAAAACAAAATAAAAATAAGGTGCCTTCCTATGGCTGTTAGGGGATGCGTGCAGCAGAAGGTGCCACACGAGTAATACTGACACCATTATTAGCACCAGAGCTTGAGTAGAGAGCTACAGGAATCCATCACAAACTGATCAGAACGCAGATAATATTCCACATTACAGCGGTGACTGCACAGACTGAAATCCTTCAAAATACAGGCTCAGTCCTTCAAAGTGCAAAATAACGGTGATGGGAAGCAGAGAAGTTACTGAGAGAAGAGAGAGCTCAGCAACCAGCGAGGTGAGATGGCCACAGCTGCAAAACACATCAGCGACATCCAAACAGGACAGACGTGGAATGAAACAAAATCAAGCGTAAACTAAAACACTGAAGGTGCCTGGACGCAAACCCCTAATTTTCTGTCCACAATAAGGAAAATGCAATCAGTTGATTTCTATGCTCTCACTGATGTGTTATGAATAAACTTCACAGTGGTGTGACGGCTCGCTAGCTAAAGTTTCACAGGAGTGCTACAAGAAAGAAGAAGAAAGAAAAAGCTACGAAACAATTTTGTGGCAACTATGGTAGTATTTTACAAGTTAAACAACAAGAAACAGAAAACCGTTGGTGCAATGTTATAGCATGGATCAGTTCTAGTAACGGTTCAAGCAGAGCCAGGTCATTTCAGGCAAGTATTAGCAGACGATGACAAAATCGGCCAGAATGCCGTTGTTTGAACAAACCTATCAAAGGAGGCTGTGAAGAAATAAACGGAATGAAAGTTTTTTTTTTTTTCGTTTGTTCTTTAAACACACATAATTTGCTACCTTGGGAGGAGCTTCATCTGATCCTCCTGAGTCCCAGGATACTGTGACTTGTCGCCTGGATTCCATTCTCATTCGTTCTTCTTGCTGCAGCTTCTCTTCCTCCAGTATTGTACTAAGAAAAATGTATTACATTTAAGTAAAACTCCAGTTCAATGTCCGACAAACCTCTCCCCAGAGCTCCCACATTTTTCAGACTAATGAATACTATTCGACAAAGTGAATGAGAGCTGAAACACAAACTTCTTTTCCTCATATTGGTTAGGTTTCGGAAAATCAGTATCAGGAAGAAATACTTCTGTAGGATTACCTGTGTGCTTTTAGTAACAGAAGCAGCACGAGCTTTTAGAAAGCTGTGGTTGATCTTGTACAAAAATTTTTTGCATGTCAACAGCTCTTTTGATGTGCAATTACACAAAGAAATCCTTGAAGACGATCAATCAAGCACTTAACTTGCACAAACCCTTATTTTTCACAAGAAAATATTCTACTGAACTGCTGCAAAGGTTCAAAACAAACCGAAAATGTTCTTTGCTGAAACTCAGAGCTTCAGATCACTGGGATTTTCTTTCTTTTTTAAACAAAGCAGTCAAAAAATATTTTAAATACTATGTCTTCAGCTCTTACGTTTTAGCCTAAGCAGGAACACATTCATCAAACTAATCTAGCAAAACAGAAATATCTCACGGTATTCACTCAGCTTCTAAACGTTCAGGTCAAAAGGCGACACTTTCAGCAAAGTACAAGACAGTAGTAAAACTGGTTCGCTACTTACCACTGTTCTGACTATTAAAAAGACTGTTTGAAGTTCAACGTGATACTGCTGCCCCCACAGCAGCCTCCTCCCAGTTCTGCTATGTGGATTATTAATGTTGGATATTTGCCATTTGAAAAATACGCAGAATGAAGCTTTGAAACAGGGAGCTGCAAATTCGCTGGAGCTGCACGCTACGTGGATAGGCTGGAGATGTGAGTAGGGCTGATTATTTACATATCTCTATCCCCAGCGTAAAGATAATCCTGTAAAGGAGCTATTCCAGCTTCTTTATCGCTCCAGAGTTTCCAGAAACAAAGCTAGGTTCTGAGTTTATAATCTCCTCTTCAGTCTGCTAAATAACCACCCAGAATTACTCATACGGGGGATGAGATCAACTCCAGCAATCTATTCTAATCTTGGAACTTTACTGCTTATTTCAAGGCTAAATTCCTGCTTGGTTGGAGACGAGAACTTTGCTTTCCCTTACTCAGCCAAAACAATAAAATAAATCTATGCCACTTCTAAAAAGCAGAGAAGTCATCTCGTCTCACTGCAGCTAAACCAAGTTTCTAAGCATTGCTGCAATTTCCATCCATCATTGCTGAAGTAGCAGAAGAATGTGGAACAAAAACAAAATCAGACAAGTTATTTGCAAAAGTCATCCTGATGTAACCACCACGGAAACACAGCTACAGCCCAACGGAGGGAACTAAAAAGAGAAAATCTTTTTAGTTCACTTTTCTCTTCCTTCAGAGTAAGGAAAATGAAGTATTTCCTACTTGGACCCATAAAGAACTAGCAAAAAACCCCACTGCTTTAAAGCTGGGTCACACTTCAGACACTGGGCATGCATTTTTATGTAGCATGAGAAATGAGCCAACATGCATCCGTGGCCATGAATCATGACCCCGATCTTTCAAGAAATACCTCAAGGTTTAAAAAAAACCACAACAAAACAGCACAAAAAAAATAAAAATCCACCCAGACATTGCATGAATAAAATATAGATTTTTAACAAAGCTGCTGATGCGGCAGTTGCTCTAATCTGAGCAAAAGAGTGGAACAGGGGTGGGCTAAAAGCAGGTGACTAAATTTAGAGATGGCTTCTTGACAATTCGTGGCCATGGGTATAATTTGTCACAGCAGAGTCCTGTTTTTCCATGAAAAGGAATGAAACACCAACACCTCCCTGCCTTGCTATCAAAGCCCTTTGATCTGTGGTGTCCTGGTATTTAATACAATACCATTAACTTTAATAATATCACTGGAAATCACAAATTTCTACCGAAATGACTTGTTTTTCGTAACATAGGCTCAGTTTTTTGCCTTATGACTCTACTTCATCCCACTCTTCCCCAGGCCCCTTCCCCAGCAACCCAGTAACCAGCCTGGTCAGGGGCTGATCAGCTGCGGCAGAATTTGCACTTGGATGCCCTTGGGTACCGCTGACAAGAATATAAACCGGGAATGCCTCAGAGAAGCATTACTCGAAAAAAACCACAAAGAATATAAATGACTCACAGAAACGTCTTTGTTTTTACAAAGGGAAGACCAATCCATAGACGGAGTAAGAGCGTGCCAAGAAATATTTTTGACCTTTTCTCAGTGCAGCTGCTTAAGGACTCTGAACAGTTTATTAGAATCTGCAGAAGGTCAGGAAAGTCAGATCTAGGCATATTTTCCCAAACTGCACATATTTTTAGCAGCAAAGACGAGCAAGCAGAGAAGTATTTCTATTCATAAGATTGCCCTAGCAAATCTTGAGGTAGCACAGACAAACTTAACTCATCTTCTTGGCTAGGTTAAATCTGATGAAAATCTCAGCTATTAAAAGTTTGCAAAATTGATAAACTTATTTCCTTTACAAAGAACCTTTTTACTGGAACTGGCCACGTGACATTGAAAAGGCAACATCTACTGGGAGTTTATCTGCAATACTAAAACATTTCCTTACATTTCCAAAGGCACAGCAATATCAGTGTGCGCTGCAATGGTGGTGTGGGACCCAAGAGCAAGTGCTGACCCTGAACAAGCAGCTTCTTTATTTCTCTCTGTGGTCTCCCGCCACCAGAAATGCAAACCTGGATGCAGATGAGTGACTTAGAATCATAGAATTACCCAGGTTGGAAGGGACCTTCCAGGTCATCGAGTCCAACCATCAACTTAACTCTGACAAAAACCATCACTAAACCATATCTCTAAGCACTGTGTCCACCCATCTTTTAAATACCTCCAGGGATGGTGCCTCAACCACTTCCCTGGGCAGCCTGTTCCAATGCTTAATAACCCTCTCAGTGTAAAACTTTTTCCTAATATCCAATCTAAACCTCCCCTGGTACAACTTCAGGCCATTTCCTCTTGTCCTGTCGCCTGATACTTGGGAGAAGAGACCAACCCCCACCTCTCTACACCCTCCTTTCAGGTAGTTGTAGAGAGCGGTAAGGTCTCCCCTCAGCCTCCTTTTCTCCAGGCTGAACAACCGCAGCTCCCTCAGACACTCCTCACAGGACTTGTTCTCCAGACCCCTCACCAGTTTCATTGCCATTTTCTGGACACACTCCAACACCTCATTGTCTGTCTTGTAGTGAGGGGCCCAAAACTGGAGACAGTACTTGAGGTGGGGCCTCACCAGTGCCAAGTACAGTCCTGTCTAGTCCAATCCAGTCCTACTCACCACACTGTTCCTGACACAGGCCAGGACACTGTTGGCCTTCTTGGCCCCCTGGGCACGCTGCTGGCTCATATTCAGCCGGCTGTCGACCAACACCCCCAGGTCCTTTTCCACCAGGCAGCTCTCCAGCCACTCTGCCCCAAGCCCGTAGCGTCCATGGGGTTGTTGTGCCCCAAGTGCAGGACCTGGCACTTGGCCTTGTTGAACCTCAGACCATTGGCCTTGGCCCATCGATCCAGCCTGTCCAGATCCCGTTGTAGAGCCTTTCTACCCTCACGCAGATCAACACTCCCACCTAAGTTGGTGTTGTCTGCAAATTTACTGAGGGTGCACTCAATCCCCTCCTCCAGATCATTGATGAAGATACTAAACAGAATTGTCCCCAACACTGAGCCCTGGGGACACCAGTCGTGACTGACCGCCAACTGGATTTAACTCCATTCACCAAATTTCCCCATACTGCCCTAATTTAAAGCCACTTTCATATGGACATTATTGCTAACGGTCACTGTCAAAGAGCAAAAGGCTAACAAAGCATTTTGCAACCTCCACCATGTATTTCAGGTATGTGCTAAAATAGTTCTTGGCAGGATGCAATGAAAGGAGAGGACTCAAACTACCCTGCCTCTTATCAGTTTTGTTCCTTTTATTTACAAGCAATATCAAGTCCCACATCAAATGCAGTCATGAAAAGGCTCGAGTCCAGTTCTCATCAGTTAATTATCTTACTGTTGCCATGAAACCAGACTTTAGAAGTATAAATAAGTCTCTTTTTTTTGGCATTCTTTATAGAGCTGTATTAAATAGGTGACCTGCAGTGCTGGGGGGCTAGTGGGGTCATCCACTCTGGTAAAACCTGTGCTGCTTCATCAGTGACCAACAGAGGGCCGGACTCACGCCCTTACCACAGCAGGGATACAACTGCTCTTTATTTTGCTATTTTCAGTAGAGAGAAAGCATAAGCAATAGGTACTTTATATAAAATTCATTCAATGATGCAGTGAAAAATGTCATCCAATTGCATTTTTAAATTAATGTAAATTAATGGTAAGGCTCAAAATTAAAATCCAACTTAACCTCCAGCACAAAACATTACCAACCAAAGGGACATTTAGTGCACGACCACCCACAAGCACAAGCCTGGGAGCTGATTTATAAGAAAGTCTGTGAGTACACTGATGTTAATTTGGCAACACACACCTGCAGCATACCAAACAGAGCAAAGAATAAATTAAATTTAATAATACATGCATGTAGGAGATAGTTACATGCATGGTTACAGCGAGCGCATGATTATAGTATAGTAAGTGCATGGTTATGGCAAGTGGCTAGGAGTGACTCTGAAGGGAAAAAGCGATATTGCATGATTTGGGTACAGTAAACACTTTGCAAAGGGCCTCTTATTTACCATGTAGTGCAAGACTAAAAATCTCTTCGACACGAAATCAGTAAGGCAACACATGCTTCCTGATTAAAATACCACAGATGCTAATTGTGGCCCAGTCAGTGACAGAATCGCAGGAGTAGCAGGGTAGCACCTCACTTTCCTGACTTATTCTCAATTTTGCCACCCCTTAAAATTGAAAAAAAGGACTCAGGATGAGAGGAGGAATTAAATTTGGAAATCCACAACCCGCCCATTTGTTTCTGTGTTTGCTGTGAAGACTAACTCACCCCTATCCACTTTGGACAGATCAAATGCTATAAAACATCAGGCCTTAACACTACCCTAATAACGCCGTATAAATTCTACAGAAATCAGCATCTTCGCATTGCACAAGCAGCTGCACGTAAAGCTGTGCAAAGCAGATGTTACTACGAAATGGGGAAAAATAACAGAGAACACACCAAATGCTTATGCTCCCATCAGTGCTATTTCAGATGCAGAAAAGAAGGTTTTTTCCCAAAGCCACGGACTTTTTCTCATTAAAAGAGAGAGGAATGTTGCACTACCGTCTCACTGGCTTCAAGCAAACAACTGCTCTGCTCTCAGCTTGAAAAGACTACCCTGGAGATGATCCAGAACGAGCAGCAGCAACACCACACAGAAAAGGCCACCAGGGAAATGGCTTGTTTTTGCAAGTTCATGGGAATTTGAGTTTTGAAACACAATCTTTCCTAGCTGCCTGAGAGCGCCTCATCGTACGGGAATTGGCAACCTTTCCAACGAGACTCTGCCTGCAAGCAGCGCAAAGAAGCCCTAAGGACGACCGTGCTGCCTAACTTCCAGGAGATAAAGGTCACCAGTTTGGAGTGGCAGAAAACTCTCTGCTTTGGCGCCAATAGAGTAAAAACTGGATTTTAGGGTTGCTGTGGCCCCAGGAGAGAGCCTGTCCTCTAAACAATGCTTCAAATCTCACAGCATGACTAGAGGAGCAAAAACCCACGCCCTTGGTGCAATTTTTCATCTAGAACCAGAGAATGGTTTAGGTTGGAAGGGACTCCGGGAGGTCTTCAGTCCAATCTGCTGGTACCGCTGAGCTCCACGCATGGCGAGGTCAGGTTGCTCAGAGCCTTTTCCAGTCAAGGTTTGAAAGTCTCCCTGCATGGAAATTCCAGAGTGTTTCTGGGCGACCTGTTTCAGAGCTTACCCCGCACACTGGGAAACATTGTGATTTGTAACTAAGGAGACTGCGCCTTGTTGCATGTCGTGAGCGTTGGTTCTCGCCCTCTGTCTGTGCATTTCTGAGGAGAGCCAGGCTCTTGGGCACTGGCCTCTCCTGTTTAACTGGTGATACCATTCCATGTCTCTCACTATTTTCCCCTCTCCCACTCCAGACTTACGCTGTTATAAGTGTTGCTGCCATCACGCTCTGTCTGAGTGCAACCTACATTCTGTTTCAACCCACAAAACAATTACTTTTACTCTGGATTTACTCATGCTCTTCCCTTGCTGGTGAGATACTCTCCCTGCCTGGATTTACACACCATACCCATCTTCCTAGTCACATTTTCTTTAGGGTTTCATTCTCCTCCATGCCAGTCAGCTGTAAGTTATCAGTACAATGTGACTGCAAATTAAAAAGAATCCTATTCTTCCAGAGCCAAAAAAAGAAAAAAAAAAGCCAGTTCCCACCTATTACCCAAATCACACAACCGCGTCATGTCTTTTCCTTGCAATCCCTACCAGGATTCCTTCCTTTGCAGTTAACTCCACACAGTCAATAGCGTAAGTTCTTTGTGAGAAGGGCTCCGTCAGCCTCTATCTATGTAAATTCTTAGTCTACCCAGGAGCTCCCAGAGTAACAGATGGCGGAATCATGCGACATTTTTAAGAAATAGGAAAAAACTTAAAGGTAGCTAAGTTATCCATACAGCTACTCCGAAACAGCATCATAATTATATTAAAATCGTCCTTTTTTAAAAACCACCTATGAATTATGTTGTACCATGAACAAGTGACAATGATATTACGAAAATAAAACATGCCCAAAAGCACAACTTTGGAAGAAGACATAAGATAAAACTGAAGAATTTGGCAATGAATTACAACAAATGCAAGAGTGGATTTACAGCATACAATACCTAGATATTGTCTGAAGTTTATATTGACTTAGGCAAAATAGATAAAGTCCCATAAAGTCCCAAAGCTGGTCACAAATATCAAATGTGTCTACACGATACAGCAGTGATGTTTCAAAGATTAAATATCACTCCCACTTTGTGGCTGGTGAAATGGAGATATGGAGGCTGGAATAAATTATTGCAGAATAACTAGGGTGTGAATTCAGACTGGTCTCAAAAGTGCGTGCTCACATTTATTCCAAGACAAACATCAGGTAGACCATATCCTGGTTTACAAAGGGCAAAGGAATTTCTAGTTAATGACGTTGCATTTAGTGCAGGATCTGCAATTGCACAGACACAGCTGCCACAGGGCAGCTAGTCTGCTACATATGTTATAACGGCACTCACCTGATGGTTCATTTATTTAAGAAAGGATACATTTCTACCCCAAAACCAAACACTGCACCTTTGACTAGGTAATCACTCTTAAATTCTTTCTACCTCCCTCCCCAAGAATTGTAGCATACATAGCTAAAATTATAAACAGATTGCTAGTAAAATATGAGGGTTTTCTTGGGAGAGAAAGGTGATTCATATTTACAGTTATTTGAATTTCTTGCCTAGTCTAATTTTCTCCAACAGATAAGGTCCAGATTTCCAAGAGTACCAACAACCTGGCCTTATGAAGATAAAACTTAACACACTATGTCTTGCATTTTCAATGGAAAGAATATACTGTAACAGAAGATACAGTGAAAAATAAATGCTTCTGAAGAAGGAAACGACCTTTCAGAAGTATAACCCTACCTGAGTTGTGCTTTAAGTTCAGTAAATCTGGGTCGTCTGCTAGGGTCGTACGCCCAGCACTTGGTCATAAGGCTGTAGAGGGTGGGAGGGCAGTTTGGAGGCATTGGGAGCCGCTCACCGTTCTCGATTCGCCCAATCACATCATTATTCTTCACTCCTTGGAAGGGCTTTACCCCATGCATTAGGATCTCCCACATACACACACCTGAGAAACACACACACAAAAACGTTTTCCCCAGCGTGAGCAAACAAAATAACCCATTAAAAAAGAAACAAACCCCAATTTTGCAGAACCAAACAACGCAATTTCTTCTGAAATGTGTAGCTGGCGAATCAGTTTGACTTACCGGCTGGCAGCAGAGAGGAGTGATGTGCGGTAGGATTACGCACACGGGATCAACCTGAGCTATTTATGAGGAAGCATGACCCACAGCTGGCTCATGGCAGCCCGGCTTCACATTTCACTACCTTTTACCTATTGTAAATCAGAACGGTTGCTCATATTCAAATCTACCCTTTTACGAAGTAGCATGAGCTGTGTTTGCTTTTCCCTTTGACTAGTTCCAACGGGCTTGTTTGGACACGTAGAGTGCATTATCACTGTGAGGGTGTTTCAACGCTGGCATCAATCCAATTTTTTTTTGTGCTGAAACTAGGTAATAAAACAGTTTCTGCTGAAACTGTGTTAAAAGCACAAAGGGGAAAGTGGTCTGTCAGTTTAGAATTGGCCAGAATGTTCCACAGACTTCATTTTTCTAACTCTGTACTAGTTTTCTTCAACCTATTACAAACCTGCTAAAATTCACATGCCCTTCACTTAAAACATTCAAATTTTATTTTGTAAAAAGGGTGAACCCTTACTCGTTTGTCGTGCTCTTATTTCAAGCCTCATCATCTTTGCTCCCTTACGCAGCCTGTCTTTGCTCTGTCCATCCAGACCAGCAGTCTGGACCAGTCTGAGTACAGGCGATCAGATTCATATAAAAACTTGCATATTTAGGAAAAAAGATCAAGGCTTCAGGATATTCCCATTTACCCTTATTCTAACTCAGCTTCTGGTCATGTTTTGTAAGCTAGCAGGAACTACGACAGACCAATTAAGTGGGAACTTAGCATTAAATATCTGGAAGCAGGACATGATGTAGGCTGATCTATTCACTAAGCAAGGAAGCAGGCACATCACCGTAAAAGAAGTAGTGAAAATATAAAATAACAGAAACAACAACGGTATATCAAAAAGAAATCAGAAGGAAAAACGACAGTAAAAAAAAATCATCTCCGTTATGACTATGACCTAATTTCCTTGTACCTTCATTTCTGGCGGCTTCTTACTAGAGGCGAAAAGGCACGTGAAACTTTAGGCTTACTAAGTAGAAAAAGGAAAGAAAAATAGAGAGATGGAAAATGTGCTGGAAGAAAATGGATTTTCAGAAAGTCCGGTAAAACCAGTGCCAAATATCTGGAAATTATTCATTTACAGAAGTTAAAATAAAACATCAAGACACTTGAGAAACCCCACCGTTCGGTACTCACTTACCAAACATCCACACATCGCTCGCTGAGGTAAACCGTCGGAAGTTGATTGACTCTGGAGCCATCCATTTAATAGGTAATTTTCCTTTGGAAGCTATTGGGAAGGCAAGAGAAGGCAGGTTTTTATTCCTACCACTGAGCTCAAACACAGATTTTGTTCCTCTAGACAGAGAGAAGAGCAGCACTTCGCCTAAATATTCGGACTGATTGAGCTCTTGCAAGTTTTAAGTTAATTCTTATTTCAAGATGCAACTATTGCGGTTAAGAAGGTACCGGTATGAAATCCGAAACAGTCACAAAATCTCAGCAAGGGAGTAGGTGTTGTTAAATGATTCATCAAAAAAAAGGGTAGGTTGTTTGGCCTTACATAAAACAGAAAAAAGAACCAACAAAACCACAATAATTCCCCAAACCTCCCAATAAAGCCCCTGATAACAAACCCCAAAAGCACAAGAAATGATCATGTCAGAAAGCATTCCTCCTCTCCTCTCAGCAATTAAACTGACGGTATGTAGCTCACAGCGGTATGAGACAAATGAAACAAGGAAACATAATAAGTGTAAGGGGACAGATAAAGGCTATATTAAAATATATGTCTGAAACTAGAAATACACTGAAGATCAGATTTATGGTTTCACAATATACACCAGATACAAAATGCTCCTGTTGGTACCCTACAAGCATTCTCTCCTCTCCTGCTGCGTTTCCCATCTATCAGGCACTGCAGGACACCCCACAGCTGCTGGAGCCACTTAAGACCAGCGTTCCATCCAAAATGGGGGGAAAAGTAGGCTTCAAAGACTTTTTTGTACTGAACCTCCCTAGTCCAGCGGCATCTGAAGTACACAGCACGCAGCGACAGCACAAACTCAAAATTTAACCACAGGTAACCTTGGGCTCATTGTAGGCTATATTATGCCATGAGTATGAATATTATCTCAAATAAGCCTTAAATGTGGGTAATCTTCTAAAAATTGTTAAGAAAAGCACTATTAGCTTATCCTTAAAAATGGAATTTTACCTACACATGAATTTCCTACTTTTTGCAACTTAAATCAGACCTTGTGAACCTTCTCCCTAAGCGTACCCGTAGGAATTTACTGTCATCTATTAAATTGTTTAATAGCTTGCCTTTTTATACACGTACAACGGCTAGACCAAGAAAATCTGGTTAATTCCTTTTGACAACAAAAGGATCGCTATTGTGGAGGCATTTGTGTTCTAAGAGGCCTGCAAGAAGGATCCAGAGTGTCAACTTACCTTTATAGTAAGTACTGTCTTCCATGTATCGGGATAAACCAAAGTCACCTAATTTCACACAGTCAGTGGCAGACACCAGCACGTTTCTAGCAGCAATGTCCCTGCCAAACAGAGGAGATATTATTTCTAGTAATTAAAAAAATTGAAGTGGTGAAATAATATTTGGAAAAAAGTTATTAAAACCCAGAAGTATCAAACAACTTTGAGCGGACTGAATTATTTTTCTAGTCATGCTTTGGGTGTGCATGTACAGGAAAAGATAACTACGTATTTGTCTACTGATTCTGAGAAGTTTGCAGAGATGCTGCAGTACGTTTGATCCTTATCCGTAACAGCTGTCATCTGAAAGTACAACCATCCGTGTCAACATGAGAGGAAAAAGTTTTATTCTTCATCTATTTAAATGTCACAGGCTAAAAGTTTTTAGCAATTAGAGTTGGTGGAAAAAAGAAAATCTGCCTCCAGACCCTGCAAAAATAAGGAATCGGTTCAAGATCTCAGTCCTGTACGAGGCTTCCTAATAAGGAGCTCGGTTTTTGGCGATGCCACAAGGATGATGAAAAGACTCGAGCATTTTTCTCCCACACCTTCCCAGGTGAGACGGCCCGCCGCATGTGTCTGTTGATTCTGGATTTCAGCAGGTTGACTAAGTATGGACAGATTTAGCTTTGAGCAGGGAAGTAAGTTCAGCAAACAGCACTGCTGCTTTCCCCCGTTTCAGTACAGCATGAACAAGTTCTGTTTCGAAATTTCATTTCTAGAGTTAAAATAAACAGCAACTTGGCCAAAATTCAAGTGTCTTTAACAATTTTAAGGGTCTGTTATTTACAATGTTTTTATATACATATCTATGTATATAGACATACCTAATACTTACATATACCTGTGTTTGTATGTACAATGCATACAACACACATAATTTGAACGTAAGTATTTAAAAACAAATAAAATGCTAAAGTTCAAAATTAAATGGTACATGATAATTGGAGTGCCGTGAACTTTTAACTGCATACAGGAAGAGGCTAAAGCCAGTCTCTTCTCCCTAGTAGGCTCATGTAAAATTCAAAACGCACCTAGAAGGAAATTTAGGCTCACTTTCTGATTAAGCAAGTACTTGTGTTTTATAAATATTTTGTTTTCTCTGTTCTTCACTTAAGAAGGTGGTGGTCCCTTGTTTTGCTTTGCTGTATTTGGAAGATTGCAGTTGACTCGCAGCTTTAAAAAATATTGTAACCGCAAAGCAACAACTCGGCTGAAAGCCATTCTGATTAAAATCCGGCACCCTCCCCGAGTCAATCCTGGCGTGGGCCAGCAGGTGTCACTCTTGAAAAGGGTGTAAATTTGGTGACAGCATTTAAAAAAACCATGACATACTAACATGGAGACTGCCATAAAAGAGGTAAGTGGATTTTAAGAGTTTGAAAGTATCGCTGCTACACATTCATGCTAAATCAAGTAAAAGAAACACAAAAGAAAGGTTTCAAAGAATCCAATTACGTGTTGTAAGCGTTTTCTCTTCGCTTGAGCAAGTGTATCTAATAGCCAGGATACTGCCAGTCAAAAATCTAAGACAGCTCGTATTCCCATAGATTTCAAGTCGTTATGTATAAAAATACACTCATACACATATATAGGTATAAAATCTTACCTATGTACAAATCTTTTGCTCTCTAAGTAGGCGAGTGCTGTGCTAAGCTGGTGAGCGTAGAGTATCAGAGAGGCCAGATCCAAGCTGTATTTTCTTACTTGCAAAAATGATCTCAACTTTTTGCACCAAGAAGGAAAAAAAGGAGACAAGTTAGGATGAAAAAACAATGAATGTGAACAAGGCACATCTCAAATTGTAAAGTTCCTTAATGTTCCTTTAAGTTCCTTCCTTAAGACTGGATGAGAAAAGAAAATGACTTCCCATGAAGAAGTCTGACTCGGCGTTAAATTCAAGCAGGTTTTTTCTACATGAAAACCGTTAGCCAAAGAAACAAACAAAAATCTGTGCATTGTGTGCAGGCTCTGTGTGAAGACTGAGAGCATCTGCTGCCGCTGTTCCAGAGTAAAGCACTTGTGGACTTCTTATGCATTCTTCCCTTGAGAACTGCGCGCGTTTCTGGCCAAAATAATTTCAGAACAAAACCGTACACACAACAACCCGAACACCAATTAGATCAGCACTTTTTTGGAAGCATTAATTTTAATCTACATTTGCTACAACAACTGGATATAGCTCAGAGTGGCCAATATCAACGCAGAATTTTTAAAGGCTTCCTAGTAGAAGGCAGTTAAGACCTAATGGAAGGTGGCACTGGAGTCACCTTAGAAATTAAAACATGGCTTTGGCAAGTGATTTGGGCACTGGAAAGGAAATCTGTCAGTTTTTGACACAAAATGACTTCTCCACTACAGGTTTTTCTGCCTTTTTTTTTCCCTTGGACAACATATCGCAGTTTGGTAATTACAATGACTGCTTTGCAATGCAACGCAGTATTACTTCAGCTCACATTTTCAGAAACATGTAGCTCAAAAAACCAAAATTATTATAAAACCTGAGAGCTAGTTTTGTTAAAACCACTGATCCAAAAGACATAATAATAGGAAAGTCATCTCCTCTAGGGTCTCTGCTGCAGAAGTTGTACAGAAAAAACCCCACAGAAATTCAGTGTTCCAAGGGAAAACGCAGTATTATTCAGTAAGGATAAAAGATGTACCACATAATTTCACTTCTCAAAGGTATGTTTGCAGATGCTGTTTAAATGCTATTGCATTATCATCATCTTGACCCAGGTCATGCTCTCATTCTGGAACAGCAACTGAAGTTCTCTGAAAACAATGACTGAATGACTTTGGTATGAGCTAATGCAGTTCCCTCCGTGGAGGAGTTTGGTCAAATTCTGACACTCCTGTTTCTGAGTCCATGATTCTACAAAAAAGTATGATACCACATTTGAGGAGAGCGCCTTTGCTGAGAAGTGGTTTTTTAGTCTTTTGTAAAGGTATCTGCGAGCTTAAAGAGACAAGACCAAAGTTGTACCAGGATTTTTCATACCTCTCCAAGCGTACAGAGCTCCATGATTATCCAAACTGGGTTCTCTGTAATAACTCCAATGAGCTTCACAATGTGAGGATGATCAAACTGACGCATTGTTACTGAAAGGAAAAGAAACGAGACGGTGTGTTACACAAAACCTTTTTTTTTTAAATAAAAACAAAAAAGTCACTTAAGAAGCATTTAGTCTAGGACCAGAAAATATAATCACAGTTCTGCGGGACTTGAAACAACTGCCTGGAAGCAATAACGTCTGGTCATTTAATGTTCCGCATTTAAGTATGAAACACTGCATGCTTTAGTAAACTGCTGTGGAAGGTGCAAGTCAAGTCAGGTTCTCTGGCTCTTCTGCCCTGGCTGAGCATAACATAAATTAACATAATGACCTATTAATCCAGTGCATGACCAATTAACCTGTGCCTTCCTATCGGAAGAGGAGGAAGGAGAAAACGGTACGTACAATTCAATGTCTGAGAAAAACGTGTATCAGTTTATGACATCGACAAGAATCTCATTTAATCATTGTGTTCACATCTCATTTTATTTTCCATGGACTTAATTAACTTTTCAGTCTCAGCAGTGCAGTCACAGTGCATTTTATGCAGTAAGGCATACAAATCACGGAATCATATAAAGGTTTGGGTTGGAAGAGACCTTAAAGATCACCCAGTTCAAACCCCCCTGCCCTGGGCAGGGACACCTCCCACCAGACCAGGCTGCTCCAAGCCCCATCCAGCCTGGCCTTGAACACCTCCAGGGATGGGGCAGCCACAGCTTCTCTGGGCAACCTGGGCCAGTGTCTCACCACCCTCACAGGAAAGAATTTCTTTCTAATATCTAATCTATATCTCCCCTCTTTCAGTTTAAAACCGTTACCCCTCATCCTACCACTACACTCCCTGATCCAGAGTCCCTCCCCATCTCTCCTGTAGCCCCTTTAGGTACTGGAAGGGGCTCTAAGGCCTCCCCGGAGCCTTCTCTTCTCCAGGCTGAACAGCCCCAGCTGTCTCAGCCTGTCCTCACAGCAGAGGGGCTCCAGCCCTCGGATCATCTTCGTGGCCTCCTCTGGACCTGCTCCAACAGGTCCATGTCCTTCTTGTGCTGAGGCCCCCAGAGCTGGAGGCAGCACTGCAGGGGGGTCTCAGCAGAGCGGAGCAGAGGGGCAGAATTCCCTCCCTTGCCCTGCTGCCACGCTGCTGGGGATGCAGCCCAGGATGCGGTTGGCTTTCTAGGCTGCCAGTGTACATTGCTGGCTCGTATTCAGTTTTTAATCCACCAGTAGCCCCAAGTGCTTCTTCTCAAGGCTGTTCTCAATCCACTCATCACCCAATCTGTATGTGTGCTGGGGCCTTGTTGAACCTCATGAGATTCGCACAGTCCCACTCCTCACGCCTGCCAAGGTCCCTCTTGATGACATCCCTTCCCTCCAGAGTATCACCCAACTCTGCCTCTCCAGATGTTGGATTTGGGCCTTTTGAAGAATGCTGTTAAAAACTAGGAGTCAGTATCTTCTGAGAGAGTTTGCAATCTGAACCCAAACAAGAGAAAGGTAACAGATAGGAATTAAAATTAAAAAAAAAAAAAAAAAAAAAAAAAAGGAAAGAAGAAATGGCAAAACTATTAAATCAAAATTGAAAAGCACTATTTATCTGTCTACGACGTTGGCATTTCCTAATCTGTCAAGCTCAAAGCACAATAAGGAGCATTCAATGAGCAATTATTTTTCTACATTGTTAAGAGACAGCAGCCTACCTTTGACTGCTAAGTTATTACTATACACGATGGTATTTACTTTTCCAACAGCCAGAAATGTAATGGAAAAAAACTATAGTAATTTAAGAAAAATCTGACATCCCAAACCAAGAAGCCATTAACTATGAACACAGCTTTTCTGAACAATTAGAAAAAATATCCTTGAACAAAGGAAGAGTGAATAAAAGTATACTGTAACATCTGTCCACAACCGAATAATTTAGTGATATAATACAATAGCTTCACAAGATTTATAGATATACAATAGTAGAGGATAACAGGCAAAAGTTAAGGCCTAAGTCTCATATTTTAATGTGCTTACAAAACCAAACAGCAAAGAAATCAGTAACTACAACATTCTTATAGTTGTTTTCTGTTCGTATTCACCTCAACAAAAAGCCTTCCTCCAGGTATGAAATGTACAGTTTGGGGAATGCAATATTTCTGGGCAATTAGGTAGAAAATTGGTTTTTAATTCTGAATTTTCAAAACAGATCTCTCTTAGACACATAATTTTTAGCACCTTCGTTAACAAAGACAACCACCTGACCTTCTAAAGTAATAAACTGAAACAAGTGCTGAGTTTTTTTTTTTAATTCATTAAGGAGGAAGAAGAAAATAGAGGATCAGATCTTTAATATTCCAAAACTGTTTCTGAAGCCTTGCAGGAGTCAGATATCACAGTTCAGTTCAGAAAAATCAAAAAACTCACATATAATCATATACATGGGCTATGGAAGGACGTAAAGCGGTCTTCCTGGCACACATTGTAGGAGAGAAAAAGGTCATGCGACATATTAATAACGAGATTTACATTAGTGGCAGAAGTTTCTGGCACAGATGGCTGCAGTCTTTGCAAGGAATGGTTACAGAAGCTACCCAAAAATAAGTATTTTAATACTCACAGGCTTCTTGTAAGAATTTTTCTCTAACGCTGTCTGAGGTGCAGTTTTTACACGTTTTGATTGCAACAGCCATAGCTGGATTTTCCTGAAAGACATTATTGAGAAATAACTGAAATACAGCCCACCAAAAGCCAAGCCTGTCAAAATTCGAGCAAAAATGCTTTAGAGAAAAAGACCATTAACTAAAATATCTTTAGTTAAGAAATTACATTTTGAAAGCTTCAGTGTTGAAATATTATTATAATCAAGACACCTAGTGTACAACGTTTACATCTAATGCCCCATGGAAATATTCAATCTGTTTTAAACTATGTTAAATCGTACAGAAATTATGTCAAAAGATAGTAAGCTTAACTGAATAGTACTCTAAACTTTTTGTGTCATTGAGGATGGCAAACTCTTGTCGATATTTAGCAAAAGCAGAGGAAGCAGGCAGATACATGCCTAAAACCACACTTGGCTTATGCAAGGAAGCAACCTGGAAAGCCAAATAAAGGACTTTTTGTGGCTCTTGCAGGGCAAAGACCGGCTACAAGTTTGAACTCAAACTACAAAGGAAAGTAAAATAAAGATTTTGCATATTGGCTTCACAATCAGTTATATCAAGGGCTTAAAAGCGAGTTCAACAGAACACACGTATTCAAAATCAGGAACAGATTTTACCACATGATTGCTTATCCTCTGAATACTGAAAAACGAGGAGCGCTCGGACAGCCCAAAGGAGGCCTCTGAGCTCCGGCGGCATCTTTCATCTTCTCTTGCTTTGGTGTTTTTCGAATACCCTTTCCATAAGTTACAGACAAGCGTTTTTCTCCTGAAAAGAAGCTTTAGGTGTTCGAGCTTCACTAGCGTTCAAAACGCCACGACTTACTTAGAAAATGGTATTTTTACAACACAGTGTATCCCCACGGCACCATGCGGTGCTCAGATGTTCACCCATACAACTTCTTAATGCCTTGAAAGCAGCCAAAGTGTTTTAAAATTAAGCTTCTACATTGGCTATAGGCCTGCTCGAGGGCTAGTAGGCCTTCCTTCCACCTGGGAAACCGGGAATTGTGCATTGTTTAATGGGAAGGTTACACATTAACCTTTCCCCAGAAGGCTAAAGGGTTAATGTACGTCCTCACTTAGTTCTTTAGAATAAGATTTATATTTTTCAGGCTTAAATGTCTATTTTCTAAGTTACTCACAACATCGCTCTTCAAGCTGACTTTGCAGGAAAATACTGACTAAAACCTTCTCTCACACGCAAACAGGTAGTTAGAAAAACAGTAGATAGAAAAACAGGTGGTAAACTGAGATGATTTTATTCCCTTCTGAAATCAGCATTCAATAACCAACCCTGGCTGAGACCTCTGGAGACCAGCAAGACCAATCCCTCTCCTGGTGTTGAAGTTTTTGAAACACCTCATAACCGACATGAGCATCAAAAGGAAGAGTTTCAGTGTCTGCAACCAGCAAAGGCTCCAAACATTTTGCAAAATAAATACAGGAGAAGGCCTGAAATAGGAGTTTGCCGATGTTTTGTTTTCAGATAAGGAGACAAACCAGTGAGGACAGATCAGACTGGCAACACTTCACGTACTGAGCAGCAAATGCTATTTTAAATGACACTTCTGGATTAATCCCACAGTAAATCAGCCTTTAAAGACAGTATCATTTGAATTGCTTACATCTGAGCAATAGGATGCTATACGTACACATACATTTTTCCATTTGGTACCCTATAGATACAGGCTGGCTGTGATATTTCAGGAATACCTGGCAGTAAGCAGCATTTGAGAAGAGGTGGATGCCGCACAATCACTAGAATAAGAACTTTGCAAGTGCAATGAACAAGGATAAATGAGATTTTTCAGATTCAAACTTCAGGTAGCGGAACAGGAGGTCAGAAATCTTACGTATGTTTTTGCACGTGAGCTGAATATTTACAAGGATGGAAACGCTATCATGTTATTGTAACTAATCTTTTATCTAGTGTTAAGATTTCTTCCAAAAGTGTAACTTACACTCTGACTAGTACAATAAAATTTAATCATCGTACCTTTCTGTTTTCCCTTCCCACATTCAAGTGTCTTAGACGTAGTAAAATGTTATTAATGAAAGCAATCGGGAGATTGCCATTTAAAAAACTCATACTAGACACAAGATGACTGAATAAAATCTGTTTTCCAATTCAAGAAAAAGAACGGAGAGAGACAGCATATTCCAAACAATAGTCCCTAAGAAAAGGGGGCTTTAATTGGTTTTATAGAGCATTAGATTTATCCACTGTGCCCCAAGTTCAGTGAAATATTACTCCTCAAGTACTCCTGTTAACGTGGACAGGATTAAATGAAAAATAAGAATCTCCCTTCATGCAAAGAATATCAGATATGCTTTTGTAAATGAAGGTATCGGAATAGACTTCAAACTTGTCTGAAATAGATAGCATTTATCGTTATTTATTTACTTAAATATTGCATTAAAGATTTGTTTATTTAATGCACCGAACCCAGGGCCCTAACCAGCTGTTTCTGCGAAATACCGTTTCTGAAGTCAGAACTAGACTGTTGTCCACATGAATTATTACTTCATCCAGAAGAAAATAATCCAGACACTTAATCCAAAATCCAGACACTTAATTTCTCCAAATGAGAAATAAATCTTCATTTTACACTTGCAAAATTCATTTATTATAAGCTCAAAACTGGTTGAAATGAAATAGTTTTCCAGCTTTCTCTTGTTTTTTTTCCACAAACTTAATTTTTCATCCATTTAAATTGCAATCTTAATTTTTGTAGCTGCAGTCTAGAAGAAACACATAAGGACCAGTCCAAATTACACAAGTCCCACCAGCCTCACTGGTTTCACTCAGGAGACTTTTGTGCATTGGGGTTTTGCTGGATCAGTGTCCAAGTATTTTCTATCTTTTCTTTCAGGAATAAGTATTAATTTTATTAACACACAAGCTTCTTTGGGAGAGATCTAGTGAGATGCGCACTGGAGAAGCAGATGCATGTGTTTAACATTATTGTCCCCCAGTTGTGGGGTACTGATTTCTTCTCTATGTCAGCAGAGAAGTTACATTCGCTAATTCTGACACAGTTGGCAGCTTCTGCACTGAACGCTGAACCTAAACCCAAGTCAGGCTGAACACCAATAAATAATGTTTTTAACTCTGGAAAAGGTTCTAAAGCACTGATTGCTCACTAGGGGAGCGTGGCCAAAGGGACGCGTACTCACCATGCTTGGACACACTCAAAATAAAGAAGAAAGTGTATTGCTGGGGTGAAAAGCAACGACTTCTAATTCTGACTCAGCCACTGGCTTTGGGACAGTCCTGAATCATTTATTTGGCTCTTTTGGTTCCTTTCCTGAGCTGTAAGAAAGGGGGATATAGGAGCAGCAAAACTACTCTGGAGCTAGTTTTCTACTTATCTGAAACGTGGGGTATATTCTCTACATGCTGATTACGCAGAAAAATAAATAACAAGGTCAATTTTTATTTTTTCTGGAAGACTCAGACCAAGGCAGCTAAAGAATACATTTATTTTTTATTTTATTTTTTAAATAGAAAGCTTTTGTTGTTTATTTTTATTTCAGAAGTGAGGCTTACCGGACTCATGTAAACTCCTTGGTGTACATCTCCAAACTGTCCTTCACCGATGCAGCGCCCCAGTTCAATTCTCTCCCTTTGAATTTCATAATCTCTGGCTATAAGAATATAACGCACTTAAAATATCAAATTTCTGATGCAGGGCAAAGAAATAATCCACAAGATACAAAACTCAAAGTAAGTCACTCGAATGTCTCACAGATGAATAACTACAATTAACATTTGCTGCACACCAACCTAGACAAATGCCGTGTACACACAGTGGAAACCTCTTAAACAAACGTTTGACTCCAAGCAATGAAAAAGGAATTGCGAAATCCAATTTGCTAAATTAACTACTATGCATTATTTATTTCAACGCAATAGACATAATTGAATCCTTCTCAATTATAGTTAGTAAAAGACAATACAAATAGCCTAGGGCAATACCAATTATATTAAACACAGCCTCAGCGCGCTCATCCCTATATATGTTTAAGAGAACTCCACTATGCGGTATTTTAGATTTTGGAACCATCAAATGAGCCCGGAGAATTTTTAAAGAGGTAACTGCAAGAAAAAAATACAGGAACAAGAGCATGGCAAATAAAGACAAAATGAACGAGCAAAATTTTGAGAGCACTACACCTCTATCAGTGTGTAACTGAAGTAAAATTGAGATGTTTTGTGGACTTACGCAATTTTGTTAATTTAGTGGTTTAACCGACTGCGAATATTACTGATAAAAATGGCTCAGTACTTCAGCAAAACATTTAATCAATTGCAATTGAATCGCTTCATTTGCAATTTAATTTCTAGCAGACACAGAAAAATATTTCAGGAATAGCAGAAAAGCATGTGCAGTATATGTTTTCACCTCTACTTGTACAATTCAGAGAAAAAAAATATAATCAACCAGCTTAGGACACCACGACTGATGATTTTGACTTCATTAACACTACGGAAATAATGTCATCTAGAGCTGGATAAGAAAGTGATAAATGCCTTTTTAATTTCTTTTTTTTTAAAGTACTGCATTTTCCTCTTTAAAATCCCAAAGCTAACTGGTTTAACTATAAATAAAGAATGTTTATTAAATGAAAGTGAATAGTAAACTTAAAAATTCCACATCATTCCAAATTGCAAGCATACAAGGATGGGTAAAGGGTCTCCTGTTACCTTCATCTATTCCATAGCTTTCTGCAGTGCAATTAAGAGAAAAATCAAACGCTTACTTAGATAAAGTTTCTCAAAATCAAGACAAGGACAAACATTTTTTAACTTTTTTTTTTTTTTAAAATGAAGAAATATACTGATGCAATTTTAAGTTTACATTAGCAGAAGTCACAGGTCTGTTCTTGTGATCTTTACTGACTCAGTCCTTGGAGAGCTGAACACTTGAGTTCACTTCAACCCGGCAACGCACGTAATGAATTTCACTGCAGCAGCCCATCTCCTGGGCCTGGAACTGAAGGCATACTTAAGAGTTCAGCAGCATCCAAGGCTGGGCCCACAAGTAATTACTTTCATGAGAATTTAAATGAAAATATTAAGGAAAAAAAACAAACCCCACACGAAGTTAATATGTCAAGAAAAAAATATAATTTATCACAGTACTTTCTGATCCTGCAATTATTTCAGTGGAATCATGTAGTGACTTACTGCAAAACATTCAAAACACACTGTTTATTTCTGGAAAACATATATTCTTGCTTTTCAAATATTTATGTTCAAATATATATGTTTTTCAAAACATATATTCTCGCTTTTCAAATATTTTCCACAGTAGCGGAAACTGTGCTGGAAACACGGAGGTGATCATGAAACATTCCTGCCACATGGTAAACTCCAGAAATCCTTGAGGAGATTGATGGTTCTTCAGCAGAATGTGGTACCAGCTTACCACCATCCACCCCTCCTACACTAACGACACCCCACATTTGTGCAGGTCGGCTTATCGACCGATTGTCTACTTCTAGAGAAACCCTTGGCTGCCAAAACACAACTGCAATTTTGCAGACGCAACTTTTAAAATCAGAATACTAGAATTCCACGTTAAATTAGTTAGCCTTGACAGATTAAGATTATATTATAATTCAAATACGCCGTAAGACAAAATCCTTGTGGCCGCTCATGCATCAGTTTTTTGACTTCAAAGATGAAGACTCAGAAGAACTTTGCATTTTTATTTTTGTTCCTGAAGTCGTTCATCTTTAACAAAATTGCATGTGGTACAGATGACTTTCCTCTACCAAGGAATTTGAGAGCAGCAAGTCTGTCCTAGAGCGAGAGTGAGATACAGTTCGACACCGACACACACGAGCTTTACGAATGGTTTGCTCTTATCACAGAAATCTTACCCATTCTTTAAGCGTTGTGTTCAGCATCACAATCAAAAAAATGCACATTTTGAGACATAAAAGGAATTTCACTGTGAAGTCACTGGCAGCAGCAAACCAGAATTTGGTTTTATTTCCTTCAAAACTTGAACTTGAAAAACACCGAATCTAGCAGTTTCCAAAACATCATAAAGAATATTTTCTTTGCGCACATATTACTTAAGGCTGAAAGACAAGATTCAGGCCCTGCTAAACCAAAGAAGCTTTAGGACAGAAAAGTTCCCAGGTTAACTACCGTACTTACTTGATGGCATTGTGTAAGTGTCTTCTTCATCTATAATCTCTGCATAGTCATCTGTCTCTGTAAAGGGAGGAATTGAAGAATTTCGGGAAAAGCAGATGAAAACAATTCTCCAGAACAATATCTCCAATTTATCAAGGCTGATATGTCGCAACCCCCAACCTCGACATTGCTGGGACGCATTTACAAAAGCATGAATAAAAACTTGCTCATGCATAATTTATGGTATGATAATGACCTCAGCGCCAATTATACTACGTCACATAGAAGCATTCATCAAGGAGTAAAATGAAGACTCATTCGTATTCAAAAAAGTTCTGTAACTGAAACCCATCTAAACTGTTGACTCAAAAAGAAAATCTTTTTAACTGCAAATTCCACTGCGGTAAGGAGAAAACATTACTAATGGCTTAAATTGTTTTACTTTCAATCAAGTGTGAATAATAGTTTGCTAGTTTTTAATGTCAAACATGCAGAACAGCCAGTAAAGATGTTCCAGGGCAGCATCTACCTACTGTCGGTGTGGCAAGGTGAGTTCTTTTCCAGAGTCTTCTACAGCAAAAAGATCGTTTAAGTCACACTCTTGCCTTACACCCATTTTTCTCGCATTAGTCTCACTTTTCCTTGTTTAGTGGAAATTCACCACCAGTTTTGCAGTCAAGAATCAACATCTCATGGACAGTGTTTGAAAACAACCCATTCTCAAAATTTTCAGAAAAAGAACAGTCTATTTCTTCCTCTGTTTAAAACTTATGACTTTTAACGTCATCTGTTCTCAAAGTGGTTTAAATGGTGTCAGGTCACATCAGAAGGTCCTTCTCTTGCTCTAAAGAACTTCCAGCGTGCGTAGGTCATTTCCTAATGGTCAGATAAATTCCTCCGGGGGTCACAAAACCAGTCCACAAGAGTGAGATAATTTTTCACTTCAAGGCCCTTAAACTCCACTCGCCAACTTCAAATGCACAGAGAGAGAGTCTCAAAATTGAGTAATTTTAAATCCAGTATGTGGTTTTCAGGGTTGGTTTCAGGTGACCACATATTGGGCTGCCTCTGAAAGCTGTGAGTTACTCCTCCTTTTTCCCCATCTGCCCTGGAGCATACATACATCCCTAATACTCCCTGCACCCTGCAGAGGTTCTGAATGGAGAATGGGACAAAGCCACGGTGAGACGGGAAGGAAGGATGGGATGACCCTTTTGGGACAGCCCTCAGGTCAACCAACTTAAGCCAACTCTGAAACCAGAGCAAGGCTCCTAAATATTATAGACATACACAAACAAGAGGCTTAATTTTCATACAAACTGCATATTCAACAATTAGGAAACTACAGGTTGCCTATAATCTTTGCAGTTCAACACACTTCAGTGAGTAAACGTAGTTTTATGATCCTAACTTTGTACTACTTAAATAAAATTAAAGCTATTTTTCTTCCAAACTCCTGTAGGAATACACCGTGTCTTGTAAAAACAGAATCAGGAAATTCTATGCCATTTAAATTTTTGCCAGGCCGTTTCTATTTAGGACACAGCAAAACTGAGTCACCTCATGAAAGTTTGATTAATTACAGAGACAGTGCACACTTCCAAACAGCCAGCGTACTCCAGAGGCACTGATCCCTTTCTTGGTATGTTTTTTTCTCCCTAAACTATAAACTAAAGTTTTTGTAGAAAATAAGCCCCGGGTTGATCTAAAAAATAAGCTCCTGTTTGAAAGAAACCGTTAGCACAACACCAATGTGATGGGGATAAATCACTCTGCTTCCTTGTAATATTGTGGTAAGACGTTTTTAACATTTATTTAGTGTGATATATATCAAATGTTGTTACAAGCTAATATTGGAGGATACCAGAAAGTTCTTAATCTACGTAAAAAAAAATGGGCTGAATCAAAGATATTATAAATATATTTGAGATGAATTTAGATTATGTGCTTACAAAATGTGATAATGGCTTGGCTTGTTCATCTCTCTGTTTTAAATTAATGAACTTCATTCATAATAAAAGCATTATCAGAACACCACAGAGCACTTCACATGGTTTTGACACATTGCCCAAAACCATCCTGAAACGAAAAGGGTCTTCAGTAGCCAATCCAAATAAATTAAATGTATGTAATTAACAAAATAAATATTTTTTGTTACACATTTAACACTCTGGAGAGGAGTATATGTAATACGAATTGAGAAAATAATTCCTATACGTGCCTGGCATTGTTTCTGGGAATTAGAGGAAAATTCAATCAAGGCATTATCAGTGATGTGCTCAAAGTGTTTTGCAACAAAGATAACTGACCTCCCTCCCATGCAGCCTTTACCGCACGATTAGAGTCATACCGTAGGAGACTATAACCAAGTCTGCTGAGACTATAACCGTGTCAGCTAAGATATTCCAGAACCCATGCGGAGTCCAGAGCAAAGCTCCTCTGGGCAAGGCTCTCCAGGCTGCTCTACGAGGAAGGATGTGCTACACACAGCAGTCTCAAGAGCTGAACACCCACAACAAAGCAGCGATGCCAGGAGACGTTCTATCTTGGAGGCCTTTCCTAAGTCTAGTAAAACTAATACTTACAAATATTAGTTTACTGCTGCTCTCTCGCATATTTTAAAACCAGCACCGAACCTTGTCACTTGTTGGCCAACCTGAGATTGTTCTCAATGGAAATACCAATAGGTCGCTTTTGGACAAAGATACAGCGTTGGTGGTACAGGTGAGCGAGTCCATTTGAGCTTCACTAAATCTGAATGCATTTATTAAATAGTAGGAAAAAAATCCCAGTATATTAAATCCATAAAAACTAATCTATGATTTTAACCACTTCTTTGATATTTCCTTTTCCATGACTTTTCCCTCCACTTATCAGAGACCAGAAGTTATAACAGATGATAAGCACCAATAAAAAGCGATACAGGGTTAGTATCTGACATAAAATTTCTGAATTTATGACAGAAAAAATGCCCTTTGAGTTTGTAACTTAAAAAAAAAAGAGAGAAAATTTAGGTAGAATTACCTTAACATGATTTATATCTCAAGGAGAGGAAGGAGATGACAATTTGTACACCCCCTTTATATTTTACTGACAGGAAGGTCACAAGACATTATCTATTTCTTCTTATCGCCTTCCTTTGCATACTGCTTTTTATGCCCTTTTAGTCCCCCCTATTTGTAAGAATAAAGACACATACACTCCCAGTAGTAGCAGTTTGAATTTTTTCCAACATCAGATGGAATCCTTTAGAAAAACTGCTAAAAACTTCTTTAAAAAAAACAAAACCAAAGCCCAACTTGTTTGCAGAAGATAGCAAGTCAATATTTTCTAGGAAAAAGACTTTAAAATTCTGGAAAATTTTAATATTTTGTAAGAAATTTCAAAGTTTTGAAGAAGAACATTAAAATCTGTCTTTAAAATTAGAAGTTTGAGTGGCTGAAACCTGATGAACATTTCATGTATTCAATCTACATTAATCCATCTTGTAGAGCAAGGAGCAGTAGCGGATAACAGAGCACTTTGATGCTACCGTGTCTTTACAGCATCGCTTAGTAGACTCATTTCTCACATGTTACATCCATTATCTCACCCACCGACCAAAAAAAATGTGATATAACCATTTCAATCAAGCTGAATGGACGCTCTTGCAAACCTATAAACCTTCTTTGCATCATGCCAGAGCTCTCATTGCAAACGCATGCAACAGCACATCCCTGTGTGTCTGAAATGTTTTTTTTTTTTTCCTTTTTCAATTCCAGTTTAGCGGAAAGTGTTAGTTGCACAGCTTGTAAAGTACAATATTTATTGGCTAATGTCCAAAGCAGACTGCTTTTTAATATTAAAATCGGTAGGAAATTTATTACTGAAATGTGCATTAAGCAGCATACGGATATAAAGGTTGCATATTGCACGTTAGTAACACACAGACTAGAAAACATATTACCGTCCCCACTAATTTCATCTGCAGATCCAGGTGGCATGCAAGGAAAGAGAAAAACAGAGGGGGAGAGAGAAGGGACAGAGAAGGGGGAGGGGAAAATAGACTATTAAATTCATGAGTAATCCAAAAGTATTCAGACTGCAGTTATCTTATATACCTGACTCAAGAGAAACCAGAAAAGTAGCAGAATTTAAGACTTCTCACCTAAAACCCAAGGCACAAAGATATGTTCTAAGAAGTTTGTCAGAGTTAATGACTTTTGAACACAAAATTACACAAAAATTAAATCTGGGAGTGGAACTAGGTTTTTTTAAGGCATTGTTAAGGAAAGTCAATTTCTGGTTTTATTTAATGCTTCACTACAAATTAGATCTACAGCCAGATGAGTCAGTTCAATTTGACTTTGCGCATACACTTACGACTTCGGGTAAGTAGCGTTGGTGTTGACCCTTTCAAAGGAAACTGATAGCACTCCTGCGCTATCGCTAAGACACGAGTAAGAAATGGAACCATCTAAGCACGAATTACACAGAGCATACGGCAGTTACACAAAGTTGCAATCTGAACGACTGGCAAAGGGGGCAGCTCTACCGGGAAGATGTTCAAATGAGCACCATATTCTGCATTTACAGCAGCAGCCCTATTGCACACCAATACCCACAGCACAAGCTGATGCACTTTAGACATTATTTATGAATAAAAGGAAGATAAGCATTAATGTTGTAAAAGTAATGCAACTATTACTCCAATTCTTCTTACCCCTAACAAAGCCAAACTGGTCCGGACCAACTGCTGAACCAGTATGCAGCCAAAAGCATCACCGTATTCAATATTTAATTCCAAGTGATCTCAGCTGATGCTTATTGTTGCGATTCTATTTCATTCATAAGCATGCTGTATCAGGGGTCCAAGAATGAAGTAAAAACATATTAACCAAAAAACCCCATGGGTAGACGGGGGATGCAGAGCTATACAACTGACATTATTAATACGTTTGTCGTTGTAGAATATGATGCTTAAAACTAAGTCCCCCATAAAAACGGGGACCAGCAAGTTTGTGACATGGCATGAAAATCCAATTCAAAAGGAGGGAAGGGGTAGCAGAAATTTAATGACATTATTCTTGGAACTCTGTTTACCTGAGGCTAAAGTAGTACAAAAAACCAGTAACTGCATTAGTATATTCAGCTTTTTGGGTTACTTAGGCAGCCTATACAAAGAGCAGTGCAGTACCCTTAGGCGGCGGCTCATGGGAACAGAAGACGAAAGGGAGAAAGCGTCTAGCTTTCTTTACTTTATGCTGACAGTGATTGACTCCTTTACACAGAGGCAAGAAAAGGAAAGAGAAAAACAGAAACAAATTATTTGGAAATAAAAGAAAAGAGACAGGAGAGAACATCTACAACGAATGAACATAAAAGTAAAGGTTTACATTACAATTCCGTATACGCAAACAGATATACGAATGTTGTTGAAACTCTAAAGCGCATTTAGTATTTTCCTTCAAATTCCTTTCTACAGCAAAGTTGTTCTTATTTCAGTTTTTAAAACTAGGACTAGAATCTATTAAAAAGTTAGCTTTTGCCAGCTATGTGTACCATCCATCGACAACGCAAAGAACATTGTCTATCCCAGAAGTGTAACCCCCTTTTGCAAGCTCCCCATCTACGTTCTACTAGGACTGTGCTACAGCGAAATTCTGAGTTAAGAGGCAGCCACCAGACTTAACCATGGACGTATTGACTTTCTGGACCCTTAAAAGAACTTAAGACAAACCAAGTATGTCACGTAGCAAGGTTACATAGAACAAGGAAGAACACAGTTTCTCTGTCCCACTGTGATACAACACTGACGTTATTTTATGATCTGAAAATGGCCACTGGAGTTGTAACTCCGGTGCAGACCTGTCTCGCCAACTGACATTCAGCTCTCCAAGGATCTCTGGGTGAGCGGACCACGCTACTGTCCTCACTGGTCCCTTTCCTACTCACCCTACTGCATTTATTAGCAAAGTGCTTATCAGGAGCAGATTTTTGAGTAGGAGAAAATACAAAGAAGCCACAACTGATTTCACAAGGTGAGAAAGGAGGACACAAGATGAATCCGAGGACAGCTGCTCCTTTTCTTTCTCGTTATCCGTTTTCTTCCTTTCCCTCTCTCCTCCATCTCAGGAAATGTGAGAGGTGGTTTAAAAAGCCAATCAACTAAAAACCCGCATCTTGTTGCTGGTAGTCCTTCACCGTCAAAACTCAAGTGAGGTCCAGCCACCTTGAGTTCTACAGACTGGAGGTACAGCTGTTAGAAGAGAAGCCCAGTAGCACAGAAGCAGCCTACTGGGACAGCAGACCAGTTAGCGGTGGAAAGAGTGGAGGAAGGGTGGAAAAGGAGAATTACCTTTTAATTAAAATACTTTCACATTTTTCATAGATTCTAGAAACCTAGGAGCCATCAAAGCAGCTATACTTACACGAAAGCACCATCTTATACAGAGCTGTGCAGTTTTTAGTGGCCAGATTTTGAGGGAAAATGTGCAGAATCTTTTTAAAGGTGTATTAAGTGTGTTCGATCACAGTCCAATCTGGAGGCTGCATATCGAATTTCACGCATGCAAATCTAATGGGTAACGCACTCCCAGATACAAGCCACACTTTGCTAAGATGGCAATTTTAATCCAAAATTAAAACAAGTGGGTGAGATTTATCATTGCGTCCTAAACAACCAAGGACCATTATAAAAACTGCTGGGGTAAACAAACAGAAATCATTCATCAATTGTGAAAATTTACATGCCATTGGAAATGACAGAACATTAATCATATTCAATGCTAAAAAATAAAAGAGATGCAAGGAGAGAGCAAAATTATTGCCTAAGTTAGTGTATCGGCATGCCTGTGTATACCACGTTACCGCACTCCGAGGGACTTCTCTTCCTAACATCACACAGCACCATTTTCAGCACTCTCATTCTAACACAAACCTGAGGTAACATTCATAAAAAGCTTCAGACATAGCATGCAAGAAAAGAAAAAAAACCCTACAGCTATTTTAAGAGACTACGGAAATGAGAATAAAGGAATCCGATACTCCGTACTGAAACAGAAGAACAGGTATAGAGTCGCTGGAAGCAACACAAGCTATCAAAAAGGGAAGAGATGTTTCAACCCTTGACCCGTCTGCTCAGGCCACGAATCTAATTTAAGCTTGAAATGCTGAAATGCTGCTCCCTCTCGCATTGATCCACGGGTAGCAGAAGCTGACTGAAACCTATTTCATACGAAGGGCACATCAAAACGACAAAAGTGGGTTTAATTCATCATGTGCGTGTCCTGATGCCCCGCGATACGGGGTCCAACTCCTCTTCTGCATTTCAAACTTTGCCTTTATGATTTATTGTCTAAAGTCTGTTGAACTATTCTGCCAGACCACATGGAACACTGCTTTGTCTTAAACTCACCACATCGTCAAGTCTAGCTGCAAAAGAAAGCTTATTTAAGTAAAAAGTTGATTCCAAGTTAAACAAAAAAAAAAAGTTCCAAGACTTTTTCAGGAGTTTAGAGAGAGAGTGCCTGCTTGAAATGAATACTACTTAGAAGGATTTCCACTGTTCCACACTGGCTTCCAGTGGTGTCTACCTAAATGCCCATAAAGCTCAGAAATGCTGCTGAAAACTGCACTGGACTTCTTTTTTTTTGTTTATTTCCTCTTCTCGATACTAAGTACTCAGGAAAATTATTGTGTAAAAAAAAAAAAAAAGAACAAATCACTTACTATGTAACAGACTATGTTAGAAAGGAAGCAACCAGGCTAAAGGGTTGTTACTACTGGAGCTCCTCGTTAGGATTGTATGAGTAAATAACCAATACTGGAAGCCTGAAACTGATAACGTCCCATTCTATTTATTCGTACATTCCTAAACCAGTTTGAGGAAAAACCCTGACAAAAAAAATCAGTAGAATGAATAAATCTATTTGTTTTCGACCTTTCGAAATAAAATGAGCACTGTGCAGTTGTCACATCAAGTATGTTTATATATAAACAACAAACCCCCAAACCTAATACTGCATGGAACGTTTCTTTAGTCATACTACAGTGTTGCTACTAGTAAAGCAAGAGTGTCTGCTCAAATCAAATAAATGGATCACAAAGGAGGAGCGTAGGAGGGGAAGAACTCTTTTACCCACACCACAGACCGAGGAAACCAATGCGGTAACTTCCTAAGCACTGAAACGGAGGAAATCTGTTCAGCCTGTCACCACAGCTCAGTCTGGTCTTCTTGTGACGGGAATCTGAAATACCGTAATTTATTAGCATTAAGGGCATAATAAACTTTACATTTATTAATTAGCGGAATAGCTGGGTGAGCTAAGAAGGAAGTAGCTTTGTGAACTTGGAGACTAATGGCTTGCTCAAAGTTTACAAAATTAATCTGTAAAAAACCTTCGGCTTGAGTGTCTCCCAGTCCCGTGACCACACGGCACAGCTACAGCTGTACAGAGCCTTCACATTCCTCTAATTACTTAATAATTAGAATGTAAAGCTATGTAATTTATGCTAACACTGTTAGTCTTCCTTTTCAGAAGTGAGCTGTAGAGTACGACCTAAGTGAGCCGGCAGACGCAGTCATATGCATCAAGACACAAGTTTGCGTTTTAAAAATTCACTTACACTTTTCAGCATTGTCTTTTTGGAGTGAGCGTGTAAAACAAGCCCAACTTTACAACTCCTACCAACTAATTCAAATGGAACTAGGAAATCCAAGTCCTAGACAAGAAACTCTTTCAGAGTTGAGCACAGGGCAGACCTTCATTTTGAGCACGGGAAACCCTGCGTAGAGCACGCACTGTGCTTTGCGAGCAGAAGCGCGTCAACAACATCGTGTTTGTCTTTCCACCCTTGCTCCCAGCTTTGCTTCTGACTACCCCGCATCATTCGCCCGTACACTCGGGTCCTTTCACTTGCCGACATCTCCTTCATTAAGAACATTTTAAAGTGTTGTAATACTGAAATCAGGGGAAGATATTTATTATTTTTTTCCTCTCCTGTTTGTTGCATTTTGACATTTGGCTCCTGCTATATTTCAGTTTGCTCTAGGAAACCTACTGCAAGTCTCTCTCGCGGATGAACTATACCATATTGGTTTTTTCTGCAGGTTAAAATCTCACTTACGTCATGTTTCTCCCCTTCAAAAGAGATTTTTTTTCATTCCAACTGAAATTTCAGCTAAGTGGTATGACTAAATTGGCAACTACTTCAAATTCAGGATCTGCTCATCAGTAGCGCCCTAGAGAAGAAGAACTCTCACACCACTTCACTGCCACCATCAGGACTGAACCACAATATGTGATTTAAGTGTAATGATATTATAAACCTGTGCTTCTAAAGCAGAACCTGGAATCTTCCTGAGAAGCCCCTCTTTCAAGATGCTAAAATCCTTCAGTTCCTATAAGGATGTTCTCTCCAAGAGATCCGATTTCTCCTTCGCAGGGCATCTTACTGGATATATCTAAACCACAGGATGCAGTTATAATTTCCTCCAGAGTCACTATAAGCAAAGAAATTTTCTTTTTTCCCTCTACAGAGAGGCAACGGCACATCAGCATTATTAGAAATTTATGCCATCATATTATTATACACTTACAGCTACACCCTTTGTGACCTTAAAAAGCTACTTGTGTTAGTAACACCAGCTGCCCCAGCCAGGGAACAAGATGAGAAATTAATTTCTCTTTAAGATACCTTTTTCCCTATTGAAGGCGCGTGCCCTGGGGTCTGTTACTTAGATGGCTTGAACAGCCTGCCTGAGCATCTGAAACAGTGATGGTATTTTTAAACACCTTTCAATTTCCTACACCAAATAAGCACAGAGTAAAGCTGCAAACGCAGCACCCGCTTTGAAGCAAGACCAACCCTGGGGCAGCCCCTAAAACCCTCTTCAGGCACATGCTCATCTTCCTCCTTACTCTCATCTCTCCAGTTCCAGCTCCCTCCCGACAAAGACGGTATTTTACTCAGCAGTACCTGGATATCCAAGTGTCAAGAGCGCGTGCTTAGAATCATAGAATCGTTTAGGTTGGAAAACACCGTTAAGATGGAGTCCAACCGTAACCCTAGCACTGCCAAGAACCTAACACCACCACGGCTTGTTCAATATTCTGCTTGTTCAACAGGCGCTGAAACCAGCGGGCCTGAAATGTCATATTCCGTAGCACCGCATATAAAGTAAGGTTTGAGCTACCATTCAAAAAACTTCTGTCCACGGGATTCTCTAGTGCAAAGGAGGCAGAGCGATTAGCCAAGGGAAGCAAAAGCGTCTTTATTCTTCCCAGTCATATTTATACAAGTGAGGATGGAGCAGGAGAAACCAAAGAACTCTGTGTCAGACCGAATTTATGTAAAAAGGGAGCAAGCAAACTAAGGCTTTATTGATTTCATGTTATGAAGAACTTTTTATAATATATAATTGACTAGGTAAATTATTATTTTTGGAAATGCGTGTATCAGGAAATATGTGCATCACTTTACTAAGGCGAATGTTTGCTATTTCAAAACAAACTGCTGGCCAAAATAAGTTCCTGTAGACTGGAGTAGAGCCTTTTAATAAGGTGACTCCAAGCAAAACAGCAGGAAATCTGGTCAATAAAATTATACTAAACTGCTATGCCGCTTCTTACAGATTTGATACACTATTTGCACAGAGCAAATAGTTTAGCCTTACTATTTCCTGAGTGTACGCTCTTGGCTAAGGACAAAGAATTCCTTCTTAATGTAAAGACAGAAGTAGAGGGAGAAGGAGATAGAAGTTGGAACTATCTATCTGTTAGCTAAAACACTAATTGCTTCTGGTGAATCACAATAACTTAAATCAAATCATCGTGTGTATACCAAAGAAATCTGAAATCCAGCTCATATTTAATTGGGCTTTTTATTTAAATTTATTTATAAACCCACCCTCACCCCCACCAAATGTAAAATTTGAGGAATAAGATTATTACTGTGCTTTAAAAAACCAGGGGAATTTGGTTGATGTCTTACTTGCACACAGTGGAAGCTGGTGCCCACGGCGAGGAACACAGAATTTAAAGAAGCAAGACAGACAAATAATACCAGAAAAAACCAGAAGCAGAAGCGTGCAGCAAGAGGTGGGTGGTGAAACCTGGTTCAGTGATACACAGCCGTAAGAGAACATTTCTTGGCTCCCAGGTCCAGCAATCTGCTGCTTTGGATTCCTGGAACCAACTTCACCCTTCACTAGTTTGAAAAGGCCTTTATTTAGAGCAGGGGGAAAAAAAAAAAAGTATTTAAAAACCTGGTATCTTTGTATGCTTTGGAATACTGCAACACTCGGAAAGAACAAGTCTGCATTTCACTAGGCCAGAAATATTTCAAGGCATGTTAATAAATAGTTCAAAAAAGAAAGACAAGGCATCTTTCATTAACTGGCTCATTTTTAAACTTACCAAACTTCAGACAAACACCTGAACTTTAGACCACCAAATCCATGTTCCACACTGGTTTTTGGCTATTGCTGGTTTCCCCAAATTGTAGCAGGGAACTCACTGTGAAACTTGCCTTTAGAACTAAGGTTATTAATACTATAAATGTGTCTGACTGCTTAATTTTCCTGCTGAATGTCTGTCTCAGATTTTTGCTATTTAGCGTTAGCATCGGGAGAGGTCTAAAGAAAGGGGAGCGATCTCACTGAAAATGAACGGCGGAGTTAATTTATGATTTAACCCACCAAAGGCATGAAGGACGCTACAGCTGTCAGTAAGTTATAAAAGCTCGTCTTATTTGACGCCCTTTGCTCCAAGTCATTTAAATGTCACCAGAGAAAAGCTCTTATTCTGCAAGCCACGCTAGCATCACCCACAGCTGGCTTTGCACGGGATGCTGTCAGCTGTCAGCCGCTGCTGACCTGGAACTCTCGGGTTAACTGAACATCACGTACATCTGTTGCCTCCGTTGTTCCGTACTGACGGATCAGTTACGTGTGACAACAGGAGTGACACTTCTTCACATCTACATGAAGTATTGCTTCATTTATCACAAGTTGATTCCTTTGGGGACTCAGAGATTTTTACAGAAAGTACCTCCCGAGGAAAAACCCTTATTATGCCACTTCATCTCAACGATCTGTCTGCGATTTAAATTTAATATACTGACATCCATGCCACACTCGATGCATTTAAAATCATTTTTGGGCAAAAACCCCAAACCAACAACAACAAAAAGTATGCCAGTGTTCTGCGTACCCATGTTAAAAAGAAGAACCCTTGAGAACGAATAATAAATGCAATGGCTTGAATCATTCCAGAATTATGTCAGCCTTTCCAGTGGCCTGTAACACGGTATAAAAAGCAAGAATCAAGCACAATGGCTTCATTGTGGAAAGATACAAAACCTTTCTACAATGCAAGGAAAACACCTAGTTGGTTTTGATATTGGTATTGGGAAGAAAGAGACGGACATTTTCTGGTTTAATGTTATTGTTTTGCTTATGGCATCAGGAGCAGCTTTGCGCCTTACAGCCTCCTTGATGGTCTCTTGAACGACCAGCTCACCTCCCACGCCGCTACTTCTGTTTCTGCGGTGCTACAGCAAAGCTCTGATGTGCCTGGCACTCACCTTTACGTGACACCCCGAATGCCAGAGTTCTGTGTTATTCTAACTAACTTCCCTATGTTAAGATCAAAACACTACTTCGAAAGAGTAGAGAAGTGAGTTTGTGCTCAGAGACGAGTACTTCGGCTACAATGCATCAAGCAAGAGATACCTAAATTAGCAAAGTCAAAGTGACAGCAATAAAGGATTGTGAAGTAAGCATTTATTACTGCTTTTAATATTTAAAGTATATCAGCATTCTTAGAAAAACTGAAGGAGTAAAAGTTTGAGGTGGCAGGGGAGCAGGACTTTTTTGTCCTGAAGATTAGCTTTTTTGTGTGCGAGTGGAGCGCTTAAAAAGCACAGCACTAATCACTTAAGAAATTTCAACTTTTTCTAACAGCTAAAGGGAACCACACAGGTAAGAATCAAGAGAGAACATGTTGACTGTGCTTCATGCTTGTCTATCTTATCTACCATGCTTGCTTGATCAGTACTGAAGGAAGGAGAGCTGCTATTTGACTCTGGGAGGTAACAGTAACCGAAGAAGCTCTATTACACCTCTACAGCTTGATACACATTTGAATTCCCGATCCTCTCATCTATTTTCTTGCACAAGGTCTGTTTACTTGGGCTTCCTCTGCCACGGGGTGAATCTCAAACATCTTTACAAAAAGGTTAAGGGCGGGGAAAGGAATCTGAAAAGTAGAAAATTAATCAAACAGCTACATATTTTTCCTCCTCCTTGTATGAAATATGTCATTTTTTTGAATACATGCCACTAAACGCTCACATAGCTGTTAAAATGGGGCTGCAGCCTCCCTGCAAGTCAGGGGTGGACACTCCACTGGGTCACACCATTGGCTCCTGAAGTTCGTAGCCAAATACTAGTAATCTATAGGAACACACCATGTCATTAATACACTTTTGCATTGAAAATCTCCTTAATAAATATTACGTATAAGGATCTAGAAATGTATTTCCTACTAAGACACTGAATCAATCCCTCAAAAGGATTTGTTCGGAGATTCTGCGAAAGAAAAATGTTCTCAAGTATAAAAACTTAAGCCACAGTAACTAAGAGAAATCTCAGAAGCCTATAAGCTATACAAACAACATGTATTACCTCACATGCTCATCCTTCAATTAACTTGTGATTTTCAATAGCAAAAATGAAGTGCTTTGATCTAAACAGCAGCTACACAAAAAAAGCTATTAAGTTTCTTCTTTCTGAAAAGCGATGATTAATATTTAATTGCCTATTTTCACTTTTCAAAGCGCCTCCTTCATAATTAACACATACTCAGGTAATTTAAGTTCTAGCCCACCACATTCTACTTCATTACAAAGCTAAGGGAAAATATTGACGAGCAGCCTTGCTTTGAAGTGTTCCGGCCCTGCGTGACTGCAGGGATACGGCTGTTCCGGCAAGTGACGCTACACGGGATGGCTGCAAAAAGTTTCTCTTTAGAAACTGCACTTCAAAAGGCAGCACAGCTCCGGCCTCGGGAAAGTCAATAGCCATGGAGCAAGAAGTGAGCTAACTGCGAGTGAAAAAACTGCCTAAACATCTGCTAGCTTTATAAATAAACTTGTATATTATATTTTTTTTTTATGAGCCTTACCTGACACAGAGACTGTGTGTGACCTTACTCCTTGCTTCTCATTGTTGGCCAGCCTGTAAAACAGAGGTTGGAATCGCTGAATGCTGTACATTCTTCACGGTCACACACACTGGGAATTCATCCTAACAGGGCACCTACTGTAATTAGCAGGGCCAATCCATTTCCCACAGTGACAGCTTTTGAGGGGGAGAAAAGTCAGAAAGGAACCTACCATCTCAAACCCAGCTGGGGGAGTAAGAGTGGAGAGAATGCATTACCGTTTTAATTAGCATAGTGATTCACAACGACAGAGCAAATGTAAAGGAAAAAACAAAACCCCAGTTTTACAAACTTTTAAGGTCAAGCCGTGCACGTCTAAACATCGTCAATGTATGTAATCTGATGGTGCTTCTACTTTCTGTATTATATACTGGAAATAAAGTATGACTTGAGTTTTTGTCTGTAAGACGACTTATCCTGTACAACAATTTTAAATTAAATTACAGGTCAAGTAAATAAAGAAAACCAATTACATTTAAACGTAGTTAGGTATAAATGTTCACTAGTATCAGAAATTCCAATGAATTCTTCTAAATTTTGTTCACGTCACTAGTATCAGAAATTCCAATGAATTCTTCTAAATTTTGTTCACGTACATACATACACACAATTTTAACAGTAAGAGAGCGCTCCACTTCACGCTTTGAGAAATCTGGAATTTCATCTGGCAAAGACAAATCTTTCCAGATGCAAGATGCTGTTGGCTAGTAGTTTTATGTATTTGAAAACAGCCCATTCCTCTGCTGCCGGACCAAGAGCATATGGTGCAGCCCTCGTTTAAACAGCGTCAAGCATACAAATTCAGTTTTGGTAAAGTGTCCCAAAAATGGGAAGAAATTTTTCCTTCAAACCTTATTTCATCCCAGAAATGCCTACAAATAAAATCTATGTAATTAATATTAAATCTAATGTAATCTACTTATGTATAAATGTATATAATATGTATATAATAAATGTATGTAATCTATGTAATTAATATTAAATAAAATCTATGCAATTAGAAAGTTATTCTGTGTTTCTCGGTCGTATCTATTTAAGCAAAAACAAGTTTTCCTCTTCCATATGAGCACGTACTAAGTTTACCAATTTTACTGCTTCCAGCCTCGACTTTCATTTCCTTTTCCTCCCTGCATTTTCATTTCCTTTTCCTCCCTGCATTTTCATTTCCTTTTCCTCCCTGCATTTTAACTCCTCTCTTCCTGCACCACGAGCAAGCTACCTGGCTAGCAAGGACTGCAGCAGGACCTGGGAAGGGAGAGAAATCCCGAGTATCTAAGTGGCTAGTTTCTTGCAGATTCAGGAACAACCTGTTTTCCGTACTCTACCCAGTAGTTTAAAAAGTAACAATTCTGGACTTCTTCCAGGAATCGTGGAAGAAAAAGAATGAGGTGGCTGGGTCAAAGTAGGCACGGTCCGGTCCCTGTGTCCCAAAGGAAAAAGGAAGCGATGAGATACTATAAACTGCTAAATTTCATTTGGGCTTTCAACAGTTATCTCCTGCTACGGGATACTGGTGACGCTGCCCGATAAGGTTCAAGGCAAACAATCTGATGAGACTGGCTTTAAACTGGGTGCGAACGTGGCTATAGAGAAAGCAGTCAGATTGCAAAAAAAAAATGCAAAAACCAAGTGGTTTGGTTAAAAGACTGAAGTTTAGGAGGCCACAGTAAGAAACTGCACGTGGAAAGGGGAGAGAACCACCCAAACTGGCCAGATGGGATGGAGACCTCGGCACTGACACCAGGAATGCAGAGAGTCCGCAGGAAGAATTAACAGGCTTGCCTGCCACTGTGTTACGGGATACCAACAACATAAGAAGTGTCCTTAGTTCCAGTGGAGTTGAATTAGAAATCTTTCCTTATTTACCTTATTGGGAAGGAGAAAAATGCAGAGAGGTATCTCAGCATACTTTAAGTAAGAATTATTAGATGCAGATAGCATGTCTCAGCGTACCTCAGATATAGCATCGCCGTAAAACTAGCCAGAGAAAAAAAGGCAACTCTATTCGCCAAACACAGATTAGCATTTTCTACAACCCACAATTACTATCAGAGAAGGATTTTTCTACATTACTGCATTTTAAAAAAATAGATTAAAAAGTATTTGCTAGGTAAACGGTATCCTTTATTACGTTGAACCTAGAGGTCCCAGCTCAGACTGGCCCCATTATGGAAATTTTATTAACAAAAGGCAACACGACAGATTTATGTCAGGAGAAAAAAAAAAAAAATTTTGTATTTCACATAAGCAGAAAAAGGGGACAAATAGGAAAAACAAGAGCACTGACTGACTCACAGACTGAAACCACAATTCAGAAACTGTTTAGCATCATTCCTATAATTACATTTACTCATGGACTCAAAACAAACAGCCGGAATCCCAGGCAAGTCTTTTCCAAAACATCCTTCTTTTGTTACTATCGAATATGTTCTATGCATTATGCACTTTTTCCCTCTGATTTTATTTCTAATATCTGTATCGTTTAGTGCTGCTGTCAGTCATTTATGCCCCATGGTCCCAAATGACCGTCTCCTATTTGTCCTAGAATCCAAAAGCAACAATAAAAATTAAGCACGCATAAAAAGTCCTAAAGCGTCACTTAAGTAAAACCATTTTTCAAAACATTTTTTTTAATATTTAAGAAAAGAAAGCGTAACACTTACTTTGGTATTGACGGTAAAGCTCTTTCACCTTCTGTGTAAACAAGAAGAAAACAGGATTAAAATTTTATTCCAAGTTTCCAAATAACCTTTCTCAATATGCAATACGTAAATGCCTGAAACAACGATCATCACAACCTCTCAGGGAAACGATGTTAATTCCAAAGACTGTTCTAGACATGTATTTAGAGCAGTGTATCAACACAACTCCTTCTAAACAGTGATACAGACCTTTTAGCAAACTCTTATCTGAGAGCACAATGCATACAGAATACAAAAGTTCTTTTTTATTCTTAACCAAGAACTACAATAAATCACCTTGCAGAAGGTATGACAGTATCTCATCTCTACAGTAAGAAATGCTTTTCTTTTATCTCCAAGACATGCTAAGCACTAACACATTAATAAAACAATTGAAGCCAACTTGGACTTCCAAGCAAGACAACTGAAATAAATCATTAAAGTATATAATATATCATATTGATTTCACATTTGGTTGAGATAATACAACAGTAATGTTTAGTAGCCAGAGATGAAGTTAGCTTTTTCTGAACTATTTTCAAAGCTTTGCCGGTCTTTCTCTGATAATGGTACTGCATAATGAAAACTTGGATGTAAATAATCAAGCTTTTTTTTCCCTATTGGATTTGATGAGACACTTGGTAACCATGTGGGAAAGGACGATGGGGAAGCCACAGATCCTTTTGTAAAACACCAATGATTTATAGTAGGTCACAGTATGAAGGGAAGGAGAGAAAAGGCAATTAAAATGGGTTATCACTCTCTAAATCACTGTAGTACTGATGGAGTGACAGAGCAACACTTTCAGAAAATGGTGATACATATCGATTACACAAAAGTAGTGTAAATTCTAGCTTGTTCTTATCCTGTTAAAATTTCCAAAATTTCCAGACCTTATAAAAGAGAACTGCAGTGTTGCCTTTGTGTATTATGGGACTACGTAGAGAAATGCCCAGCACCCAGACACCACGCTCAACGCGGCAAAATACAGTATTTTATTACAATTATTTTTTTTTGGTGTCTAAAGGGAGAGCAACATAGTTTGGCTCACCAACCTAGGTCTGGTTTTAAGTTTATTTAACAATGTTTAATCCATAAATGATGTTAACAACATGGCCTGTTAAGTTCACAAATATCCATTTTCCGTTTCCTACAACTTCACTGTGCTTTCACTAATCAGGTCTCTTGCTTCCATGCTAAACTTCTGCCCCAAGCTGGCTGTCTGACTTCTAGGGGACTAGTCAGACCTTTTAATGGTAAAAACAACCTTTGGAAATTGCCCAGGCCTATACAGTTTTGAGCAGGGATGTATCATAATTTGCTATGAGATGGGTGTTGTGTCAGGATGTTTCCTTTCACTGTTTCAAAGGAAGTCTGCCTGATTTTAGTCAAGCTCTCAGGTTTTTTTGGCTCTTAGAGCCTCAGACCTCCTCAGAGAGGAGACTCCAGCACTGGACTTGGGCTGCACATGCTCCACATCAAGCCCAGGGCTACAAAGTCAGATCTTTCCCAGTGGGTTTGGACGCAGACTCAATGGTACTTAAAGACGCTGAAGAGACAGCGGGTCCCCCTAAGTGCAGAAAGGGTAAGAGAGGTGCACCTCAAGGTCTGATGGGGGGTGTTGAAAAGGAAGATGCAGGAGAGAAGGGAAAAAAGGAGCTGTGACTTGGAAGACGACCTAGAGCAGCTCAGCAAAGCACCTAGAGCAAGACCCTGAAATTGGAGGGTGGAGGAAGGACAGCAAGATTATACAAGAAGCATGAGGTGGGAGATAAAGGTGTTGTGATATTAGGGTAAATGACACCTTTCAGGAAAGGAAACGAAGGCAAAAATCATGAAAGGTAGTGTGGAGTGAGAAGTATGACAAGCTTGAAGATGACAGCCTGGCAATAAAAAGACTGGGGGGAGGTACCCAAAAAAGAGGGACTGGAATGGGCACTAGAGGATTTGCGCTGGATGGAACTGGGCAAGAGACATCAAGCCTGGAGAAACAGCCAGAAGAGTCCTGCCACCACTGTGCAGGCCTCCTTAGGGTTGTGAAGGGGACTCAAGAACCTTTAAGATCTACATGGTACCTACACCAGCTGTCACCATTATTTGTGAAAGCACCCCATGTTCTAGTTTACATCAAGTTATGATGCTACTGTTAGTTATTCCAACACCGGTCTAACATTTGGCAACGCATTTAATGGTTTACACGTTGCTGATGAATCACATGTGTTACTGGTAAAACATACCTACAGTCTGCTGGTTTTAAACACTTAGGGAATGATACAAACATACAAACCTCTGTGTTAAAAACACTTCATTAAACCGCAAAGTTAACTTCATCATTCGATATCTTTAAATTGAGATAACTGGTGCACAATTAATGAGCAGCTATTCAAAATAATTTTCCTTGCTGCTTAATATGTAGTACCATCGCATATTAACAATGCTCTGTGCAAACTGTATTCTAAATATAGAGCTGTTAACTTCCTCTAGGTGTTTGTGGCTTTTTGTTTTGTGGAGAGCACATCAGTATCGTATCTGGGGACTTCAGAAACACCAGGGAACGATTTCATAACACTTGCAGGGCCACAGTGCTTCATATGTTTGAAGTATGCAGCATGCATACTTCAAACTCAGCTGCAGCTTCATAGTCAGCTGCAGATCAGACTGTTTCTCTCTCCTGCAAACGTAGACCCCAACCTCTCAAGAAAGTGAGAAATACCACAGGTGGCAACTGCTAGTGTACGCTGAAGTCAATTACTACCTATCAAAAAGGATCTAAGAGAGCTAAAGATAGGATCCAACTTTCCGATGCAGTATTAAGTTTCCTTAATGATGAGAATCCTGTTCTGCTCCTGCAAGTCTCACTTAACTGAACAACTTTCTCTCAGTGTGAAATACAGAGCAAGGACTGTAATAAAATCTCTTTCACAACAAAATCCTGATTCCATCTTAATAGTAAACCCATTCTACACATTTTGTGAGATAAGGAGAATGGGAATAACTGGTATCATTATGTAGGTAGTTGAGGAGTAGTAACATGATGTGGTTAACAAGTAGCGGATGACAAAGGCACAAGGAATTGAAGATGGCTGAAAAACGTTGGGAGGAAATGATGGGGACAGAGGGACGGAGAAAAGCAGACACTCTAACCCAAGTTAAATGAATGTTTCTTTACAGATTGGTTGGAAAAACAGGCAGCATGCGTGGGTCCAACATATCTAAATACTTGGTTTTTTTGATCATCTTCCTTTTCACTGTCCTTTGCCAAATTCTAGGAGGCACGACTGATTTTGTTCTCATTAGTAGTGGAACAACGCACTGTCATGCTCTGAGCAGAACTAGCCCCTTGTCCCCTGGGCTGACAGGGGTGGGAGGGGTGGACAAGGCACGCTCAGCCCTGGGGAGAAGGAAGGAGCACACAGCACTGCTCTGTGGCCACCATCTCACGTCTACACTGACCAGCTACATGGACATCCCCCTTCTGGCTGCTGGAGACAGACGTCAAGCGGAGGGCCATTTACGGACAGGGAAAATCGGAAACGCAAACATATGTAAAAAAAAAAGCAGTCAGAAATAAAAACCTACTATTAAGTAGTATTAGAGACGCCTCCCCTTTCACTGCAGAAAATTCAAGAAAAATCCATCCACATCAAACTACTGTTAAAATGGCATATCAAAGCTGATCTTAGAGACGCCTACGTGCTCTCTGGATACAAACTGCTCACTTCAGGCAGCACTTCCTAAATTGGTGCTCATCCTTTTACAGCTAAATAAAATACGGAACATTCATTAGTACCCTTGTAGGTCTGAAGTCAAAATTCATTACTAACAACATCCCAGTAAAAGCATATGTTGTTTTTCACAAGTTGAAACCCACAACATTTTGCCCAATTCTATATTCAATTAAAGAAACGGGATACGCATGATTGTATCAGGGTGTCTGTGCCCAGGTGTTGCCTGTGTGTGGAGCGGCCGGGGCTGCCCCGTGCCGGACACAGCCGGTCCCAGCCGGTCCCAGCCGGCTCCAAGGGCCCCAGCGCAGGACACAGCTGAGCCCCTCAGCCAAGCTGGGGGCGCCGGGGGGAAAAGAGGTTTGCGAAAGGGCCGAAGGCGGCCCAGGCAGAGGAGGAGGAAGGCAAGGAGGGAGCAGCAGCAGAGGGAGCCCCAGGGCGGAGGAGGAGGAGGGCAGGAGGTGCTGCAGGCCCGGAGCAGGGATCCCCTGCAGCCCTGCAGAGACCCCGCTGGAGCAGAGACCCCCCCTGCAGGCCGGGGAGGGCCCCAGGCCGCAGCGGGGGGATATTTCCTGCAGGAGCTGCGGCCGTGGAGAGCCCAGGCGGGAGCAGGTTGTCCCTGAAGGACTGCAGCCCGGGGCAGGGCCCGCGCTGGAGCAGGGAGAGGGCTGAGGAGGGAGGAGCGGCCCCGAGGGGCTGGCACGGACGGACCCACACCCCCAGCCCCAGCCCTGCGCCCCTCGGGGTGGGGAGAGGGGTTGGGAGTGAGGGGGGAAGATGGGAATGGCAAGGGGGCAGGAAAATGTTTTTTTTATTGTCTGTCCTTTTGTTTCTTACCACACAGTTCTGTTTTATTTGGCAGTAAATGACATAATTTTCCACAAGCTATGCCTGTTTTGCCCATGACAATAACAGGTAAGTGATGTCCCTGCCTTTACCTCCACCCACGAGCTTTCTCATCCCATTTTCTCCCCCGTCCTGCAGAGGAGCAGGAGTGAGCGGCAGCAGGCGGTGGCTGCTGGCCAGGTCTAACCCACCTTTGTGGTGCCCAACGTGGGGCTTCAGCAGTTCAAGGCGCCAACAGTCACTGAAAGAGGCAGCGGCCAAAGGTCAGAGTGGAAAATACGCGGGACTGGAGTAATTGTGGGGAGCCTGGATGCTGGTGTTGGGAATTTGTCATCGTAAAGTGGTAACATGACAAGGTGAGGAGTTTTACTGTGTCTATACTGTTCTTTTCTTGTTTTGCTTTTGTGATGATGATGCTTTAGAATTTGACGGAGGGAATTTTTGTTGATGGCAGTGAAGGTCATAAAGAATATGCGATGAACATATATTTTAATGTTAATTGTCAAGTGTGTGTGCCACAGAGGCAAGGGGCGGAAATGGCGTGGAGGCGGCTGTTCCCACAGCGGCCCCTGCTATCAAAGCCTTCGCACGTACACCCAGTACCTTCCACCACTCCTCTAACCCCTGCCTCCACAACACGCAAAAAGAACACTCAAGTATTTTGATTTATCCCAATGTAAACCGTCCTCCTCCGACTGAAAATATTTTTAGCCTTTTGTAAGAGTTTTGGCAATTTTGCATTACCTATAAAGCTTGTTTAAAGTGATTAACAGATCCCAAATTCAGCCACTAGACTCAGATCACAGCAAAGCTACTTAGTGCACAGTCTAATCAGTAAATAGCTTCTTAATATCAGTTTAAGGTATTATCAGTTGCTTCATTTGTGCTCTTGGCCTGTAAGAGTTAAAGTGTGATAATGGAAACACAGATACTAAGTTTAAAGTTTCCACATTGGTCTAAAGGGACCTATATACCATAATATTTATGAAAAATAAAACAAACTTAATGGAAACATGCCAAACACTGTCCAGGTCTTAAACATTACCAAATTAAGAAAAACTAGATTATTAATGGATAGCAAGACAGATAGTATCACAAAAACACAGGTTCTTTTAGTAATCAAGAAGGATAATTTATGAGGAGACTTGCAATAAACATGTAAATTTACAACAAACAGGGGACGGGAAAGCTCAAAGAGGGGAGAAAGCACAACTGTTGGACCCAGAGTTGCTACATGATTTGTTTCTGATGTGCCTGGTATAATCAAAGCTCACGGTGGGAGGGATCTGGGAATGCAGATCATGGTGGGGACAGCTCTCCTACGAAATGTTTAATTAATTATGTTGAGCATTGCTATGAACTTCAAAAAGAGTAACCTCAGACAAAATAACCCCACAATTTTTTTTAACTGGTGGGATTCTCTTAATGTTTGCATAAAGAGTGTTCCCTAAGTGCTGTATAATGTTCCTTTAACTCAATCACTGCTCATCTGCTCTACGTTAAAATACACCAATAACAGTATCACACAAATAAACACACTCCATTAAATGCATTGATTTATTTTGCATTCATGCCTGCCGGCAACCCACAGCGCAAGGCATAGTTGTGCCTTGTACTGTACAAACACATAGAAAAATCAGAGATCTTGCTCTTAACAGAGCTTTGTGGGTCTACAAGACATAACAGATAAGCAAATCGGGTCAGAGGAAGACAAGAATGAGACAGAAAAAGTGCAAAAAGAGTGGGTGAACTTTTACTGCCACCTACAGCAGCAGCAAATCAGGACCCCCGTGCCCTGCTAATCTTAAATGGGGGTTGCTTCTATGCATCACGGAACAAATATTGAAGAGGACACGGGAAATCCTGTGGAGATTTGGACTGGGAGCTGCTCCCTGGCTGGGGCAAGAAGAGCACAGAGGGCAGCAGAGCAAGGTTTGGCTGGGAAACGGAAACGCACGTGATGGCAGACAATCAATGCCACCATGCACAGCTCTGGAAGCTTGGGCACTGGGTGAACAGAGCTAAGACCTGATGAAGGCTTTGACTGCCTGCTGCGAATGACAGAACTGGAAATCCTCAGGCAGAGGTATTTTGTGGAGTTAAGAGCATTTATGTACAGGTAAGGAAAGGATAGCCGTTCTAATAGAGGAACAAGCGGATAATAGCACTGGCAACGTAGACTGAACGGACCCAATTTCTGAAATATCACCAGTGCAGAATTGGCAAGAATTGGATTTACTCTACGTATGTGCATCTAAAGAAAAATGAGGTGACAGAGACCTCCATTAACCTCGTATGAATGAAAGGTGGGGAGAGGTAATGTGTTAAGCTATGAAAAGTTTTTTAAAAGCTCGGCTTTGGCTGCTATAGTTCAGGCTGAAAAACAGCCAATCCACTGGCTATTATAAGGAAAGTTTTGGGAGTGAATAATGACTGTAACAAACCCCAAACCATGATTTTTCAGAAAAGAAGAGGCACAAAAGACAATCGTTCCCAAGAATAGCCTAGGCTAATGAAGTGAAAATCTTGGTTTGTGATGCCAATTTTACTTCTGGTGTATTAACTAGCCTTATCACTGATGTTAGCTTATCCTTTTGGTGTTGAATTTTCAGGCCAATGGTTCATCATCATAGCGCTGCGCATCAGGGTGGCTGGAAGAGCTGAGTTTGCGCTGAGGGAAGATTTTCCTTTGTATGGAGGTAAGGTCGCATGACTAACGCAAATTCTAACAGAGCTGCCTGTGTGGGAGCTAAGGGTGAGTCACACACACTAAGGGTCAGAAATAACAAACATGCAAACTCAAGAATAATTTGAACAATTACTAAGTGCTATCAAAACATCTAACACCCTCCAATCACATTTCTTCATTACCGAATGACCAAGTTTCAGGTTTTTTCATTTCTCCTGCCGTGCCAGGCAGGATGCTATGTATGGACCTGGGAAAGACCTGAACTACATCAATAATGCTATTCCATTCCAACAGCTACAGACCAGGGAAAACCAGTGGCACAGAAAAGGAAAAACATGGCTAAAAAGGGACCCAGCTTTAGACTGGAGAGCTTCTGAGATGGTTTGTCTACTTTCTTGTATTACAAATATGGAAGAAGGAAACAATTTATTCATTGTTTTAGATACTAAAAATGTTGAACTGATTTCCACAAGTAAAGATTAGTACGGGAGGACAGAAATTTTCATTCTTAAGCAGCTTTGCTTGGGTGTTTTTCAATAATTAAAGCTGGCTGAAATTAGAAATTCTAATGAAATTTAATAAAAAGTCTCTCTCTTAAAGGTGTACCTGCACCCTGGCCTCACTGCTTCCAGCTTGTGGGTTGTTACAAAAACAACTGATCAGCATTACAAAATGCATACCTCTGCTTCAGCTCTATTTCATGAGAAAGGCTCATGAGACTTCTCTCGACATTTTTATATTTTAAAGATGTTTTGAGTATCTAGGAGGAAGGCAGTAATTTCTAAAACTTATCACTAGTCAAAACCGTATCCAAATGCATTCTAACCAACTGCTCTGAATTTCCACTTGTATATTAGGGAATCACATTTCAAGACAACATGTCCTTGTTAGGAGTGCCCTTAATTACAATTTGTTTACACCTGCTAGTGAAGCTCAGAATAGTGCAAAGCAGCAATTACTGAAAACTAGTCTCAATTATCAGCCATTAAGTAATTTTTGAGGGAGTGACGTTTACTATCAGTGTCTCTCATAACAAAAATACCTCATGGCTCCCCCCTGAAATACAAGAGCCTCCCAGTGAGGTTTTTGCTGATACCTTGTGCCTTCTATTCAAACGCAAAATAATCTATCAGTAGATGTGAGCATAGCAACTACCGGAATGAAACATCTCCTTACCTTTCTGTGGCCTGATAATAAAAGATTGCGTAGCTCCATTCACCAGCCGGCAATATCCGTCTATCAAGTCAGCCATATTCTCTGCAATGGTTAAGGATGGTGCTGTCACTGTCAGAGGCTGAAGAAGGAAAAAAACAAGGCACCAACAAAGAGGAATTATTGTAGTTGCAAACACCGAGCAGAACAGCTGTGTCATTGCATCAGAACTTCACACACACTTGCAAACAGTAAACAGAAAAATGCGGGTGAGAAAGAACTATCAGATTCTTGCTTTACCTCTTCTGTAGCAAATTTGAAACACGAGGTTCAGAAAGCACAGCTGATAAAACCCTCCACCCAAATGTAATATTGATCTGGGCTCATTAAGTGGCTTGCTGGCTAAGTTTTCCGTCAATCACTGTTCATTACAACTGTTATGACTTTCATGGCTATAATGACGACAATTCTGAAGAAGCTGCCTATTCCTTAAAGCTCTTACAGGTGGTATTCTTTTTCCACCCTTTTGTAGCAATTTATTCTTTGCCCTAAGAAGTAACTTTCTCAATTTCAAAAAAGATAAAAAGAAAATAAAAAAAGAGACAGACAGTGGAAAAGGAGATGAGAGACATACAGACAAGTTATTAATTTTAATACCACCAACATTCCTCATCCTCTGCACGGATTTGCCAATTTGCCCCCAGTCCCGCTCTACCACAGAGACTGTTTTCCAGTGCACCGGACCAAGGAAAAGATTTGATTTCACTTCCAGCTCTGCCTCCATGTAACACAAGGGAAGAAATTTTCCCTCTTTCATATTTCCCCTTTCCACAAAGTGAAATTGCTCAGTTTCCTCTTTAAGACATAGCCTCATATACATACGCAGGCTTCAGTTAAGTTGCACTTAAGGACAAGTATTTTTGAATTAAGCTTCTTTTACAAATATCAAAGTATACAAGCACCAGATGCAAAACCTAAGACACGTAATGAGTTCTAAATCTGTTTTAAAAACAAAAATATCTAACTGGTATAATGATGACTGCTCACACTCAACTTCCCTTTCCCCTCAAAGAACAAGAAAAATCAAACAACTGCAGAATGCCCGGAATGCAAACTGTTAAAATACAATGCACTGGTTGTAACTATAGGAGGGGCAGGAGAGTTTAACAATACTTGAAGTATTTGTACACACACACAGGGCAGTGCCCAGCTCAAACATGCAGGTACAAAAGTGAAGTATACTTTTGGTACGTATTTACACCGACAGTAGAAAAATCCAGAATGAAGTTACAGACCAGAACAAAACTACAACATACAGAATGTCTCCATTAAGAGTATACTACTCTCTGCCTCTTCCCAGGGAAACCAAAGCTAGGAAGTTTATCACAACTATCAGTATCATACCTCAGGTGCACCTGCTATCTTGAGTTGCAACATCCCTTTTCTGTCCTTGTCTTCACTGTTTGAATACTGAATAGTTTGCACTTGATTAAAGTCTGCTAGATGAGTTGGCTGCGGAAAGGCAATGGAAAAAGTGAGGAAAATTTCAAAATTACAGCAAAAATACTTAGTCATTATTCTTGATGTTGCAAATGCACACGTAGAATTTGGTCTCCAGATTACACTTGCAGAAGTTTGTCCCTCTGTTCCTTTCTAGTTTCACTAGGCTTTGGGTAACAGACATACCCACAGTATTTGCAAAATGAAACCAAGCAAGATGAAACCAAGCCTACAGAGGTCACTGTTGAGTAACTCCAGGCACACGCTAAAGTACATCGTGGAAACAACCTCCTGCAGGTCAGACTCAACAGTCGCCTCCAAGAACACGCAGCAGACTGCTGTGCATGGTATGTTCTTACAGCTGACTACGTATTCCCCATCTTCAAAACTTTTCACTGCCTTTGAATGAATTTCAATCAAAGTTGGACATGGACTCAACTGAAGTCATGACTGTGAAGGTCCCAAGCATTTTGCTACGAGAACCTGTCTGAACATACTTCCTCGCACCGGGGAGGTGCACAGTATCTCCTGTAGCACAGTCCATATCAGGTAACGAAAAGGCTGTTAAGGACACGAAGTGCAGCAAATAAGCCAGCAATGACTGCACAAGCGCTCAACACTAACTGATTAAACAAGCTCTTCATTCACACATTCCTAAGAAAGAGGAGAATAATTTAGAATAATTTTCATGTTTCATTGTTAAAAAGTCACCGCTAACACTTCAAATTCTGCAAGCGAGCACTTCACTGGGTACAAAAGCCAACAAATTCAGTGCTAAGGCTGACACCATCTCTCTATTCAAGCGCATTTTCTCTGATACCAAATCATGAGTTAATATCTGAATAACAGCTGTATGTGCTGAATTTCCCAGCTCTTCTGTGTTTCACTCAAAGATTAGACTTGCCATTCCCCTTTGTGTGAAGTTCAGTTCACAACAGGTCACGGTTGTTAAGACAGTAACTGAGAAAATCAAGCAGAAGCAGACTTACATTTGCACCCTTGTCTGTAAGGTAACTGATTCCTTCTTCTGGGCCGATCGCCAGCTCCACTGAAATAATCCAGCTTGACTTCAGAATCGAAGGAGAAAGACAGGGCAAAATTTCAACAGTAAGACAAGACCTTGCTATGGAATGCTACCCTCCAATGCTATAATTACTGTTTTTACTAATTAATCTCAAGAAGCTTTTAAACCCTTCAAATAATTTAAAATATATTAAAATCAAGCATTTCTATAAGTAGCAAAACTCCTCATGACTGGTTTCCTGGGGATCCGTGCTACCCAAAATGCATTTCCATGTGTTTTATCTTAGGTCTACATGAGAACTATATATTTCCTACATTTCCTCTTCTCATGGACATTGATGTACATGTTCTAATTTCTACTTGAGTGTCTGTTTTCACAAAGCTTGCAGACTTAAGGCCCTTTCTCAAAATTTGAAATTGCTAGAAATTAAAAGGCATTAGAGGAAAATGTAAAACAGAAAAAGCTGAGAAGTCTCATTTCCTCGGGAAACCAGGTTAAAAATTGCTTGACTTTCGCAAACAAAGCACAAACAGATTCAATAACATATAATTCTTACCCTACTAATGAACAGTGCTTTCTTACCAGTTACCTGAGAAAGCTCGAAGTAAAATCAATAAATGTATTTTGTTGTTAATGAAATGCAAGAACTCATCTCCGCATCAAACCAGGAGCTAATTAGTCGCAGAACTAAGGAAAACCAATTCGACTCGTAACGACAGCATGTATTCTGGTGACCATCACATTCCTCTACTTACACCGAGAGCACACTTGAAGCATTCCTTGTCAAATCTGTACACTGGAGAGAGGATCTCAAAGAATTTCAAAATACTTTCTTCTCTATTGAGGTTGGCAAATTGTCGAAATGTTTGTTGGATTAATTTTCGTAGTGTTTTGGCCTGTGTATTAAAACATTCAAAGATCAATTATTTTACACCTAAACAGTGACGGTGCATTCTAAGAGTTTCAGTCACTTCATATCACTAACAGTTTCTTTATCAATGAGACGCAGACAATTCTCAAGAAAAAATCAACTTCAAAAGATAAGTAACAGTTCTGCCTTCTAACTTCTGCTCGGGAACAAAATTATTTCTCCTATATATTACAGAGGGAATATCTAACTAATAATGTTTTGAATAAATTATAATAAAAGACAACATGTCAACCTTTGCAGGAACTATTCTTTCTAGATTCCTCATTTCTTCCAACCTCTTAACTGCGTACCAATACAAAACCACAACAATCTATACCTTCATACTAGGTTTTAAACTTAAATCACCATTTTTTTACCCAGTGGCAACAACCCAGCTGTAGCTGTATCTTAATCTCTGTGCACAATATCTTGGACTATCCATAGTACAGTCGATTCTTAAAGTCTGATGATATGCAAAACTTCCATATAGAAGATAAATTTAAATAGTAAATTGAAAATTAATGGAAAAAGTAAAACAAACATTTAAATTAAACCATTTTAACTATATTTTGTATAGTTTTATTAACTGTTTCCAGGGTAGAAATAACCACTTAAAAAGAGCAGCAGCAATCATCCTCCCAACATCTGGGACAGAGCAAGACACCTAATTACATATCTTGAAAAATAAAGTATGTAACGGATACAAGCAGGCTTTCAAACAACCGCATTTTTTTTTTAAAAAAAGGATAACTAAACTGAGACTTATGAAAGTGAAGTATTCGCCTGTATGTAATGTATAATCCCTGGGAAAGCTGCCACTCATGTGAAAATAGAAACAGAATCTGAAAAGCAATCTCTTTAACGTGCCCCAAAACTGAACACGCAATCAAGAATCCTGAATAAACCCATCTGTTTCTAAACACTAGAATTCATCTGGACAGAAGTGCAGTGCCTTCTCCTCATCTGTCCTAATCGTAAGAATCACAGAATCATTTAGGCTGGGAAAGACGGAGCACAGGTATGCTGCGGCAGTGCTGGGGGGCCAGGCGACCCACTGTTTTTCCATCATTGTTTACATCACATAATGCAAAATCCACAAACCCACAAACACATCTATTCTTTTTCCCTTTGCCAAAGCTTGACCCATGTCTAAAGTGACTGAATACGTTTAAAAAAACCCCTTAGTAATATATTTTTAATATATCTTCCAACTAACAACAATGCTAGAAAGCAAACCCATGCTTATTTTTGCAATATGTCAAGATTAAGACAGAAATTACCACTGTTCCTCTACCAAAACACATCTGAATGTCCTATTGTAATGGCATCAAACCTCTCAATTCTTTCACCTTGCCTATAACAGCTACACAATTACAAACTACACAAATATAAACTTCCTTTTGTCGTTAGCACTTCCAGTCAAATTAGGCATTCATTTTTAGTAAGACTTTAAAGAACATTCAGAACTCTAAATGGCCAGAAATTTTTAAAGGGAGTGGTCAGAAAAGAGTCACTCTGACAGCCGGGATCCAAGGCGACTGCACATTCACATAGAAAATGATCAGTTTTGCAATGACACTGTAAAAAGAAAAAAATCTGCTAGCTCAAGTTGTCTCAAGTATTTCAGCCACTCAGTTGGTGAAAGATACTTCATTCTGGCCACGGTTTGCTCTCCTGGCCTGTTTCAGCGTCACCCTGACTTCAAGGGAAATACACTGAAAATTCGCTCTTAAAATATTTCCCAAGAACGTGTCTTTTTTTTCCTCAGCTTTTGCTCAAGGCGTGCTCTAGAGTGACAGGGAAGACTCCTAATCTGCAAACTAAACACAACCTGGTTTACACCTCCGCATCTCCCTCGCCCCCCAATGGCTGGTTTAGCGTAAGAAGATGTTTTTTCCCCCGTGGTGTTTGCATCCTTGCTCTACCTACACACAGCATGGCTTAGCAAAGCGCAGGGAGGTTTCTTGTTCTTCTCTCGTGAAGTGATGAAAATGGAAGGCCTGTTGACTCAGTAACTTTTCCTCTGTGCTTGAATTAGGCGGACTTACTCTTTCTTGAACACAGACAGACAGAACTACTTGCAGCATATACGAGATACAGAGTATTGTCCAACGACTTCAATGTTTCCTCCTGGAGAAACCTCCCTGGACACGTCCTGGGACAGCACTTGCTTTCTTCTACAACGTTGTCTCACAGACACTCTGTAATCAGCTGATATATAGATTTTTCTAAACTCCTGACTTCTTAAAAATTATTTAGGGAGTTCCCCAAATGAAGCTGAACTTTCTGTTTTTAAACTCCTGCATATCACCTCGTACTTTGCACCGTTAAATATTTTGATTTTCATTTTTCCAGTTGTCTTGTCTTCCTGCACATAGAGTGATACCCTCCGCATAGCTCCCATCTCCTGAATCTGTAACATCAACAAATTTGATTACCACTGCGCTACCCTCTAAGCTTTACCTCACTAATAGAGAGAAAGAATTAATTTTATCTTTCATGGCCATCACGAGCTCTCCTTTGCCTGCCACTTCAAAATCATTCGCCTTCACAAAGTGAGAGAGCCATTTAATCATTTGAACCAATCCTAAATGATTTTTAATAGGGATTTCATTTTCATTAAAAAGCAGACCCGTTTTTCTTCTTCATATGTCCAACATTTTTCTTCATGTCTTTGCAAGATTCTGTTCAGCTTCACCTTCTGGCAATTCTTGCAACTTCTTTCTGCTATTCTCTCCATTTCATGATTTCTGAAGAGCAGTTTTCTTTGTTGGTCAGTTTTCTGGCTCCGTAATACCATTTTTTGAGACAGTTATTCATTCTTTTACGTCTGGAGCCTTTCACCACAATTTCTCCCATTAGAAGAGAATACAGTTTCATATAATTGCTTAAATTAAAATGCAGAGAGATTACTTAAATCCACTTGACTTCATTAGCTTCTGATTTTCAAAAGTCTTTTTTGAAACAAAACCCCTTCATGACAGACCTTTTCTGTTTATCCATTTAAATCACTAAGTAGGAACCTTCTAAATCTGAAGCTGAATTCTATTATTTCTATAAAACCATCACTGCTTACCAAATCCAGCTCTAAAATAGCAATTTATGATTTACACTTTCACATATGAATGGTAAGAGATATTTTTCCGAGACATTCATATCACGACGGCTATAGCTGTGAAAATACTTGGTGACCGTTCTTAACCCTCCTTTTCAAGACATGTCGGGAAAAATTTGCATTTTTTACTTTGGGAGCATATGGACTTCAATGGAAGCAGGATTCGACTAATGTTTATAGTCTTAACTAGGATTAACGTAAGTGGAAATTACTGGAAACCGTCCTTGAATGAGCTGGATACAGCCTTGAGCAAGGAAGGCAGAATATGGTTTTATCAAGCGGCCACTAAAAATATGCTGTTTTCTTACATGTCCCCTTCCTCTTTCTCCAGAAGTCTCATTTCTTTTTTAGGGGATAATAAAAGGATCAGAGTAAATGATACTAAATGCTGAGGGGACCAAAACATCTCCGTTATGAAGAAAGGCTGAGGGATTTGGGTCTCTTCAGTCTGGAAAAAAGATGACTGCTTATAAATGCTTCAAGGGTGGGTGTCAGGAGGATGGGGCCAGGCTCTTCTCAGTAACAGGCACAAACTTGAGCATAGGAAGTTCCACCTAAACATGAGGAGGAACTTCTTTCCTTTGAGGGTGGCAGAGCCCTGGCACAGGCTGCCCGGAGAGGTGGTGGAGTCTCCGTCTCTGGAGACATTCCAAACCCGCCTGGACGCGTTCCTGTGCAACCTGCTCTGGGTGACCCTGCTCTGGCAGGGGGTTGGACTGGGTGATCTCCAGAGGTCCCTTCCAACCCCGACCATTCTGTGATTCTGTGATCCGAAGACTTGTTTTGAACTTTTGTCCACAAGGTTTGAGAGGCAGAGGTCTACCTCTCACAATAGCTCAGCAAGGCCATATAAATCTCTACTATCTTAGTTCTGGCAGCACAACTGCACAGCAATTCCCTTACAATGATACAGTGGAAATAACAATGCAATTTTCGATATCTGACACTGATTTTTTTTTTTGGTATTACACAATTGACTGGAACTATAATTACCTTCACAGAATCTAGTAAACTCTTCGGAAAAAAACGCCTTAACCCAACATCTTTCCTGAAACAAAAACACACACAGCATTAATATAAAAAGCATCATGCAATATTATATTGCTCTTTTTCAGGGTGGTGGTTTGGGGTTTGGTTGTGTTTTGTTTTTTTGTTTAGCACATGCAATATAGTACATGATTTTCATAGTAAGGTGCTTGACAATCTCAGAGTGACAAACAGAACCATTAAAATGCCACTCCACAGCACAGGTGGGATAGCAGCGTCTTCCAGTTTAAATTCAAATGGATATCACATTTACAACAGGTACCCGCGGTGAAAAGCATATTATTTGAAATGTTGGCTTGGGCACAGAGAAGGTTTTAGAATAAAAACTGTTCTTTGTATATTTTAATAATTTAAAGAATATTGAAAAAATATTTACAGCATGTAGTAAGCTGAGAAGGGAACAAGATAAAAATGGCAAATTCTAATAAACATCTATTAGAATCGTGTAGGAGATACAACATAAAGGAAAGGACTTCTCACCACACCACCTCAGTAAGTGCATGTTGACTGCTGTTCCACTACTGGTTTACGCTTTGCAGGAGTATAATTAAAGTGGATTTTTTTTTTTTTCATTTCTACTGTCACTTTTTCCTCATATTGAGCATCTAATGTTAAAATTCCCAGCTCTTTATTGCAAGTAATCTCACTTTTTGCATCAGTAAATCAGGATCCTAAATCTGTCTGTGAGCTTGGATTTTGAAAACTGAATCATACCGAGCTCACCTTCACACTCATAAACGGGGTTGCAGCCCTAGTTTGAAACCCAGAGCCATAAAGATTAAATGTTCTTGTGGCTGAGATGTGCTGCTCGTAGCTTACGTCCGACTGCGGATGTCGCACTACAGCTAAGCATTAACTTCAAGAAAGATGCCTGAGAAGTTGCCAGAGATGTTAGTGCAGATGATGATCACTATAGAACCAGGTATATCAAATGTTGCATGACTGTGAACTAGTTGTAGAGTATTAGCAGAAAATTCGCAGGAGGAAAAGGAAAAACTGAAAGGAAAATGTAAATAGGAAAAGGACTTATATCCCTGCCTCTCAAAGGCATTACGGACTCTTTTCCTTTAAATTTAAGAGGTTACAATCTCTTTTAAACAAACACTGCTTCTGAAGTGAGTATGAAAGAAAGCTTTCCATGACTAAAGGCCTAGAACATGAGCAGAAATACATGTGGAATTCATACATTTGGCAAAAAAAAAAAAAGAAAAGCCGCTAGCCAGCCTGAGATATACAGTTCTTATTTACTGCTACCTCACGGCGCAAGGAGAAAGCCAACATTAAAGTCAATATAAAAAGCTTACTCAAAATAATAAAACACGGTATTTTTAAAGCTCTCTACATACAATTTCACAAAACGTACTAAAAACATCCTCAACTGAGAGAACGTTCATGCGCAGCAGTGAACGCTGGCATCTGTGCAATGACAGTAAGCTGAAAGATTATAAAACTTTCATAAATGTTAATTCCTTTGATGCATTTCTTCTCAAATGCAAATTATACGCGGTTTATCATCCCACACAGTTAAATAAATCTAACACGCTATTACCATCTAAATAACATGCAAAGACATTTTGACACGGAATATATTAGTTTAGCATCAAGCATTTGAGAGAGAAATGGTGTTTTCGAAAACGAAGCACCCTACATCACTCCAGTATCACCCAGTTTAACAGTACTGCACCACGGGGCTGCGAGCATCTGACTCGACTCGTTATTAAAAAGAGTTGCAGAGCAGCCTTTTGCGCAGATCTGTACGTGACAAATTCAGAAGAAATTCTTAAGCAGAGCAGAACAAAACACTACTCAATAAAATTTGTTAATAAAGCATATCCTATGTTTAACTGAGACGGCAGATTTATTTCCTGGGGCAGAATTTAACATAAGCAGCATAGAGGTTTAATGCCACAGTCACTAACAAACTAAGGGTACCTATAAATAAGAGATGAAGCACTGGAACTTGGACCACACAAACAGTTTTAAACACACAACCCAAAGTCCTTCCCTTCCCTCCTCAGCTGCGCTGCGTGGGGGCGAAACGGCCAACTTGGGATAGACACCGACCCGGTCCTCCCGATTAACAACTCAGACATCTGCTTTCTGATCGCCAGTAGGAGATAATTAGTAGCGAGATCCTGGTTCACACAGTTCTACTACAGCTTTGTATTTAACCTCATCTGCTCCAGCCTACGTGTGGGCTTAACTGTAAATTTATCTTTTTTTAAATGTATAAACTGCAGTAGGATTAATAAAACACCAACTACAGATAGATGATACCGCTTGCCGTGTAACGATAAGCAGCTTTAGGCAACATATATCTTTATTTCTATTTTTCATCTCAATTGAAGTTACAACAAAAAAGTAATGTTAGATTAACATAATAGACCTTAACATGCTTTTTACAAAACTGTGGCTGCAGCTGTTCCTTCATATAGCTCCCATTTTTGTACTTGTAATTATCCCTGCTCTATGCTAACAGGCTTCACATTTATTATGAAAAAAATTCTTCTTTCATTACGCGAAGGCTCAACTATTAAAGGCTACTTAACAGTTTGATTCTATCTACCATTTCCCATCCAGATTTGGTTTTGTATGAAAATCCGATCAAAGACGAATATACATCAAATAGACATCTGACAAAGGCAGGCAAGAAGCAATCACACCAAATGCACAGAAGTGCCATTTAAAAATTGCACTCAGCTGGTGAAGTGCCTCATGATGTACTAAAACGAGAAAAAAACCACAAACCAACCAAACAAAAAGCCTCACTTGAGAAAGGAATATTACTTGTGTAGATAAATCTTTATAGGCTATTAAGGTGGTAAGAGAGAATGAATAAATTTTGGGGTTCTCTGGCACTTTTTGCAGACCCTTAGTAGCTTATAATTACCTATAGCCACTTTAAGGTGCTTTTATCCCTCATCTCTCCCTGCTTATTCTCACACAAAACACATTTTGCTTCTCAAAAAAAACCAGTATCTTGAAATGCACAATACTACATTTCCAACTCTGCACAGCATACCAGGGTTTTACTTCCCTTTGTCTTTCACAGCAGCAATTTAGTTATTTCCTACCAAGACAGTTACTGCTTGGAAAACGCGTGCACTGGAAGAAACATGTCACTTAAACTGGAAACAGCCCCTTCCTGAGTCCTCCAGGAACTTTCACCTGTTACAATTATTAATGAATACTTCGTGTCAGCTGTTACGACCCTTGTTTCCTTTGTCTCAGTTTCCAAAGTTGGTCACCTAATTCCTAATGTTTGTAGCTTATGAGTTGCTAAATAACCGACTTAAAAATACCTTTCTCAAGTTCTTGCTGGAACATACATAAACTGCAACCCCCGTAACTCACAAGCTCCCTTTTCCGGAAGAGGCTGACATGGATCTGAATTTCTCCAGGTCACAGAACTTTCAAATCTTTTTAAAATCACCTTTTAGCCTTGCCTATCAGCTCATCCTGTTCGTCCTTATTAGCCCTTTCTCTGTGGTTCCTCAACTGCCAGAAAACTAGTCCTTCCAAAACCCCCTAATTCAAACAAAAACAAAGCTTTAAAAATTCTGCACAGATAGAGGAGCGCTATATAAATAAGAAAGCAATTCATTTAAGTTATCTTTACCTATTAAAATCTATATATAGTTTCCTCAAAAGTCCTCGTGAACTTATTCATTGTGATGAAAAATCTTATCTTCCACCTCCAAATTCTCTAACTTCACACCTCTAAAAGTCAGCACGTGTTTTATTAAAATAAAATAAAAAGTAGAGACGTCACTGCTGCACCAACCTTTTATGCTAATTTTCTGTTAAACTGTACAGTATCTTTTCACAAAGCTAATTAGTAGGAAAGAGCAGATCATTGGTGTATGGATGTATGAAACTCATTCCATGAATACAAATAAAACCAGTTTTCAATCCCCGAAGGTTCTAAAGGACTTTGGGTTGTTTGGATTGAAGCTGTCTACTCTACAACATGACCAAGTAAGCAAAATACTTTCAGTGTAGGGATACTTCTTGGTCTTCTTAAAATTTGTGATACATAGATAAATAAACTTGCTAATTGCAAGGTCACCACTCAGGAAACCCACATTCTGAGCAAAGAGAAGAAAAAACAATACCACAAACATTTTCAAGTATCTCAAAGTTTACCACAGATGAGTCACAACTGAAGAACGCAACTGTGCACAGAAAACTGTTTAGAAACAGAATCACCTTAGAATTAGACTTGATGAACCCATAAACATTAGCAAAATCACAAAAAAAAATCGTAATGAGCTTCGTGATCAAGTTTAAACAACTCCAACCCTGTTTTCCTGGACCAGAGTTAGAGGTGCTCTTCCTACTTCTATACCTTGATAGGTTTCATCATCCTTCTCTTGTATTAAAGCACTCAAAGATCTCAACAAACTTCATGGAATAAAAAATTACAACAGAAATGTTTTGTTACTGAATTGAATTTAATGTCCCTGATTAAGAAACAGTTCAAACCTCAAGCTAGAACACAATACTTACTCTAACACTTCATAGTTGGACTTCTTTTCTAATGCATTGCCTCTCATCTCTCCGTAGGATCTCCTGAAGTCAGGAAAAATATTTGAAAGCGACAATTATTGGATGATCCAGCCTAAAACTACAACATTAATGCAGTCAAAACCTTTCAGAGACTTACCATGAGAAAACATTGGATGAATGAATTCAAATATAAACATTAGTACATTATTCTCCTGCCTCAACAGATCAGATTTTTATTTTACAAAATAATTTCACGTATGGAACATTACGCAGGACTATAGCAGTACTGCATTTTTAGAATCACTTTAAACCAGCTTAACTACGCTGCTACCCAGAGAAGTGATTTAACCTGCCCTTCAGCAGCTCCTTTCTACCTCCAACAGCGCCTCCCTCCCGGTGTCTGGGCATGTAACAGGGAGAACCAGAGAAGCAGGGAATGATGAAAACTAACAATTTCAATCCAGACACGTTCACTCTAAAAACATAAATGAATAAATAAATCAGGAATGAGTAGCTGTTGTTGGGAGACGTCTGGGATCATTGTTTTCGTGGAGAAAGTGGACTAGTAATGCTTGTGGTAAGAGAGTCTCAGTAGTCATCTACATGAAGCATCTCATGAAAATGCTCCGAAGAGCCACGGCATGAGAACCATGGGAAGCAGGACTTGGCTGACAAAATAATCGTGGATTATCATCCTCACTACATATCTTGAAATAAGGCACCAATAATTTCATAAGGGCGTAAGGAGTTTGCAGTTACGCAAAGAATTTGTGTTTTCTCTAGGGCCACTGGCAAAACTAAGAGCAAAGACATCAGGTTCTCCTGCGATATCTAGGCGATTTCGTAAGCCTAAATTTTCTTTTAATTTGGAAAGTAGTGTTCAAAGGACACATTCATTCTCTGCTAACAAGTTTACATTTGCCATTAATTTCTTATCAATATTACTTCTTCCCTAATCCCCCTGTGCGAGACAACAGCATAACTAAAGCAAATGTTTCAGGCTGGAAACTCTCCATAAATCATCAAAACCCAAAACATGCATTTCAAAAGCTGTGCTGGGAGCTCTCTCAAGGATCTCTTAATCTGATAAATTTATCTTTATTTTCCAGCTGGCGACACAGTTGACAAGAACACCAGAAACACCCAAAAGAATACTTAAGATTTAATCATTTGAAAATAGCACCTTAAAAATTGAGTAAATGCAGAGAGGAAAGGAAGCAGTAGTCAGCTTTAATTACGTTCTCTAGCTGTAGGATTTATATACGCACCATGACAAGACTGTTTGCTAAATAACACCACAGATGCATTTTTTTAAAGTTTATTTCACTGTACTCTACAAGCCTTTGAATTATTCAGATGACGAATTTACCCAAAAGGCAGTATCAAGATGTAATTAATTAACATTTTTAAATTAATGTTAATTTAAAGATCACTAGAAATTGGTTACAACACAGTCTATTCAGTTCTTCTTCAAACTACTTTGAAGCAAAAAAAAGTCTTATGATGTTTTATTCCACTATACTGCTCAGAAATCGATGAACTATAAGCAGTTTCAAAATTAATGTATATATTCAGTCAGAAACATGTTGAATAATAAATGAAATTATCAGCTTACCGGATTTCAAGGCAACCTAGTTTCAAAGCAATTTCCTGGTCCACTTGATCTGCTATTTCTAACATATAGTCATTTTTCACCTACAGCAAAAGAAGTAGGTACGCATCACAGAAAGATCAGTTTAGCGCCGATACAGACTATAATATTGCCCAAACAACTTTAGAATAAATATATCTCTTAAGTTTAATTTTTCTGAATGACTATTTTCAGTGCACAAAGGGAAAAAAAAGAAGTTATGTTCATATTCTCCACAAATGAGCTGCGCTTTTGTAAGAAACCCATTTCAACCGCCATGAACTTGATAAAACCATTTCCCTTATCTACATCAATATTATCTATGTTTTATTAAATATAATCAAAACCTTCCCAGGAGGTTGAGCAAATGGTTGCACCTGCGTTTAGTATATGTGAACGTTTGCTGTATTCTTGAATCATCTTTGTCAACAGTTTTTCATTTTGTAGGCGCATCTAATCATTCATAGAAACCAGACAAATGTCCGTATATTACTGTGAAAATAATAATAGCAGTAAGTAAAAAGAGTGGTATGTGAAAATGCTACTGCACACCGACTTAAAATAATGTCTGAAGTGGCAAGAAGAAGAAACAAGAGTGGAACTAGATGGTTACCATCTACAGTAGGAAATGAAATAGGAGCGTGCTCTGACCTGGGGGAGGCCAAGCGCTATGGCCTCACAGTCACCCCTCCCGCAGAGGGCGGCTGGGCCAAAGCAGCGTCTTTGGCCATTGCTGGCCAACAGCGTCTCCCAGCTGGGCTGGGGCACACTCCAGAAGAATGGTAAAGTGGCACGGGCAAAAGCTGTACCACAGAGCATGCTCAGTATTCAACAAGGTGGACTATGGTGGGGCAAAGTTCCACCACATGTCCTGGACTTACTTGTTTTATTTACTAACATCAATGTTGCTGAAAGCCTACTTTTGAGATAATGTATAGGCTTATTAACAAACAAACAAAAGACAGTAAGAGAGAACAGAACTAGTGCTGAAGAACACAATTCTGCAAATCGTAGGATAGAATCCTAGAATGGTTTGGGTTGGAAGGGACCTTAAAGATCATCTACTTCCAATCCCCCTGCCATGGGCAGGGACACCTCCCACCAGACCAGGCTGCTCCAAGCCCCATCCAGCCTGGCCTTGAACACCTCCAGGGATGGGGCAGCCACAGCTTCTCTGGGCAACCTGGGCCAGTGTCTCACCACCCTCTGAGTGAAAAACTTCTTCCTCATATCTAATCTAAATCTACTTTCTTCAAGTTTGAAGCCATTACCCCTCGTCCTATCACTACATGCCCTTGTAAAAAGTCCCTCTCCAGCTTTCTTATAGGTCACCTCCAGGCCCCCTTCAGGAAGGCCGCTATAAGGTCTCCCTGGAGCCTTCTCTTCTCCAGGCTGAACAACCCCAACTCCCTTGGCCAGTCTTCATAGGAGAGGTCCTCCAGCCCTCCTGTCTTCTAAGCAACAGGCATTTTTTATCAGTAACGTATCTCTACAGAAGTACAACTTTTCTTTAACAGTTCACGTTATCCTCAATCTTATGAAATCATAAACTTGCTATTGAGATCCTAAAGCCCAAGATCCTAAAGCTGCAGAAAGTCCTGAAATATCACGAAAACCCACAAATCGAAGAGTAGATTATACCTTATGAAATAAATATACTTCGTAAAATTTTTTTTTGAGTGATGACATGTTGAAGGAAAACCTATCTCGAACTGCTACGGCTATGAAATCCCTAGTTTAACAGATAAGAAAGCACCACAGCAGGTTCAAAAGCTGGAGGTTCTCCCCAGTTCAGCATCCTCCCAGTAACACAGGAGCATGCACTACAGCACTCCCTCGCCACCAGTACGACAGCTGGATCCAGCCCGAGACTACACAGCAACAGACATGTGAGACTTTCCTAGTCATGAAGTGCATGGAAAATTTTAATTTGTTATTGAAAAATGTGAACGAAGAAATATGACAAACTGTGCAAGAGTGAGAATATGAATTATTACAATAGCGGCAACATCAGAAGAAAGCTTCTTGCATTTGAACTCATACAGGTACTCAGCATAACAAAACAATAAACTTTTAACTGTTCTCAATTCAACTTTGACAAATACTAATAAGAGAGACAGAAGAAATAATTGGCCGTTAGCATCATGTAGCTTACTATTTGCATACACATACGGAAATAGTCATTCTGTATTCCCATGGCAGTAATACACAAAATATGTAGAATTAATAATTGTATTTTTCTTCATTATGCATACAATTAAAAAACCCCAAACTTCTCATGTGAAACAGCATTCTATTTGAGTTTTTCTGGTAACGTTTACAAAGATTTATCTGACTAAAGGTTAAAAAAAAAGCCCACCTAAAACCACAGATGGATCTGGTAATTACAAGGGCTGTAAGTGATACAAACTGAGAGAGACGCATCTTCCAGGAAGTCAAGAGATTTTCATTCAGTATTTTCATTCAAAACCATGAAGATCCCTAAGTGTCAGCCAAGTAAACAGTCACCGCTCTAGTGGACAAAATATCTTCTAATTCATGAAATAACTTGCAAACAACTGTATAAATAACAGAGAACTGTCAATTATATAACCACAGACATCATATACATCTACAGTACATATGATGGATATGGATTGATGGGCTGAGGCCTATGGGCTGAGGTTCAACAAGGCCAAGTGCCGGGTCCTGCACTTGGGCCACAACAACCCCATGGACGCTACGGGCTTGGGGCAGAGTGGCTGGAGAGCTGCCTGGTGGAAAAGGTGTTGGTCGACAGCCGGCTGAATATGAGCCAGCAGTGTGCCCAGGGGGCCAAGAAGGCCAACAGCATCCTGGCCTGTGTCAGGAACAGTGTGGCCAGCAGGACTAGGGCAGTGATCGTCCCCCTGTACTCGGCACTGGTGAGGCCCCACCTCAAGTGCTGTGTCCAGTTTTGGGCCCCTCACTACAAGACAGACACTGAGGTGCTGGAGCACGTCCAGAGAAGGGCAACGGAGCTGGTGAGGGGTCTGGAGAACAAGTCTTGTGAGGAGCGACTGAGGGAGCTGGGGGTGTTCAGCCTGGAGAAAAGGAGGCTGAGGGGAGACCTTCTCGCTCTCTACAACTACCTGAAAGGAGGGGGTAGAGAGGTGGTGGTCGGTCTCTTCTCCCAAGTAACAAGTGATAGGACAAGAGGAAATGGCCTCAAGTTGCACCAGGGGAGATTTAGATTGGGAATTAGGAAAAATTTTTACTCTGAAAGGGTTATTAAGCATTGGAATAGGCTGCCCAGGGAAGTGGTTGAGGCACCATCCCTGGATGTACTTAAAAGACATGTAGGTGTGGTGCTGAGGGACATGGTTTAATGGTGGACTTGGCAGGGTTAGGTTAATGGTTGGACTCGATGATCTTAAAGGTCTTTTCCAACCTAAATGAAGTGAAATTATTATATTATCTATTTATTTATAAGATATGGCAGATACATTCCATTCATTCAAAAGACTCGGCAAAGAAGATACTGCAGAAATATTTTCTGCTGGGAAATTTAAGGTCCTATCCTTCAGCATCACGTGTAAAACACTGCCTAATGTTACAAAGTGATGAAGAGTTCTCCCATCTGAATCACTCGGAATCCCACTGGTCCAACTCCCCTGCTCAAGCAGGGCCAACCTAGAGCCAGCCGCCCAGGACCACGTCCAGATGGCTTTTGAGTATCTCCAAGGATGTAGACTCCACAGCACCCCTGGGCAAGCTGTGCCAGTGCTCGGTCACCCTCACAGCAAAAAACCAAAAAGGTTTCCTGATGTTCAGAGGGAACCTCCTGTGCTTCAGTTGGTGCCCATTGCCTCTGGTCCTGGCACTGGGCACCACTGGAAAGAGCGTGGCTCCATCTTCTTTGCCCTCTCCTTTCAGGTATTGGTATACATTGATGAGACCCCCCTGAGCGTTCTCTTCTCCAGGCTGAACAGTCCCAGCTCTCTCAGCCTTTCCTCCCACCCACAGCAAAGATGGTCCAGGCCCTTCATCATCTCCATGGCCCTTCACTGGACCCTCTGCCGAAGCTTGATCTCTCTTGTACTCCAAGTCATTACAACACCTGGAGGCATTTTCAAGAAATTTGGCAATCCAGAAATTTGTGTATTTCTGACCAGCAGAGATTTTTGAGTAGTATCTTATCTCAACTAGTGTCCATTTACAAATACCCTTCATTCCACTGCAGAACTGCACCTGTTATCAATGGTATAGTATTTCTCTAAGAGAAAATCTTCTATAACCAAGGTTTTGTTTAACTTTAAATCAGAGCTACCATCTAGATGCCTTCCTAAATGGCACAACGTAGTAATTGAAACAGAAAATTAAATTAGACCTTCTGTTCATCAGTAAGGCTATGAAACCTGTCCTGCATTAAAACTGTCAGACCCAAGCTCAGAGCATTTAAATCAGGAATATTGCTTTCAGGCTCCCGTGTTATTACCATAAATGACCCCTGCAGCACCCACAGTGGCAAAGGACAGCTCAGTACTCTTTGCCCCCAGGTCTACATGGGGATATTTGAAAAGTAACCAACAAACTGAAAATGCAAATTCTACCTGAGTTCGGCTCTTATATGGATGCCCATATTCCAGAAATGTATGAAGTTAAAAAAAAATATTATCAATTTCCTTCTTGTTTATAACATCCATGCTGAGGTATAATGAACTTGAATTGTACTTTAAATACACGCTGTCATTTCATTCTGAGAATTCACCTTCACGTATAGGCCAAGTTACTTCAGCTAAAAAGCTAACGTACCTGTTCACAAACCCCGTTAGCTAGCCTGCCTTACATCCACCCAAATCAAATATCCATCAGCTAGTTCACTTATATTTAATTAAACTGTTTTTATTTTTTTTAAATACGCATTCAATGTTTTGAACCATTTCAGCAGTTTTGCATCCCCAGGAAATTCCAGAGCTGTTATCCACCTATTCCTTGAGGCATTCAGACACTGAGAAGAACTGACTGTAGTGAAGTATTTTTTTAATCCTGATATATAAAACTTCCCACTGCAGAAACTATGCGAATTTGAGGCTACTAGTATATCATGATCACATTTGTATTCATTTATTTTCACAGCTTATTGCCTTGTAGATCCCAGTACCAAAGTACTTCATTTGTTAAACTAAACAGTTTAAGAACATCTTCAGCTTCCCGCAAACGTATTTTAAAATGCTGCTATAGCCTCAAGTAACTACTATTCCTTAAATAAATAGGCCACAGAACCCAAACATTTCAAGTTTGGAGTTTCTTTCCTCTTGCCCTCTGGCTCGGGAGCTCTCACAAATTCCAGTCACGTTTTCCCAGTTTGACTCTGCCAACTACAGGCACCAGAACTTGAGGAAGAAAATTTTAAAAACCCTCCCAACCCCAACAATTTGGAAGAAAAAATAAGTATTGTGAAAATTCTCAGCTTATTTGCAAGACAAAAGTGAGACATTTGCACCGTAACGCTGCAAGCAGTCAGTCGCCTACTTGAGTGCATAATTTTGGTAGTCTGATAAGCAGAAAAAAGGGGGTTTTTTTGCACATCCCAGTCCAGAAGAGATGGACAAACACAGGTATTTCATAAAGACGGAGTAAATGACATATATTCCCTCCACCTCACATTTCAGCCAACAGAGACTCTGCCCTGCTGATTTATCACGGGGGTTGTGGGTGCGGGGGGTGTCGTTTCTGAAGTTCCTTGGAACAGTAACACGGAGTTTCAAGTCTTTCAAATTCACTACATCCTTCAACCTGAAGAGTGGGATAAAAATGCCTTTATCTGCCTAAGAAATGAGATGAAAACATTGGAAAAATACCCTCCTTCAGCGTCCCCAAGTGCCTAATAGCAGAGTTCACAGAATCAGTCATGACATCCTCTCATCAAAATTAACAGCTGGACTTGATTAACATAAAGCACCGCACATGCTTTATATACACCTATTTATTTTTGTGTTTCAACTTCGGAAGGTATACAAAGAGTTTATAAGCTTCAGGAAGCCTATAGCCATAATCCTGTGGTCTAATTAGATGGAGTAGTGTCCTATTATGGATAGCAAAGGTAATAAATTGATAGAAGGAATTAATTTTGTCCTGCTTTTTTCAGAAACCTGTCCGCACACGTTCTTCTTTAAATTTCAGTAAGTCTAAGGGGAGGGGGCGAAACGAAAGCAGATTCAATTTCTACTCCCAGAATACTAATGAGAACTTCTCTTATCACCTTTAATTTTTCTCGACTATTCTCTTTGAGATGGCATTAGATCAATGCACGAGCTACTGCTCGTGCAAAGATTAGATAAGAATTTTGCAAGAGGTTGAGGACGAGCTGCATAACCTCCTAAGCAAAAAGCCTGAACAAATATGAAATGGAAGAGACGCAAGAGATAATTTAATGGTAATTAAGCACACACTGCCACAGGGCAATTGAATAGTTTTCCTAGAAGTCTTTTGTGTTTGCTCAATTATTACTTTTATTATTGTTGTTAATATAGTTAAATGAGAGAAACGAGAATATTTTTTGTCTGTTGAAGAGAAAAAAGACCCTATCTTCAAGAGCGTAAAGCCCATATACACACAAAGACACAAAAATGAAACTCTGACAAATTTAAACAATTCTACCAGTTTTTTCTGCTTACTATGAATTCAGAAGCATGTTAAGAAGGAAGAGGAACCCTGATCTGTGGGTTTTGGAGATAGTGTTATCTGGGAGCTCGTGTTTCACCTGCAGAACCGCCCTCCTTGGTGGCATGTGCAGACCTTTACTTATGGCTTGGAAGTTCAGTTAACAGTGTGCGATGCCTGGAGGAAGGCTGAAGAGTATATCATCAAGAGAGATAGATATGTGTGTGTGTGTGTATATATATATATATATGGGTGTGTGTGTATATATATATATATACATGCCATTCAAGCACAGCAAGTACCACTGTTGCTGTTCTGCACCCCATTTTAATTGTTCCAAACGAGATCCCTCCAAAGGCTAAATCATAAAAAATTATAGGATGCTATTTAATATAAATTAATTTTACCTAGTTTCTAAGACAACACTAATTTATATAAACTTGTCACACAAACCTTGTTTTGAAAAAGCACCCCAAAAAAACCCAACAGACCAAACAAGAAACTGCAAAGCAGCAACCCGTACCAATTTCCACCAGCCCAATGAAGCCTTTAAACTTAAACTTAAATGAAGTTTAAATTTTAAATGAAGCCTTTAAACTTTAAAAGGCTCCTGCTAAACCTGTGTGCCATTACTTCAGTTATGCCACAAACTAGAGACCAGGTGCTCTGGCAACAGTAAGACTCCGTGAAGTCTGTAATCATCTCAAATGCTTCACGGTCACAATGTTTTAGCAACAAAAATGCACAAAGATTAGAAGACAAATACTTAGATTTACATTAGAATTATAAATTCAGGTGTTATGCTGCTAAAAGCCTTTATACTTTTTATTTGGTAACAATCAAAATCCCAAAATATTATGTCTTAAGCGAAACACTTCGGTTTATGTTGCTTCCACTTACGTACCCATTTTGCCTTCCAGCAGAATGTGCTTATCTGAACTCCCAGAGAAAAATATATTGGAAAACAGTTTTAAAGAGGACAGAGACAAAAATAATTTATTGCTGTGGTGATTTCAAGCACCTTTTCCCTCGGATTTTTTTTTGGTAAATGTTCTAACAAGTTTAAATCAGATTTACAGTCAAGCAGGTGTATGCTTTGAGGGGGGGGAGGATTAGTCTATTTAAGTTTGATTAAACATGGTATAATGGAAATGCAAACCATTTCAGGCTTCCGGATGAGCACTACCACGATGTCAGTGTTAGAAGAAGCAAACAGATTTGGATTTGCTCACTCACAGGCTGGAAAATAAGAATCAAAGTGTGACCTACGCTTCACATCTGTAGTTAACTTCTTGGTCATGACAGCTACAGTCTACTTCACGGAAGGGATGCAATATGCGGAAAATATAAATGCCAAGCATAAATACACCTCTCGGAGATAGGAAAAAGTAGTGTTTTACATGTTCTGATAAAATGTGAAATAAAATTGTCACTCCCCAACAGACACTACCTGCGTTCAACGGATACATGCTTAGAAAGGGTAGCAGCATTTATAACAAACAAGAATTCAACATAATCCCACGCCACAATGCATTTCCTGACGTGTTAACGTCTTGACATTCAACAAGAATTCACTTTATTTACTTTCTATTCTCACCAATATGTTTAAATATTTTTTTCATCACTATTCTTCTTTGGCTAGCCAGAACAAAAATCTGTCTTCTGTCTTCAGTCTTTTGAGCATTAAAAGTTCAAAGATACTCTTAAATCACAGGAAAAGAAAGGAAGTGAACACTGAACCATGAGCTAATAAGCGTTTTCCACAAGGAAGACAGGCACGTAAACAAAAGCCCAGTTTAATTTCTGATGTCAGACTTCTAAAATATTTGGGGTTTTGCCTGAATAGGCAAATTACTGACAGTGTAACTTCTAACTTCTCAAAATTTACTAGGAAATAACGGGCGCTTTCCCAGCTATATAAATGGCTAGCAAATTCCAGCTGGTATCATTTAAAATAAAAACTGGAGACAGAGGAAAGCCCGTGTTTGTGAAGATGGAGAAATCAGAGAATAGCCCTACGCTAGTACACATGATTTAAGACAAAATCTATCACAGGCCTCGTATTTTATATACCAGCTGCTACTTTCAAAAGCCATCTGCTTCATTTTCCTGCACACTATTTTTTTTTTTTATGCAGCTGCAGTATTTCAGAAAAACGTTCACCCAGGCTGACAAGCCATCTTGCCAGCGCAGTTCATAAAAACACCACGCTGGATTTAAATTTCTTTATTAAGAACAGGAGTAAAATCATTCTGAACTTAGCACTGAATGCTTTCCAGCAGTTTAAGGATTTAAAAAAAACCAAAACCCAAACCTACTTGCTGTGTCTTAAAAATGTATTTTAGGTTTAAATTTGCTTATATCCGTAGAAATTATTTTTTAAAAATTATCAAACTTTCTATTGAGTTTTCTTTTCAAGCGTGACTGCTGCGGAAATTCTTTAGCAACAGTACTATCAAATGGTGTCTCAAAAAGGGCGAATACCAATAATTAGCCACCACAGCGGCTTTCCCAGCTCATTTAATGTTACCAAGAAATTTCCCACAGGATAATCTCCGATTTTTCAGGAGGACAGTTTAAAAATAAGCAATCTATTTCTCATGCTTTACTTTCCATGTCTATGACCTACTTACACAACTTAGTCCTTTTTTATTTATTTTCTTTCAAATCGGCATTGATCTGAAAACTGCATTTAAACAGCACTTCAGTCATTAAGTGCCCCCTAACGAGTTAAGTGCATAGCAAAAAAAAAAAAAAAATCACAACACATAAGATATTTAGATAAGCAAACAAAGAAACAAAATGTCTTCTGTACTCCATTTAGTAAGTACCAGACGAAGCATAATTATAATAGTTTAACGAAGCATGGAAAACAACGATTCACACCACATCATTTACTCCTTATCCATTTGTTCTATCCAGATATTTTTAGCTGGTGTTTTTTATGTTCAGAAATTCTGTACTTGTGCTTAGTGATATTTATATCAACAAATACAACCTTCCTCTTAACCTGCCTGTATCTGTGACAGTCTTTTATTTATTCTCCTCTTTAACGGCTCAGGTATGTTCTGACACCTGCTTTTAAACATTGACGTTTCTATTATCTGAAGGTATTTTGGTGTTTGTTTTTTGTATATAACAACTCACTCTCGGACACCACAGAAACTGCTCATTGGGATCTTCCTTTTACACAAAGACACATCACTTCTGGGGACATTGGTCCTATGGAAGTCCAGTGAAATTTTTCCTGTAATTTACCAACTCTTAAATTCTGGCTTCTGTAACACGAAAGTTCAGAATACCTCCACATATCCAAGAGAAAAGCTGATCTTCAGCAACTACTTATGTGACCAAGACAACGACTGAAGCATATACCACATTTATTTTCCCCACAATTTCACATTCCAAATGAACAAAGCTGCTCTGTGCTCCGAGTGCTCCTGTTCAGAACACTTTTTGTTCTGCACTTCAGCAGGTACCACATTGAAGTCCACCATGATCCATGACACAGCTCTTCCGTGGTACCTTGTAAGACATAATTATTTCAAATATTCTGTAATCTGTCTTGTAGCATTAAATGCACCGCAGAAATGCTGTAGCGTACCCTGGGACAGATACATCATTGGATGAATGCGGAACAATCACCCTACATAATTGCCTATTTCCGTAATCACCAAACTGCAAAAGGAGATGGTTCCTCCAACTTCTCACAGCCGAGTCCACCCTCGTTCACCACCAGCAGGTTCCTGTAGGACACTGAATTTTCTTCACTACAGGCTCAGAATAATCAGCTTGTAAGAGTAGGGTCCCAACCCACATTACTACAGCTTCAGAAAATCTTATGCAAAATTAACCCTCAAAGATTTGTGCTTCATCTGCTCTGAACGAAGCCCCATATGCACAGAAGCCCAGGGCACGCTTCTAATGTCATCAGTATTTTTAGGAGCCACCTTAATGATTGTAATGGTGGTTTTTAAAACATGCACAGGAGGGAAACACATGTGTTTCCACCCCTATTTACCCATCTGATAATATTAAGACTTATTATAGAAGCTAAGTCTACATTAGGGAAAATTAAGGCTTTGGCTTTTTCTAGTGGAGTTAAAAGCCCCAATTCAGTATCAGGACAACATTCATTTGCCATCTGCCCCCAGCTGCTCCTCCTCTTCGTCTTCCAAGGTCACCGTCTCTCTATTATCTAGAGGTGAACTTTGACATCTCTAACTAATTTTGGAAGCTCCTCTGTTAATAATAAGGGCATTAGAGATGGGATGGGGGGGAGAAAATCAACTTCTGACGAGGCATTGTTAGGGACAGAATGGCTAAAAATGATCCCTTCTGTCCGAGCAGGCTGATCTCCAGATGTCACTGCAATACACGCTGCTGCCTCTCAGATCTTCGATAAAGTAGGACTATACTCTTGGGAGCCACAGAGTACTCAACCTACTACGCTTGCCTTGCCAACAGCTAATTTTATACTTCTTCTCTCCGACACAGAATTTTTCTTTTCGAGGGCAAATAAGTCCAAGCATCAACGTGAGTCAACTTTTTTTTTAAAAGTAACAAAGACATATCTACGCTTCAGTAGATGGAAACCGGTCCTGAGCATTTCAAATGTACCGTCTTGAATTAAGGGTAATTCACCTATGATTGCAAGAAAGCCCACAAGCACTATTTTCACCATGCCGGTTGACAGGTGGAAATTTGAAATCAAAGCGGTCATTTTCCTTTGGACTGAGCTTGGCCGACTATTTAAGAGGTATTTAGGAATACAAGTGTGTTTTACCTTCCTGTCATACAGCACTGCTAACAGAAAGCAGACATTTGACCCAGAACATTTGGAAGATACCAAAGTAGCTACATGACGACACAAACAGCAAGATCCACAACAAGAATGTCAGCATGGTTTTGAGAGGGTAAATCAATTTTTATAGTTAAAAAATGAATACTTTATGAGGAATTGTGAAGTTTAGCAATTTCAAGAAACCGACCCCTGTAAAGGATATCTCACTCATAATTATTTTTACAAGCTGTAAGGAGCAGATAGGTGACGTTCAGTTTGATTTATATTCTTACCATTTTTTTTAAATAATTTTTTAAAATATCTTTTTAAGCAGCTGCAATTCTTACATTTATTACCAAATCCCTTTAGGGCGCAGTTTACGTGTCAACCATCAACTCTTCCTGAAAGATCTTTTTTTTATTTTTTGTTTTAAACAGGCTGCCAATATCAGGAACAATGCCAGCTTTTCTCCCTATGTCCTTGACTTTCTTCAACGCTTTTCCTGTCAAAGTCATTTGCTTTAGGTCTCCTATTTTTATTAGGGTATAAGAGATGTTGTTATTTAATTAGGTTAAAGAGTCCAATTCCCAGCCTGCACTTCAAATTATATCTCATGCACCTAAGCCTTATAAAACTTTAATCATTAAGTTATTACAGTAATTGCCTGGACTTGAAATTTCCTACATGTTGGGGGACCGTGTTATAAAAATAACTGAATTTGCGTGATGCCTTTATCTGCCACAATATAAAAGGGAATTTTCATTTAAGAAAATACATTTTAAGCGTTAACGTTGTCTTCACAGACACTACAGAGGCTGAGCAAAAACGTGCCATTTGTCCACAAGAAACTTTGCCTCCTCTTTAGAGGATTTTCTTTTTTTTGGAAGACAACAAGTATTACTTTTTCCTCTTTTCTTTTTAAAAACAGTTTTCATATGAAAATGAGCCTGCGTTGTACTTGTCTGGTGAAACACTGAATCCCTGTGGCACCGAATTCAGCTTGATTTTTGCAGAACATCATTGACCTGCTCTAACTTTGAGATCATCCTCTCTCTACTTGTAATTCTTTCTCTTGTGCATTACACAAACTTTGGATTATTTCAAAAAGCAAAACCAAAATACGCTCCAGTCCTCTGGTCTCCGTTATTTTATGTATAGGTACACCTCAGGGCAGCTCCACGCTACAGGCTAAACAAAGCAGCACACAGAAAAATTCTACGCTGACAAAACTGACCTTTTCTTGTTCTTTGGGTTCTAAAAAACCCCAAAAAGTTACTTTAAGAGTCTTCAGTTTGAAGCACAAGGACAGCAACAATGGAAGGGCTGATGCCCAAGAGCTGTTTCCCCCCTCCACTCTCATACAGATGCTCACTCCCTTTTCACCAAGGGATAAACCATCTCCAATTACTGGAGGCTAACGCGTTATTCAAGGATAAATGTGTGCAGGCTCTTGTCCCACAATAAAAGGAAGGCAATTCAAGTAGCTTACGTCTGATTCTCATTATAAGAATGTTTTTAAAAGCTGTATTCTATCTTGATGTGAGATATTGCTTTCGTTCCTCACTCAGCTATTAAGGGAAAAGAGAATCCTCTCCCCTTTATTTCTACCTCCGAACAGCCATGTCACCGGAACAGAGGGGAAAGGGAGACTCTCACAATGAATTTCACCAACACTTATTTAAAGCAGCCGGAAATGCTCCCAAAAAGTACAAGAAAAATGTGAAGTCTAATTTTCATTATTGAAAAAAATCCCATTTTTAATTCTCCTTTTGTACCCTTATGCTTGCTTGAAGTTTTCTTGAAAAATGGTAAAAATTGATACAAAAGACAGATATCTTTATTCTTCTGAGATTTACTGTCAACTGAACAAAAAAAAAGAGACTGCTTACTGATAAAAATAAACTTACAGTATTTCTACTCAGCAATCCTGCGTTCTTGATGTTTAAGGTTTTGGGGCTGGGCTTAGAGTTCACTTTGGTTCAGATTTGGGTACACAACACAAAGGGACACAACTGAAGGCTGGCACATAAAACCTACACAGCGAGCATCTGCCAACTGTGCAGACAACCATAAATCTGGCATTTCCTCATTTTTTTAATACTTTAACCTCACAATGCACTGGGTGGGTTCCAATTTGCCTAATTTGGCTGAAATCGTAAGCAGTTGGGCCCGAGGGAATAACACAATGAGTATCACCCCTAAACGCTCCACTTAATGAAAAAAGCGAAGACACCTCCGAAGACCTGTCATCCACTGCCTTGGACACCTTCCAAACAGCCCAGTAAAAAAAGACACACTTCTAGCGTCAGTCTGTTGACCAGAGCTCTCAACTGGGATGTAAAATGACGTGCCTTGAACACACAACTCCTCCAGTCAGGAGGAATGGCCTGAGCATCGGCCTCTCCCCCATCTCCAGCCTCAAAGCCTGAAACACAGATGCTTCCACAAACTGCACGGTATCAATATTATTATGACTAATTCTGACATCACAAACAAGTTCCATGGTGTGTGCGTCCCCCACTCTCACACACATGGATTTTAATCCTTTGCTCTACAGATTGCAAACCAGGGGCACTCTTCTGAAAAGTCTCGTTAAGTGCCCCGCTTTTATACTTCTAATTAGAACAGCTTACGCCCACTGCAGATGGCAGAATGACCGCCCCCCAATTACAACCGGCTGTACATCAAGCTACAAACAGTTCTGGTCGTGGGTTCGTGATTTGTTCAAGGCTCTTGAAAATAAAGAATATATCCAAAACAAAGAAAGGTCACAGCATCCTCAGAATAATCAAAACTAAGAGGAGGAAAAAAACAAAAGGAAAGATTTGACATACTTAACTCCGAGCTGAGAAGACTGAAATGCCTGCACCAGTTTTCACAGGGCAATGCACTCATTGAGGTGAATGGGAGTAGTCATGCATGGCAGTTATAAACGTGTGCCAGTTTTCAGTTTAACAGCCCGATAATTGCGGTTTGGGTCAACTGCATGAATAAACTGTGTCTGTTGACAGTGATTAAGGTAACACGTTGTTATCTTTACAAATGTTCTGTGCTTTTCTGGAAGATGAAGATCACTTGAGGATTCAGTCTCTTAAACTTTCAGCTTCTTTTTTAACACCACTGCTGCTCTGCAACTCAAATTCAAGAAAATAATCATATTTTCTAAAATCCATGGACAATTCATGGGTGACAGAGGTCACCATATTTCTTTTCCTTCTCCATGAACTTTTTCATTTGATGTACATTTTTAATAAGTCAGACAACATGTGTTTAGGCGTTATCAAGTTAGCAATAGGTTCTCAGCCTCATTTGATGAAAAGAAAGATTTAGTCACAGGCAGCATCTGGTCCTCAAAATCTTCTTCTCATTTATAACATTTATAAGGAAAGAGCAACATATTTGACTTTTACATCTACAAAAGCCAATTTGATTACAGAAGAGTTATTCTGTTGGATTTTTTTTAATTCTGTAACTGGGTCCTATGTTGATTATTTCTAACATAGTTATTTCCGGGCAGAAAGCTCAAGATATCTATGTATGCAAAAGATGGGCAGACAGTGCTTAGAGATACTGTTTAGTGTTGGTTTTTGTCAGAGTTAGGTTGATGGTTGGACCAGATGATCTGAAAGGTCCCGTCCAACCTAGCTGACTCTATGATTTACATACATTCTGTTCTTCTTGCCTACATACGAGATGATACGTCTGATTGCGAAGGGTGAGCTGTGGTTAGCAAAAAAGAATGTTAAAATGTTGTGGGAATAACAATGAGAGGGGACCAGAATGTGAAAAATTGTCTTTCCTTGTTTTTCCACATTCTCCTATGTTTTAGGTCTGTTTTATGATCTGGCATTATTCCACAAATTCTTTTCCTGCCTTCTTTTCATAAGCCAGTGGGGTTGCCTTAACACTCTTATTAGATAAAAGTAATTGTTGTAATTTATTCAAATGGTCAAGTGAGACTTATGGAGCAAAACAGAGTCATGGACAGAGAAGACAGCTCTGAAAAGTTGTGCACCTGATTTCCATGACAATGATGACCCAAATACCTTGAAGCACCCCAGAACCAAGAACCATGACTTTTGAAGAAACAGAGTTTGAAATACCTCACAATAAGGTGGAGAAGAAAAGAGAAAAAAAAAAGGTATAGTGTGCAGAGCAAGGAGACTAGAACCTCTGATTTTAATTTTATAATAGAAGTAGGATACAGGCCATCGTCAGATACGGGGAGCTGTCATCTTTGCATACCAGTTCCTGCTACCTTTCATAAACCTTCTTACTATTCTGAGACATTTGTACCCGTTTCTAATGATTTCCGGAAATTTAGTAAAAATGTGTTTCTCAGAAAATGCTACAAAAAATTCCGTGCTTGAAAGAAAGAGTTCTCTGAGGCACAAATGAGAGGACGCTGCAGCGTTCCCTGCTCTTGGATAGGGAAATGATGTTCAGGAAATTATTTTGGAGCTCATCACCCACTTCTGCATCATGGAAGACACAGCTCTCCTATGTTTAAAGCCAATGTGAATGAAGTCAGTCACCTGCTGCGGAGGTACCGCATGAGGAACACGATTTTGTTGTTACTAGAAGAACCGCAGGCAGTACTAAAAAGTCACCAAAATCCAGACATTTTTAGGCTGAAACAAGCATATCACACAGATCAGTTAAACTAGAATGCTAAGTTCAGACAGAATTGCACCAGAATTGTCTTCTCAGAAGTCAACTCCGTCATACATCAACACAAGAATTTCATCACACATTAAAATAATTAAAAATCCTTTAGCAGAAATGTGTGTGTATACAATCAAAGATAGAAGACATTTAAGAAATTAATACGAGCGTATTAATTCAATATTCTGCTGTCAGATAAAGTATTAGACTAAGGGGAGGATTGTGTTTTCCTCTTTTTAGAAACTTAAAAAGAAAATTTAATCAGAATTACTGTTTCCTAGTTCCTCATCTGCAAACGCATCTGTTAACAAGGGCAGAAGCGTGCCAACGCTTTGGAGAAGCTCCAGTTATATCCTAATTTTAGGGGATGTTGCTCAAGAATTATGGTATGCCCCAAGCAACCAACCGAAGATCAGGATATTTTGGAATGTGGCAGAGGCACAAACAAAAGAACAGCAGCCCATGGGAATAGTTTTCCTGGTAGAAGCCTTTGGGGTTTGAGTAAAATTATCAGCACTTCATAATGTTGTTCCTTTGACACAACAAAATGCATCAGGTAAAAAACCAAAAATAATTTTCCCATTTCAAAACAAAACTCCCGAGCTTTCCTGGTGTAGTTCTTGAGCTCTGCCATTTCATCTGACTTCACAAGCCCTCTCTGCCTCTCATTCTTACCTTATCTCTATCGTTACAATACTCCATAAAATGACTCCTTTAAAGAATCTAGATTAAAGCTAATCCTCCATACAGAAGTGCAAAGTATTGCTTAAAACTGACATAAAAACGTATCTGGGTCACAGACCTGTCACCATGAGTAACACGAACTGTTTGTGAAGCAGTAACAGTATTTCGGTGTATGAACACAGACAGCATACCACCCTAACGCTGGAAAAGACCCACCTAACAAGCAGCAAATAAGAAAGTTTAAGTTTGAATCTTTAGAGACACATGGATTCTTAACATTAGGGGATACTGTAACAGTTCTCATCCAGACTTCTCTACGAGATATCCCTGTGATTAAAATTACTTAAGTGAAGAAAACGAAGATTTAGGTGCTTTATTTATAGAAACTTCTACCATAATGCAGTTTCACTAATCAATAAGAGATACTCAAATCAAGAAAACAACCTAATCATATGGGGGGGAAAAAAATTCCACGGTCGTAGTGAAATTGCCCACTTATTTGCACTTGCAAAAATAAAGAAATCCAGCATTTTAATAAAGTGTGAAACAACTATACGAAGACAGCTGAACAATAGTAAATTTTACCCAAGTTAAGACAACAACTGCAGAATTACCTTGTCTTTGGAAAATATTCCTTATCACTTCTCAAGGCAAAAGATGCCATGACCTTCATGCCCTTTCTGCTTTATATATGCAACCTTCAATTTTACCAATTTCTGTTTCTGCAGTAACATGTTATCGGCATAAACAAAGCCAGAATTTCCCAAATTTATGCCAGCAACAGAAAAGAGCAGTAGAACGGAACATACCTGCTGATAGAAAAAATTTAGAGTTGGTTTGTCCTCAGTGAACTGGTTTAGAAATCCTTTTGGCAAATATCGAATTCTCAATTCGTATCTGAAAAGCAAGAAAAAGAGAACTGGTGAGACAAAATAAATAATGGAGATTTCTTCACAAATAGATGCCTTCAACATTCTTAAAAATAAGGATAAAATCGGAAACAAACTCAGAAAACTAAGGGGAAATTTTCTCTTTTGATTACTCGCAGAACTGGAATGTAGTATCTGACAGTTCATAAAAATATTTACAAAGCACCTTTGCAACAGAAACAAACATAAACCCCTGCTGCTTTCTCAAAGCTTCAGTGGGGACCGAAGCACCAAGACTTGCAGCAGATGAGCTATGAGGGCCAGATCCATAGGAAGGGAAACCCAAATTAGGTGACGACAGCAGACAAGCTGCCATAACCACCGACATGATGCCCTGGTAACAGCTTTTATCTTTGGTTATCACAAGCGTGGTACTCAAAACACAGATCCCAGTGCTCCAAGTGAGACTGGCAACCACTGTTACTCACCAGGAGCCACATCCTACAGACAAAACAAGGGCTTACTCAAGGAACATGACTCCACTCCTCTGATTAAGCGCTGCAATATTCACCTCTGAATTGTGCCAAAGGTTTTGAAGGGATTTCTCTGTAAAAAGGTTTTCTTCTTCCTTATTCATCACCAAGATGTACGCAGAAGCCGAATGAAGCAGTTTTCACCATGACAGTCATATTTTTCAACTTAATAGTACATCACAGAGCAAGGCAGATTCAGAATGAGCCTTGATTCGTGACGTATACCAAATTTGTATCCCTTCTTAAACCCAAAACTACTACTTCCAAGCCCTAAATTTAATCCTATTGCTTGTCCTGAGGTAACAGCCCACGATGTTTGACATGCCCTGCATGTTTCCCCCTCTAACACATTCCTGCCATGAAATTCTGATAATAAATGTCCTCATCCCTTTCGGTGTGCCAATACAGCATATCCTAAGTATAAAACTCTTACAGCCCTTCCCCAAAATAAGTATATTTAGCAATCTACTCATGATGGTAAGAGCACATATTGCAACATTTCAATCTATTGCTTTCGGCAGGACAAGAACGTCTTTTCAGCAAGTGATCTGGCTGCCTGCAATCAAGATTTATAGGGGAATGTGATAAAAAGTTCCTAGGAGTTACTGCTGCTTAGGATTCCACGGCAAACAGAAGTTGTAGTATTCTTCTTTGCTTTGAAAGATTCATTGAAAACACACTGTCCCATCAGAAATTATTAAAATACGGAAAGCATTTAGAAACTGTAATTACATTCACATAAAATATTTAGAATTAAGTTTTTTCATATCATGGCAAGTTTATGTCATAAAGGAAAATGCATGCTCAGTCTTCTTACACACAAAAAACATGTTTTTAAAGTAAAGGGTCTTCAGACTGCAGGATACACAACAGCGGTGGAAAAAAACCTGAGGGAGGAGAAATTTTTTACGATGAGGGCGGCGAGAGACTGGAAACAGTTGCCCAGAGAAGCTGTGGCTGCCCCATCCCTGGAGGTGTTCAAGGCCAGGCAGGACAGGTTTGAGCAACCTGCTCTAGTGGGAGGTGTCCCTGCCCACGGCAGGGGGTTGGAACTGGATGATCTTTAAAGTCCCTTCCAACCCAAACCATTCTGTGATACGACGACACAGACATATAAACAAAAAAAATTCAAAGTCAAAATTAAGACAAATTCTCAAAAATTACTCTAATTGAGGAGGCATGCACATTCACTTTCTATTACTGATCACTGTTTACCTTTCATATACATAGAAGATATCTAGTTATTCAGTAAAATTTTAGCGTTTAAGGGCTAAGGAGAGAAAGCAGCATGAGCATAGTGTCCAGAAGCAGAACTCCCTACGCCCAGCCTCTGCCACATCCCCTCAAATCTACCGCTGAACACCACTACCAAGACTCTCATGAAACAAAACAAATCTATGTAAAAAATTATTTGTTTGCATTTTGTTGACTCTATAACCCGGCACATCCTACATTTTAAGATTAAAACCAACACTGCTCTCTGAAAACTGTCCTTATGGATTTCTCACAGTTTCCCAGGTGCCTTTTCTTCTTCTATTCTCTCATCCTTTATCTATTTGAATTCTTCTCCATGGCAGCAGGTTTCCACATGAAACAGCAAGTAGGAAAAAGAGTATTATTCAAAAGTGAAGATCCAACCTCTGAGCAAAGAAAAGTTGGCTAATCGGATACTTGAAGGTGACTGGCTAACTGGTTATCTGTCTTGCAGCACCTCCCACTTAATTAAAACATTTTCATCCCTTCCCATCAGAGCTGGACTTTGTCAGATTATTGGATGTTAATACAAATTCTGGTATCTATTTTATTATTGCTCTGATAAATCATTGCGAGGGACTGCCAAATACATATCAAAAAAGGCTGGTGTGCAACTTGAGGGCATTACCATGGGACAAGAGAATTTGTAAATCAGAGAGTGAAGTCAACTAAGGAAAATTCAGTATCCTGCAAACCACCACTGGCCACTTCCTTGAGCACAAAAGCTACGGCTTTATCTGAATGGATTTCTACATGGTTTATGCACAAGGCAGAATATCAGCACACGGCGCTTCTGGGGGACAGTTAATGGACAAGATATTTTCAAAGATTTCAAAGCAAAGAAAAGTTAGTAAGTGTACCTGCCCCAAGGGGCTGTACTGGGTACCCAGGCCCTGTCAGGGCTCTGCCTGTGTGTGGAGCGGCCGGGGCTGCCCGGTGCCAGACACAGCCGGTCCCAGCCGGCTCCAAGGGCCCCAGCGCAGGACACAGCTGAGCCCCTCAGCCAAGCTGGGGGCGCCGGGGGGAAAAGAGGTTTGCGAAAGGGCCGAAGGCGGCCCAGGCAGAGGAGGAGGAAGGCAAGGAGGGAGCAGCAGCAGAGGGAGCCCCAGGGCGGAGGAGGAGGAGGGCAGGAGGTGCTGCAGGCCCGGAGCAGGGATCCCCTGCAGCCCTGCAGAGACCCCGCTGGAGCAGAGACCCCCCCTGCAGGCCGGGGAGGGCCCCAGGCCGCAGCGGGGGGATATTTCCTGCAGGAGCTGCGGCCGTGGAGAGCCCAGGCGGGAGCAGGTTGTCCCTGAAGGACTGCAGCCCGGGGCAGGGCCCGCGCTGGAGCAGGGAGAGGGCTGAGGAGGGAGGAGCGGCCCCGAGGGGCTGGGATCATAGAATAGTTTGGGTTGGAAGGGACATTTAAAGGTCATCTAGTCCAACCCCACTGTAATGAGCAGGACATCTTCAACTAGATCAGGTTGCTCAGAGCCTCATCCAACATGGCCTTGAATGTTTCCAGGGATGGGGCATCTACCACCTCTCTGGGCGACCTGGGCCAGTGTCTCACCACCCTCAGCGTAAAAAATTGCTTCCTTATATCTACTCTAAATCTTCCCTCTTTTAGTTTAAAGCAATTACCCCATATACTGTCACAACAGGCCCTGCTAAAAAGTCTTTCTTTACAGCTTTCTTGTAGCCCCTTTTAGGTACTGGAAGGAGCTCTAAGGTCTCCCCAGAGCCTTCTCTTCTCCAGGCTGAACAAGCCCAGCTCTCTCAGCCTGTCCTCACAGCAGAGGTGCTCCAGCCCTCGGAGCATCTTCTTGGCCTCCCCTGGATCCACTCCAACAGGTTGGGGGCCCCAGAGCTGGACACAGCACTGCAGGTGGGGTCTCACAAGAGCGGAGCAGAGCAGAGGGGCAGAATCCCCTCCCTTGCCCCTGCTGGCCATGCTCCTTTTGATGCAGCCCAGGATGTGGTTGGCTTTCTGGGCCATTGCCAGGTCACGTCCAGCTTTTCATCCTGACCACAACCCCCATCCCCAGCACTGTTTGGGGGAGAGGAGCCGGGAGTGAAGGGGAGAAACTGGGCCTGGGAAGAAGGGGAGGGGGGATGTGTTTATTAATGTTTGTCTTTGTTTATCACTACCTCAATCTATATTAATTGGCAAGAAATTAAATGAATTTTCCTGAATTAGAGTCCGTTTTGCCTGTGACCACACTTGGTAAGTGGTCTGTCTTTATTCTTGACGCGCAGGTTTTCTCATCCTGTTTTCTCCCCGTCCTGATGAGGAGAGGGAGTGAGAGTGGCTGGGTGGGCTCTGGCAGCCAACCAAGGTCAACCCACCACAAGGGTATCAAATGCCCGACAAAGACGACCTTCTAAATGCTGGAAGGGAAGTGTTATGATTCACTGCATGTGTTTCAGATGTCTTATTTAATAACAGATACTGAAGATGGGGTTGAATTTTCACACTATACAAATGAAAAGCATCCTTTATTTGGTCTCCTGATGTACTAAGAAGAAATACTGACTGGCAGGCACTCCACACCACCTCTTTTCCTATTTTTCAGTCATCCTACAAGCCAGAAGACAGAGGCCTGAAGAAATGCAAATGGAATTGATCTCAGACCTTCAGCAGCATACATACTGCCTCAGTCACCCTGATCTAGACCAGGATGTAGAACACCTTTACTCTCTGGAATTAAAAACAATATAGGAAAAGCAATCTTTCTGCTTTACAGGGAGCTGTTGACTTAACTGAGCAGCCACGAAAAGTACTGCTGTTTGCAACAGGATCTCATGAGAAAATCAGGTAAGGCGAAACAGCTTGGTTGGGACAGTCACTGAGAGTGACCTTCATTATCTATTTATAACCTTAATAACCTAATCTCTGACTATTGCCTATGGGAATGAAGAGGCTGACTTCCAAAGGCCAACTCAAGGATGGGCTTGATTGTCAATATCTTGTAAATCTACTGTGTTTGAAACGCAGACAACTGATGAGAACAACAAGTCCCTTTCTCACAAACCATGTCTGCTTTTTGAGCAAGTATACCAGCTGACGATGACTTCCCCTATGTTTGATAAAAGCAGAAGACTACTATTCTACTTGCTGCTCTGCATCTATACAAACACTACCCAGGCAGTTTGTGGAGCAAAAAAGGAAAGGATGATCCAACTGTTAATATTTCGTGGCACTGAAAGAAACAATCTCACCAGTCCCAACCATGGTTGCTTCCAGCAAGCTCTGATTTGGTTCACGTGAGCAGAAAAGTGACCAGAAAGGAGAAGATGGGAACAAAAAGGGCAGACAAAGGAGCAAGAAAACAGCCTTATATGAGTTTAATGAACTGAATCAGTTTGCTGGGGGATCAGACAAGCATTAAGGCTCACAGAAGAAAAGGGAAGGGATTGGATAACGGGAAGCAAGAGGGGAGAAGGCAGACCGCGGAGAGGTACCAAGCTTTTAGATCAACTTAGTCAACTCATTAAATAATTCCGCAGGTGGTCTGGCCCTTGTGTCAGTGCCAAGGCACTTGTATTGCAGCTATCAAAACTTACAGTACAGGATTGCTAAAGCACTGGGGCTTCTTTGGGGCATCTTCTACCTGTCAGAGCCAAAGCATGAATGTTGCCCGCTCACAAGGACCTGCTTTACCTACAAGCCTTAAGTATAGAACTGGAAGATGTCTAACGCCGTGGGGAACAATTCATTACTCAAACCTCTTGATTCTCCTCTTGTGGAACAAAAAAGACCAGCAAATGTAACAGTGTTTTGGCACATACCATTTTTATAGACAGAAAGGATAGCTGCTGGGATTGCTGCTGAAGGCTCAGTGTTACCAAAAGTGACCAGTTGATGCTATGATTTAAGAGTCCCACATCCCGCTAACCCTAGTTCACCTGGCTGTACAGGGTACAGGTGAAGGTTAAGGGAGGAAGGCTCTTTCATCTTTCACCCTCATGCCCTTGGCATCCAGTCATTAAAATAATAATACCACAAGCGAAGACTAATTACTTCATTAAAAAGTGAGTTTAATACATGCCCAGGTCTGCCTTGCTAGCGTAAACTCTAAGAGGAAACCTGAAGCAAACAAATCCACTCCAGTCTTTATTGCCTTCCCATAAAAAAGCCCTGGATTTTGTTTGTATTTCACTTGTCATCTGGGATCATCTTGCTTGGACAGGTACACAGGCCTTCATACAATGCTTAAGGAACATTGAACAATTTATGCTACTGTACGATAAACCTAAAAGCAGCCATATTATTTGCATTCAGTAATGAACAAAACTCTCAGCCTGCATTTGGAAGACTACAGTTATTCTAAAGCAATTACATCAAATTATATTGAAATTATACAATGCTTCTGTAGTGCTAAATCTTGTATAACTCAAAGAAATAAGACAGTACAGAAAACACAGCAGACTCCAGAATACTTATTTCCTGAACAAACTACTACAAACAAATAAGCAAACAGTTCCAATAATTATAACTCTGATCACTTTTGGCACCATGATTGAGACACATTCGAAATTTTCTGGTGCCGGACAGAATTATCTTCATTGCTAGAGAATAAAACACAATGGAAAAAAGAATATTTTGTTTGATACAGTTAATTAACATGAACATTCCTGAAGTAAACATACAGTGAAGACACAGGCACAGTTATCAGAAAGCTTTTATCTGAATTTTAGGGCAAATCTTTCTTCTCTGTAGGAAAAAATGAAGTATTAGGACTTTACTGTTTGTTTGGGTTTTTTTAAAGCTACTAGATAGTTCAAAAGTCTCCTATCTTGTGCAAAATCCAAACCTTTTTTTAGCAAAAAGAAGGTCAAAGTAGTATATAAAAGCAAACATGAGGGTGGGGAAAAAAAAAAAAAAAAAGACTTCCAGTAAGCAATGATTTCCTGTTCCTCTTTTGCCACGTAATTGAGGTTATCCAGTTTGGCAAAGCTAAATTGTGTGTGCTCCTGCAAGCGAACTGTTTGCCACAGAAAGAGGGAAGAAAATTTGAAGTGACAGAATTGCGGTTGGCCTTGTTGCCCTAAAGGCCCCTATTATTTACTTTTCCTAAGCTCTAACTATAGCTGTGCCATCTGAAGCCGAGTCCCATCCCTAGTTCTCCCCTTCACTAGCCCATCCTCTGCAGGATCACAAGCAGTGCAGCACCAAACAAAAGCTGCACATACGGGAAACCGACCTTTTTCTGGTAACTTTTGTGTACAACCTACTACTGACGATCAGCTTAACTTCTAGTATCTGGATTAGCCCGGGAGAATGTCCGAGATCTAACTTCTGAACACTGAATATACAGCCCCTTTAATTTAGATGAGTAAAAAAAATAAAAATAATCGCATCAGAGTCAGTTACTGATTCATTAACACTATAGGAAGCTTTTAATTTAAGAACCATTCCAAGACTTCTCCCCCTTTACTAATCTAAATATTTTTACAAGTACTGTCATATGATCTTAAACACTCTGTGTTATGGTATTACAAATATGACAGCAGCGTTTTGATTATGCACTGCAAATCTCTATGGGTTTAAAAGGTACGCCAGGCTGTATGTGTTCGATAAAACATTAAATGACACTCTGGAAAGGTATTCAATAATTTACATCTTATCATAGCTCTTTAATGAGTATTTGATACAATTCCTGTCCACAAACTTCAAAACAATCATCTAATTTTGCTTTTACAACTGATTAACTTTGTTCTGCAATGCGTGCCATGTGAGTTGCACCGCTTAATAAAACTGGAACTGACACCTGTACACTATGTAACAGATTTCCAGAGCATCGATTATTCACATCTATATTCAGGTTACACTATGATCACGGAAAGGATTCAGGAATTCCCTACTTCCTAAACTGGGATTGCACAGTATTATCAATGACAAATTTCTTGTAAGGTACCGAAGGAAAAATATTGATGCATACACAGAAACATCGAAGTGTCACATGCACAGAAGAGAATGTGCAACACATCTGAAACTTGAGTTTTAAACATTCCTAACTTGTTTGACTTTGCTGCGTTTGTTAACATCGGGCCCCTAAAGAGAATTTATAAACTGAAGATTAGCAACTGTGACATCTGCTAGTATATTATAACTCCATTTGCAAGAAATTAAGTATAGGCTATTTACAATAATTTTGCAGAAGATACGTGTAGCCTTCAAAATAACTAGGGACTTCCGCACAAATCGTGGTTATAAACAGAAACCACAGAAAAACATGCACAACCCCCCTGCAATGAACTAGTAACCATAGTTTAATAGCATTTTAAAACTCTGAGCTCCCCCATCTTCTCTAGTAGACTATTGTGTCCTCTTGCAAGTAATTTTAGTTTCCTCTTGTCTTTCTACCAGGAAAGTGGACAATTTTCCCTTCTTCCTCTCCAGCCTAAGTTCTCTCCTTGTTCTTTGCCTTTTCAGCTTACTCTGATAAAAAGATGAAGAAAACTCAGCCTTCAACAGAGAGCACGGGTCATAGCGCCTCTTTTAACCAACTAACTGGTATCATGAAAATACCTCAGCAAATGTACTTCAGCTATGAAAAAAAGCCAAGTTCTGCAGCTACCTTTCTATTGTCCATTGCTCCTGGAATAATGGAATATCCCAGTTAGAAGAAAGGCAGATGTTCCTCATCGCTCTGGGCCTCCATTAATTACCCAATAAATCATTTTATAACTGCAGAGGGATAAACTGATCTATTCACTGCATTTCACTTGCTTCAAATTACCTTTCTCCTACTTAGTCTCTATCTAAATACATCCAGTACTTAACAATATTCTCTTGTTTTCATTTAAATAACAAGATTTATCCTTTTATATCATTGGCGGAGTGCTTATACCACAAATAGGATTCCTGTCCTAAAACTTTTAAGGATGACAAAACCTGAGATGGGGCTGGTTCACCAGACACTTATCACAATTTTTGCAGGTTTTTGAGGACAAACGACTAGGAGATTTCTGCTCCTACTTCATGCCTCCTCTAAATCCCAGAGAAGAACACTCATCTGTTCTCCTCAGTTTCCAGGAAGCCCCTTACAACAACAAAAGTGTTCTTCACTTCTTTTAACTCTTTGATGTGAAAAGCTGTGGGGTTTTTTCCCGTTCCATCACCTCTATTACACCACAAGAGGATCTCCCTTAATAAAGCAAAATTATGGAGTTGTTTCTTAACACAAGGCAAAAGGACTTATGTGACTCGATTTTGGCACTGAACAGATTTATACTCTTACTTCCATTCTTCTGGAGGGTGGGCTAGTTCAAATTTCTCTCTCACATTGGACACCCCCATGTCCAGGTGTAGCCAGTGAACCTCCTCAGACTGCAGATGACTGAGCCGTAACCCATAGCAGGCCACATTTTTCACTTTGTGACTGTCCACAATCTTCTGAATTATGCCCTAAAACAGAGAAACATACACTCCTTACAAGACGTAAAATGCAATAGATATTTTTAAAGAAAAATATTACCATGTAATACCCTATACAGAATACTAAGCAATAAATCAGGTATCACCTTTATTAAGAATACTAAACATGTTCAATTGTAAGCTGCTATTTCAGGCAACCATTTACAATTTCTGAAGTTTTACCAGCCTGGCTTCACAAAACATCAGTAAATACATTTCCATGCATCTTATCAGAATTAAGCCACTATTTCCTTCATGTAAAACAGAGTAACATAAAAGCCAAAATATAAAAAGCAGATCTGTGGATGAAAGCAAGATGTATTTGTTCAAAAAACCCACCACCAGCCTTTAAAAGTCACTCTCCATCTACAACTGGAAAATCATCTTAGACTTTCATCCTATTTAATGCCTCAACGGCCAGGATTTGGTAGGTCACATCACAGCCCCTTGGTTTCCTTCCCCCTCTTCCCCCCACTCATTTTCTCCTGACATTCAGCACAGATCGCACAGAAAATGAGGCAAGAAACAATTATTTGGGAAGATTCTCAAACAAAACAAATGTCCTACTTGTTTGTTCCTGAAGTACATTTCATAGTTTGACGATGTCTTGCCCAAGAAAGGAAAAACAGCATAACAGATTGCCATGTTCAGACCCTAAAAAGGTCTAACTTGCAGTAACTAAAATTCAAATGTGTTAGCAGCTCGTGGATTAGCAACCTCTCAGGTGCCGCGTGCCAGGCTGTCCTGCTCCGATGCAGATTAGAAAGCCAGCAGGAGCTGAGAGCTGCTGCCTCACCACGCAGCAGAAGGTCCGGCTTGTCTCCCTGCAAGGCGGCAGATCCCTGCCAGTCCCACGTTTAGCGCTCGGCAGGAGCGGGGGCTATCACTGCTCCCAGACACTCCTCCCAGGAATTCATAGTCCCTTCGCTTCTCACCCTGCCACGGTCTGAAAAATTCCTACTGGAAATGCTCGTGTGCGAGTGTGTGCATAGACACACGCACATACACACACACGCACATACACACACACGCACATACATACAGACACACATGCCCAAGCTCATGATTCTTGCTCAGAATTTCAGAAAATACCAACCAACAGCAAGTTCTACAGGAGCCACAGGTGGGCTACTGGAGTGAGTCAGGCAAAAGGGAATTTTTTATTTTTTTTTTTTTTACAGGATGACATTGTTTCCCCAAATTTCTTATTTTATATCCCAAAGAAATTGTTTAAGATCCCAATTCTGCAAATTAAGCAAGCAGAAAACTAACTGCAAGAAGATATTTAAGGAAGCACTAAATCTTGAGCAGAGGAGGAAGCTGACACATGTAGGAGTGGAATCATGCTTTTGGTGAGGTGACAGCGAACTCTTAGATCAGTTCACACATCTTATCAAACCTCTAAATGATCTTCCAGAAGCAACACAGTGCATAGTGAAATGTAAAAAAAGTAATAATAATTCTTTCAAGCCCACAAGAATGAAACAGAAGCCGTGTTTAGTAAGTTCATGGAAACCAAGTCAGAAGGGGTTCCATCAAGCCCAGCACGCTGTGTCTGACAGCAGCACATGAGCATCATTTGCGTCAGTCCCAGTGGTGCCTCCCAACACCCTTGTCCTTCTCCCAGGCCCAAGAGCTGGACATCCATCTAAGTGGATGACAAGCCCTACACTTAAAGGAAGATGGCCACAAACAGCAAAGCATGCCAGATGCTTACAGAACTGCACCGTGTAGGAGGGAGACTTCAAAACACACTGGCAAATCCAAGTTTTCAAGTGAAATTCTCAGCTGGCAGCACAGCAACCGGACCAGCAACAGCCGAGTCCTGGCAGCCAGGAAGTGCCCAAGTTGCTGGGACAAATGTCTGATAGAAACAGAAGTGACCTCCCTGCAGGTTCACTGGTCATACAACTGAAGGAAGAACCACAGTGGCCACAGCCGGATGCTGGGGGAAGAGGCGACACCAGGCAGGCACAGACGACACTTCCTCCAAGTGCTCTCACAGCCTCTGACTATTTTTATCCGAGTGGATTTCCTGAGCCAAGCATTGTTTCTGTCATTCATCAGCCCTCAATGAAACTCTTCCAGTTACTCATCCCGTCTCCTCTTAAAGCAGTTAACTTTTTGCAGTCTTCCCCACCAAGTTCCAAAGATCTATTATCAGGTCAGTGAACGGTTTTAAATCTGAATGAAACGTATTGACCGCACCATACAAAAATTGGTTAAGTTTGTTTCTTGCCTGTATTTAAGGGTCTTTGTATCAATAACTGCCAAGGAGAACAGTTGCCTGTATCCCGGGAAACACAAAACCACCACCAAGTACTCTCAGAAGTGACAGAGGCGCATTTAACCTCTTCTTCACCCAAAGGACAATCTCTGCTTAGTAACTAAAGCCTACCATTTTGGCAGGCTGCTCTCCTGGAAGGGAAGGCTGCCAGCTTGCCTATACGCATGCAAACAGAAGAGATTCCTTCATTTGCATCTCTTTCTACACCCTGCATAAATAGAGCACAAAAAACACACAGCGTTTCTTTTTGGAAAGCCACCCCTTCCCCTGACTGTGCCAGTCGATAATGAAAATGGGGGCGCGTGTTCTTAAAAGGCAGCTATGCCTGCTGTGATAAGCAATGGCTTTGGAAAGAAAAAAAAAATTAAGGCAAAATTATCTATGACCATGAACCACCGAGGATACTGATGCAGAGGGCTCAGCTGAAACCAGTAGTATTTACTCAGGAAAGAATCAAGCCAGACGCCTCAGAACCTCTCTGATTTTCAGGTTGGGATTTCAAAATGGCTTAAGAAATCAGATGTCTCAATTCCCACCAAAAGTGAGTGAGATTTTTAAGTTTCTATCCTTTTTATATCACCGATTGATTCCAAACCTATCACAGGTACAAAACTAAATAATAATAAAAAAGTAAGTGTATTTTCTACATTATGTAAGAAGGGTACCACACTCCCGGCCAGGTAGTTGATAACACCCCAGGATAATAATTAGCAACAATTAGCACATACTGCAACTCAAGAATTCAACTTCAATGTAAACATTAAGGAGATAGCAGCATTGCTGCAAAGGAGGTCAAGTGCAAGTGTTTGAAATACATTCTGAAAACTTACGCATGCCCAGAAAGGAAGAAGTGATGCTTTACACAAAACAAACATCTGAGCGGCTTCTTTTTTGTTTGGGAATGCCCGAGAGGTCGTTCCAGGCGCTAACAAACCAGAGCCAGAATCAAAAAATAGAGAAATAAGGAAACGTGGTGATTAAGACACAAATGGCTGGTCTGCAGGGGAAACCTCTCAAATAAAACATCTATTTGCTTATTTGCCTATAAGGACAGGCCGAGAGACTTGGGGCTGTTCAGCCTGGAGAAGAGAAGGCTCCGGGGAGACCTTATAGCAGCCTTTCAGCGTCTGAAGGGGGCCTACAAGGAAGCTGGAGAGGAGCTTTTTACAAGGGAATGTAGTGATAGGACAAGGGGTGATGGCTTCAAACTGAAAGAGGGGAGATTTAGATTAGATATCAGGAAAAAATTTTTCACTCTGAGGGTGGTGAGACGCTGGCCCAGGTTGCCCAGAGAAGCTGTGGCTGCCCCATCCCTGGAGATGTTCTGGAGAACCAAGGTCTGGAGACCAAGCTTGATGGGGCTTTGAGTAACCTGGTCTAGTGGGAGGTGTCCCTGCCCATGGCAGGGGGTTGGAACTAGAAGATCTTTAAGGTCCCTTTCAACCAAAACCATTCTATGATTCTATGATTATTTTCTCTTTTATTAATAAACCAGAGAAGCTGAATTTTAGAACACCTTCAATCAACATAACGCAGCACCACAACAGTGCGGTTCATTCGGCAGCGGGGAGGTGCAGCGTATGAACAGCCCAGGGATGAACAGCCCAGGGATGAACAGCCCAGGGATGAACAGCCCAGGGATGAACAGCCCAGGGATTCCCCTGCAGCAGGACAGGGTTCGGTTTATCTGGCTGCTCTTGCCAAACAGAACAAGATTCATCTCCAAGGGCTGCACTGGCACCGCAGCCGTAATCAAGTCAGTTTATTTAACTCCGATTGGGTAGTAAACAACGCGTACAGCCTCCACAGACCAAGTGGAGACACAGGGAGTGTCAAACAAAGCCATCACCATCACTCCAGGATGGGTGACAGCTTCTCTGTCTTTCATGGTTGCAGTGTGAGGAGCCTTGCCAGAAACACGCCTGATGTTCTTCACCGGAGTGAACAGAATGCTTAATCAGAAGCTTCCAGACAAACAATTTAACTGCTTAACCACTGCACAATAGAGACTAAGGCATCCTGCTGAGAAACGTCATGACAATTTTTTAACTGGAAGCATAGCCAAAGACATCCGAAATCTCTCCAGGCCTGACTACAACCCGCCTTTTAGCTCAGGATGCATTCTTGAGTGGAAAAAAAACAGGTAAGGAACACCACAGTTTCAACCTTGATTACAAACTTACAACCTCTAGAACGACTCACAGGAGAGCTTGACTCCAGCAGAAACCTCCTCCAGACGAGCTGACACTTTGGGTGTACACAGGTACCTACATGCATATAAATTTCTACGAGTTTTCAGGTGTCTATTGTCATTCTGATAAATATCCTACAACTGCAAGGAAGTCACACAATCATATGCCAGTTGAATGCTGTTTACTGTCATCACATTGACTTTAATTAGGTTTCCAGAGCTAACATTTGCATCCCAAACATAAAAAAGGCCAGTACAGCTGAGCAAGAGAGAATGGGGAGCCCTTAGAGGAATTTCCTATCAATAACAGGGAAGTGACAGGTCACCTTTCCCTCCCTTTACCCCAAAGGGAAGGAAAAGAAAAGCTTTTTCAATAGCTAGAAAACAGGCTAGCACTCATTTGTACTCATTTGGCTAAAAACCCAACAGATATTCAACACAGCTAATTTGAAAAATAGATCAATATTTGTCCTAAATTAGGAGCATGCGTCCAAAAATAAAATTTACAGTACAGTGTATCCAGGAGGCTGTTGAAAAGTCAAGACAGACCAGAGAAAGGCCAAGAGGCGCAGCATACCCTCGGCTCTCCCAGTACGAATCAATAATAATACCTTGTGCTTCTGTAAATGAGTGAAAATGAATTTCTTGCTTGTAAATTAACAAAGCTGATGTGCTACTATGAATAAATTGAAGTTGGAACAATATACTCCCAGTGTGACTACAAACCTAATTTCCCTATTTAGTAGGAAGGAGAAAGTGTCTTGCACTAGAAAAAGTCCTTAAATAGCTGCTCTGACATAGGGACACAGTGGTAATGTTTGTGAAGCACTTCAAATATGTCAAATGCTATTTATACATCAAGTATTGTAACTCCTGATGAGAGATTTATACGGGGAGCTTAACCGAAAAGCTGGACAAAAGTAAACTACAAAGCTATGATGCAATTAATTTACAATTTCCATAAAGGAAAACTCTAGAATGCCCTCAAAACACCAAAATGCAGGTTGTCCTCCAATGACACTGTCTGATATTCAAAGAGCAACGCCCACATCCCTCTTCCTCATTATGGCGCTACTTTCTCTCTCCTCCACTGATCCAGCAAACACGTTTGTACACGTCATGCTAAACTAGGCTGGGGAACTGATCCAGCTGAAGAAGAACTCGGCTGCGGAAGCCCACCAACAAGTATATATCAAAACTATAGCCTGAAAACACGTTATTCTGGCACCTAGGATTTTGTCACTGTGCAAGCCCAGAGACACCATCAACCCAAGCAACAAATCCACCCAAGTGCCTCAGCATCTCTCCCACCTAACCCATACACAGATCAGTCATCCAAAGTGCTTCCCCACATTCACGCGGCATTCCACATTCCAGTAACCTCCGAGCACACGCCGACAGCACACAAAAACACAGCGCCAATACTGCTGTGCTTCCCAGTCTCCTCAGATGAATCCAAACTCTTCTGATGCTACTGCACACTGGTATAGCTTCCGAAATAAACATTACAGTACGTTAAATGTTGACAATAAGTTCAGTTTGCCAGAGTCTTAACATACAAGAATGTACTATCCCCTGTCTGCAGTTGCATTTGCAAAGTCCAGGAGCTTCCTTGGATCCAGTCCTCTATGGCTCATGTGGGATTGCTCTTGACTTGAGGTGGGTGCTGATCTCCTCTCTCCGGTGACGAGTGACAGGACATGAGGGAATGGAATGAAGCTGCATCAGGGCAAGTTCAGATGGGACATTAGGAAAAGGTTCTTCACTGAGAGGGTGGTCGGTCACTGGAACAGGCTCCCCAAGGAAGTGGTCATGGCACCAAGCCTGTCAGAGTTCAAGGAGCATCTGGAGGACGCTCCTAGTCATTTGGTTTAGTTTTAGGTAGTCCTGCGAGGGGCAGGGAGTTGGACTCAATGATCCTGATGGGTGCCCTCCAAGTTGGGATATTCTATCATTCTATGACTTGAAGCTATCTTTAGATATAGGTGTTTCCAGAAAAATGTCAAAGGGCTATTTATTGTTATTGTTTTTAAAATGTTATTTTGCACGTCTCTCTCATCCAAGGACATCAAGAGTATTTTGCACAAGTAAAACAGGCATTCTAAAGACCAAGTATTCTGTAACACCAAAAATACTTACCTGGCAGTTTTGAGTCCTGCTAATGTTCACAGACTCTTTCCATCAAATGTGAAAGAACTGTGTGACCAACTTGCTACCCTTGTACTATAATATCATAACGATCGATTTTAAAAGAGAAACCCAGCAGACAAAAAAAACGTCCTGTATAATAAATCTGCCTTCTCCTTTACAGGTATCAGTAGACACATCAGAACCGTCCAACCACATGCCCAATCCCCTAAAAGTCTTCAAGCTATCTGCTTGGTTTAGGAGGTACCAAGAAGCAATAAAGTGTACTTGGCCCATTCAGCAGTTGGGAAGCATCGTGTTCAACTTCTGGCTACCTGGTAGTTGATAGGAACCAGTATGGTGTACACCAGCTCTGCTCCAGCCCAGCCACAGTGATCTTTTGTCCAGATATTGGGTCGAAATAAGGCAAGATTGAAAAGGGGGAAGACACTTGGAGCACAGAGGTGAGAATGAATGGCTAGAAGTTAGTCAACGACACTAAAGTAGTCATTCATTTTAACTTGGACCAAGTTTGCCAAACAGTCGCAACACCTATGCCAGCACAACTAAGGCAGCAGCACGAGAAAACAGCGAGAAGGAAGCTGGCACTGCTGCCCAAAGAAATGCTCGTCGAACTAGGACATCGTTTGAGTTTCAGACCTTTGCACTAGAGACTCTTTCCATTCCTCCATCACAAACTGAACCTCCAATCAAACACTCAACCTCCTTTATTACTGGGTAAAATACAGCAACCATCCGTAGCGCAGAAACACCTGCAAAAACTCAGGAGCCTAACGTAGAGAAACCTGCAAAGAATGGAAATACTGCAAAAACAGCAAGCCAAAAATGAATGAAATACCGACTCTGTAGGATGGACTAAGACATGCAAACTGCAAATGGTTTGGGAAGATAAAAATCGGATATGGATAGAAGGGGAGAGTCAAAGAGGAAAAGAGTGAGCAAATACTAACACAGCAATGCAGTTTAATAAACTGCTTTAGTGATGTCTCAGCTGAATGTGCTTCAGCCCTTCTTCCAAAAACCTCAAATTAGGCAATTGGCTGGAATACAGTTTTCCAACCCTTCTATCAGTGAAAAATAAGATTCTGCAGGTGGGTAGGGAAGCTGATGAACTTGCTCCAGTCTTTTCCCCTGCCGTAGGGATGGGACACAGCCAAGGCATGCCCCTTGACTTCAAAATTTTTCGGGTCCATTAAGTCAGATATATCCTTCTCCTTAGCTAATGATGTTAGTTTCTTCTTCAGCTTTTTGAGTGCTTATTCCGCTAACATTAAAGAAGCCAACACTTTAGGGTGCTACTGCATAAAAAAGGAAGAAAAAGACAGAATGCTGAACAGGCTAAGAGAGCCCAGGACACCGTATCTGTATTTGGCAAAGACAAACCACGCTTCTCCCTAGTTCCTGAAATAAGGACAAAGCTGACAGATAAAAGTTTCAATGCTATCCCTATCCAGTTTATGTTTCAGTCAGCTAGTCTTACAAAACTGGAAGAAAAAAAAGCTTTATAGGAACAAAGGTGTGATGCATGTCTAGCAATAACCTGGTTTGAGATTTCTGGTTTTTATTTCCACATAAATAATGCCATCTTTACTTCTCACAACTACTATTAAAGAATCAAGGAGAAGCTTTAAGGGCTAGATGTTTAGAAGAAGGTGTAATGGATGCAAGCTAGGCCCCTCTGGATTGGGAATGCAGACCACGGAGCAGAACTGCACTTCACTGAAAGCCATCTATGAGGGCTCACACAAGGTTTCCAAATGTCTCTTTTCTAAAAAAACCCAAGCCTCCCCTACCCCCTCAGCGCGCTAGATGCAGCGCATTCATTTCTCTATCAACTACGGTTGTTACAATTCTGCTTCAGCCACATCTTCTGAAAACAGAAAGGTGATCCACCTGTAAGTGCTGATCAAGATGCGGTGGCAGTGTTTCCTTCCAGGGTGCACTTGAGACCAAAGAAATTCCATCTCAGCAACACCCACCTACTCGGATGCCACACCTGGGGCTGGGAACAGGGCAGAGCATGCCCTGCATCCTCTCCAACCCCAAAGCCCTGGAAATCCCTCTGCGAATATGCACGTAGACAACACATCCAACTGAAGACATACCAAGATAAATAGGCAAGATAAACAACCTTTCTTTCTCTGGCAAATGCGTGGCTCCATGCACATTTCGCAGGAGACCACTGTTTGCACATTCATAAAAACCGCCTTTTTTTTTTTTTTTTACTTTTGGAAGAGAAGCATGTCTTCAGTATTACACCAAGGAAAAAAAGGGGTAAAGGGAGACCGCCAGTTCTTTGAAATCCAAGAAAGCATTTCCAAGAATTGAAAAGCTGTGCTTGAATCCTTTGCAGAGCACAGACTCATCCCTCAAAGGAAACAGCTGTCTTTGAGGGACTAAACCCATCCAGAATAAACAGAGGTCCACAGCCAGCAGTTCTCCTCAAAGCAAAGCCTACATATAGGCACACTGCTGTCAGGGTTGCAGATATTTCAAGTCAAATAGCAAGGAAACCATACTTTTAGTCTAGACACTTAAGACACTTTTACAGAAAGGTAATTCCTATTCATCTGAGCTTAACAATGAGGTTTTTAATGAAAAGAGTTTCCTCTCATGATCGAGGATTTGTGTACAATGTACACAGCTAAAGCACTGCTTCCACTCTTAGGAAGTCACATAAGATTATTTTTTTTTTTTAGGGAAAAGGGCCTTTCCTCACTTCTTGTCAAACGCGTCCTTTCCATTGAGAAAAGCAAACTTGACTTTGTTACAAACAGATGATGTTAGAAATCACAAATCAGGAAAGAAAATTCCATGCTTACTTTCCCTTGGTATTAGTACATTCCACAAAGTCCTCCACTTTACCAGCAGAAATACCTTAAATTGGCTCTTCTGGAGATTTCAGACCAAGTCTGTCTTCCTTCCAATACTGGAAAGGTTCCTCGGCTACCGTTCCAGAAGCTGTGCTAACCAGGGAGTTGTCTTGAAAAACCTTTTTTTCTTTTCCTTTTAATTGCAGAGCTGTCTCAAAGACATCCACCTCTGAATATTCTTAAAGAGCGCCTTGGAAAGAAGTCAAAAGCCAAACCCAGCACCAGGCTCCTCCTCAGTTTGTAATTCAGAAGAAATGGAAGCTCTATTGCACACCATCTCCCCCATAAAAGGGGAGGGGGCGGTTAAAACTAAGGCGTAAAAACCTTAAAGGCTATTTTAATCCTAAATTATTCGGCTTGGTCAAACAGCAGTCATTCCAATGGAATGTAGACTTGTACTCAACAACTGTTTATGGTTTCTAAAATAAATGTCAGGATATTGTAATACACCAGTGCTAGATCTTCACTACGGAGTACCTGCACATTCAACAGTCATTGTCCCAGTTTCACAAAATAAAACAAGAACTACATTTGTTAAAAGAACAAAGTTTAACAGCAACCCATCGCAGTCTTCTTTATTAAGAAAGGAGAACAATACAAAAATCCCATTACTTTTACAAAAATATCCAATTAAGTGTGGATATAAGAAAACTAAAAATTAAGGCAAGCCTCAAATAACTGCTACTTGCCTGTTCTTTTGATCCCGCTTTTATTAAAAATGACACATTTCTGCTTAAAATAAGGATATGTAACTCTGCAAACTGAACTCAGCACTGAATTTCTTACAGTCCCTGTAAGTTTTGGATCCTTAAAGCCCATAACCACAGGTATTTCTGAGCTGGAGAAACCCAAGATGTAATCTCTGCTTTTGTTTTCTCAAGTTTCTACATACTTCTTTGGAAAGATAACCTCAATTTTAAGTACCATATAAAGAATCCTAGACATCCGTCCACAATAGAGGCTTGCAAGGTTAAAAACATTCTGAGACATAGTTTTTCTTCCCTTGTACCAAGTAACACACTTTATGAAACAAATTAATCATGTTAGATATATATCAAACTGCTATACTTCAGCCAGGGAGCAAAGATGTTTCAAGTGGCACCCAAAAAAAACCCTATTCCTGGTAAAATAAATGTATGCCATTGATGATAATGATTCCGATTGTTGCACCTCTAATCTGTCCATTCACCAAGTTATCCCTGAACACAGATGTGAGCTTATTAAATTGACAAGAGACAGATTTTTCTGATCATCACCAATGAAAACCCTTGAATTTCAGAGGTCTATGACCACTGTCACAAGATCTACTCCACTTAGGAATGCTGTTAGGTCTTATCACACACAGCCATGCGAGAAAACAAACAGGAGGAAAGGAAGAGAAAACTCTTTAGTCTTTTTTACTTGGTTTTCATTTGCAAACTTAATAGTGGGCAGAAGGAGACAACAGGTCTCCTTAACCCTGACGACTCTCTCCCTTCAGCAGATTGGAATCACGGTGTAGTGGAATCTGAAGTACCGTGCAGAGAATACAAACGAGAATACAAACGTTGGAAGGAATGAGCAGATGGGAACCTGCTTCTACACTAAGAACCTCACAGAAGAAAACAACCCCGCACACCACCTACCACCAGGCAAGATTCTGCTCCAGAAGGAGAATCAAAAAACAAGCAAACCACAAAGTTCTAAAAGCATTTGACATGTTAAATTGAGCTTTGTTGCAGTTTAAATACCGCAACACCTCAAAAATTGAAAGAGTAAGTGTAGCAAACGGTAAGTAAAGGTCTCAGCATTAGAGAGTAGTTGCTTCAGAATAACCACTGTTTTTTCATGCACACATACATCTCCACATACCTCTAAGATTACAGATACTTAAAAGTTATTCTTTAAAAAAATCCCAACTTCTGATTCTTTCTGCATAGACTCACTGAAGGACCACATTGTACAAATACAGGCAGCAGGTGACTACCAGGGTGGCAGGGGGGACAAAGGGACTTACTGGGGGAGAAAGGATTCTTCAGCTCAATTTCCTCATACTGGGGAGGAATGAGTTTTCAAACAACTTTTTTTTTTTTTTTTTATAAAAAACTCATGTACACATTACATTTTAGTATTTTCAGCATGTAAATATACACATCTTAAATTTAAACATGTTATTTTTAATTTTTTTAAACATGAAAAGTGTCATTTAATGTCACCACCCCTGCCACGAGGCGTCACACAGGCTCTGGGGGAGTATGAAGTGGTAAAAGCCAAGTGACATGCATCGGTAGCGGTATCCAGATTGATAACCACTGTTCTAAATTTCAAGTTTCTATTCTGCAAAAATGGGAAGAGTTCTCATGTCTTTAAGATAATACACAATCATAAATCAGTGTTTTTTGTTCTCAAGGGGAGGTGGCACCACTTAAAGCTTTTTCAGAAGTTACTTACAATATACAACAGGTAAAGATCCTTCTAAAATAAACCGCAAAACTTCTGTGTGTGTTTGCTTCCAGACTTTTACCTCCCATTTTTTGAACACGAAGTTAACACTTAACCTAAAGATGGCATAAGAATGCTAAAGCCAGACTTACTCGGACATCAGTAGCATCTCCATGCCGGATAATGCTGGCCCACGTTGTCGGTTCACTGCTATTTTCAAAGTAGTGAAAAACCTTTAAGACTCGTTCCATGGCCCCTGGGGAACGCTCCATCCCAGTACTGAGGTGCGTCTTTGCACTCGAACTTGGTGTATGATTCAAGTTTGGATCAAGGTAAGCTGCTGCCATGGTTTTGCTAGATGCTAGGTATCTGTCATATTCTAGGAAAGAGAAACAAAAAATAAATTAATGTTAGTTATATCTGAATCGTACACTGATTCATGCAAAGCGCTTACCAGAAATCCATAAAGACCCATTTTTAAGGGACATTTAGTTGCCTTTTTTGGAGTCCCCTCCTAAAATAGTTATACACCTACAAACATAAAAAACCTACCCAGACGACGACCAGAGGAACTGGAAGCCCCGCAGAGCAAGTGATCCAAATTTAAACAACACAATCATTAACAAAAGTGGTACCTTTGGCAAGACTTCTTCCTCTAGTTCCTCAATGACTTAACACAGGCCCCTGCCAAAGCCTTCAAGCTGGAATAGAGCCTTCCAGTTTTAACAGGAGCTCCCATCCCCACAATCCGCCGAGTCTGGTCTTGCAATAGCCCTCTAAAGATCAGCATAGGGAAACCCTGACAGCCCCCAGTCACCCAACTGGAGGTTCTCCACTATGAAGCCGCACACCAGCACCAGGCTCTCCCATTTAAGGCTCAGACATTGTCACATCACTCGTTTTTTTGCTGTTTTGGGAACTAGTGTGACTCAAAACCACCCAGAGATAAATTCGTTATTTGCCAAGGAACCGTTAGGAACACCACTGTCCCTCCTCTCATCAACTACTAAATAAGTGGTTAAGTTTTATCACCGACTAGCCCAACTTCCAAGTGATTTCCAAGGCTGGTGGCCAAAGGACCATGGTATGAGCCTGCCTCTCAAAAAAAAACAGAAAAAAATTGCCTCTTGGCTACTGCTGCAAATTAATCAGCCACAAGCAGATGGTGTCTGAGAAATCAGCGCAGTACCAGAGAAAAAGAGCAAACAATACCTCCTCCCTCGCCTGACACAGTCTCCAGCATCATTCCAGTCTGCTGGCTGGAAAGAGCAAAGAACTGCAGGGCTTTGCTCCAGGGCTTGGACAAGTGCACCGAGATTTCTGTACCTCCTCCTCACAGCGAGCAGCCAGCAGGGAGACGGTTTTGGAAATCTGGAGACGTTAAAAATAAAATAAACTTGATCTTTTTGGCATAGAATGCCTTTCTGGTAGTAAAGCTGGCCTGCGCAAAGAGGCTGGAGGAGAGTGAAACTGCTGTAAGCAGCACTGCTACTGAACGCCTGAGCCTTCGTCTGCTTCCCTGCGAGGCAGAAGAGAGACCCGTGCTTCCAGCTGAGCTCCTGTAACGCCTGCCTGTCCCTCAACAGAGCTTCAGCCACCGACCTGCCAACCGCCACCGTGCTTTGCCCACCTCAACCTGCCACTCGCCACGGTGCTCTGCCAACCACAACCTGCCACGGCGCTCTGCTGATCTCATGTCACCTTCCACTCTCAGGGAACAGCGGCGGTAAGTGACTTCAGATTCATAAATCCCCAACGGTGCGGACTAAGGTGAGATAATCCCAAGGTCCATATGCAAACATTTATTAGTTTCCCAAAATGGTTAGTACAGGTCTTAAGTCCACAATAATTGGTTAGGTATATACCAAATTATGGCAAACGGTGAGGTATGCATTGTGTTACTTAACAACAGGTATACGACTTATGGCAAGCACTACTTAACAACTCTAACCGTTACTTAACAACTGTAAGAGAAAAGAGAAACTGAGGGATAGAGAAAGGAAAAGACGGAGAAAAAGAGATCACCAGTTCTGGTTCCAGCATCTTTTTCAGGGAACCTTCCCAGGCATAATCATCATCTTTCTTGGAAAAATCTTCCCAAGTACAGTATTCTTTCTTGGGAAAAATCTTCCCAGGCATGATCTTCTTGTTTCCTCTCTGTAGGGGCACTTATTTTCCCCTTTTATGTTTGCTGAATTAGCACGGTCCACCCCCCTTGCCAAGGACTGCCTCGTCTCAGGTTTCTCCCTTCTCCCAGGTGAGGTGTAGCATGATTTGGGTGGAGAGACGAGTGCCACAGTTATACATGTTTAGCATGAGCTCTATAATCTTCATTAGCATATGCAGGGTGTGTGCTTTCATATGCATTTCACAGATGATGAAGTAAAAGTCACTTATCGGACACAATGGCCTTGAGAACTGAGAACTAGCAAGCTCACCACACCAGCAGCAGAACTATCCTGTCTTCACAAGGCAGTCAGTCCTCCCACGCTTTCAGGTGCCTGAAGTGTTAGCCTTATCAGTTCTTTGAAGGTCAGGCCTGCATTATATATTTCCTTCAGCGTGTTGGAGGCATTCCATTGAAGGTTTGGAGGGCCTTCTGCCCCTCATCACGGAATTTACAGGCCGTCTCTTATACCTCAACCCGCCACTGTGCTCTACCAACCTCAACCTGCCACCCACCACGGTGCTCTGCCGACCTCAACCTGTCACCTGTCCCAATGCTCTGCCGACCTCAACCTGCCACCGCCATGGTGCTCTGCCATCCTCCCTGACAACCAGTTCAGGAAGCTATGAGGAAAAAAGAGAAGAAGGTGATTTGGTTTTCAGGGTTGGCTCAGTTTTATACCACATCTGCCCGAAGTAGTTCGCCATGTCAGACACGCACAGAGGAAGACAAGTAGAAGCAGCCGGTGGTGAGGGGCAGTGCAGGAAGGTCTCCCCTCCAGCAGCAGCCTCCCATCACACCAGTTCACCGGTAATGTCAAACCACAGCATGAGCTCAGCTAACAGGAATCCAGAGCCGGGAATATCAAGGCTTGAAATCTCCAGGCTGCAGATAACAACATTTGCTAGAGGCTAAAACAGGACTTGAAGTCTAACACAAGGATCTTAAGCATCTACATAATCCAGGCCCACAAGATAAAGAGGAACCAAACAGCCCATCTGTGCAGTATGTCTTTACCTCCTGAATAAATGGTTGAATTCATCATTAAGATTGGTGGTCCTGGGTCAGACAAAAGGCCTCTAATGCCCTGCCCTCAGGGAAGATGGTAAGAGCAGGCCAAGGAGATGTTTCTCCCAAACATTCCCCCAGTGCCTGACCCTTGAGGGACCTCCCCCACCTTCCAAGTGGAGCTCAGTTTCATATCCCTGTCTGAAAATTCTAGAAACCATTATAGCCTTTGTACCTTGCTCTATTGTTCTCTTTTCTGGCAATCAATACAAATGTATAAAGCCAACCTTATGCCCATGTTAAAACCTTTCCTCCTGTCCACCCTACACCAACAGATACAGACCTGAAAACGCAGAGAAACCCTCAGCAACATTCCTCTTGACCTATACTCATCACTTGTGAGCTGTTTTCATGGAAAACTTGACTTGAAAGTTGAAGCAGCTATAAAAGTCTCCCCTGTGGCAGATGACATGACCGTACACGCTCCTAACTGCAGGGCTCCTTTCCAGGAAGGTTAAAATAGCCGTGGTGAAACTCAAAATGGACGCAGGGTGCGGAGTTTCATCAGGTCGAATCTGTGCAGACAAAGGCCTTCAAGTAGTGCAACTGCTCGGAGGGAAATGGCAGTTTTCAAGTCCAGCTTCTGCATCACACTTTAGCCCTTCAGAACAACCTACCGCACCTCAAAGTCACTAGTAAAAATGCTAAGCTTTAGTTCAAGCTTACGTACACAAACAGCAGGAAAACTTGCTAGAAACCAAGGAAAAGGTTGCCCAGAGAAGCTGTGGCTGCCCCATCCCTGGAGGTGTCCAAGGCCAGGCTGGACGGGGCTTGGAGCAGCCTGGTCTGGTGGGAGGTGTCCCTGCCCAGGGCAGGGAGGTGGAACTGGGTGATCTTTAAGGTCCCTTCCAACTCAAACCAGTCTGTGATTCTATGAAATAAGTAATTTTTTTAGTAAAGGAGAACTAAAAGAAAGCCTGCTTTAATATTAATTTGCTGTATTCCATCCATTTAACATACACACTCATCAGGTTTTATTTGGCAAAAAAAAGAACAGGGAGAAAAGCTACAGGAAAATACCAAAGCAAGCATTTAGAAGATGTCTGGCCACAGGCTTAATATGGACAATCTACGTCCCTCGGGAGCAGCAAACAGAAAGCAACAAGAGACATCAGTCTCTACCCACAGAAGTGCTCTCAGGCAGCGTGATTTCAATGGACAGGCAAAACGCTATTACAGTTTTTTTCATATTCATCACACTGAGGAAAATGTGGAATTAAACATGGGACTGACTGTACTGGGTACAGGGTACTGTCAGTTTGCAGAAGGTTTTACAGAACAGAGGTTTTTAAAGGTAAAACAACCTCCTGTGCAAAGCCAGAAAGGCAGTTTTCCTTTGGGTTTTGATCATTTTTGAGTTTTTTACAACTTCTTCAAAAAAATCCCAAGGCTTTCTTTATGAGGTACCAAAAGAGCAATAAACTTGATAGCTCAAGTTATAGAAACCCATGCCATATCTCTGGTTATGGGCATATTAACATTCCCATTAATACCAGCTCCTGGGTTTGAGTTTATAGTGTGACCATAAAACTCTGCTCTGGGCCAAAACTTTGTAAAACGTAGCTGCTCTCCACGCAAGGATAGTTCAATAACTATTTTACAAGACTTGCTTGGTTGTTTCAAGATACAAAGAACGCTTAAATTACAAGACCTGGGTGCCTACTTGGGTTCTTCTAAATTAAAACCAGACTGGTTTATAATCCTGCCATTACAGATCCCAGTTTAGAACAGCGGCTTTAGTTCTCTTTGTATTAAACAGGCAAGTAGCACGGAGCCCAAACAAGCTACAGTCAACTAAAAGAAGGTAGATTTAGACTAGATAGAAGGAAGAAATGTTTTATTCCGAGGGTGGTGAGCCCCTGGCCCAGGCTGCCCAGAGAAGCTGTGGCTGCCCCATCCCTGGAGGTGTTCAAGGCCAGGTTGAACAGGACTTTGAGCAACCTGATCCCTGTCCCTGAAGACTAATGATGTAAAATCAAGTCTGGTCAAACTTGTTTGTCCACAAAGTTGTGTGCCAGCTAACCCTTTGTGCTTCCAAGAATAAAGGCTATTGTTCTCCAAATGCTCACGCTTTACAAAAACCACTCACATTTCTCAGTACTGGAAAGATTTATTCTAAGCTTGGGGAGCAGAGTGGAGAAAACCAAACCTGGCCTCCTGATATTCAGCAGCTCTGTTAAGATGACGCAGTTGTTACCAAACTATGGTGTGTGTTATCGTTCAGATGATTTGCTCTACTGTAGTGGAGTAGCTGAAGTTTAGGAAAGCATACAGGAAACAGTTAAATGAGATTAAAAGATAAAGTTTTTCAGAAAAAAATACAAAAACCAAACCAAGACCAACACCACTGCACTTCACAGCTTCTCAAGTGAATTACAAGAAAGCACCGTTGACCTTTCCTGTGCTCCTTTCTGCCTTTACACAAGTCAGTTTTGAATATCTGCCATTTTCACTTTAGGTACCATTTACATTAGGAAACTTTAATAAAAGTTGTTTTAATTTCTCAAAAAACCCACAAAACGATGAGATAACTAATTGAATCCTTCTAGAATTCTGTTTCCAAGTCATTTGCTACTCAGTGTGACTCCTACCAACACATCTTACGAGCGCTGCATATGACCTGTATTTGCCAACTACATCAGGAACAAAGTCAGTATTACGACTTCCAGTACAAACAGTCAAAGTCACATTTCCCTACCAGCACCTAGCACTTAGAAACTAAATCATTTCCACTAATGAGAGTCAAAAAAAATTAAAAAAAATAGTTTAAATTCATTAACTAAAAATTGATTAGTCAACTGATAGAAATGTTAAAGTATTCTCATAAGGGAAATCTTTTCAACACCAATGTCTTCAATGTTAGCAGTTGGATAATCTATCATTGGCAGATGGCCAACAACACAGTGTTTAACAAGTCCACGTGACAAGGAATCAAGCTGTAATTCTTGACACTGTGACTTCATATTGTCCTTCGTAGGTATGATGAAGTTTTAGAACGTTGCCCGATCTCCATATTCCGATCCCTATCTCAGGATTGACAGCATCGCCATCAATGAAATAGTGCCCCTTCTATGTTGCATTTCCACAAAATACCTTGGCACATCTCAATTCAAACGTATAAAAATTTATATAAATCTGTAAAAAAAAAATATAAGAACACAGTAAAAAAAAAAAAATCAGAGTTCATTTCTTCCTTTGGATCCTGGTGTAAAAAGACTTAATAACTTCAATATTTTAAAGTATTTTAAAAGAAATAAGAGCCTTTAGGTTACTTGCACCCTCAATAAACAATGCTGCTTTACCAGAGTGACTGGCTGGAAAGCAGCTTTGCAGAGAAGGACCTGGAGATCTTGGTGGACAGCAAGCCAACCGTGAGCCAGCAACATGCCCTTGCAGCAAAGAACCAGCCTCCTGGGCCGTTAGGCCTTGCCAGCAGGTCGATGATCCTTCCCTTTACTCTGCACTGGTGAGGGGCATCGGGAGCACTGGGCCCAGTACAAGACAGACATGGACATAATGGAGACAGACCAATGACCACAAAGGTCATTTGGGGATATGAGCATCTGTCGTACAAGGAGAGGCTAAGAGAGATGGGATGGTTTGATCTGGAGAAGGGAAGGCTCAGAGGGATCTCACCAATGTGTATAAATACCAGTGAAGACCGAGCCAGACCGTTCTCAGCGATGCCCAGTGAGGACACGAGGTTAATGGGCACAAAGTGACAAACAGGAATTCCTACTTAAGAGAAAGCTTTTGCACAGGTGGGTAAGCACTGCAAGAGGTTACCCAGAGAGGTTGTGGAGTCTCCATCCATGAAGATATTCAAAACACAACCAGACACAGCCCTGAAGAACCTACTCCGAGCAGGGGAGTTGCACCAAACCAGCTCCCCAGGTCCCTTCCAACCTCAGCGATTTTGTGATTAAGAATTTCTTCCACACTCTAAATTCCTTAGAATTATCCATAATGCATCTCCCATCAGACATTAAACGTCTCATGAATTTCAAGCTCAATCCTTTTTCACAGTTTACATTAAATCCTGCTGTAGCTCACCTTGCAAATATTAGCTTGTCTATCTCATCCTCACAGAAAGTAAGGATGTTATGTACAATTTTAACTAGGTACCCCATGACAAAGCTTGTATTTTCATAAGTCTGTGTTAAGAGTCAGCACATTGATGACTTTTGGTATGTTGTCTCCTGATACATACATATATATATATGTATACACACACACACACATATTTATCATAAAATCTGGTCCCAATGCTTGCTGTTGGACATAAAATGCATGACTTGCTAAAATCCTTTTTAGCAGCACTTAAAAGACATGTTTCTTCTACAAAAAAGCAAAGTGGTCAAAGCACCCCCCCCCAGAAGGCATACGCACCACAGGAAAGCATCAGCGTGCACACTTGGCGTGCAACATGGGGTTTTTGTGTTTACCTGTTCCTAACATCTTTTTTCATCCTTAAGTCTACAACCTTAAACGTCTAACATCAAGAAAACCATTAGGTTTGTGATTTCAAATTAGGGACAAACATAGAAAGAGATCATCACTTTTGCCTTCAAAAAGTGTCAATAGTTTCAGCTATTTCTATAAATCACATTGGAAAGTCCCTGTTTATCTCCTCCTGAGTTTATTTTTCTTGTTCTCTTTCTTTTAGCTAATGCTGATGTTCAAAAGCAAAAGAAAAAAGCGATAATCTTTTGTTCCACCTTACACACCCTTCAGCTATATTCACTCTTCTTGGTCATACTTGCTACAACGACAGCCAAGAATGCATTTATTTCTCCTGTTGCCTCCTCTCTGACCCCCTCCTGGTCGCTGCTCTTTCCCCATTCCTCCAGATACGTACGTATTTTTAAGCACATTATTTGCAGTCAAAAGCATTTATCAAGGCCCCCAGGTCAAAGTATAAAGCAGCCGGATCAGCCACATTAAAACAATTTAAAAATTTAGTTCTTAGTATCTATTTTAGTCTAAATTAACACATCGAATATTTCACTATATCCACATGAAATGGAAAAACAGCCTGGTACTGGTAATTTCTCTGACTACTTTTTCCCCAAGGAAATATTGCCTAAACAGTTACTAACTCTATGTCTCAATAAATTTCATGGCAGAAATACATAGTTTTTCTTTCTTTGCAGAGTTAAGTATTTTAGAAACACACCAGAAAAATTCACATGAAAGGATAACACAGACCAAAGTCAAAACTAGTTTAGGAATGCAAGTTGCCAAGATGGGAAAATTTATTTCAATTATATCAATGTTTTAGGAGATTAAGCATTCAGAGGAGCACGAAGGAGGATTTTGTAGGAAGAGTGAACTACAAGAGCCATATGAACCAAAGCAATATGACAACCTTGGGCCTGTTAAACACAAGGCAAGTATATCTCAGCAAAAATCAATTAATAAATACATACATCACCTAAACTAATTGGAACAAGGGCACGTTCCATGTACAGCTGCTACTGATGCAGGGTGTTTTAAGGACTTGTAAGTCCCCTTTGCTCAGTGCTGCAGAAGCAGCAGCCTGTTACCTGGGTAGCTCCGCACCTTGGGATGGAGAGAGAGAGAGAGAGCAAAAAGTTTCAGAGCACTGAAAATCAGCTGAACTATTTGTACTGCCAAGCAGGAATTTAAATTTACCAAGACATCTTGCACTCTGGCCATCCCGAGACATTCAAAACGGTCCCCATCCTTCACACTTCACATCCTTCCCCCACAGGAATAAGTCCTGACATACCTTAAACGTTCAGTTTAACCCAATTTATTGTAATATTGCGTAATCTGCGCTACCAGCAATTCCCTCTGGAGTTGGCACCAATTTCTATTTTTAACGTTAAAAAATTTAATAATGAGGAAACATCAGTTGTGTGGGGAATACAAGGAAATCAATGTCTGTACATGGTTAAATTAGAACAAGGTACCCAGCTAAGATACTTACTTCATTTCTCACTAGCATTCTGAACCTTGGCACCGCTGAAATCCAAGTAAACACCACCCTCCCCTTCCATCTTCTGTTGCTGATCTTTGGAATTTCTCTAGGAAGCTGCAGAGAATTACCGTAGTGCGGTTTTCTTTAAAAAGGCACCACAGAAGTGAGCAAATAAGAATTCTGCATTTTTAAAATAAAGGTTAAAATAAAAGTCTTTTTATTTTGAAATTGCACCACTGGTTGGCAGCAGCCCTACCTACGAACACCAGAACAAGAGCGTGAAGTAAGCCGCGTGAATTCAGTTCTTCTTTTTTTGCTCTCTGAAGGCTCTACACAGCACAAGCTCTTTCCTGAACAGCCTCAGAAGTAAACAGAAGCAGTGAGAGTTTATTGTCTTTCCAGAATAGTAAAAACTAATTAGAATTAGTGATAATGCAAGTATGGGTCTTAAATTAAACACTAGAAGTGCCCGAAACTAGAGGCAGCTAAGGAAAGTAGTAAGGTGTTCTGGCCACGCGCTATCACAGCTCAACACATTTGGGTTTGGCTACTATTTGACCCTAAACCTGCCTTCCCTAGTTTTACATTACTGAATGTTTGTATCATCCCAGCCCTGTATTTCAAAACATTCAACTTCACAGGCTTTTAATTTTTGATCCCCTTTAGTACAGTTTCAACCGTGTTTGTGTTATCCCTGTTTTTCACGAAAACCAGAAGCAGGCATGGGATGAAAAGGCACCGAAGTGCCCAAGAGGAACAGAGCATGACAACAGTGGTCACACGTCATTGTGCTGCACGACAATGGCTTATTACTAAATTCAACGACCTGTAAAAAGTTTTATTTAAGCCTGTTCTCGCTCAAGTGTTTTCCAAAGCCAGTAATTACAGCCTCTATACAGGTAGAAATAAAGACTAAAGTGATTCTTATTCAAATGACCAAGTGGAAGTTCAAAGTAGGCTGACCCTAATAATTCTCCTCATCACAAACTTTTTGAGATTATGCTTCTGAGTATCTCCACACATACAAAATAAATAAATAAAAAAATAATAAAAAAAATAAAAAAATCAGTGATTTCCATAGTTGCGGTTGTTGGAACTGGGCATGTACCATACATCTCCTTGCATCCTCACATGAGATCCCGAAGAGCAGAATAAGTCGTGATATTCCCTTGGATCCCCTTAGGAATCAGAGCTCTTGGCACCTCAAGACTCCAGCCGTGTTTGAGGACCTAAACACCAGCCACATCATTCTTGAGCTAGACATCCATTTCTCCTAAAGTCTCCATCTACTGCACCCAAAGACAGAAGAGTAAGCAGAATTAGCTTAATTAATAGAAGCACTACCTTCTCCAATTTGGCATTTGATTTAACAGTCAAGTCAAAGGCATGCTACCTGGTGAGAAATCAGTTGGTGGTCTCCAGCATACACGTACCGACACAATCATGAAACTGGCACAAGTCCAAGCCTCTACGCTATGGTGACTACTAAGCCTCAGTCCTCTGGTGAAGTCAAGCTAGGAGCAGATAGATATACACTGTATGGCCCATTTTGATAATTTTATTTAAAAAAAAAAAACAAACACCACAAAAAACACCAACAAAACTTGATATAGCCTTAAAAAGACAATTTAGAACACTTAATCCACTCAAAGCAGTACATCAGGGCCTTCTCCAGACTTCTGGAGACAATTCCAATGATTCCATATTGCTTTGTGGCAGAATAAGATTTATGGATTCTCTACCACTGCTTTCATCCTAAGTGTATCCTCTTGACAAGCTGTGTAGGGCTGAATCGAAACCCAGGACCTCTGCCCTTTCAACTCACCATCTCACTGCAGCTGGAGTTCTCCCTTGGACATAGTCCCTGTCCCCACAAAAGCAGAGACTGCTGCTCTGTGCACTGCACATCTACCGGGAGGGGCATCCACTGTCTTTCTTCTTTTTAATACCCATGAAGTTTTTGCTACTCGTTGCAGTGGGTTTTTCCAGTGAATGCTCCATTAAGTCTTTGACGAGACACACCAACGCTGAAAAGCTCTGAAGACCCGAATCATCCAAAAAACACCCTTGGCCCTCGTTAAAAGCGTTTTTCAATCCTTAACCTCCAATCTACTAATATAGAGCTACTGAACCTTCCTTGAGTTTAGTCTGATTAAAGCAGCATGTTTAATATACTAGAGCTCCTGAGGTTCATCCTTTGCATTGTACTGAGAAATAAGGAATTCATTAATTCCGTCACTTAGGCAACTTGCTAAAGACATAAAGGGAGTTCAAATGGGGGTTTCCTCAATATCCAGTAAATGGGGACAGAAAACAGACAAACGCTTACCCAACAACTGATTTTAGAATAACCACTTTTTTTTCCTATAACCATCTCTAGTATGTATGTCAGGATCAGTAAAAGATTTAGATTTGCATGAGACAAGCCATCAAAAAGGCTAAGAGTTCTGCGTTGAACTGTAACAGCTGCAACTGGACCATTCTATTTCCAATGAGTTGCTATTTCCTTAAGTTTTTAAACAAGGGGGGAAAAAAAGCTGTTCTTAAACCAGGTATTACCCAGCCGAAATACATTCGCTTCAGGGCTTCATTCAACACCGTTCTCTGAAAGAGAAACTTAATACTTCAAAGGATAAGATATTGGTCTGTGGCAGAAAAATCAATTGGAACCCAGAAGAGATGGGTTCAATTCCCCTACAGCAAAACGAGTTTTGTTATAATTAAGCTTCATTGGGTTTGTCACTTCACATTGTGGAAGAAGTCATGCAGGAACATCTCAAGAAGAACTGATCGTAGTACATGTGGCACTGTTTTCTTCTCTCCTCTGCCCTCTCATGATAGGGGGCATCAAAACTCTGCCGTGCTTTGCGATGGGTGGGCCATAAATACAACTCGGCCCTTGCCACAACCAGCTTCAGCCTGTTCCATTAAATCAGTTTGTGTGGTTTCACCTAGTCCATCTCATCCCACCCCAACAAATACAGAAGTTTATTAGTTACTGCCAGTTACCTAATTTCAAACAACTTGGTATGGGGTCAGAAATATCAGGTAATTCAATTGCTGCACATTTTCGGGAAAAAAAAAAAAAAGTCAGTAGTAAAATTCAGTCCTCACATATTTTTTGACAGCCCGTCAGCTGCCTAATGAGCACAAACGTGATGAAGGATCTACCAGCACTTGCATAGGTACAAAACCACCAGTGTGTGCTGTCCCTCATCATGCCAGGGTACCAAAGGACACAAGGGATGACTGTTGTAACGTCATCATGGTCAAGAAACTAGGGCAGACCTGGAGAAATCAAGTAAGCAGGTTTCACTACCTCCACAAGAATTTATTGCATCTTTTTATACTACATTTGATCATGGGTAGGCATTAAGAAGACTTCTAAAGATTAAATGTTACTTTTTAGTGTATTTTTATTCTATTAAATCATCTCCCTGGAAACAACAAATCAACTCACCACCACATCATAGTGATGAAATCCACAATTTGCGTACAACTATCCGACCATTTGCAGAAACAGCAGGCGGTAATAATTTAAGTTGATATTAGACAAACAAGACACCTCCGCAAGCCAACAATACACCCAGAGCTGTCAATCCAATCTTCCTTCAGTCCCTATTAGAACATACAGAAAGATTCGTTGGGGTGCGTGTGTGCTACTTAAACATGTGTAGTTTATTTAAATGTTAAGTTTTACTTGGCCTGAAAACACATTCTCTTACAGAAGGATTCAGTAATTAAAACACCTTTGCACATGAGCTTCAGGAAGCAAAGTGTTTTTATATATTTGCAATCTGTGCTCTTAATGTGTTTAAATTTATTTTTAAATTTATTTTAAAGTAAGTACTTCTTAGAAGCTAAAGAGAAAATGGAAAAACGAGCTCTTTCAACAAGGAGTACATGTGCTTTAACATGTATGAAAACACACACGTTTCTGCACAAAACCAGAATACTACTGCAGTTGTGGTAACACACCCTCCACACTACAGTTTTTTCCACGCAGCAGTATTTCACAGGTCGGAGGCACCGAATGTCACACAAACCCCTACACAAACTGGCACAGTGGCTGGCTTTAGGAAAAATAATGGAATAGAATCATAGAATCACAGACTGGTTTGGGTTGGAAGGGACCTTAAAGATCACCCAGTTCCAACCCCCTGCCCTGGGCAGGGACACCTCCCATCAGACCAGGCTGCTCCAAGCCCCACCCAGCCTGGCCTTGAACACCTCCAGGGATGGAGCAGCCACAGCTTCTCTGGGCAACCTGGGCCAGGGCCTCACCACCCTCACAACAAAGAATTTCTTCCTGATACCTCATCTAAATCTCCCCTCCTTCAGTTTAAAACCGTTCCCCCTTGTCCTATTGTTCCACTCCCTGATAAAGAGTCCCTCCCCATCTTTCTTGTAGGACCCCTTTAGGTACTGGTAAATGACACAAAGGGATAAAATATGAAGTATTCCAACTGAAGGATGCAGTAGTTCACTGCGTTGTTCATTTTAGCCTGAAATGGGGTCCTTCGGGATCACTGTAAATCGGAAGAGGTTCTGTCAGTGCATAGTAAACACCATGGATGGGTGTCAAGTATCTTCAGCATCATACCATCCCTTGCCAGCAGAAAACCCCAAGACGCAGAACAGAACGCCAAGGTCCAGCAGAGTAGAAAAGTCAATGGAATTTCCACCACATCTTGAGTACTGTCCAGAAAGTCCAACTAAAATGATTACAGAGCAGAGCAGCAGCCACGTGACCAGAACCTAAAAAAAAAGCTGAGATTTCAGCGGAGAATTCAATCAATGTTTACAAAATCTGCAGTGATGGATAAACTGAACCCTAAAATAATCCCCTATCAGTTTCAGTCAAAAGATCTTTTCTGAACAGGAGGTAGCAGACAGCAGACTGCGGAGGCAGGTGGTAGCAACAAGTTCAGAAAGGTATGGGCAAAGGGCGCAAGGATGGATATTAAAAGCCTCTCTAAAAGCCTCTAATGCACTGGATGCTGAAGAAACCCAAGGATGGGCTGCAGACAAGAGCCATGCTCACGTGGTCTCCTGAAAGAGTCACAAATAGGAGATGCTGTCAAAAAGAGTGGACCTACTGATGCGATACATTTATTTATTTTTTTTACATTAAGAACGTCCATAAAAGCTTAACCTTTTGCTTCTACTGTTGAAGCTGAAACATGACCCTTAGTGCTTCCAGAAAGTTCAGATGAAAATACAGATATACCAGCATTGCCAGCTTCCTCATGCCTTGTATATTATAGACTTTTTATATATTTATCAAGACGGTAGTTGCCAGTGCGAGATGATGATTTCCAGGCTTGGAAAAGACTGACATCAAATCAGGAAACAAAAAGACGATAAATGACATTTTGATGATTTTTTTGCATAGAACAAATCAGAAAATTAAACAATCTTAGAAAAAAACACATCTATGAATACATCAGAAAAGTCTACACTGTATATTCTAATATTTATAAGGGTTCATATGTTTAAAATAACCAAAATTAAAGATGGCCCATTGGTCATGCAATATTTTCAGAGATTTTTTTTAAAAAGTCAAATATTTTCTTGCACGCAGTTCAAGTTCTCCTGTATATTTTAATGTTTAAATATCATTAAAGGAATTTAAATCTGGTTTCTCAGATCTGTCTCTGTACGAAGCTACAGACAGCAGAATTGATATATGATTACTTCTGAAGAATATATTTGTACAGAGGTTTGAGTTAATTTTTCAAAGGCAACTAAGTTGTCACCACAGGCTGCTGAACCCACTTAATATAACCAATTTGTCCTTGCTGCTGCCAAAACTGCGGAGCTTCCTACCCCTTTCCTCCCTGCCAAGCATTCTTCCCAACTATGCAGCCCTTTATTCCCTTCTCCAGCCTCCTGCTGCTTCTTAAACAGTTTTGGAGCTGCTTTTACTTATTAAGACAGAAGAAATCAATCCAGGCTTCTTTTTTTCTGGTTTTGGTGGGGGTTTGGTTTTGCTTCGTTTGGGTTTTTTCGAAGAGAGGTCTATTTAAATGAGGTGAAGTGGCTCCAAAAAGCTCTAGAAACCTCTGGGGGCAGCACAAAGTAAACAGCACATGGGCAGAAGTAGGGAGGAGAAGGCTTCCCATTTTGGGCAGCTTCAAGCTGGTGTGTCGGCTCCCTCCTCTTTCTTGGACTACATCTTGAGGGGGGGGGGAGAAATAAACACATCAATGGGAGAGAGAAACCATCTTCCTCTGCGCTCACCAAAGGGTTGGAGAAATGAATGAGTTTTGTATTGGCAAAATTGCTTTTTCTTCCAGTACGGCTGCACGAGTCATTTGCTGCCCAAATCTGACAGCTCTGAGCCCCTGATGCCGAACCATTACATAGCATTTACTGCTTTTCAACACCTGGGGACAAGGGGGGCGCAGGGGGGAAGGCAGAGCATGGGTAGGAGAGGAACACTTCCACTATAATGATTAAAGAAGGCAAAAATAATTTGGTTTAAATACTAATATTAAAAATTCAAGTGTTACTTTCGACTTCAACCTTATTTTTTCCCCCCTTCTTCCTTTAAAGCCATTTATCAACTCTTAGCTGGTACCCAGATATGTTGGACCAACTAAAAGGAGAAATTTGAAAGAGACTACGAATCTTTAACAGTAACGTACTGAAAGAGCACAGAGGAATACCCACAAAGTGTCAGCGGGGACAGAAGGAACAAACATGAAGACAGAAGAGGGAAATGCTGCTGAGAAAAATCAAGTAACACCTTCAAGGCAGAGCGAGGGCACTTTTGGGGTGTTCAGCAGCATGTTCAAACATGAGCGAGTCCAGGTTCCTGGCTGAAATAACACTCCCCTTCCAGTGCCTCACCAGGGAGGACCCTGCTGATCTACAAAGCTCCTACGTGCATCTCCTAAAGAATAAAGATGAGCTGTCCTTTAGGTCACCGACAGACCCACGTCATCTCTACTCCTTACCCTGCATACTAAAAAAAAACCAAACCCAACAGAAACTGCAGATGACTGACTTGTTACATCATAATCATGAAAAATAGTGTTTATGGTAATGGCTTTGCTGAACTTAAACGTTTTGTTGCTGTAACAGACTTCAAAAGATTGCATATAACAGACTAAATGTAAGGCCTCAGACACACATTAATTGCGTATCATTAATTTAAGATTATTCTTGTGTTTCCTGACAATGGAGCAACACGAGAAATTTATGTGGTAGTGATTTCCCAGTTTGAAGTGTCTGTAAAGTGGACAATCACAGCTGCTCTAATATCCAGTGTTCTTTTGAGATACAACTATCTTCTAAAGAAAAAATGAAAATCAATCAATCTGATGCTGTTCTGCCACATACACGCTGATGTATTACAAAACATATGCAAAGGAAGAAGGTATGGAAAGTCTATTTGTGAAATATCGAACACATTCACAAAAGCATATCCAAACTTCATATCTCTAGAAACTTTTACTATTAAAAACTGAGGCATCTCCTGACTTTTGGGTTCAGATTAGACCGCGGACGAGATGAAGGCCTTGAAGGCACAGTCTGAAAGGAAAAAAATATATAGCCTAATTACCTAATTTACTCAAAACAACTACAGTTCCCCTTTGTTTAGGAGCAGAGCGTTTACTAACAGGTTAGACAGTAGTTCTGGTACTAGAGCAGGTTTCACCCTTTGATAAGTTCTTACCAATGAAATTCTTAATTCCAAAAACTGGGACATGGGCAGAGGTGATGAAATTCCAGGGGAACAGGACAGACAAGTCAGGCTGGTTTGCACCTGATACAAGGGTGACCTGACAGTGATAAGCACCTGTAATTTGCACCACAATCAACAAAGTATCTGATAGTTAACTATCATGGCACCATCTACAGATCTTCAGCCAAAGCTGGTAGAAGCACATTACCAGTTAAAAGCAACTTTTTGGGCAGAGACCATTTGAACACAAGATGGAACAAGTAACTCCCATGAAGTGTAAAGGAAAAAGGTTAATTTGAAATAGGCCTGGCACAGTCAAGAGCAGCACACTTAACCTTGAATTATTCCCCACTATTTTGTAAATGTCAAAGTATGGTTTAGAGAAGATCAGCATTTGCCTGGAGGTTGTAGCGAGGTGGGGACTGGTCTCTTCTCCCAAGTAACAGGCGACAGGACAAGAGGAAATGGCCTCAAGTTGCACCAGGGGAGGTTTAGATTGGGAATTAGGAAAAATTTTTACACTGAAAGGGTTATTAAGCATTGGAACAGGCTGCCCAGGGAAGTGGTTGAGGCACCATCCCTGGAGGTATTTAAAAGACGGGTAGACACAGTGCTTAGAGATATGGTTTAGTGATGGTTTTTGTCAGTGTTAGGTTGATGGTTGGACTGGATGATCTGGAAGGTCCCTTCCAACCTTGGCAATTCTACAACAAACGATTCCACTACATTTTTAATCAGCTACAGAGTATTTCATTAAGTGAAGGGAGTTTCATAGACAGCAGGCACTCAAAGAGGAAAACCTCATTTAAAATGCAGTTATATTCTTCTGTCAAAGCCAACGCTTCTCCAATGATGGATACCGAAAAGAGGCAATCAGAGAAGCAAAGAGGAAAAAAGCCAAGTTTGTCAAGCTTCAAGAGCATTGTCATTCCACCTGGCGGCCACGGCCCTGGGACACCACGCCCCCGGCAGCACTGTGGGACCTCTGCTGCTGGGCTTTGGGAGATGTAGTGCCAACATTCCTTCTATGCAAGAGTAAAACCTGAGAAATTAAGAGTTAATAAGATTTGCTCCAAGAGAAATGAGCTACTATTTCCCGCTCCAGAAGGAAATTAATTTTCCCCCTTTAAGAATACTTTGCTAATGTGAAGAGCAGCAGACTCGACGAGACGGCATGCCTTACTCTACCCCTTCAGCTTTAAAAAATAGACAGAAAAAGAGCAATCTCCCCCCTAAACAAACACCCTCAAGCCACCATCTTTCACTTACTGCATTTAGAAAGTTTTAAGAAAGAGCAAATTCCGATTCATTAATGTGCAACACTAATTCCTCATTTAAGACATCAGTTAATAAAGAGACTGAAAACATCCCCGTTCCACTCTTCTTGTGACAAATGTCTTTTTCACAGCAAGAGCTTCAGCTGCGCAGACCGTGTCACTGCTGTACTTGAGAGCAGAAGCGAGAGACGCATGAAAAGGGTGTTGCTGTAAGAAAAACCTTCAGGAACAGACACTGGCATGTTTCTTCCCCGCAGAAGTGGCAGCAGAGCCCACCCCCATTTACTCACTTATTTTAATGATCCCCTACCTTGCTCTTCCTGAAGGAATTTTTAAACATTTCTTCATTGGAGCTGAGGTTTCTATGGCCAACTCCAACTGTGGAAGACCTTCCTCACCCCCAATCTGTGCTCAATATTTTTTTTTAAACTAGACAACTGAAGATTCTTCTTTTTTTTAATTGACCACAAGAAACTCGCACCTTAAAGATTTCAGAGATGAAGACAACTGACCCCCAAACTAAACAAAAACTTGTTTCAGTTTCTATTTACTTCACATTTATGATGTACGAGGATATTTGTTAAAAACACCTCGTACCCATTTTCCCCTGCACACAGCAATCCAGTCATTTTAACAGTATTTAAAAAGGAGAGGACTTAAAAAAAAAAATTAAAAAAACTTTTTCACTGGTGTGTCTGCCTTTGATTGTTTCATTTTCTGTCACCTACAAAATACTTGATATAAAAGAAAGAATCTGAAGTTAGAGATGATGCTTTTATATAACAGATAAATGTCCAGTAAAAAAAAAAGATTCAACACTTTATCCCTCATTTTCCAAACGTAGGATGTAATTTTAGAACTGGATTTTTTCTTTCGGAGTTTAAATTTAAAAAGAGGATATAATGCTGCACAGCATATATTCCATCTTAAACTTACAGATTTACCCTATGTTTTCTTTTATAAGGCATTTAACAAAGGTATATACCAATATAAGGTATTTACAAAGAAATTTTGGAGAGGGTTTGTCAATTCTTCCAGGACATCTTCCAGGAGAGGCTTAAATTCCTTGTTTGTTTATTTTAATGCAACAAAATTAAGATTAAAGAGAGATACAACGAGTTACTTTGGGAATATTCCTAAGAACATGTTGTTTTGACAGAAAGCTCTGAACTCGTAAATCAAGTTATTATAACATTTATATAATCTACTCTTACACGCTAAACAAAACATTTCACAGCGATAAACCAAACAGCATCTCTGTGGCCTGAAAGGAGCGAGAGGAAAAGGGAATGAACACAAAGAAGTAGCAATCAAAGCCAGAAATAACAGTCCATCTGAAAATTCAGTGCCAAATTACACTGTACCACCAAGGGCAAAGAAAAAAATGTGCCGTAATTAACAAATCAACAACCTGAAGCGTGGAGGATCCACCCTTCTTCAGCATGGCCTCCATTTTGCAATGCGATGACTGTACCTTTGGGCTTCCAGGAGAAAAGCAGATTTGAACAGACAAGCATATTTATGTTCAAGTGATAAGCACTGGAATATGTACGTGCAGGCAGATAAGGAAGGAGGAAAAAGACCTGGCCCTGTAAAAACTTGCACAGTCAGTCACAAAGGACACATTTTATGAGCAACTTCATTGCCTTACAGTAGGTCGCCTGACCTTGCAAGAACCGGAGGGTAAGAGCTTACGGCCCATCTACTGCCTGCACCGAGAAATAGTTTTCCCATTGAAGGAAAGACAACGACAGTATTTTATTTCCAACAGAACTGGATCAATATTAGTAATCTGAGTGTAGACTGGATATAAAGAGCAAGGAAAGTCTAATAAGAAGGAAAAATATTCCCTCCAAGAATTTGATGGTAATAAGTTACAAAAAGTTATAGATTAACTCCTGCTTCAAATGATTATTCCAGGGCTGAAGCATCACATTGCCACAGAGATACAAACAAAAATAAATCCATTGTAATTGTCCACATCCTCAGCGCGGGTAGCGAGGATCCCATCCCATCCACACCAGCGAAAGGGAACGGCTCCCACTCCCCTAAGTGTAGTGTTAGTCAAAAGAATTGAAGTTTACTCAACTTCTTGTTTATGTTCCTATCATATGGACTGGCTTAAGGCATCAGTGACCCATTCTTTTTTTAAAAAAAGCATTAAAATAAATCATTATAGCATATCAACAGGCTGTGGGCAAGCACACTTAACAGCCAAGTAAAACCATTTTAAGTTGAGGTTTGGTTTCCTACCTCCCGTCTGCCCTCTTGTTTTTACATCTCCAAATACAGCATGAACACACTGAACTTCTCCAAATTGCCTAAGACCAAACTGTAGAAAGACACAAGAGATGCGAGTGCAAGTTTCAAAACTGGATTAATTTCTCACTCTCTTGAAGATGCACAAGCCACTGTGGCTACACAATACGCACAGAAACTAGAGATACTGATATAAACATCTTTAAGTTAATGTTTTGGGAACCTCTGAATGGTAAGCATCTTCTGTATTCATAAATAATGATTCCATCTTATAACCAGTTTTAAATACGTAGCTTCCAAGTTTTCCCCCTTTTTCATGAATTTTACTAGTTCCTCAGACTCTTAAGCCCATCCTGGTTTATTTTATTTTGGCTGAACTGTGATTTTAACATTAAAAAAAACACCAAAGTGGAGATAAGGCTAGATTACACAGAAATGAGTGTGTGCCATTGCTTTTCTATGATGGATAAAGATTCATCTTTAACAAAATAAATCACATGTTTGAAGTACTGCAAACTTTCTGTGCAACAAGCCCTCAAATCCCTTTCTATCGGCTCAATAAGCAGCCATCGGATTTTAAAGAACTTCACACTGGGATGGTGACCAACACATAATCATTATTTTTGCTTTGCCTTTAATTGCTAAACCATGAGTGTTTCAGAAGGGCAATTCTCTACTCCAGTATCTTCTCTAAATAGCAGCCAGGCAGGTACCACACCCCAGGTTCAGGGTACGCGGGACTTGTTGAGGTACAAGCTGTGATCTTCACTGCCTTATGCCACTATGTGACATTCATCACTTACAGAAGTGATGAACTACACTTTTTTCTCTTTCCTCGCTTTTCTTTAAGGAACCTGCTATGCTTTTCTTTAAATTGTTGAAGTAATGCCCGGCAAGAAGCACTGAGCAGATGCTTCCCACTATCCTCATCGTTCCTCTGCACTACAACATCAACCTGCTCAAGTCTATTGCTACTTTCCAGTCAATGTTTAGCAACTAAAACTATTTTCTACTTAGCATCTAAACATGAAACATAAAAACGAAATGTTAACGGTTAGAAAAGAATTTCTCTTATATAGTAATCCTTCTTAGTATGTATTTTCGGCGAGCAACATGGTTGTTAACTAGACTAGCGGAACAACAGAAATGTAGTTAAGATAAAAAAAAAAGAATATCAGAGACAGTAAAACCAAAAAAAGTAGTATTAAATTAAAAGAGTAAAACTTTCTAAAGAGCTGCACTGTATTTACAGAAACACTAAATATACATCACTCCCCTCCTTCCTCTCTCATGGAAAATTTTGCTAGAAAGGGCCCGACGCAACACTGCTGGAGGAGGGAACGGCAGCATGGCTGAGCATTAACTACTTGCCCTTCCAGTTATAGGAAACGAGCAATTTTGGAGCAGAGAGATTCCAGAATTTAATTTCAGTGCAAACAATAAGAACACTGAAAATCTGAAGTTCAGAAAACGACCCGAAGGAGGGTTTATCACAGAAATTATTCAGTAGCCACAGGCATAGCGAGTAATACCGTGGTTTTTATCGAGGTATAGCGCACTTAAGCAGTACAAAGATACCACATTCAGAGTTCTGAAAAGAAATGAGATGCGACAGATGATAGCAATATTCTAAATGAATTCTTACTGCACCTCCAGACTGACAAAGGATTTTTCAAATTATGTTGAGATCTGCAACCTTGGTACTTGAAGCATCGTGCCCAACACCCCTGGCCAATGCAGGTCACACAGTTTGTTTCAGCAGAACTAGATCAGCGCAGCCAAAACCAGCAAGACCTTTGTTCCGTATCAGATCAAACCAGAACCTACGCAACTCCCAAAATGATTTTGGAAGAAGTGAGGCAGCATGAGGCCTTGTGGCCAAGACGGCCAATGGTCTCCTGGAGCACATTAAAAAGAATGTGGCGAGCAGGTTGAGGGAGGCCATCCTCCCCCTCTACTCTTCCCTGGGAAGGCCACAGCTGGAGTACTGTGTCCAGTTCTGGGCTCCCCGGTTCAAGAGGGACAGAGAACTACTGGAGAGAGCCCAGCGGAGGGCTACAAAGATCATCAAGGGACTGGAGCATCTCTCCCATGAGGAAAGGCTTACAGACTTGAGTCTGTTTAGCCTGAAGATGACTGAAAGGGGATCTCATCAATATCTAAAGGGCGGGTGTCAAGAGGATGGGGCCAGATTCTTTTCAGTAGTGCCCAGTGTCAGGACAAAGGGCAATGGGCACAAACTGGAACAGAGGAAGTTCCATCTCAGCATGAGGAGGAATTTCTTTCCTTTGAGGGTGGCAGAGCCCTGGCACAGGCTGCCCAGAGAGGTGGTGGAGTCTCCTTCTCTGGAGACACTCCAAACCTGTCTGGATGTGTTCCTGTGCAACCTGAACTGGGTGCCCCTGCTCTGGCAGGGGACTGGACTAGATGATCTCTGAAGGTTCCTTCCAACCCCTACAATTCTGTGATTCTATGAAAGAATAAGTGACCAACATTTTCCTGTCTGAGGCGCTGATTATACCTCGGATAAATTCATTTAGTTTATATCTATTATACATATATTACATATTTTATATTATATACTCTATAAATAATGTGCATATATGTAAGAAATATAAACACAATGTGGCTGAAGGAACTCGGCAGAAGTACAAAGATGCAAATCCCTCATTTCAAGGGCAGAACAGAAATAGTGCAGTGACATTCTCTTGCCTCTGTATAAGAAACCCCAAGTATTAAAACCTCCCATTATAACTAGAGCAATAAACCCTTCTATTAGAAAGTACGATTTAGAAACACATACAGAAAAGCCTACCTTCTGCTAAACCCTACAGTTAGTTGAGAAAACATTAACACGCTGAGCTGACAGGCAACCTGCTAACTGCCCATCCCACCTCTGTGCTCACAACAGCTCAACAGGTCAGGGTGCAAATCACCCACTTCTTTGGCACTCGCATGATAAAAGCGGGACACTAATTAGCACCGCACTGCCAACACTATTGGGTAAGGAACAGATCCACAACTCCCATCTGAGCAGTACCTTTTCCCTCTGGTAAAGGGTTGGGATAGATATCTACAACACACATATGTTTCCATTTTGGCAGGTACAGCTATAGACAACCATAAATCAGAGATCTTTTAATTCTGCCAGTATGACTCCAGACCATTGCAATCAAACACCTGAATAGACAAAAAGCTGCTGTTCAAGTTGACCGGCAACACAAGTTGTTGTACGGGAATCAGCTGTTGCGATCACATTGAAAAGGTCCCTCTAAGGTATCTTTGTCACAATTCTTCAATTTATCTTGAGCAACCATCATGTCACAGACTAGACAAAACCCCCTTGGAGTAGAACACACTTGGATTTCAGGAATACGATTCCTTCTACTATCTCCCCATAACAGTGAGGGCAACAGATCACTGCCAAGACACAAACGTAACAGCAGAAAGCCTATGAGAAGAGCTTAAATCTTATCGCCCCTTATCTTCAGAAGCCAGCTGAGAAGCTTCAGAAAAACATCCAGTTCCTTACCATCCCCTTCCCTAGAAGTAAAGATTTAACAGGACTGCAGCCTGCTACTCACCCTGCAACTACTTGTGATGAAAAAGTTCTTTGCCACAGTAACCTTTATACACTTATTAAAGGAGAAAACTCAACCAGTATGGGAATTCATGACCAAATACTTACTGGCAATCAAGTAATTAGTCTAGCTTCATCAAGCAGCAGTATCACCTAAATGAAGAAAAGTCGGGTTTTACAATTTTAAAGACAATTTTAAGTAGAATTGGCTTAGGCCAAATTCCTCTAGAAATTAGAAAAAATCATGCAATGAAAGGAAGGCACTACCATTCTTTAATTGCTACTCAGACAACCCCGGGGTGTCACATACTATAAGGAACATGACAGTGAAAATGATCCACACCATCTACAAGGTTGAGAAGCAGAAGCTTTCCATCGCTGTTTTAGACATGTTTAGAATTGCTGTATCCGTACCTCTTCCAAATCTGAAAGAAAACTGCCACATCCCTGAGGGCCCATTCAGCAAACGTGAGATGAACCATCGAACACTGGATGCAAAGAAGTTAAGATTATTCAACTTCCTCTGACAAAAGGAGACTTTTAGTCCTACAGCACATCAAATTGAAGTCAAAGTTTAGCTTTCAGTCTCAAAATGCCACACTTCAGTTGATTATGCTCTTCATCTGTTGATACAGTCTTGAGGGTGGTGAGACACTGGCCCAGGTTGCCCAGAGAAGCTGTGGCTGCCCCATCCCTGGAGGTGTTCAAGGCCAGGCTGGATGGAGCTTGGAGCAGCCTGGTCTGGTGGGAGGTGTCCCTGCCCATGGCAGGGGGTTGGAACTAGATGATCTTTAAGGTCCCTTCCAACCCAAACCATTCTACGATATGACACCCTCTACAGCTCTTCACTGAAGAGTCTGCAGCTGCTGTGAGCAGTAATGGCAGAACTGAAGATCACACACCAACTTCCTTCCTGCACTTACTCAAGATGAGGGGACTCAGACCATGGAAAAAGCTGGTTTTCCTTACAGATTTCCTCAGTAAAGCAAGGGACAATACTTAATTCGCAGACTGGGTCCAATTTAAATAAAAAATTACAAACCAACCCCCTAATGCTTAGTTTTACGGATCTCAAATAATTGGCAGGGGAAACGTTATTTTGGAAAGCAGTGACAGTGCTTGGGAAAAGTAAAAAGCAAATTCTCTTCTGGCAAAGAAATAAACCTTGGTTATCAAATAAAAAAAAAAAAAAAGGAGTTTGTTTGCAGATTATTTTCAAAGAAATGACTCAGCAGGTTTGAATTCCACCCAGATATACTTTTTGTAACATCTTCGCTAAGCTACATTCAACACCAGAAGAGGAAAATCCAACTCTCTTCCTGTATGCCAGTAAATAAAGCGTCACGTAAGTGCTGGGTGACCACCAGTTAACTCCACAACCTCAGCAACCCCCGTCCTTTACAACCCGTCAGGAAAAACTGGCATCGATAATTCGCAACCTGGATTCAACAGTAGATATTGCAGTGATCTCATTTATTTTGCAAGATGATGAAATCTTCATGAATGCTTTTTATAATTGCTATAAACAAATACATTTATGATGTGCTGTACTTTGTAAATGTTATATTAAAACAAGCCTAAGACATTTCCTTATGTCTGCCTTTTGGTTGCTGTGCTAGTTTATAGAACTTTGTAGCTTGTACGGGCTTGCCTACTGCGATGTGATAGCGTTTATTAATTTAAGATGTCTCCAGTTTTTAATAGATCACCATGACCACATCCCTATCAGGTCATGAATTTAAGGATACCAACGAGGTTTTTTCAGACTAATAATTAATTAAGACTACATACTCTTTGCTGACACGACAAGTTTTGTTGGTTGTTTTTGTTTTGTTTTTTTACAAGACATGAATTTGCAACTATTCCATTTAAGCAACACTTCAGCAAGTGGAAGGACTGAGACAAGGTGATATATTTCTTACAAACATAGCACCAGTCAGAAAAGCTTATTTCATTACAGTGGCCCTTCCACTAAAAGCTGTGCATGAAAATCAGTTGCCCGATGAATTGCATTCACTAAAACCACACCAAAACCAGGCAAGGGATCATCTCCAGTATCTCAGGATGCTAATTTCAAAATGTCGCAACTGTTGCCAGGCTAAATGGGCAAGGTGAGTGATGCTGAGGCTGTGTGTGCCCACACGTGTGTGTATATGTATGGGCCATATAGAAAATACAGGTATATATACACACACAACGTGACTTGCGATACCAAATTTCAAATATCAACTGAATAAGAAAGCTATTAAGGCCACAAACTCCTGTTTAACTTTTCTGCAGGAATACATCGTTTCAATTGCATTCACCCAGCATTTCACAATGCACCTTTCTCTTAAATGCTGACTTCCAGACTTCGCTCTTCAGCCTTTTCTTAATTCATCTTCAAAAGGATATTTAAAACATTTTGTTTTCCTTGGGTAAGTTTTTCCCAGGCAGCTCAGAGCCAGCAGGTCTCACTGGTTCATTAGGAGGTGCTACAATTGATAAGGTCATACATCTCCATTACACAGGGAACCCTGAATGATCCCACCGGCCAGCCCTTAAAACAATCACTTTCCTCCTTTTGTTAAAATATCTAAAGCTCCATCTTCTGCTCCAGGAGTATTTGAATAAGAAACAAATCACACCAATGGAAATGGATCAGTACTCTCATAGCTGCACATTTCCTATACATTTTGAAGAACATCGATGGTACCACATGTTGTACTGTAACACTCAAGGGAAGAAACCTCCTCTCTGCTTTTCCAGACTATTTTCCACTTTTAAATGTACACAGGCATTTCAGGAATTGTTTTTAAACCACCTTTGAAAATTAGTGGTTTGATGAGATTAACGCTTTTTTGATTTTTTTTTCTACAAAGATTTCCAACAAAAAAAAAAACAGGCAAAAAACCATGACTTGAAATAACAGACGCTTTAACAGTTTGCAAATCTCACACCTTGAGAAGCCACTAAGTTAATAAAGTTTAACAGATTAATAAATAAGTTAACAGATTAATAAATAAGTTAATAAAGTTTAACAGATAAAGTTTAGACAAATTTATGGTTTGGAAGGAAATGGCTGCTGTGTCACGTCAGCTGAAGAGACTGTCAAATGACAGACGAGACTCTTCTCCGTGCTGTTACGCCCTCAGAAACCACGGGAAAAATCACTTCACAGCTTTCTGTAACTACACCTACAGAGCTGCAAAAAACGCGAGTGGGTGCTTCCCTCCAGTCACCTCCACTGAAAGTCACTGCGAAGACGCAGCAGAACACTCATGCTAACAGATGAGCGTTTTTTTCTTTCCTAATACACCTTAGCTATTATATTTCTGTTATATATGCACAGTGTGTACATCAAAAAGATAAGAAATCCTGTTTTAGAGACTGTTTACCTACCTACCTTTGTGGTATCAGCCACGTTCCTTATTCCGTTTCTACCACCGAGTCCCTTTTAGTGACTACCAATCACCTAAAGATCTAAGGGTCTGTTAGACTGAAAATTACCAGCCGAGCATTTTTCTGTTAGGAAAACAGTAGAGACTTCTGAGAAGGAGATGAAGGAGAAACAGCATTGAACTTTTCTCCTCTGTACCCAACTATCTTGCTTACACTCACAAGATCACCAGCAGGTCCCATCTGAACACGCCTCCTGAAACAGCAGAGTTCATCAGAAGAGAAAACATTTAATTTGGAATTGCTTATCGCTTTAAAAAAAGATTGCAACATTAACAGATTGCAATAAATGGGGTAAAACTCCTTCCCCGTTATTAAATACATTTCACAACATAGTTGGCTTAATTTTGTTATTTTTTTTTCTAAATCAAGACAAAGTTTTGGACTGAATTGGGCCTGATTATCTTAAAACAGTATAGATCTTTTCATGCTAGTCTGAACGGTTGAATTAGACAACTGTGGTCACCCTTCCCTAACTACTCACATGACATACACTTAACAACATCACGTCAATTTATTGTTCATAAATTATTAAACAGAGCTTTCTGACGGAAGATAATTCAAGAAACTTCCTCCTTATTGGGTTGGATAATTTAAAGCCGTACTGCAGAGCTATCCAGCTATCCTTAACTGTTACACTTACATTTATTTCACCGAGTTATTTTGTAAACTTAAAACAGCATGCCATGGGAAACTCAGGAAAAAAAGACCACTAGAAAATGTATCATCATCCCTCCTCTGGTACGATTTGGCTTTGGCACGATTACTAATGATCCCCCCCAAAAAAAAAAAAATTGGTAAAAATTTGAGGCAACTGAAGCAGTCTCTAGTCTGCTGTTACAGTCAGAAAACATCCCTGTATGATACTGGCAAAAATTTCCAGTACTGAGCTAGAAGACAAGTCCTTCCTCCTCGGCGTTCCCCAAAGCTGTACCCAAGCTTGAGGCTGTTTATTCCGCAAGACCAGAGATTTTAAGTTTCAAATTACTTAATAAGGGAGGAGGGGAGCAGCCAAAAACATCTTACTTCGACCACCACTAAAGTAAAGTAATACAGACTTGCTTGCTGAGAAGAAATACGCCAGTAAGCAAAATACACACTTTCGCTTCATTTGACAACCCAAATATTCTCAAATCTGGAGCATGCAGATCCAGACTAAATTACCAAGTTCAGTAACATTACTTTAGGACTGACTTCAGCGTAAAGAAGAGGCAAAACCTGGCTTGTATCGTATAGAGATTGCACAAACACTTCATAAAGAAAGCAAATATTATCTTTTTCTTTGATGCAGCCCTACAGACAGAGCCCACAGAATTGGCTGCAATTAGGTCAGGACACAGCATCACTAAGACGACTGAAGATTTTAGATTTAGGAACACTACCAAAAAAAAAGTAGAAGCACACTCCGTATGAACACAGGCGCACTGAAAGATTTCAAAGCATTTTCAAAGAATGACCGTTTGCTATGAGATCACACATAACATGCCAAAAGCTCAATCTGTCGCATCCAATAGAGAACGGACCATTTAGAAAGACATTATAGATAATAAAACATATACATCAAGATCACATTTTAAGGCATTATGAAATACTTTTAAAAGTTTTATCAATTTTTGCTGCAGGCGACCTGAAACTTTAACAGAAAAGCCAAAGAGACAGAATAAAACGATCCAGACTAAATGTTTCTCTTATTAATATATTACCTTTCTTTGACTGCAGATATCTCACAGCCCTTATCAAAGTAGGCCAGATCCGTTTCATTTCCCTAAGGTTACGCTGGTGAGCAGGATCCAGAGTATTCATCAACTACGGAATGGCCACCATTCAACAACAAATATAGCACAAGCTATTTCTCATCTGTCCTATTTTTTTGGGGGGGGGGACTGAGAGGGAGCTTTTTCTAGAAATCACCACCATTGGCAGTCATGAAGATGCTGGTGCCTTTGTCCTCTTATGCAACTCCTGGTGTCCCCCTTCTCCCCCCCCAGGAATAAAAAGAGATTACATGGCTGTTCTCCATTTCGGGACGGAGGCGGCTGGATAAGCCATCTCCCCTGAAGTTACGTTCTGAGAACACTTCGCAGGCAACGAGGGGAAGAGGGAGGGATCGTTTTTCATTCATTTTAGTTGCTGGAGTGGGTGGTGGTGGTGGGGGAATCGATACCTTTTATCACGGCCCAACGCAGCCCTCTCCTGCGCGGAGCAGCAGGCCCTGCTGCAGTCACCCTCTGCTGCTGGAGCAGGAGGGAGAAAACTGATATCCCCAGTACTAACCAGCCTTGACAACAGATGGCAACAACTTGCTTTTTCTTCCACAAGATTTTTCTTCCCTATTTTTGAAAGTTACTCTCTGGGAAGTACCTTCATTCTGAGCCTCAGAATAGTCCAAGGAGGGGATGAACACCAATTTCATCTAATACTTTCGTTACCCAGTTTATGACGCAGAGGAGCAGGCATCACTCTTACCCCTTCCTGGTAAACAAGTTTTAGTAAAAGCAAAGCACAGCTCTGGTTTAGCTTTGTTTCCAGCTACTGTTACTTACTCTTTTATTAACTATTATTCCTCAGTGAGATGGCAAATTCTGAACTCCACAAGACGTTACCAGGACAAGTTCTGCAATTTCTTCTTTTTAAGTTATTTCTACTATATGTGCTACTATAATACGTCAGTGTGTGGCAAATGCTAGTTTGGCCTGAACAGTTCAGTAAGGTAGAGGAAGCGTGCAAGACAAAGACAGTGTTAAACGCTCCTTCTCATCTCCTCCAAATAACGAGATGATAAAAATTCTAAATAAATTTACTGTTATTTTTTCCCGAGACAACTCATCAGCAGCTGTGCCTACCAGCTCCTGAGCTTCTGAAGTAACTGCCTCTGTCTGTGATCCAAGATTACGGTGACGCAACACTTCCCTGCCAGTTTCTCTTCCAAAAAAGAAAGTACATTGAAATGAAAGCGAACACGAGGAAAGTTATGCTTACAACCAGCAACACTCAACCTTTTGCAGTTGTTTGCCATCTAAGGAAGATTTGATTCTTTGGCTACTAACAGAATTTCGAGCTTTATCCCTGTACTGTACCTTCATATACGCACTCCCAACCACAACACCAGCATACAAATACTTTCTAGATTATAATAGGGTAAATATGTTCAGGATATTTATAATGTTATAAATGTCTGGGGGTGCAAGTTAAGATAATCACGTGACTTGAGTTTCACATTTCCATCTAATCATTGTTAAGCTTCAACTGCAAGTCAAACCCTCTCATTGTAATAAATGCATGCTTTGTGGCTAGTTATTGTCTCTTTTTGGGGGGTGAATAATAGGGGTGGCAACTCCTCAGACATCAAGTAAAAAGATGTTAGTGTTCCACTGTAAATACGATCAGCCACTTAAAAAAACTACTTCTTCCAAAAGCAGAATTACACTCGCACAGGGGTTTCCAACACACAAAGATCCAAAACAAAGCCCTCCCATCCTCGCATCAGTGGAAGCAACCCCCAAACAGCTCGGTTGCTCTTTCATTTCAAATAATTCTGAAAAGCAAAGGGGGAAAAAAAATAAAATAAAAAAAGGCGTTACAGCTGTCAGGTGAAAGAAGATCCTGCGGACTTGCTTTGCATTACAAGCGCATGACTAGAATAAAGAGATTTTATTTTTCAGCTTTGTTTTTTTTCGTTGAGAGGAAAAAAGCTATAGACCCACAGGTGGTAAAACATTAAATTAACAGGGTGGGGAGAAATAAATGCCACAAAAAAAAAAAAAAAAAAAAAAAGGTCTGTGTACCTTTAGCCCAGCATATGGGAAATGGGCTACAGCCGCTCTTCTCCATGCAGCCCGCACCTGCCGGCTTCGGGGCGCGCTGCCCTGCCACCTCCAGCACCCACATCCACACGCCCCTGCGGAGATTCCGCATACACCGCCCCGGTTCCGCGCTCCGCCGGTACGCGGGGGGGAGGAGGAGGAGGTGGGGGAGGAGGAAGGAGGGAGGAAAGCCGGGAGGAACCCGCTCCCCTTCCGCGGGCGCGCTGCGCTCCTTCACCTGCCGGCGGCGGCGCGGCCCCGCTCCGCGCCCCGCGCAGCCCGCTCCGCCGGCGGGGGGGGACGGCGCCGCGGCTTCATCCTCTCCCCCCTGGGCGAGTGGAAGCTCGGACCATCCTCTCCTCCCCCCTCACCCCTCCCGGGGGCGTGCGAGGGCGAGCGGCGGAGTGAGCGCGGGTGCCCGGCCTCCCGCCTTCATCGGGGAGGCGGGGAGGAGGGAGGGGAGGTGATTAGCAAAGCGCCGCATTAATATGCAAATCTCCCCCGTCTGTTGGGCGCAGCCGGCTGTTTACCGAGCCGCCGCCGAAAGCCACCGAGCTGCACATCACGCCAGGGCCGGGAGGGGGCTGGAGATGCGCTTCCCCCCACCACCACCAGCGTGGGGGTGTTTCAGCATCTCTCCATCCCCCCCGGCCAGCGGCCGGGGCATTTGGATCCAACAAATCCCCCCAGGCACCCACCTTTGGGCATCGCTTTTATCCCATTTTGTACAGAATCATGGAATGGTTTGGGCTGGAAGGGACCTTAAGGATCATCTAGTTCCCACCCCCCTGCCCTGGGCAGGGACACCTCCCACCAGACCAGGCTGCTCCAAGCCCCGTCCAACCTGGCCTTGGACACCTCCAGGGATGGGGCAGCCACAGCTTCTCTGGGCAACCTGGGCCAGTGTCTCACCTCCCTCACAGCAAAGAATTTCTTCCTGTACTGACATACAGCCGTACTGAAAAAAAAGAACCCAACACCCTAAAAGCGCAGGAGAACTGCCACAACCCGGGCTTAGAGCCTCCATCACCCCCCGCTCGACTTCACAACTACAAAAATCACTGATAAAACCACGCTGGTAATGTTCCCGCGCCTTAAATAAAGAGCAAATATCACCACCGCTAATTACTCAGTACCACGTCTAGCCCTCCTCTAAAACCAGGGCTTCTTTATACACTTCCAGGCAAAGGTCACACAAATGTACACACCACGTGCTGCACAGCATTTCTTCTTAACTTTGCAGCACACAACATCAAAACTGCTTAAGACATTATTTTTTTTCTTTTCTTCTTCATAAAATGCGAGTATAAACATTGCAAAAGCATAGGTTTATAAACACACATTCAGGCAGCATACGTACAGGGAAATAAAGAAAATATTCATTTTACTCCCAGCAGAAGGTTTCACAAAAATCTGGACAACTGATTCGGCAAAAATATGAATTAAAAGTCAACAGGAACAAGACACACACACACATCATTAAAGCTCTTTATATATTCCATGGTAATCTCTCCTCGCTCCCAGCCCTCAGCAGTAAGGCATGAGGCTTATCCAAGCCTAGAACCAAAAGGGAATTAATCTACCGCCAGCAGCCTTCAACTTAACCTATCTGCCTACTTGTAGCAGCACGCACTCGTCTACAGCATATGTTTAATTACCATTCTTGACGATAATTCTGCCAGCTTCGCTTCTCAATGCACTGGCAACGCAGAACCACAGTGCTGTATGGCAAAACTCTTGATAAATACAGTTTAAATACAGTTGCTGCTTTTTTTTTTTTTTTTTTAAAGCACTGCTTTCTTCTGTATTCAAAGGAGAAAAAAATATTCACGGGGGGGGGGGGGGGAGAGAGAGAGAGAGATTAGGCCAGAAGCAGGCCCATCAGATGTTCTGCATCACTGCTCAGGCACAAAGCTCTTTCTGGGGCTGAAGAAAGGCAAAGGGAACTGAAGACGTGCCTGGGTGCCTTCCTCCCCCCCACCCGAAAGTTTTCAAAGCCCCCAAGTGCCAGCCGAATACTTCCAGCAGCAAGGTTGATTATATTTACCTCCGATAATAAAGCAAAACATGTTATAGTAATATTTAGAGCACAAATTGTGTGTCTACAGACGATGCCCAGATGCAGGATAGGTGCATTTTTGGGCCAAGCTGCATCTCGCAGGGTGAAAAGCTGCTTTTACACATCCAGCCCCGGGCTCCCGCGATGACCTTGAGCGAGTCAGTCCCGTTTCCTCACAAAACAGAAAGCTCCAGATGCTTCTTCAGTTTTCCCTAAGTCGGTTTGGTCTGTGCTTTAGGTAAAATATAGAAATAAAGTGTTTCACAGAAAACTAGCTAAAAAAAAAAATTCAAGAGGTAAAAAAAGGTAGAGCCTAAATTAAATTTTATTCATGAAAACAAACCCCTTTAAATAGCAACTGGTAAGTGCACTACCAAGGAGAATTTTAATAAACAGAATGTGTGGACTGGCATTTTTCTTTATACTTTTAACAAATGAAACTACTACAGATTATCAATCCAAGTGTCAAGAGATAGCGTCTGCTCGTTACAGTTCTCCTTATTGATGACACGAGTATTCTAATCATTCTCCTCAAGGCCAGACCTTCTTCTTGTAATATTAGGCTACAAAATGAAGGTGAAAACAAAGTACTACATAGCATGGGAGATTTTTTATTCCATTTTAGACACTCATGAGTATAGATTTTTCAAAATAAGTACTTCCTTGATGCTAAAATTTAGAAAAAAAAATAAAATTACTTAATTTTTATTTGTTAATGTAAAAAGTAACCCATGGACACATGCTCTTTCTCTTCTTTCAAATAACACGATCAGTTTTCCTGCATAAAAATGCCAAGAGCAAAAAATCTGTGCTCTGGAGAAAGTCAGAAACCCCAAACTTTCAGTTGTGGGGGGACAAGGCAGGGATAGAGCAGAAGACCAGGCACAAAGTGGGGGGGGAGGGGGGGGCGGGGGGAAGAAAAAATTTAAAAAGACATGTTAAATATGTCTCTGGTATACTTAGTACCGAGTATTTGCAACATTTTATAAATACTGTTCATCAAGTAGGTATCCGAGTACCATTTATGTAAAATAATCTGTTTTAAGTGATGCCAATCAGATTATAACATTTACCGAGGTAAGGAACATCCGTCAGAAATTAGGAGCGTGGAACGGGAGTGTTGGTTCTTGTTGTGCGCGATGCATCTGCTGGATTACACTGATAGTATCTGCTCAGTACTCACTCTGGAAGCAATGATGCCAACAGAAAATACTAAAATAATATTTATTTTTTAGAAAATGAACGCATCAGTTGATACTAAGAACACGTAGAAGCACTGGCCATTTCCTGAAAATACACATTCTAACCAGAAAAACCTCAGACTCCCCCAAAAACAACAGGCAGGGCAAGGTCCTCAGCTAAGAATTGGCATTTTGCCTCCAAGAAAATTCAAGTCAAGACTTCTCTACTGTGACTGTGATTTTGCTTTCTCAATTGCAGCCTGGTTTTAAAGTCTACTGAACATCAGCATCAGTTTTTGAATGCAAGGGGGGGGAGAGTCAGAAGCTTTTGAATTGCATCAAGGCATTTAATTTTTGTTTTAAATTTGCCTGCAGGGCTGATCCTGTCTCCTAGTGAAGTCGACTGCAAAAATCCCAAAGCCTTGTGGAATAAAGGGTTAAACAACGGTTTTATATGACTGGGAGGCACATAAAAGATTGTATAATTTTTTCCACTCAAGCTTATCCAAACAAATGTAAAGATCTAAACCGCCTTTCAGCTGAACTGGCAAAGCTTGGGTGATATCTAGAGACGGAGCTCCTGTGGGTGTCTCGGATATCTCATCAGCAGAGAGCTAACCACGGTTTCTCCCTCAATGAACGGCATCATTAGGATCTCTCCGCTATTCAACCAATTATTTTCACATCAGTTAATATCTCTAGTCATCAAATTTTGATCAAACTGGCTGGCAAGCTGGAGCACTGCTGACAAGGGGAACAGGACAGAGCCAAACAGGGAACACTTGCCTGAGTTTCACCAAACTAAACTCGGTATTCAGCAACTTTGTGAAGAAGGCAGACAGATCTGTATCAAAGCAGCACTTTATAGCGGAATAAAGATTTGGTTTTCAGTTCCTCTTTTGCAACATTTTGGCCACCAGATGCACATACCAGCAACAGAGATCTCCTTCCAACAGAGAGAGGAGAGCAGCCCATTTGCTCGAGACAAAAACAAAGAGGTAGAGCCTAGAGCACAGCAATCACATCATCGTTAGTATTATTATTTTGGACTTGATAATTCATAGTCTTAGCCACTTCACAGCCTACTATTTATCCCTCTAACAGTTACTAGATGCTGAAGAACTAGTGTATTTATTTTAAGAAGATCTGCATACTGATGTAAGAGATGGAAGAAGAACATTTCTTCATTGCATTCACTTGGCTAACAAAAAATGAAAGCTCCCAAACTAAGTTTGCCCTCAGGAAAAGCACAGGATTTTTTGGTAAAGCCACAAATGCTTTTACTAAGACAACTGCAGAACAGGCTATAAAGCTAAACGTGCCTGACAACTGTTTTAAAAATTAAAGCATGTTTATTGCTTATGTGAATCTTCTGCATCCTAGTTGCTTTTCCATGTTTGTATCCAGAATTCTGCGAAGATCCTCTCCAGACATTGACACTGCACTGTAATCTCCATTCGTCTTCATGCTCTCAAGCTTGTTCCTTATGGTGTTTGTTTTTTTTTTTTAATTACTATAATTATTTCATGTGCGTAATAATTAAGACTGGAAAAGATTATCTGCCCTAAGTTTCTCCTTAGCCAGAGTCAAACAAACATCATCTCCTCTGTTCACAGGAACTATTGAAAAATGGTACTGCCACCAGAGATGTTCTTTCTTATTAACTATGAACGTTCTGACAGATAAAACCAAAAGACAAATGACATTTTACTTTGAGTGTCAAAATCCAAGCCCAGTCCTCCGTCAGAAATCATTCAGCGCAACTGAGAGGCAACATTGTCTCCATGAATTCATTTGACTCTTTGCAAGACAGACAAACTCTAATTCCATGCTCTGGATCAGATTAGGCCATTTTTCTCCTGAAGGAAAAATGGTAATAGGGGCTTAAGAAATAGACCTTAGAGAATCAATCAATCAATCACAAAAAAAGCAAAGCAAACTACTAGACACGTTCATTGCCTGTAGAGCCAAGTGCTCTCCTGTGAGGTTGCCACCAATCAAATGAAAAATTCGCATTTGTGATTTTCGTCTTCACTTTGAACTTCTAGTGATACCCACTTCAAGATTTCTTGCTCAGAGAATGCCTGAGATTTGAATGGGTAGGACAGAGTGAAGGCCACGCTTCCTCGCTTCAACCTGGGGCAGTCGATAGCCAGGAAGAAAAGAAAATGCACTGCAAGAGTCACACTACAGCTCTTCAACTGACCAGAATAAGCCTCCAGTATCCCAACATAAACTCGTTCTAGAATAAAAACTGCTTTGGATCTCTGCTTAAGACATTCTTCTGGCATAAATTCAATCCAATACTGAATTTCTTGTCATTTTCCTCCATTTGCTGAGCTTTATTAGTAGGATACGTGTACAGTATTCCTGAAACATACAGAGTTTTAAAGCAACACTTTCTCACCTTCTGGGCCATGGTCACAGCCTTACTATCCTCTGAACTACATTTTAAAGTACAAGTTAACAGAATTCACTGCTGTTATTGTCAAATCTCAACCTATTGGTAGCAGCAAGGTGGGGAAGGGAAAGAGAGCAGGATGTTGGGAGAAAGCAGGAGGACCATAGTGGTAATGAAGCTTCCCAAACTTCTCCTTCCCAAAGGGTCCTGTGATGCTGAGCAGCAGAGCAGACCCCATGCAGCCTCCCAGCCCATGCTGTTAAGACAACAGATGTTAGAAGGACCACTAAGTTAACTTTGTTTTTATTATTTCATAAATAAAGACTAGTCATTTTTTAAAGCCATATGGCTTGTATTAATTTTCGGGCATGAAAGTTGCAGCACATTTTCCTGTGGGTGGACTAACTCGCTCATATTCTCCCACTTCCCTCCATTTACTTTTTGGAGGCTCACTGTAGAGAAGTATAAAGTCAGTGCCATGAAAGCTGAGAATGGTTTAAAATTACTCCTTCCTTGGGGCACTGATTCCAGTCTTCTGCGTCTTCATGTTCTATGCTATTTACAAAAAAAACCCAAACAAACAACAAAACTGTTGCTATCCTGAAGATATCTTTGAGAAGTTCCTTCACAATTCCAGTGCTTAAAGCAAACATCTGCTTCATGGAGACCTGGAAAACTAAGAGGAGAAAAAGTGAACCCTACACCTCCTAATCCTTGTTTTACTGCAAAATTCAGTCTGATAAGTTTGCTCTGCGACAGGCTGACTGGGCTTATCAGTTTGCACGGCTTCTCTTCAACCTCAGATGGGGAGAAAGAGGAGGGGTAACAGGAGGAAGAGTGAGACAAAGCAATCCAGAATGGTCACCAGAACCTTTCCTGACCTTACAAAGCTTCCTCTATTTAACGAGGAAACCCTTCTATTTATGAGGTAAACACAGTAGAAGGTAGAATCATAGAATCTTCATGGTTGGAAAGGACCTTTGAGATCATCGAGTCCAACCAAACAACCTACAATCTCTGCCACTAGAGCATGCCCTGAAGTGCCACATCTAGACGTTTCTTAAACACCTCTAGGGATGGTGACTCAACCACCTCCCTGGGCAGGCTGTTCCAGTGCCTGACCACTAGCCGAAGATATCCGAAGGGGGAGGACCCCACTCCTTTGATACTGTTTAAAGGAAATGCATTCTGCGAGGATTACTTTTGTTCCGTGGAAGGGATCCATGAGTGGATCAGTTGACCTTACAGATGCTTCTTAAAACCCCACTTCATTAATTCAAGGCTAATGTAGAAATAATCAGTCACATCTTCTGAGAGGGATCTAGGAAAATGAAGATGCTTATGGGTCAGCAAGTCTCTTAAGCGTCTGCTCATATCTGGGCTGCTTTCTCTCTCATCTACCTGAAAACACAAAAGCAAGTAGGAAAACTCTGCTGCCACAGAGGGTCCAATTAATTTAACAAAAACAGTGCAGTCTGGACATGTCTCCCCTGTCCTGCTTCCTCACCAAATGGTAAATACAAAGTTAGAACAACAGCTTACCAAAAACTCTGTGCTAAAAGGACATTTACAACTGAGAGCTGTACCTGATTTATGTATCGCTGCACTCTGGAAGAAAATACGTAATTTTCAAAGACTCCCAGCGTTACATAAAACACAAATATGACATTAGCAATTCCTCAGACTTCCAAACCATTAACTGCAATTACAAACTGAATAAAAAATAATCTATGTGCTCACAGTAACAAAATATTATTCCATTTATATTTAAAAACACACTGGTGGAACAGTTAACATTGTATTTCTTAGTGAAGGATGAGCATGGCATAAATCCCCTATGTATAAACAAACACATATAGGCTATGACAAATGGCTATCTAACTTTAAAGTTCCAGTGTTACAGAGCAAATCAAGCCCGTGTTGACACCCTTCAAGGGTAAGAAAACAGACAATTAAAAATGAATTTTTACATAACATCTTTTTAAAGGTTTATAATAAAAATGTTAAGGCTGCTCTATTAACCAAGCAAATTCTGTGCCTAGCCTATCAAGCAGAGACTAACGTATTTAAAAAACAAGAAAATATTGTTAAATAGACACAAATCCCTCTTTTCCCTCTCCAATTAGCATAATTTGGATTCAAAACTGTCGCATAAGAAATTACAACATACAGAGTTTGATGCTTTGTTTAGGAGAACCTCTAGTACAGTCCAGGTCTAGCTTAGCCTCTAAACTACAGAAAATTCAACTGCTATTCACTGTAATCAATCCTTCTCCCAATTTTATACCAAGAAGGGTCACTCGCTTTACAAGAGCTTTCACCTCTATCAGTGGTTGATGAGAACAGCAATAAACTTTCAAGGAGCAGTTCCTAAGGCAGTCATTTTATGCTGCATTATGGGGAATCAAAGGTCATCTTCAGATAACACAAAACCCTTTCATTTGATGCAAAATCCACCACCTTAAATAGCCTCATCTGTTCCTCCAATTACACAAAACAGCTCGTTGTCAGCAGAGTTGTGGTGAACAAGTTATGTTTACCTACGAAAATGCCTGCAGAGTGATATCAAAGTTCTCAGAAAACACAAGCCCAAGTTGCTTAGCCTTAAAGAGTCTTCCAGGAGCTCACTACCAAAATCGAATAAAGCTCAAGTTAGTTTAGCCAACCAGCTGTGGAACGAGATGAACCAGCACTCAAAGACAGCAAATATCCTTTTATGATATGTAAATTTATGAGCAAATGCCACCTCTCTTTTTTAGCTCCAAATTCAACTAAACTTTAAGTGTACTAAGGTTCACCCATTAGCTTGAGGACAGATTAAGGCAGTGTTTTGATGAAGCTGAAGACATGTTCAAGAACACTCCTATAAAAATTCAACTAGGCAAGACCAAAATCTACAAGACCAGCTGATACAGCGGATTTTTTGGGCACAGTCCTTCTTCCGAATCAGGAGAAGAGACATTAAATAAATATCCAATGTCTTGCAGAGGTAATCAGAACATTAAAAAACACCCTTTGTGATAGCAGCCTGAATGACCTAAATCACCAAACATCACAGGAACAACATTGTTGACACATAAGAGCATCTGACAGGGCCAAGAGCTCATCTCACGTGTGGTACAGAGCTGCTGAGCACCGCTTCCAAAAGCCTGTGGTACTGGTCTCCACAATCCCGTTTGATGCGCTTCAACCAAGAAATAGTATTAAAGCTTTTAAGAGAACAAGAGGCTGAGAACAAAAAAAATAAAATCAGTGAATGCATATGCAGAGGAAGACTTATCCTACCACCAAGACATGGAGAACAAACTGTAGTAAAATTAAACTGGTGGTAGAGAAGTTCAAGTACCCTGAAATGAAAGCATAGTAAGAATTTTTAAATTGCAGAAGGACCTCTGAAACTGCGTTCTTAATAGGTTAAATATCTTCAAGGAAATACTTAAGGCTAGTCAGTTCTGCCTTAGGGTAGAAGGATAGGCTTCCTTTCCCCTCCTCAAGTTTTGAGGGATGCAGGTCATTAAACAAAGCCTGACCACCATCCTTCAAATTTCTACTGAAAACCCTTCTTTAAGAAGTTCTATACAAAAATTTCAATAATTCAGTTACTAACGTTGCCAGAACCCAAATCATCATTACTATCTCTAACATGTCACTGGATCACTTGGCTCCTCCACCTTTCTCTATCATAAGGCCTCCAGTTTCAGTAACATCTTTTACTCCTCCTCTTGGAGTATGCACAGTTGACCAGGGAACAGTCAGTAGCAATTTCGATTCTAATCAATAATGTGTTATGGAGACTAAAAGCCTTAGTTGCATTCTAAGATTTCATTACCAGTTCATCTGCTCTTTGAGTCCATGAAGTTTGCTCCACGACAACACAGGACCACTTTGCTGGAGCTTTTTGTGAAGTGTCTGCAGAATAAGAAAACCCACCGCAACCGTGTGTGCTCACACTCTGGCCCAGCCAGTCTTTATAGAGTGAATCAAAAAAGCATGCAAATCTAAAGACAAACTCTATTAATCCTGGAAATACAGTTCCAGTGATTCTCTATTTTAAGCCTTTCACAGGAAGAGTTATCACACGGCACAGTGAAAAAAATATATATATAAAAATCAAACCATGTGAAACCATTCCAGCAAGTAATCTGAATGGGGACTAACGAGAAACTTCAATTTTAAAGGGATAATTAGTGAATGAAGATATAATCTGCAAAACAGCTTTGTGCCAGAGTTAAACAATTTCTTACGAATTTCTAAGCAGTTTCACATCCATCTGAAGCGTTAATTCCAGCCCATCGACGGAACAACAGGCATTTAACAGACTGCTTCTGTTAGTCGACCCCACATAAGAATAAAGTCCCAAGGAAAAATGTTGCTACAAGGAACAGACTTCTTTTTTTTAAGCGTGACCCTTCCATATGAAAACCTGAAGAACATCAGCTTTATGCCTGACAAAATAACTCCTGCAGTTTTTCACATTCAGATTATTGATCCCCACCTCCCACCCAACAGGGGAAAGGCCTGCAGGAAACAACACAGCCGTCATAAGCTGTTTGGGTATTTTCTTAAACGTATTCTTCACCTTCGGAAAATAAAAGAAGAGAAGGAGGTAAAAGTCATAGGTACAGTATCTACAATTTTTCTTACTACTTCCTTTTTCTACTCTTCTGCTGAGCAAAAAAACCCTGCAAAAATAAAAAGTTATTAGCTAACTACACAAGCAGAGCAGCGGAGCTATATATTAAGAGCTGTCAAGGATATAAAAACAGACTAAAGGAAAGCTCATATAATCTTTTATTTATGGTCATTTTAGGCGTAACTTGTAACAAAGTAGTTGATAAAAGTTCAGCCATGCAATGTTTTTCCTCTTGGTTCACTGTAGCCCGTGATGTTCCACTTCAAACAAGCTTATGTGTATTTTGGGAGAAGATCCCAAGCCGCTCCCAGCCCAGGTCTCTCAGAACAAAAAACACACTCTAACAACTAACGTTTTATATAAACCAGCTACACAAGATCCAACTTGATTTTCAGAATCTTTCTTTCAGTAACACGGTCATCCCCGCCCTTCCTTTACTTCATAGTTGCTGTGATAAAAACCTTAGGTACTAACGGACTCAGGTACTAGAGGAAGCATCTCCAACGCGCTCAGCCAAGAAAGCTTCAGGTCTCATCAAAATTAACTGTAAAGGAATTAACTTCTTGACGAAATGGAGGGATGGGGAAAACCTTCCTTTCCAATGTCGTGTTTTATCAACAGGGAGAAACAAAACAAGCAAAAAAACCCCACCAACATCAACAAAAAGAGGTAAGGTCTTGAAAAACTTGCTCAAGGCTCAGTCAGTTATTGCTCATTTAGGTTGTCTTCCGCAGTAGGGCACCACAAGACGGGACATTTCCAACGTGCTGGGTGGATTTAACAGAAACGCGCGCAGAAAGCTGTTAAGTGCATTATGCAGCTAAGTTGAAAGAACTGCAGGAGTTGAAGGGGTTACAGAAATTAATTGAAACTGTGCTTTCCGTGGAGTAGTCTTGTAAAAACAACGTGAATGCATCAGGGGCGTAAGCAGGATATTGCTCACAGGACAGAGTAAAGAACACATGTTTCTGTACCATAATTATTCATTTCTTCGAAGTTTTGTGTTTTCCTTAAGTAATTCTGCACCAGAACAAGATAGGTTCTGTGACTGCCACTGAAGGCGTTGTGTTATAAAGAGGCAACAGAGTCTCTCATTCACAATATCCTGACCCCTTGATTACAGCTCACTGCTATAATATATATAGTTATATATAATATATATAGCTCATTACTATAATAATTACAGGTCCTCCATTTGCAAGGCTGGCTCTGCTCCTGGATTATTTATTTTTTCTCCTGAAAGAGAAAGAGATGGATTCTCCAGTCCTCTTAGCAGATACCCACCCCTGCCTTGCTGATCACAAAAAACATTCTGAACTAAAAATCCACCACCCTACAACAACAAAAATCATAGAATGGTTTAGGTTAGAAGGGACCTTAAAGATCATCTAGTTCCAACCCCCCTACCCTGGGCAGGGACACCTCCCACCAGACCAGGCTGCTCCAAGCCCCATCCAGCCTGGCCTTGAACACCTCCAGGGATGGGGCAGCCACAGCTTCTCTGGGCAGCCTGTGCCAGTGTCTCACCACCCTCACAGCAAAGAATTTCTTCCTGATATCTTCCTAATATTTATTTCCTAATAAATCCTATACGTTCCTAAGCCCTTACCAAATACCCTTAAAAATTTCTTTTGAAGTTTGTAACCACACAGTGTCCCACTGTAACTGAGCAGGTGCACACTTCTTAAGCAAGTCTAGCCAGTAAAAGCAACTGTCTCCAGCTGATGCTCGACCACAGACTGGAAATGAGTTCACTGCTTGCACGCAGTAAGTGTAAAACAGAGCACGGGTTTTGCATTCTTTGCTACTGTCGGGACGTCTCACTCTAGCAGGGGTTGCTGTATTGAGGTGGAGCAGGGACACTGGGTCAGGTACCCATAGAAAGGAGTGCACCAGCTCCACCTCTGGAAAGCCAGAGGCACCCTCCACTTGAGAGTCCAGCAGCATTCATACAGCTGCTCCCTGAGGCCAAGAAAGCTTTCAGCTTCTCCTGCAGAAACGTGAGAAACGTCACATTTCTGGAACCGTGGTGGAGTCCAGATGATATTCTACTTTAGATGCAGATCAAGTACTTCACTTGAATAACACTACTACAACACTACTACGTACATCAGGCTCATCGCTAAAAATGCTACCTTTTTCTTACCAACCCATGCCATTGCTATTGTCCCATGTGGACATCAGCTATCAAAAATGGATGGGAGTGAAGGGAAGAGGGCAGTGTCAAAAGCACAGCCAAAATATGCATAAAACACAAAAAAAATCCAATGCAAAAAACCCCCACCCAAAACCAGACACCAACAGCAATAGCTTGCAAAGGATAAATATATTGTTTTTCCAAGTATCAGAGGTATGTAACAACAGGAAAATGCATTTTAGGAGGTATCGAGGATTAGATTATTAAACCTACTCAATCAAATTTTAAAATAGGAAGGTTTGAGACACAAATAGCAAGGGAAACTTCCTCAAACTGGCATTAAAGTTTTGTCAGCAATAATCTCATCCAGTACCAACAGAAGTTTTGCGATACGGCATTTGGAAGTCCAGAAATAGCACATTCCTCACTGGTGGTGAAAAGAATTAAAACTATAAGGCATATTTGCATCAAAAGAAGAAAAGCCTTCTTACATCCTCTGAACCATAGGGGCATGCAGACAGCTATTCTAACTTGACAGTATGAACGTTTCATAAATTGAGAAGTTTTCAGTTCCGTACTTTTTTATTTGGAAGAGTACCTCATAATCTAAGTGCAAATAAAAAAAATGCATATACTTTTAATGGTTTTGGCTGTAATTAAATTTACTCTTGGATAAAATCAGAATTCTTAATAAAATCTGCAAAGATTCCTAGAAGAAAAACAATCCTGATTTTCAAAGGGATTATTGAAAATGCTACTTTTAGTGGAAAAGACAGCGCAGGTTTCCTTGCGTAATCCCTTAAGAACCACGTCAGGCATTCTGACATGAAAGGAACTGTTTACGGTCTTAATGCAGCTTGTATTTAGTTCTTATTTAAAATTGAAGTGACAAATCAAAAAGCCACTATTTTATACTTTTTTTTTTTTTTTACTTTTGACTACACAGTTTGTCACTTTTTCTTTCCCTTTAAGTAGGGACATTAACAACAGTTCTCTGCTCATGTTGAGTTTGTTCTCAGCTGCGTGAATAATCACTGCATAATTTATTACCCCCTGTAATACACGTGAACATTTATTTTAAGAATTCTGCATATCCTCAATTCTGTCAGTTCTTGGTACTGCGACTTCATCTGGCGATCCCTCAACTGATTTTTAATTTTCCATCCTAGAGAGTATCCATGGCATTGTTTGGTTGTTTTTTTTTCTTAATTCTAGTCTGAAAAGCTGGGTTGCATTTCAAGTTGCTATATTTAAATTCATACACAGGCAGGTGTAGATTTAGGATAAGGAAGATCTAATTACCCGGCGCAGGATTAAACACCCCACCTCGTATCCAGTGGGTAAGAGAAAAAAGCAGCAGCAGGTTGTTTGGAGGCAGCGTGCTCCTGTGGAAGGTGCCAGGAGATGAATCTGCTTTAATTGAAGGGATCGCTAGTGGGCTTTATGTAAGCAGCAAGGCCGTGCACGCTAACGAAACACTGATCGAGGACATGGTTTTAATTCAGAAAGAACAACTTCTTTAGGTTGAGCTGAAATTGTGTAAAAACTTTTTTTTTTTTTTGTCCCAAATGAGTACTTGGAACTAAAAATAGTTCCAAAACCGTTTAATATTTCAAGATAACAATGACTGTGTGTGGATAGCGCACTAGATTGTATACTATACATCAAAAAATGCACACAAAAACATCAGACAGACTTCAAATATATTGCATATCTGGAATTATGCTACACAAACAATACTAATTTCCTATATTTTTTTTGTTACCTTATGCTAGGAGACAGCAAGATTTTACAGAACTCAGATGTTCTCTGAAGGACAGAGTCAGCAGGAACAAACGCCCGTACCTAAGATTCCATTCCAGGAGAATGTTTTGTTCCATTTTTAACCAAAATCCTAGTATATGCTCATTTATTTCCTTTGTCTTTGTTCTCCTCTACCTATCTGGTATAGGTCTTTGCTATAGTTCTTTTGCTTTCTTACTATTTCTTGATTCTGGTAATGAATACTTATTTGCACTAGAAAATCAAGAACAAAAGACCAAGTCCAAAGAAAAGTCCCCAACGTCACACAGCTGCTATACCCGTTTTAAATTCAGATGGCGACAATCCAGGAGGAATTGTTTTTAATCCCAACAGTGCGAACAGCCAAAGTTTAACTGCATTTACCAAAGGAAACCAGTCTTTCATTCCTCCCGGTATACCACGACCACACTCATGTTCCAAGATAACTTCACGTATAGACGCGTGTACTGTGTTCTCTATCTGGCTTCGAAATTATAATATTTTAGCAAGTTGCCCTCCAAGCCCCTACAGGTTCACATTCCAAAAATTCTCTACGCTCATATCCATGGCCTCAATTACAAGGTAGTAAAAAACCAAGTTACTCATAGACTTCAAAGCAGTGATATAGATTAATGTAGGATACCTCTCCTGAGTAATGATTTAACTAACGACCTAATCAACTAATGCATTCAACAGCACACAAACAATCCTTCTTTACACGAAGATTTTGCTATGGAATCAAAAGCAAAAAGGCAGTGTTCTGGATGACCTTGGTATATCACTGACTCTAACGAATTTACATGTAATATAACCTCAAATAAGACACTACAATAAAGACCATTTTAAGTAGTCTCCTCTCTACTGCAAAGTCTTCAAACACTGCAACCCCCCCACCCTATTATGATGCAAATTTAGAGTACTAAAACCAGGTGGCAAAAGTGAGAGCATTTCTAGTGACATCTATTGTTCATCACTAAAAGTGGCGCCCAGAAAAGAGAGAAAAGTTCTTCAAAACTTGAAATAAGAAAATAGTGGTTTTCATTGCAAAGACGAGTTCTGATGATTAAAACTGCCCATCTGAATGTAGAACCTCATCTTTATTCAAATGCATCATATCTTTTAACCTGGCTATTTCTCCAAGTTGTCAAATTTCTTCTGAATTTTAATCTCATCATCCAATGTGCTCAAAACTCTTTTCATATTGGCGTTACTGGCAGATTGAATAGGCACATAAAATCCATCATCATGGTCATTAATGAAAATACTGTAATACCACAGGACAAGTCAGACCCCTGTGGAACTCTATTTGACACACCCTTCTCTTTTGACAATATTTTAAGCATGTTTTTAACAGGTTTCATTAGTTCATTTATCATTGGATAGTGTCAAACCCCTGCTACAGGCGAGCAGTTGTGTATAATAGCTTTTCCACCTTCTATAAACGCCTCTTGCCTTACCATGGAAGAAGGTTACCGTTTCAAAATCCTGGGTAAATTTTTATCCTCTTATCAGCCCTTCAACAATCTAGCTAAAAAGTATAATTACGACACCCCCACTCACATACCCAAATTGAAAAGAATAATCTCATTGTGACTCAGATTCAAAATACCAGCTGAACTCTTCAACTCCCAGATAGAAATTCGGAAGAAGTTTCATCACACATCCTTGTCCCAAAAGCTGCAGAACAAAACACAACACCCCTTATCTTCCCGTCAGCCTGACCTAAACACCAGGCATTCATTTTTTCAATATTCTCCACAAATACTTGCCTGCCTTACAACCGCTCAGCACTTAAAATCATTTTTAAGATGCCATCCTTAAAAGAAAAAAAACACAACTTTTTCCACATTTAAAGTTCTCTTCACTGCTTCAAGCAAATTTTTTTTTTCCAGAACAGACACTCTAAAGTTCTTGTGGAAAGACTGCAATATATGAGCTATCAAGCTTTTAACTGAAATTGCCGTTTGATTCAAATGGGAAATAGCAACTATCTCCAGAGCAGATTTATATTTACCAAGTATTGTTACACTTTAGGTATTAATTTGTACAAAAGGTGTTCGTGGATAGATATGAAGCACATCTCAGTAAGAAGAAATAAAAGAATGGATACATAGGCAAAATCACCAACGCAACTTCAGGACAAAATGCAGCAGGCCCGATAACAAACACCTAATCCCAAATTTGCTCAACCAGGAGTAAAAGCACACTAGGGTTATGATTCTAGAACTCACATTACAAACGGTGAATGGACAGACACAATGCTGGGGAACAGAGGACATCATCATTCTGAGTTCTGCAGCACAGCTTGAGCCCACAGCACGAGTCAATTTATAAAGCTTAACACTTGAATAAAGACCAAATGTATCAAACAATAAACAAAAAATACCATTTTTTAAAATCAAGTCTTTGGGGGTCTGGGTTTTTTTTTGGTGGGGCTGTTTTTTTGGTGGGTTGTGGTTTTTGTTGTTGTTTCGGTGTGGGTTTTTTTTTTTCATTTTTAAAACACCACTGCTAGGAGAGAACCAGGGTCCAACAGAGCAGAGGGATATTTCCAGCTCTAGCACAAGTCAGCTGTGACCCCAGACAAGGGAAAGTCTCTGTCACCTTCCCCATTAGCACCTGGGGACATTCCTTCCCCCCATGAACTACCCATAAGCCACATTTCCTTGCACGTCGTCCCTCTGATTCACCACTAATACTATTTGTGGCTGCTGCTAATCTGTTCTTCTGACAGCGGTATCACACGCTGTGCTGAGTCGTTGTAAGCATTAACTATATCACCCGCATATTTAACAACTGCATATATTTATATCTCAGTTCCCTCCTCCCCTTGTCAAAATACACTATTTAAATGTAAAAACATCTGTACAACAGGTTTTGTTTTGACCTCAGATCTCCACATGACTGAGTACCATGACAGTGCCAATAAGAACTGATATTCTGATTATCTAAAAGCAGGACTATATTGCAAGCAAGCCCTTAAAAGCTGCCTGCTGTCACATTGAGACATAAATGAAAGAAGAGAACTTACCTGCTGGCAAGGAAAGTCTTGAAATATCTGTAACAATAAAGAAATACATTTAGAAACAGAAGGGAAAAAAATTGCTCTAAAATTTCATTGGCCTAATCATTTTTCTGCAAGGCTATACTTGTTTAATAAAGCACATTATTGGAGGCAATTTGCTAGCTGCTAGGCATGCCACATGCAAATCAAAAGCATTTTCCTTGTCTCACCCCGTTCATTAACAAGATTACGTTTTACCTACCTAACCAAAGGACAAAGACGATACTGCGAGGCACTGAGTGTAATTACTACAGCAGAATACAGGTCACTACACACAAATTAAGTGTTACATGCGGATTTCACCATTATCACCTATGTAATTTCAGAGCTGAAAGTGTCAGGGTTAGTCTTTGCATACGAAGCGGATATTACTGTATGTTTTCTTTATTCTTAAACCTTTAGAGAAAAGGCAGCCAAGCTTACAGATGGATAAGTATGGAGCAATCAAAATATTAAAAGAAAGGAGAGTGATTTTTGTCACTGAGGCACATGAGACACAGTTGCTGAATATTTTTATAGTAAATGCCAAGCGTGTCTTGAGCTGCAATCAACTTTACAAGAACCACTGTCTCACACTCTAAATAGATCATATTAAAAATTATACACTAAAGAAAGATGGGTATAGATGCACATGCATTAAATTTTCCTAAATATGTAATTATATAGACTGTAACTCATTATATTCCTTCTGCCTGCTTTTCATACATCTACTTGTCATCTCAGTACACGTGATCGTAACTGGGACTGGAGGTGCCGACCAGAGTTCAGAACAGAAACTATACCCCACAAAGAACTGGAAAGCAGGAATTACTCAAAGTCTGTAAGGACGAGGACTGGGGACACACATCAAAGGGTTAATGAAAGCTGAAATAAATACAAGTAGGGGGGCAACGAGAAAGGGCAAGTAGTAAAACAAATAAGTAAGAAACTGAACTGAAAAAAAAAGGTCTGCAGTTATTTGGTTAAAAGGAGACAGCAATGTTGAGTAATAAAATTGTCGTATTGGGTACAAAATCCACATGGCAACTGAACTTTAACCAGAGACATAGTAACTGGAACAGATTCAGAGGTTATGAGGGCAGATGGTCACTGCTTTGCTACCTAACAGAAGAAATAACAAGGCGTAATAAATTTATTAGCCCCGCTCTAAGCAACAGATTCTTAGCATTATGCTTGCTTTCATTTACAGTCCATGTTTGTGGCTGCAAAACATGATAAAACTTGAATACCAAAGAGAATTACACCCGAAAGTTCAAGGCAGTCTAATAAAAATTTTGGAAAATGAACTGTATTACTGAGGAGACAATGAAATGGCAACGCACGAAGTTGAAACACACCTAAAACACAAAGTGAAAATAGTAATAGGACACCACAAGGAAGAGAGAAAATATTGAATGCTTTACGCTGGTAGAACACAAAGTTTAAAAAGATAATAAGGTACATTTAAAAGGTGCTCATCACGCTGTCCGCTTATGAACCAAGCCTTCTTACGTTATAAGAAATGCCTTGAGATGGGAGAAACCCAGAAAGGAAGAAGATGCATAAACTGCAGGAAGGAAAAACCTCCAGTCGCCTCCTGCACAGAATCCGGATCAGCACACACGGAATGGTGCTTTCTTCTGGCAGAAAAATGTGTTGCAGTGACAACTGATTTGGAAAATTAAATGAAATGTGGCATCTTTCTATTTGTTTATATACATTTAATGGTTTCTGTGTACTGTTTTTATGAAGTCACAAAAAAATTCCTGCTTGTCACTTGGATATACAGCAAGAACAACTATAGCCACCCGAAAAAAACAACTAAAATAGCAGAGTAGAAAATACTGTATTTGATTTTTGTTACAGTGATAGAAACTAATCTCTAAATCCCATTTATAACTAGAATTAAAGAACACTGGAAAATTTAAGTTACTACAAAAAAACCTACTAAGTTACTACTAACAAGCTGCATTAAAGTTTTGTTCTAATTCTTGATGTTCTGAAATGTTTTATCACGGCATTTATTACTCTTGAAGCAGGCAATTTGGTTAAGTGTGCCTACACAACAGACTTCAAGAAAATAACGGTAAACATAACCACCAGAAAAATAACGTTATCATATGCACACAGATAGGCAGAAAACATTCATTTACATCCCAGGAACTTAGCCATGCAATTTCAAACGCCTCCAGGGAAAGCTCTGCAGTTAAGACACACACACATTTTTAACTTAAGAAAGTCTTGATCATAGTCCAGTGTTTGTCCTTAACACCTGAGCCGCTGCTTCCGCTGGGATCTCTCCCTGCACAGGCACCAGCGCTCACACAGATCCCATTCCTGCACTGGGACCTATCCAAACGGGGTACCTACATCATCAGCATCGTTACTATATTTAAATCAAACACCGTAATGATTTTTTACTTCCATGTTCCGCTGCAAATCAGTTCCATAAGTGCATTAACCAAAGAGATGCTACACCTCTGGGACAAGCATACTGAACAGCTTCCTGCAAGTACACGTTCTTCTAATACAATTTAGTGTAAGTGAGCCTGTTTTCTACAATTAATTGACACGCACTAGATTTAAAAACAAGTAGGACAAAAGAAATTGAAGCCTGAAGGTCATATTAGTCTACTCAAAATTGTATAAATGCACTTAGTAAGTTATTTGTATCATATTTTTCCAAAGATTTCCATTAAGCACAAGGTCCTCTATAGGCTAATCCATCTTAATTCCGGCAACACCAGCCACAACAGAAATATCCACTCATGATAGCATAAATGAAGCAAATGCTGTCACAATTCCAAAGATAAAAGTAACAATTCCACTTTTTGGTGTGTGTTTGTATATTTAGACGCCACAACAGTAAGTGAATGTTCATTACCTTCATGTATTTTTATTAGTTGCACAGTCACATTAGGAACTTTGATGATATTTCTTACCCTTGGGTTTACCCTGTTTCCCCAGCACTCTCTACTCTCTAATCTTTTCTGGCTTTAAACAGCTTTATTCTCCAAATATCATTTTCCATTTAATATCTAACACTGAAAAAAGATTAGTGGACTCTGGCAACATTTCAAAAACTTAATTCACTGAGACTATACAGTTAGGTAGCTACTCATTTCAGATCTTGTTTACAAACTTGCTGCCTTTGCTGTGCAAAACCTTTCCCTTTTTGAAGGGAATCACAGAGTGGTCGGGGTTGGACAGGACCTTCAGAGATCATCTAATTCAACCCCCCGCCAGAGCAGGGTCACCTAGAGCAGGTTGCACAGGAACGTGTCCAGGCGGGTTTGGAATGTCTCCAGAGTTGGAGACTCCACCACCTCTCGGGGCAGCCTGTGCCAGGGCTCTGCCACCCTCAAAGGAAAGAAGTTCCTCCTCATGTTTAGGTGGAACTTCCTATGCTCAAGTTTGTGCCCGTTACCTCTTGTCCTGTCACTGGGCACCACTGAAAAGAGCCTGGCCCCATCCTCCTGACACCCACCCTTTAAGTGGGTGCTGATAAGATCCCCCGTCAATCATCTTTTTTCCAGACTGAAGAGACCCAAATCCCTCAGCCTTTCTTCATAAGAGGGGTGTTCCAGTCCCCTCAGCATCTTCATAGTCCTTTGCTGCACCCTCTCCAGCAGTTCCCTGTCCTTCTTGAACCGGGGAGCCCAGAACTGGACACAGTACTCCAGATATGGCCTCACCAAGGCAGAGTGGAGGGGGAGGATGACCTCCCTCGACCTGCTGACCACACTCTTCTTGATGCACCCTAGGATGCCATCGGCCTTTTTGTCCACAAGGGCACATTGCTGGCTCATGGTCATCCTGTTCTCCACCGGGACTCCCAGGTCTCTTTCCACAGAGCTGCTCTCCAACAGGTCAGCCCCCAACCTGTACTGGTGCATGGGGTTATTCCTCCCCAGGGACAGCACCCTACACTTGCCCTTGTTGAATTTCATAAGGTTTCTCTCCACCCAACTCTCCAGCCTGTCCAGGTCTCGCCGTATGGCAGCACAGCCTTCTGGTGTGTCACTGAATGACTTGTCTCCTACAGCTCATTACCTGAATGTACATGAATGCTGTCACACAAACCATATTTACAGCTGTATGACATGAACCAACCTTATGTGTTTTAACTGCTCCAAAGCAATTCTTCAAAGTGAAATTAAAAATTAATCAGATTTCGTGCGCTTCTACTCCTACTGATACTTTCCAGTGATCAGTCATGTTCTGTATTTATATTCTTACATGTCTTATTGTGTAGGAAACAAACCATCAGTTTGAATAAGCAGAAAGAAAAATAATTTTTGGACAATATTCTTTACAAGCTTTTACATATCTTGTAACGATAAGCCAGTTCTCAAGGAAACTGGTTTTATCCCAAATAGATAGTGGGAGGATGGGGCAGATGGCCTCAAGAGGTCTGTTCCAACCAAGGTTTCTGCTAACACCATACACAGATGACAACAACAGAACAGGAAAGAAGCTGTAACAACATTAGAGGTGCTACAAAATAAGAAAGTTCCTTAGCCAGAAAAAACTTTCCAAGTAAACCAATTTGCTATATGAATTCACTGAGGAACAAAAAAAAAAAAAAAAAAGAAAAAGAAAAAAAAAAAAAGAAAACCCACAAACCCCCCTATATTTTAAAGAAAGAATTACTGCTGTACCCACCGAGATGGTTTTGGGCAGTACAGTCCTCAAATAGACTTTGTGGATCCTGTCACAAATAGTTTTTTCTATGATTTAAGGATGCCTTGAGTACTGGATATCTCTAACGCTATATTTGTTTTTATGAAACTATGCATTTTGCATCGCAGTTTCCTCAAATGTTTTCTTGGAAATGGAGCCGCAATTTAACATCTTCTTTCCAAGAGTAACATCTAATCATCAAAAACAGGAATATTTTCTGAGCTTCGTGTTCCTACCTCAAGGTAAAACGAGAATATGGCTCCATGGACAACTACAGAGGCTCAGACTCTCACCCCGTCTGCAGCACTGATCTCCTTCCAGAGCTGTGGTAAGCGGCCGACCACAAGAAATTTAATCCTGTTCTCCTGTAGCAGGAACTGTCTGACTCTAATCTAACAGTATTCTCTTGAAATGCCTTCAGATCTTCAGTTCATGAACCAATCTCTCATTCCAGTGTGGAGTAAGGGCTCGCAGCACACAAGGAACCACAAACCACAATCTCCAGGAAGCCAAGTAGCACATGTCATTCCGCAACAATCCTTCCGACTGAACGAGGAATATCACAAAATCAACTTTAAGATGCAATTTTCCTATTGATCTACTGGTACCAAAATAATTTAGGAATACACAAGTGTATTCGGCTATTAGCCTTTGTGCGACTGATGCTGAAGGATGCTGCCTTAGAGGCTGGATTCAACAGCCTGGAAGTCTCCCTTCCTATCATTCTCCAGCAGGATAAAAAGAGTGTTGGATGTTCCTCTAATCTTTAATGAAGTTGAGATCTCATCATCTATGTCAAAATATTTTCCTGTTTTTAAAGAGTAAATAATTAAGCAGAAAACACAAGTCACCTTTCAAAAAAACTGCTTTGTAAAATTACACCGTTTTATCACCATTCCAAGGATTTATCCATGATCATCCGACCCATCAAGCAAAGACCTTGGAGATAACGATGAATTCACTCTGACAGCACACCCACTACGGAAAAGCTATTCAAAAGTTTTACAATATGATTAAAAGATTACATAAACCACCCATTAGATTGTCCCATACGTGTACTTTTTTTCCTTCATCGTTAAAAGTTCATCCCTTATTTCTAACCTAAATCTGACCTACTTCTAATTTAGCAGGCTGCAGAGCTGAATGTTAACAGCCCTTTATTATATCATTTCCCATTAAGGCAATTTTAGGGCAATTTTAAAGAGCAACTCCATCAAATTTTTTCTTATATTAGCTATGTAGAATGAGGCGCAGAAGTGGATTGCTATAAAGGCCCATTTGTCTAACCCTTTGATCATCCTCACAAGTCTCTGAATGCTCAAACTATTTTTACTTTTGGTAGCTTCCCCAATTTGCAACCACCAATACCTGACACAGTATTCGTAAGTCAATCGTAACAGCACTAAAAATACCATTTGCTTGCTTAGACGGAGTTTTTTCCCCCTATTGACATATTAATTGCATTTGCCTTCGGCACAGCAGCAGCTGAATATCCACCATTAACTGTAAATTTTTATCTCTTACCATGGGGAGAGATGGGGGGGTTGATTATGGGACAGACACGCTTCCGTGCACAAAACTTGCCAGCATTTTTTTTAGCTTGGTCAGTTCAGAAGAAAGTCTGTAGAAAATCACACATCTTTTGTTTACAACTCTCCTCCACAGGAGATTCACGCTGCACTGTAGTCCTTTATTATCTTTATTTCAATCTGGGTTTCAACTTTGAATATCAGCAGTAATGATTTAATGTTTTCATTTGCATGAGTTGAAAAGGTTAACTAGCAAACAGCCAAGAACGCTATGAGACCCTCCTTGGGAAATATGCACAGCCTATATTATATTTTTGAGAAGTTCTGTTTAACCAATTATTAGTTTTAATGCAAGCGGCAGCCACTGAATCACAAGAACCAACACAAAATGAAAGTAAGGAAAAGTTAGAGGACCAACAGAAGTACTGCACAGAACACTAACATTATTTTTTTTTCAGATTACATATTTGGTTGACAAAATACGTACTAGACACATTTACAGTGTGATCATCACCATATCTGACGTGCTTCAAATAGCTTTAGACAGGCATGAGCATAATGTTATTACAGCAGAACAAGTGTCAGCATCAGCCGACTTGTCCTGTACCTCAGGAACACGTTCAGTTTATATTTGCTTCCGTAACTGACAAATCAGTGGCTAATTAACTGCTGCATTCTTCTCACTCGCCTCAGTCTTCTGTTTATACCTGCCTTCGGCTTCCCACTCACCCTGACTTAAAAACAAAAGCAAGGTTTAGCCTCCTTAGTTTATAGCATCTACAAAAGTATTTCAAGTTTTCAATCACAATTTTCCCTCTTCCACTGGGAGAAACTCCTCTTAAATCACTCACCTTATGCTTGTTAAATACTAGTTTTTTAAATTGAAAAAAAAAAAAAAAAAAAAAAAACAAAACAAACCCAAATTCTCATTAAGGTGCCGAGAGTAATTCACAGGCTTTTTCCTTCATCTCAGCTGAACTCTGCCCTGAACTGAAAGGGCACGCAGCTGGAAATTTTAAATTCATTTACACAGCATCATTGAGCTTAGAGAACAACATTACCTATCCAGCCACCAGTAGCCAAATTTTAGACCAGAAATACTGAACAGTAAGAGATTAAATGAAAGAGTTCTACATTCAAGGAGGTTAAGAAGAGCAAAAGAAATCACTCAATCATTACTCAGGGCAGGTGGGATCAATCTCATTACACACTGAGTTACAGAACATGCGGTATCTGAGCAACTCAGATAAAGAATTTATTCTCAGTATCTCCACAAGCACTATAAACACCTTTTGCCTATGGGGAAGGGAGGCAGGGATAGAGAAGAGACTGGAGTAAGATCCCCAAGAACTAACTCAGCATCACAAAATGGTTAAGTGAAATCTCCACATCTGCAGGTGACATTAAGCTCTTATGGGTAGACAAAAGCCATGCCAATGGGAAAAATATCCAGAAGGATCCCACAAAATGAAGCAAGTTGCTAAAAGACAGCAGATAGACGTGATGTAATGCATCTAGGGGAAAAATATTCTGAGCAATACCTCCTTAACCACTTAACACTTGCACTTTCTCCAGTTCCAAATGCGGGAGGAAGGCTGAGTCACTGTTTTCTCTGAAATCATCAGCTCAAAGAGCAGTAGCTGACCAAAAAAAGGCAATAAAACGTTGTGTATCATTAGGAAGGGTACTGAAAACATGGTACTTAAAACACGGTACTGTACAAAACAGTAACGCATCCATATCTTGTGTTCAGTTCTGGTCTCTGCACCAGAAGGAATCCACAATGGACTTCAAGAAGGTCTAGAAGGCAACTGAAGGCATCGAGGGATGGAGCAGCTGCCATATACAGCCAGACTATGAAACCTGGGCGCTCTAAGCTGGGAGGACACAAGGCTCACAATGAATTCAGACAGAGCTTACAAGCGAGGGGGGGGACCAAAAAAAAAAAAAAAAAAAAAAAAGAAAGAAAGAAAAAGGAAAGCTGCTGGAAAGCAGCTCTGCAGAGAGAGACCTGGAGTCATGGTGACCATGGGGCAGGAATGTGCCCTTGTGGCCAACAAGGACAGTGCTCTCCTGGGGTACATTAAAGGCCAGCAGGTTGAGGGAGGCCATCCTCCCCCTCTACTCTGCCCTGGGAAGGCCACAGCTGGAGTACTGTGTCCAGTTCTGGGCTCCCCGGTTCAAGAGGGACAGGGAACTACTGGAGAGGGTGCAGCAGAGGGCTACAAAGATCATCAAGGGACTGGAGCATCTCTCTCATGAGGAAAGGCTGAGAGACCTGGGGCTGTTCAGCCTGGAGAAGAGAAGACAGAGGGGATCTCATCAATGCTGAGCAATATCTAAAGGGCGGGTGTCAAGAGGATGGGGCCAGACTCTTCTCAGTGGTGCCCACTGACAGGACAAGGGGCAACGGGCACAAACTGGAACACAGGAAATTCCATCTCAGCATGAGGAGAATCTTCTTTCCTTTGAGGGTGGCAGAGCCCTGGCACAGGCTGCCCAGAGAGGTGGTGGAGTCTCCGTCTCTGGAGACACTCCAAACCCGCCTGGATGCGTTCCTGTGCAACCTGAACTGGGTGCCCCTGCTCTGGCAGGGGGACTGGACTAGATGATCTCCAGAGGTCCCTTCCAACCTCTACCATTCTGGGATTCTGTGAAAAGTAAATCAACGCAGCACCACCCTCATCAAATCCCACCAGCGTGAGCAGTAGGAAACATCTGAGGAAACTACTGGAGATTAGCTTCACACCAGTACAAGTGCCTCTCTTCACAGCTGGCAGTGAGCTTCCTGAAGTTCCTGCTAGAGAACAGTGTGGAGGCAGGGACCGTCAGCAAGCTCAAAGGCAGTTGGCAGATTCACAGCAGGTTGACAAGGGAAGATGAGAAGGACCAGTCAGGGAGGTACCGGCTGCCATCCCTGATGCCACAGGGATGCCGAGGACACACAGGGCCACGCGTGCAAACTCTATTTAAACACCACCTGCTGCGGCCATTGAGGCACACTGCTGGGCTGGAGGATCCCTGCTTTCATCCAGCAGCGTCTCATGCTCTTAACATCCCGTCATGGCTCTGTAAAGATGTAGGACAGCCACAAGCTTTAGATATGACCTATAAGAATATCTACTCAATCAGAAGTGCTTTTTCAAGAATGTCAGCTACTTTATAGGAATGTTATCCTTTCATGTCTTACAGCAAAAGGAGATGTGTTTAACTCTGAACAAGCCCAAGAAACTTTAAAACCACTTAAGACGTTTAAGGCGGGACATCTCTGTGCAGGCAATGGCTCAGATCTAGCAGGAATATCCCCAGCACTATGACCTGTGATCATGTAATTCCTGATGGAAGTACTGTGACATTTTATGAACCTAACAATTCAGGCCCTCAGGCAAGCTTAGGGAAAACCATAGATGTGCACTCTACACCTTTCTAGCTCCTCTCCCTTTGCAGTACAGAGTGCTTGTTGTTAGAAGTGATAGGTTTAGTGGAGTATTTAAAAAAAAAACAAAACAAAACATTGCCTTGACATTGCTTGCTGTCATTGAATTTCCCTTGTCATTTTCCATGATGGACTCGTGACATGCCGTGTGCCACCCCATGTCACCCACCTTGTCAAAAGGTGACAGGATTTTATAGCTCCTGTACTCAAATACAAACCAGCACTGCATGCCAGTAAAGCCGTTTTGCACTCTAGGTGTGACAGGAACTCAGCGTGTAGATGTTTCAGAATGTAAAATAAATGTTTTTCTAGGTAGAGAAATAAACACCAAGGGCACAACCAAGAAAACAAGAGAGATGGGAGGAAAGTAAAAAAAAAAAAAAAAACCAACCCCAAACAACTCAAATGGAGTTACAGAGTCCCGAACACAATGTAAGAAAAAACTGCTTTCTTCAGTGTTTTTTTTGTCTGGGTGGGTTTTTTTGTGTTTGTTTTGGTTTTTTGGGGGGATTTTTTCTGGGGGGTAGAGGCGTGGTTTGGTGTTTGGTTGGGTTTTTTTTTAGGGGGTTTCAGGTGTTTTTTTTTCCTTTTGTTTTAAAATGATAACTAGTTAAGAAGATTTAGGGTAACAGACTAACACTGTAACAAAAAACTACTTAAAGTTTCTTTTTGGAATACTAAAACAATATTTTGCGAGTTTTGGGGGCTGGTTTTTCTTAAAGACAAGTTCTTAGAAGGCTGGGAGAGTCATTCCCTTCATGTTCCACCACTGTAAAATTATGCCGTTTCCATGGTTATGGCCCACACATGGATTCCATTGTTACAGCACTTTTTCAGAAGCCAGAATTAAAGTTCTACGTTTTTTTCATTTGAAGTTACAGAACATTCAAGACGAGTGAAAGAAGGTTGAAGACAATCAATGCAGCCAGCACGCAGGGAGGGAGAAGGAAAAAACCTAAAGGACAGCTTTCCAGGAAAGAACACACACAAAGTAGTTTGTCAAAAGTTTAAGAGATTATAATCTTTGCTCATACACTGTACTTACCTAAAAAAAAAAAAAAAAGGGGGAGGCGTTCCAAGTTAACACTTGCATGCATGAAAAGACTAACCTACTTATTGCCTAAAAAATAAAATGTTTTCTTGATCTCAGTGGGATTACTGCAAGGCATTCAAAGCGAGCTTGACAGCAGCTGCAGAAGTTTTGCTCTGTACAGAAATCTGCCCCAATAAACAAGATGAAATCTATTTTTACCCCCCCAAAAAATGGTGTTTTCTTAGTCTAATATTGATAGTATGGATGGAGATAAATTTTTTCTGCAGTTAGAGCTTGTCCTCAAAGCGAAGCGTAACATCCCTTCACAACAAACGGGCATTTCCACAAGCGTCTGGCTCTGGGCATTTGCAGCCAGAGCTACAGAGAGTCTGAAATCAGTTCTCCAGTGAGACATGACAGTTTTGGATCTTAACGATGTAAGAAATAGCAGAGAAGAGAGGACAGCACACTCCGTGGGCCAAACTTCCAGTAAATGTACCACCACAGGCACAGGAAAGACTCCTCTAATGGAATCTTGTTTCAGCAAGTCTTAACGCATCTTACACAAATTACAACGCTTCCAACTCTGTTCTCTTCGGAGGCACAACACGCTGCAGAGTGTAATTCTAGTGGGTTGAGTTTGGGGTTTTTTCTTGTTTGTTTGGTTTTTGGGGTGGGTTTGTTGTTTTTTTTCAAGTCAAAAAAAAAAAAAGCTTTCCAAATCCTAGGTCACAAAGGCATGTTGTTTCAAGAACCATCTACAGTGAATAAATTATTTGTCAAAGAACAGAGCAGACACAGGGCAATGAGAATTAGCAAGAAGATGACAACAAACATCATTATTTCTATCATTACACAAGCTTATGTAATTATTTTTAAGCCAAAAAGACACAGAGACTACCTCAGGGTCTGAAATAGGAATTTAGGGGCAACAGAAATAAAGACAACAAATCAGGAAAGGGCGAAAGAGTAATTATAAAGCTATGTATTATGCATTCATCTAAACTGATGTTATTAATTTTTCTTGCTATGTTTCACGATAGTAGCGTTTGTGTTTGGTCAGTTCTCTCCACCCTTTACACCCATGCAAGGCAGACACACCAGCAGAAATAGAGAAAAAAAAATAATAAATCTTTTCCCCAGCTTCTCTGCTTCTGTCCCCTGTTATACAGTTTTCCAGATGGAAAAGAAATGGAGGACGAATTAAGACAACAAAAAAGATGACAAGTGAGGTGGGGAGGAACCACAAACAGAAAAAAAAAAAAAACAGCAAAAGAAAACAACACATATACACCAGGACAAAGAAATCAAAAGAGATGACTGACAAAAACTGGATCATGAAGGGAAAAAAAGGGGGTAGTGGGGGAAAACAAGACGGCAGACAGAAGAATTTCAGTACACAACACAAGACAGGCTTTCTTCTCCTAATTGCTTCTGTCATGTAGCCGTCGGAGAGCGACTCTCAAAAGACACTGTCATTCGTGTAAAAGGAAAAACCCCCAACAACGTCTGTTCTCCACGAGAACAGGATGATCAAACAGGAGACCCAGTTGGCTTGACAGAACACATCATGCGTGCGGCTTCCGTATTCTGTTTGCTGCGACTTCCAAACGCGGCCATTACTCATCTCAGCAAAGCCAGCAAGTCAAATAGTTTGTTTCTAACACAGCAGCCCGCGGAGTCTAGCATACATGATTAATGGATTCCCATAGCCACAAACCCACTGCAAAATTTCAGCTTGGCATCATTAAGATTCTATCAGTCCTGAATTGCTATTTAAGATAGTATTTTTCGCCTTAATCTGCTGCTCTATTTAATCAATTTAATGCACAGTAAAAACTTAATTTGACAAAATTGAATGCATTATTTCTCTCTGCCTCTGGCATGAAACAGATTAAGACCACCAGAAATACTTGCAGAAAGATTTAAGATTCATTACATCTTAGGTGGCAGATAAACATTAGATATGCTATAAACTCTATAGTCTGTGGACTCAATAATGTGTCCAAGAGCTGTGGGTTTTCACTTAACATTGCAATTACCTCCTCAGCAGATAACTCAAGTTGCACCTCCTACACAAGCCAGGACTGCGATTTTTAAGGTAAAAATCTCATAAAATATTATTTCACAGAACCATAGAATGGTTTAGGTTGAAAGAAACCTTAAAGATCATCTAGTTCCAACCCCCTGCCATGGGCAGGGACACCTCCCACCAGACCAGGCTGCTCCAAGCCCCATCCAGCCTGGCCTTGGACACCTCCAGGGATGGGGCAGCCACAGCTTCTCTGGGCAACCTGGGCCAGTGTCTCACCACCCTCACAGTCAAGAATTTCTTCCTGATATCCAATCTAAATTTCCTCTCTTTCAGTTTAAAACCATTGCCCCCTGTCCTGTCGCTACATACTAACAGACTCCACAGGCACCAGGGAGATAGAACACGGACAGCAAAGAGAACTCTCAATTTATATACACTTTACCTCTCCTGTGTAGGTTCCTGGCCAAAACCAGGTTGGATAAATGCACGGGGCAGAACAGAACAAGTTCTAGGTCCAGGTCCCTGCCGTCTTAGATGAGATGACAAATTTTGTGTAGGGTTGCAAGTTGCTTGTTAAGGTTCTATTTAAACTAGTTACATTATCCACAGAAATACCAAAAAACATTGACAGAAAGCTGCCGTGTAAGAATGTTTGGAGGTCCACCCAAGGGTTTGAAGCTGTAAGTTCACATATGTTACAGGAGACACATCTGCCTGGTGGCCCCACAGCTGGAGGTACCCAAATGGTCCTGGGGCGAGACCGGAGCTGGTTCTCCAAGACGCAGCTCTTGTCATCCCAGGGCCAGGGCGATGGCGTGACGGCATTATTTGTACTGCGAAACGAACACTTCTGCCTTCAGGGCTGTCAAACCAATTTTCCTCACAAGTAACGAACAAGCCAATTTTAATGGCAGCAGCGAGGAAAGGAATCCTGACGGAGCGCAGCTCACAGAACACGCTCATTACTGTCTTAGCTAAAAATCACTAAGACCCTTAGTAACTCTGACTTAGCTTACCTTTAAGTACTACAGAGTATTGCAGGCCTATTTTAAATTGATTTTAAGTCTACCATAATTTTGTATCTAGATGTGACTTCCTAGGAAAAAAAAAATCCAATACAAGATGCATCTACTATTAAAGTCTGAAATTTACTATTGCTGCTGATGTTCAGAAACAGTGCTGTTTGACTCGAAAAGCACACAGGCAAATATTCCACTAACAGCTTTTTGCATTTATGCAAAGGGATCATATAGTGTATACACTTGTACAATTACATTTTACTTGAACTTGCTTTGTTGATACATAAAATGCAATACTAATGGTGAATACAAACACTGTTGACGTATAATGACTCCTTATCAGCAAGTTAGCTGTAACATGCATTGGCAGAAATAAAGAAAATGACGACGTAGACCTTTAAGAATAAACAGAAAAGGACCACAAAGATCCTCATTATATAAGTGTACTTGGTACAACCCTGTGTAGGTTGGACTCAGTGAACAAATATTTTCTGCACAAAGATAAGAATTCAAGATCACAAAGAAGCGCACAGAAGAAATGTAGGCTTTTTGCCTCAGCAATGAGAGCTAGGAGGCAGTAAAACATAAATCTTTTGTACCTCGATATAATCTGTAGGAAACTACAGCAACAATAATAAAGTCTAAACCAAGAAAAAACATTGTTAAGCTTTTTAAATTCTTCACTGATATTGTAGTTTACTCGTTACCCAACCACTCCGTGTGCCTGAAAAACCAACACCAGCTCACCTCTTCTGTTATTTCGAACAAGGATAAACTATTTGAGGACTATTCTCTAAAAACCTTTTTCTTTTCTGATCATTCACTGGGCACAGAAGAAGGAAAGACCAGCTATAAAAGCCATCCAGTTTTCTCTGCTCCAGATCCAACCTGGACAAAGTCAGATGCCACCAAATCCCTCAAGAGTAAGAACAAAGGATTAAACGTGGTGACAGTGATTATCTAGAACTGAACTGACACTTGTTTCACGGACTTTCAACCTCAGTAACATGAAGATGGTGAACATTTAATTACACTACAGTCTAGTTTTCAATTTATCATGTCAGGTACCCCTCGCAGACTAAGTTATTTAGAACACATGGTAACAGTATCTTCTGTCTCCCATAATGTGCGGAATACATATGCAATGCTTATTAAAAAATTAAAATTAATCAAAACATTGAAGCAATATTGAGTTCATCAAGATCTCTTTTCTTCAATCTTCCCTCTCCGAATTGCTGATGAATGTATCCTAAAACTGGCCCTCAAAAAAACCCCAAACATTCTAATTCAAGCCTGAAGCATAAATGAGAAAGAAAATGGCTTAATGTCCAAATTAAAAACCTTATTCGAATTTCCAATCATTATTACAGAGAGACTCATTTTCAGTGCAAGCTGTTTCAAGATCTGATCAGGTTCCAAGTGGACGTGAACTTAAGTGTGCTTGAGAACGCTAAAGTAATTCTGGCACAAAATCATCCAGCTACTGCACAGGGATGCCGGTATTTCAGGAACTTCTGAACACATACATCTTTGCTGATATGCAGAAAGAGATCAAATTAAAGAACTCTAGTGTGTACTTATTCTGGCGTCAGCTCTGGTACAGTTAATATTTATTTCACCATTCTGCAAATTAAGCATTTGTGACAGTACAAAGGAATTCTGGGCCACAGATGCTAACAACGTGTCACGGAATTGGAGTTGAAATAATTTCTACTTTGGATTTGTCTGCTGCAGCCCCACAGAAGAAATGCACAAGTTCTTAACAACAGGATACTGAAAGCTCAGAGCAAACCAGAGGAAGCTCAAAGAACGAATGAATTATTTGCAGCCTAAATGACAGGGATGTTAACCCTGCTGCCAAATGAACACAATTTAAGTACGTCAATTTATCTCCTTTCTCCCATTTCCTGAATCACAGAGCAGTGAGTAAAGTCACAAGGCCAGAAGGAAACCTATGGAGCATGTCTCTCTTTCTACAGCTAAGAGAAAAGCCACAGAAATCCTCTAGAAGAATCTGGGGTAAACTGAGCAACTCTGACCTCCAGAAAGCAGAGCAGTAACTTTTCACATCGCTGCAGCAGATCTGGCTGGATTAGCTCTGCCAGTGGCTTAAAGCATTCCCCAGTAACCCAGGAAGGCTGGACTGGGTGAATGGGAAAATGGTTTGGGTTGGAAGGGACCTTTAAAGATCATCTAATTCCAACCCCACACACACACATACTCAACACCATCACAGTGTGCAGAACACCCTTGAGCAAGGAGAAAGCACAACCACCACCAGTGCGACCCCTTCATCCCCAGACACCTGTACACTAGCAAATCTTTCATAAAACTCATCTGACCTTCCATTACCCACCTCCTGACAGCCATTCTGGCGAGCCCCCGAGCCCCAACCCCACCTTCTTGCTACCAGCTGGCAACAAGCATCCTAGAGCTGTGGCTGGTTCAAAGTTCCAAGTGTACCAGTTTGGGGGACACCATGTACACACGCTGATGTCAGCAGCCTGAATGCCTCTGTGCTGAGTCTGGTAGGAACCAGCTTATGGCCAAAAAAGCATGGGGGAGACTGTAACAGAGGTGGTATGCAGTATTGTAATTAATAAGGAAAATGGGCTAACATCAGGCGATACTAAGAACATGACTGTGGAGAGAAGGTAAGCGTGATATCAGGGTGCTAAGGTCCATGAATTCTAACAGTTTCATCCTGTCCAAGAGGTTCTGTACAGGGAAAAAGGACATTGTCTGGGTCAACCTACCTCTTACAGAGAACATATACAAAAAGGCTTATCCCAACAATGTACGATTAGAGTCCACTAGCTAAAACGCATTTACGTCACTTCAGAAAAAACGATACTGAAAGATTTCATGTTCTTCCCTTCCTTTTCCAAGGAAGACATCTTCACATCTGTCTGTAGACATTAGACAATGTCAACAGATTTGGCAATTACATACAGCTCTAATATTTAAAGTCCAGAAATTGATGAGATATTGTTTCAGAAATCACAAAGTGCAACTGAAGGCTGGGCAGACAGCAGTGACTTGCCATGATTCACCCTGAGGTCCCTTTCCAAAGCACTAACATGAATGCAAGAACACTCAAGTTTTACCTTTCTGACCTGTCCTACATCCAGAGCATCTATTTCTGAAAAGCTTGAAGAAAAAAAAAAAAAACAACTATCTTGTTTGGCTTTTTAAGAAGTGAATGCTAAGAGAATAAAAAGTTCCAACTCGCCCATCTTTCCCCTAAAGTACAAAAATACCAAGCTAGACTAAGAAACTAAGGACTTTATCTCTATTTAGGCATGCAAGATTTAGTCTCCACAGGACTTAACTCCCCATTTTCTTCTCAGCCTCAATCCCAAATCCAAAAACTAAAGTCATTCAAAATATTGCTTTTGCAGTTGGGGTACACCAATATAGTACTTTTGTCACAAAATGGTTCCAATGTGCTCCCTTCCGTGCAGATCATTAATGGACACCTTCTCTCCTTATAAACTGCGGGCTGATGGAGTCAACCTACTACACCTGATGCCCGAAGGCCAACAACACTCTCCCTCCTGACATCAGCTTTTTCAAGGACATCTCAAAGAGGAAAGAGCAAACAAGGAACATGCACTCTACCTGCTGAAGAGTTAAGTCAGTCGCCCTGTGGTACACTAACTCTTATCAGCTCATCACCAGAGACATGACCTCCAGGTAATGAGCAGCTCTTTACAACTGCTGAACTCAATAGTTGCCCTCTATGGTCTTGGTGGGTTTTTAAATTTTACGTTAGGACCAAGACCAGGGACCTGGTGGACCTCCATCCCAACACCCTTTAAAGTTAGGTATGTTATTCAAATGGAAGGCAACAGTCCTATCACAGACTAAGAACAAAGCAGGAACAGGCATTCAAATGCGTAGCATAGAAGATTAAAGTTTTATGTGTGGCATAAAAGATTAAAATAATATGGCCTCACACAAGAGCCACAAAAAAAAAAAAGTATTTATAGGGACAAAATTCTCTCATTTAAGAAAACCATAACAGATGATGAAATTTAATTCACACGTATAAATTGTGATAATAAACTAGGAGAAACCTATGCTGGGAACATTCACGGACTAGATTACAGCCCCGATTACTGGCTAAATACTAATGTTTGCAACAGAAAGCTCCAGAAAATTGAGGTCTGACTTTTAGGAAAACTGAATACCATGAAATGGACAGCATGAATAAGAACATGGAATTTCCAAATATTTCACACATAAATAACATTAATTTTATATTAGAAAACTTGTTAGAAGCAGCTTATTTCTTATTTTGTTCTATCCTTATTTTCACTTCGTATTTACAAGCACTTCAAAGAGTAACTTGCACAGCAAAACAAGCTAGTCTGAAGTTTGTGAAATCAGTTAAATATGTGAACCACATGTGTAAAACATACAGTAATTTGTAATTCAGATGCCCTGCTTTCAGAACTACCACTGTGTGTTCAAGTATGGAGTTGGAGATCAATTAACCACAGCTCAGAAGTGCCTTGAAGCTTAAAAACCAGCAATGCACAAATCAATATTTAATTTGCAGTCAGTGTAGAAGTTAAAAATATAACAGAAGTTATCTACAAAGTGTATATTATAAACCACAAAGTGAAATAAATACCAATATGCACTACCAACAGCCTCAGCAATTATATACTATGAATATTTCAACATAAAAGCAGGGGATACTAAAAAAAAAAATAACAAAACTTTGGGAACAACCACCCCATTTAACTTACAAATGGCAGATATGTGCCATTATTTGCATAATCCAAAACCAATTTTTTTTCCCCCACATATTTCTCTTTCTACCACAGGGAATAAAGTGGGCTTGGAGAGGTTTCCTTGTCCTTGGGCTGCTCACATCCCCGACTGCTTCCCTCCTTCAAATTTCTGCATTCTTCAGAAATCTGAGATACCGCAGACAAATCAAGACACGTCCTTGCTTCGAAACACATTTTAGGCAATTTTAATGACACAGTAGTATTAATAAGAAAATGCAAAATTACTAGGATTTCCTGAACAGAATACATATGACCTCAACTATGCACCAGACCAGCTATACAGAAAATATGGATGCTACTGAGATGGAAACCAACATTAACTGAAATATGCCAATTTGCAGAATTTCTGCATTGCTGCCACTTAAGAAGACTGAGAAAGACGGTAGTTCCACCATCCCCAAGAGCAACAAGTCTTTCATTCAGTTTCTATAATCTTCTGTAATTAACTATAACTTCTATGAGAGCAAAATTCTAGACCTGAGGTCAAGCTTTGGGCCTTTTCTTCAAACTGTTTTTCAAATATTCTCGGGTTCCCGCTAACTTATCTTGAAAAATTATTTGAAGAAAGGGGGGAAAAGAAGTTCATGCTGAAGTAAAAAATTTAAAGTAAACTCCACCCAGCTCACTCAAATAACATAGAAATTACTTTTTCCGGACGAAAATATTTTGCAGTTCAGATGCAAATTTAGGGATTAAATATTTTCTTTAAAAATATAAACCAGCTGAGGAATCTGAATGAAGAAGGGATTATGTACTCTTGTATTTAAGAACAGATGAGCCTTCTTATTGAATGCAACCCTCCCTCCCGCCCCAACCCTTAGTACTTCCGCACTTTGCCCACTAAGAATTAGGGGATGCAGAAAAGCGTTACATGCCAAAAGAATAATTAACTCTGTATTTGTGCATTTCAGCTGCTTTTTAAAATCTGTGATGCTCCCCTGAATGTGGCCATCACAGGTTTTCTTTGTATGAGGATACCTTCAAGTGGGAGTTTCAGTTAGAAAAGCTAAAACAGCATCTTCTGACCCATATTACTCATATTGCTTGTACACAATTAGTGCAGTGATGGCAGCAGCATTCTGTGCAGGTTTTTCTGCTGTCATCACTATGGATACAGAGACCATCACTATATTAAGCACCGAAACTTGCTGTTTTCCTTATGTCTTCCTCCTTTCCTGGGGGAAAGCTGCATTTATGTCTATGTCTCTAAAGTGAAGCGTTTGTTACCAAAAGCAATATCAAAAATATTAATTCCTTGTATTAGTATCAGGATTTGGTAATTTTTATGTCACTTGAACTCTGGATTTAGTATAGAACTCTAACTCTTCTACTTTTTGAAGGAAAATATTAAGAGTAACTGGTGGAAGTTACACACCATACACATATGTTTATACACACATACACACGCACACCCCCCCAAGTAAATCTTCCAGGTAGCTTCGGCTTGGCTCCTCTTCAAACCTTATGAACAGGAAACCTCTGAACTGAAGCCCAGGTTTCACCAGATGTCTGTCCTATTCTTCATTGACTACCTATATCTAAACAAGATATCCTGGAGAAAGCGGGCCTTTTAAAATAAATTAAAAAAAAAAAGAAAAAAGAAAAAAAAAAGAAAGAAAAAGCCACCCAAGAAAGCCTCCCCGCAAAAAGATGTAGCAGTTATTATTTAAGGACCACCTTCGTATAGGGTCACATCTATTTAGGATTTAGCATAGAGCTAGAAACACAAGGCTCAGGCTGGATACAAATATACCCTGTGCTTCGGAATTTTTAAGGTACCAAAGAAGGATTAACACATAGCCCCTAACACCATGCAAAAAGGAGGTGCAAATTGTTGTCCTGTTTGCTTGTGTGTTTTTCAAAAACAAAAATTATTATGCAGAGGCTTCTAAGGTAAATTATTTACCATAATAAGAGTCCAACTCAAGTTTACGTGTGAAGTGATTTGTAAGAGTCAGCACACATTGAAGGCAGAGGAGCACAACCTGAATTGTTCTGCTTAAAATAACTAGGATACAACATGGTTCAGACTGCCAGGAATATTACTACTAGCAAAACAACACAAAGACTTCCAGAAACAGAAGAAACTTAAAACACATTGAGTATTATACTATCAGAAAAAACCTACCACTCCTTTTGGATATTGCTCTTGCAGAGATCATTTAGAATAAAGGAACAGGCTGAAAGGAAGAACTCCATGATTACAGCTGCCCCAATTCCTTTGGAACTTAACACCTACTATGATTCTGCCAAACTTTCATCGTCCTATCCTGAAAGTTAAACTGAGTAGCCTGATCCTGAAAGAGGGAAATGACAACACAACCACCTGCTTACAATACATACAAAAATAACCTGGAATGCGAAACGTGGAGTCCTGTTGACAACTGTGACTTTTTAAATGCCCTTTTCCTTTCCACATTCTAAATACTATTTTCTAAAGTAAGAAGTGACCTTTTTGTTTTTTGGTTTTTCTTTTGGTTTGTTTTTTTTTAAATGTGAATCTTGGTTAGCAATTTAAAACCTGCACCTTCCACAATACAGCTGGGAGTGAACTGTGTTACAATATACCTTCCGCATGTTGTTAAAGGGCAGCATTTCAGTGGTACCTGGAACAGCTATTAATAACCTCTGCTAGGCATCAAGGCACTCTCTTAGAACAGAATTCTATCTTATTTAATGCATTCATTTATGGGTGCAGTTACAAACTCTTATTGCCTTCTCGTGTCCTCTTCATCCTCATTAGCAAGGAAACACTGTCCAAGCAGCATTTGTCCAGAGTCTTGCACAGGGAATTCAAGCTGCCTGCTTTACTTCTTGCCACAGGAAAAAAAAGTACCAATTGATAGCTACCAGTAAAAAAAAAACAAAAGAAATCACATCACTTCTGACAGTCACCTACTCTACACCCAAGATAGCAGTACGTGTGGATGGTACACAATACAATCAAAAATAAACCACTGTTTCTGCCAATCCCTGCTACTGTAAATGGATTTAATGACATTCAAGCACATGAAAACACAGCATTACTTCCAACACTTAATAGTCTCAAAAGAAATTGGCATCTGAAGAATTATGATGCATTAGAAAGACTTACACAACTCAAAGTCCCAAAGAAATAAAAGAATAAGCAAACCAAATTATCTACAAGCATCTAAACATAAAGGGTAGTCAGGTCAATTTGAAAGGATTTATTACTGGCTGTTCACATGTAACTGGTAACGTGTCTTATAAATACATGAGAAGGAAAGACATCACATCAGAGGGTTTTAACACTATCGCATGATTTTCCACCAGCTTCGCAAGTAGGTAAGAATAACCAACCGTGCGTACATAAAGTGAGGTTACTAGCAAGACAGTAATACCACAGAAAATCTGGAGATTTTAGTGACTCAAAAGTGAGCAGGAACTATCGAGACTGAAAAGGAAAAATAAATAAAAAATTAAAATTATGTTGGGACTTGTGAACAAGGGGTGCCAGACGTAAGGGAGACAAGTAATCTTTTCACTTTCTACAATGCCGATAAGGGTTAGGCTAGAACATCAGGACCCGTTTTGGGCTCAGCACAGTATTTATAAGCCCTGAATTTCCTGAGGAGTGAAATTCCCTGCATCTCAGGCGCAGCTAATTAAAACACATTTCAGGAAGTGCACTCAAGACTGCTTCTCCTCAGAGGAAGTTCCCCATGAACATTTGCCAGGAAATAAAACCAGATCTTTCCTTTACTACAGCACACACAAACCAACCTTGGCAACTTGGTTGTCACTTGCTGGTCCTGCTGCCTATCAAGTTGGCCAATATTTTTTTGGCCAGTATTTTATTATTTGTTAGTACCTTTGTATCCACTAATTTTCCTCTTCTTGTAAGGACACTCATTACAACCTGGTCTACAACTGCAACTGAAGATGGCATACTCCAATGCCAAACACTATCACAATGGATAACAGGAAGCCTGGCAAGTCTAACTCAATTTACAGATAAAAACCATCATTTACAAGCCTTGAAAAGATTACAGTCTGAGTTGAATTCGACTTTTTGATGCTCTCAGAAAATTCTCTTCAAGTATTCTTTTTATGAGCAGGTAACACACTTTGAGGTGCAAGGCTGATGTGAAGTTGATCCACTAAGTGTCTGAACTTTGGACACACTGCAAAGGTAAAATTCTACCACCAAGCAGCAAGATGCACATTATCATTGATTATTTTGTTAAAGAACGGTCTTGGTGAATGATTCAGAATAACGTGCTGCTTTTAGAAACTTTCGTAGGCCGGTGTTAAACAGATTTGTGTACTTCCTCCAGCAAATAACAGGAGGTACAGACCTTAACCCATTAACCAAAATACAGGATCAAAGGACTACTATACACTACCAGTGAGCAAGTGAAGTGTCCTCACAGAAATAAGAGCTACAGCGAACTTTACTGCAAATATAACCCTGCATTCCCAAAAGCTCTAAGTCTATTTTTAGAGAAGTGATAAATACATTAGTGGGATGGAACAGAACAGCCATAGTGAAACAGAGTTAGTTTTGCTTTTTACACCAATAAAATGGGTTGCATCCGTCTTTATTATAAGTGCCTACCACCATAACAGCAAAAAAAAATACATATAGGCATGCTTGACTTCAGATAGAAGAACTACTCTTACCGATTTGAACATGTCAACATGGTTGCACAAATTTGAACAGGTATGTGTTTGCAGGGTTGGGATGAAGAAAAAAATAAATAGTTGCCCCAAGACAAGAAGAATGTTTTCTGTGAAAAGGTCTCAACATTTGCAAGCTGAAACAATGCTGACATGTACAGGCTAATGCCTTGATGTATGGGGGAAAGCTTTATGGATACTTAACTAAGTCAATCATTCAGAAATCTGCAATTTAAACAGCTGGGAAGGTAGCAGCAGCATTACATGGCTATTCCTGGCATCACCAGAATGTACTACTACAGATCCATCCAAGTCGTATTACAAAGGAGCACTATTTACAGAGTCAAACTTTGTTTTCTGCTTTATATTTCCCTATTCACATTTACCAGAAGGGCTAGCAACCAAAACAAATAATTTGTTTTGGTATATAGAAGACCTTTGGCACCTCCAGAGAGAAGACTAAAACCCTGGTTCTTTCTACCATGGTAACATATTCCAAGATAATCCAAACGGGCTGAGGTTTTATTAAACTCCACTGAGAGACAAGGCAATTAAGGAGGATATCGAAAGCACCAAAATATATTTCTCCTAGCCCACTTACTTTTATGTAAAAGACAACGGTTGCTCTGGGGACAGACCGAGGAAGAACCAGCTATGCTGAGCAAAGGCCAGGACGGAGTTCAGGAAGGCATTAGGCACCACATGGCATAGTTTGTGTTCATTACATTCAGATTCATTGCTTTTAAAACTCTGCTGCCAATACACGGAATCACAGAATTTCAGAGTTGGAAGGGACCTCTAGAGACCATCTAGTCCAACTCCCCTGCTAAAGCAGGGCTGCCTAGAGCACTTTACCCAGGACTGCATCCAGGCAGAGCCCTTCACAGCAAGAACCCCGCCAGACAGAAGAGCGGATTCTGCACTCAGTCACTGGTGAAATCACACACGCTTGTGAGCCAGGCCTGCTTGGAAGAAGTTGAAGTTTACCATCACCTTGGTGGAAAAGTAGATCTTTCTCAACTCCCCAAAAGTCCAGAATAATAAACCAGACAACAAGCCCAGCAAAATTCCCCTTTCAGAAGCCAGGAGGAGCTATAAGCACACAGGTGTTGTTGGCAACAACCAATGTGCATTAACTATCTTGACACTTGAGAACAGAGTGGTTACTCTTTACAGTTTTAAGCACAAATTGAAATCTTTTGAAACAGATTCTGTATTAAGAAGGGAAAAGCCCTGTATGTATTAAAACAAGAATACAAGCATAACATCCAAAATTTACAGAAATCATGGATCTTTAAAAGAATTCATTAAGGAAGCATTTCTTACTGTAAAAGATAAAAAGGAACACAAATATATCAATCTGCCAGAAACAAATGCTACGCTGGATACAACAAAGTTGCTCATCAAATACCAGTTTAATTTCAAGTGAAACAAAACCATAAAGTTGGAAAGCATCTGCTGTCACCTGCAGCAGTGATACAGTCAGGAGAACATCTTTTGGAAGCCGCATGTTAGGTGGAATTGCTAGCACCACCTACTGTCAATGGCTGTTCGACACCTTTGAAAACACAGACGCAATAAATACCCGTACAATTACATGTACATACAAAACCCTTGCACAAATTCAGTGCATAAAGACTGGCCTGAGGAATAGATCAGAATTATAAAGCTAAAAAAACCCTGTTTCTCATAGTCCCTTCCTATTGATACATGTCTTCTGCATTCGTTAGTAATCAGAGTAAATAACCAGCATCAGAAGATGACAAAAAATACTATACGAGCTGAAGCAATTAAGTGTCATCAATGCATTCAGGATTTCTGGATGATCTTAGCAGAGTCATTTAGTCAAGTTTTCTGCAATCGCCATGCTTTTCTCTTTCATGGACCTGAGACTTGGGGTCTCGGGGGGTTAAACACAGAACTGCCAAGTACTTTCCGGTGCTATTCAAATCAGTGAGAGATCTGCTTTTAAGTGTTACAACAAAAAAATGGTATGCCTGAGCACAGACCTAAAATTGATGCCTTTTATGCTAAATTCTGTGGCTCCATCCAATACAGATACTAATAATATCATAAAATGAATGGGTAAAGCCAGCACTACCATGGCAAACGTAACAGGAAAAAATCCATCCTGTAAGAGAAGGGCTTGAAGAGCACAGTGAATAGACAAGTATGTTTTTGGTACCAAACAAGGTGTGGTTCTGTGGAAAAAAACATACAATCATGTAACGAATAGCTTATAATATACATAAGAGCTTAAATTTTTGCAATATGAATATAAGACTTTCAATAACAGTTTATGAAGCACTGGGTAAGCAAGAGATTCAGTGCATTTTTCTGTTATTTCCACCGGAACTGTCATTCCAGTATTTGCATATATAATACCAATTTCAAAGAGTAAGTAGCACTAATCTCTTCCTCCTACCAAATCCCCAGCCAGAAAAAATACACATACTTCAATGTAAACCTGACAAGTCAGAAGTACTTGCAATTTACATTTAAGATCTTCTGCTGTTTCTTCTTCTTACTTGCCATTATATTTCACCACCTTGTTATTCACAGGTCTGGTCTTCTATAAAGTCTTATCTAGGAAGGTACTGCAAGATATTTACCTAACAAACTAATAAATACTTAGTTGTCATGGTTTTACCAGGATATGACTCACTTCAGCCTTTTACAAACCATGTATCCCAAGGAAGAAATGGCTTCAGTTCACAAAACATGTGCTTTTTTGCCAATGACATCACGACAGTCATAGCTGTTCCTTTTAAAAGGTCAAGCAAAATGAAAGGAAGCTTAAAAAACCTGAAATCACAGGTCTGATTTGTAGGCCTCTATATGCAATTAAACTTGTTTTCTGGATTTGTCACACTACTAGTTTTCGGCAATCAAACACTATTTTAAAAAATGTCTGGGGGCCCATCTGAATCATAGTTCAGATTCAACATGATACATAAGGTGACAAATTTTAGCCCTAATTTATAAAAATATCAGTACTGGTGCTTTTTGTTCAAACTGAAGTACTTCAGGTTTTTTCCAGTTTAGGTGACAAAACTGAAGACTACTATTTTTTAAACCACTCAACTTACTCCTCAGAGTGGTGAAAGTAGATGGAATTCCTTTGAAAAACTAACTGCGTAATACAAACATCATTCCATACCAGAAAAGGGAAGGGAGAAATTAGAAAAGAGAAGCAACTAGTCGCCATAAGCTTGAAAACTGAAGTTTAAGAAAGGCTGACTAACATCCAGAGCACTCATGAAGTAAGAAGTTAAGCAAAAAAGCCCCTGAAGAATAAAGACATCCGCACCTGCAAATTTAGATAGTCAGGAGACACTGAGTGACCATCTGCTGTTTCCTGAGGGTGAAAAAATGGAGAGATCCTGGAGAAGCAACACTCTGAAGTTAAATTGCAAGGTAACAGTCTGAAATGTCCACCTGAAATGCCACATTTCCTTTGTTCTCAAGTGCATTACAGCCCAGGCAAGAACATTAACACAACCTAAAACAGGTGATACAGAAGTTCTACATAAAGTTCTCCACATCAGCACATTAGACACAAAAGTGCTCTTGAAGCAGCAGATGATGAACTTTGTTACCTGCCAGAGGCTAAGAAATAGAAAAAATAATGTAATACAGGCTCCCAGACCACCAGCCACAGGGAAGGCTGTAGAAGGAAAAAAAAAAACAAACCACAAAAACACCAAAAAAACCACAACAGAAACACCAAATCAGAAGAAACAAAGAAAAAAAAAAAAGGATCACATAAATTATTCTACCCACACTCAAATGTAAGACTATTCCAAGTCAGCACCAATAAAAGTAGAAGTCAGAAATACTAAGTATAATGAGGAATAAAACTGAGGTTTGCAAATATAACCATTCACCGGGGGGGCGGGAGGGGGGCCACAAGGACTCCCAAAAAAAAAAAAAAAGGAGACCAGAAATAGCTTCCACGGTTATCCAACTTCTCTACTCCTGCTTATAGCAAAACTACTTGAGGATTAGGTGCCCCTACAGCAAAGATTTTGCTTGAAATAAATTTTCACGTACTACAGAAAAGCAGAATGTGAAAATAGAGAATCATTACTATTTCCCTCCAAAGCTAGCACATCGGTCTGGTCAGACAATTCCCAGCTAAGTAGTTTTGGTAGGTGAGAAAACACCTTACAATTTTCTCCCACGCGCCATAAATCAATTGCTGCACAGGCCTACACACCTCTGCACCCCTCAGGCTGAACAGAAGGGCCATAAATGGGATGTCAGAGAAAGGCCAGTTCTAGGAGGCTCAGGGGAAAAGACAAACCAAGAAATTCCATTTTAACATCCACTGTTTAAAAATCTGTATTTTCAACAATAATTACAAGGGAAGAACAAAGAATATAATCTCAACTTGAATCATTTTACCCAGAAAAGAAGCTGTGCAGAAGTGAAATCAGTAGCTGTTCCACATACCTTAAGTAGCTTTTCCAGCTCTTAGCAGCAGGTGCTCAACAAGGGATGAAACATGAAATCTGAAACAAACATTTAGAATTGATTAGGATATTTTCTTGACCTAACATTGAAGTAGTCAAATATCCAACAAATTTAACAGCAAATAACTGATATTCTTATCATGAAGGCACAATAACCTTCTAAAGGAATGCACTTTACAAGTGAAGATTATTTAGCTAGAGGCCCTTAGAAAACAAAACCAAATAAAAAAAAAAACAACAAAGAAACCAAACCAAACACAAATGAAGTTTGTAGAAGCCAGGGGCTTACATTTGACCTCAAAATAGATACCTTACAAAGCAAGTTGCCAGAAATCCTGTAGGTCCCATGAAACTAAAAAATGTCACAAGTTGATGGGTTTGGTATTTTGAGGAAGGTTAAAGAAGGATTATGAAGAGAACCGTTCATATAGCTAACGTACATTTAATAGAAACAACAATTCAGTGAGTACTGAAAACCCTGATGAGTGTTTGAAAAAGTTAGCAGCATCCAGATCTAGAATTAGGAAGATTGCTTCCCTGGGGAAAAGAAGAAAAAAACAGAAGCGTAGTAGTGTGTGGGAGGAACTAGTTAAAAGCATTTATTTCCTCGGGGTACGTGCATCACAGGACAGCCAAGCCAGTTTTTCACTGAAGTAACAAATACATACAGATATAGCTCAAAACACATATGTAATACATGGTCCAGGAAGAGTTCTGGGTTTTTTTTTCTGAAATGGAATGATCAAACCGAAAGAATTGCAGAGCTGAGTAATCTACAGAGTTGGTTTTGCTATTTTGCTAGCTGTTTTCACTCTTTTGCCTCTCAAATATATACTACAGGGACAAAGGCGATAGCAGTAGAAAGCCTAAGCTTACATATTAAGCACTCAGAAATCGATTTGTTAAGAACTGCTTCTGAACCTTCATACACCTTTGCTATTTAAGTTTTTCCCACACACAAAGGCCACTGAAAGATTTCCACAAGAGAAGAGAATCCAATGAGATAAAGTAACACAACAAAGTTATGAGAAACTGTGCAGAGATCATTTTTCTTGGTATATAAAAAACCAGAAGACTCCAATCCTATTTTAAGTGTTCATCTAAACGATAATAAACTGAAAAAATAAGAAAACCAAAATATTCATATTTCTTCAGGTAAGCCACAAATGCACCACAGACACTCACCTGAAACACACCCCCATACCATTGGGAAAAGTACCACTGAGAACCTGAACTGGTTTTATGGTGGCATGTGATTTTATGGTGACACTGCCTCAAAATACTAATCTTAAAGTTAACACAGAATCTGTTAAGTCAGCTGGCTGTCCCATTATCTCTACCAGACTGGGTGGCAAACGACAGCTTTCCCCAGAGTCATGTCTGCTCTGAATATTTTTAGGGAATTAGTCATGATTTGGGACAATTCGTGAAGACACCAACGATTAACACAATGGGAATGACATCATGACAAGTCCTTTATGAAAAGGGAAATCGCTCATGAGACTGTTTCTCAGATTGAGAAACCCGTGCAGTTATTGGTTTAATTAAAGATGTTTTCTGATATAGCAAAAGCTACTTTTAATTTCTGAGGCCGATAGTAACGACCTTTCCCCACTCCGGGAAGTTACGTCAATAGCACCCTTAAAGCATTTGTTAAAATAATTGTGTGCATAATACCATGGGACTTACCCGCATGCAACATCAAAAATGCACCAAACACAAAAACTAGAAAAATATTATTTTAATTGCTTAGGCATCAATAATGCAAACGCTTACAAGCATGCTAAATTTTCCACACAAGTTATCCCACAGATTTTCAATAGAACTACCCATGTGTGTAAAATCCAGTGTACAAACACATGCTATGGGATTTGATGTCGGACAGCAACCCTAGAGTGCAGATAAAGGGTCTCTCTTCTGGTCATTAGCTATTAAGAGAGTAATGTCATCAGAGACGATCCAAACACAGGATCATTTCATCTCCTTTACACTGACAGCCATTTCCAGACACACCTTCCCAAGATTTGTTCCTCGCAGGTTACTTACTGATTTAATTCATTCATCAGTTACTCCGGAAGCAAGCGGTGACAAGAACTCTCCTATGCTCAAGTCTGACCAGCTGTAACACTTCTTAAAACATCAATTAGTCTCATTCTAATTGGGATAAATGCTGAAAGCTTCTAAAGTGGTCAAAAGGAGACTAAGTCTAAGAAGTGGTTGGGTTAAGCAAAACATTGTGCTTTTATTTCAACTTTTTGTAAAAATAATAAATCTGTATATATCTTAAAAAATGGTTTCTTTAAAGTAAAAGAAAAAAAATATCTGCTGGGGGGAAAATTTCATAGCTTTTAAATTTCTCTACTTTCTCCACAAGGGATAGGTTTTTAGTAAACTGAGAATATTGAACTGTTAAATTTAACACATTTTTTTGTGGCGGAAAACTATTCCTTTTTAGACTTTTTCCAACTGGCAGCTCTAAGTTGCCCATTTGGTCCGGCTTTATTTGTTTTCTTATCTTTTATCACTCGGCTTTATCTATCACTCTGTCTTACCTTATTTTCCTCTTAAAAATCATGCATAATCCTGTTTTTCAATTAAAAGAGAGAGCATCTTACTTGTAGATCTAAACCTCCGTATACACTGTCTGAAATTTTAAGTTTTATCTTCCAGTATCATTCTGTTCTCTCTCCATTTTGACTTCTTCACCAAGCATACCACTGAAGACATGAACCAGTTACTAGTAGCCAAGAAGAAAAATTTTAAAATACCTTCTAGGCGGGGAGCCCGTTCCTCAGCTTCCTTATGTTTTCAGTTACCTTTAATGCTCTTTGATCATGGCCTTCAAGAAAATTTGTCCTCTTTGCTCTTTTCTCATCACTCCATTAATTTACTCTTCACAAACTCCTCTCTTTGTAACCCTCTCCCAGATCCTCCACTCCATTTCAATACAGCAATTCATCATCTCAAGCCTTACAAAGCTAAAGACGGACCACTAATGATCAACAGTACTTGTTTCACTTCCCTCTCCTTCCACCTCTGATCTGCAGCAGCAAAGCAAATAAACAGTTTGGTGTTATGCAACATTTTCATCCTTATAAAGCATTTAACATGATCAGGTCTGGTCTCTAATGATGCCCCTCTGGCACTGCAGTAAGTCACAGTAAAACTCCACAAAAGTTCACAGTAGTCAGGAAAGACTTCAAGAGCTCTGCCAGTGCAGGGAAAGAACAGGAACAGAATTTCTGGACACAAGTAATATTTTCTTTAGCAGAGATGAGATATAACTAAGTCATCTGCAGTGTTAGTGTCCCTGCTAGTTATACAATACACCTAGGTTTTTAGATACTTTCCTATATCATGTGTAAACAACTGTATACACGCAGCTCCCTCTACACATCGAGCGAAGAGGGGAACGGACCTGCTTGGTGCACTTTTAGCACCAAAAAGAAATCTACACAGGAAAATAATACAACACAGCCCTGAGCACAATCTACTACCAGATGACCCATGTCCTTCAGGATAAGTCCCAGAACAGTCAAGGCAGTTATTGAATTCTAGACTGACTCAAAGACGCTATTTGCGCAGACACAATGCTGTGAAGATTTAGTAGTCTTTAAACCCTCAGTGTTTTAGGATAATTGGTATAAAAGTACTAACTTGATCTTGATATTGCCTAGTGGCTTGAACACAGAAGAATGTAGTCCATAAACCAGAATTTGGAATAGACTCATTGGACCCAAACATCCAACACACCACCACAAAACATACCCACACAGCCACTGCCAGCCTCACCACCAGTAGTTCTACAGAAACTTTTAATGAGATTGTTGTAACTTATTTGGGTGAAGAACGGGAAACTTCAGTAAGATCTCAATTCCCTATCATATTAAAACCACCAAAAAAATAAAGGAGTCCATACTTACTATCACCCTCTTATTCATAAGGGCCATCACAGAAAATCAGCTATGAAGACGAAGATTTAACAACACAGAATGCAAGTTTGATGTAACACTTAAAATTGCTGTAACACAGACTCAGTCCAAAACACTATCATATTTCAAGCGGCAGCTGTGCATTAAGTACTCCCGTTATATGCAGAGCCACAGTTTCCCCCTCCCCTTTTCATTTTGACTACACTTCAAATCCTTTCTCAAGACTCACTTCTTTTATCTTGCCTTTCCAAAATTGATCTCAACTCAGCAACCCACAAGGTCTTGCCTTATTTTACTCCTTCTATCAACTTCAAGAGTAAGGTATTAAAGCAAGTGTGCTTTATGTACATTTATTTTCAGAACTTGCTGCAGTCTTCACCCTTCCAGTACTTCCACTCTATGATCTCATTTGCTGTAATACGACCAATGTTCTTACTCCCACTTGAGAATACTGTAGTTCAATATCTATTTTCAACAGAAGTAACAAAGACTTTTGAAAGAAAGAACTTCAATGCAATCCCCATCTATCTCCCAGAAGCCACATAGATAAATACATTACAGAACTCCAAAATTTGTTTCCTAGGAAGGGAAGCTCCTGCGTTCAATACTCTTCTCAGATTACGAAACAGTTTAAAGGTTTTGTTTGCCTTTAAGAGAGGAAAAAGCTGATTCAGTTGTAAAAGGAAGTCAATGATACACACTCTTTAAAAATTTAGAAGTCTTTAAAAATTCCCTCTCTTATGTTGACAAAAAGAGAGCAAGGCATAAAACTGGCTGTTGAGTGCCCTGGAATAGCATGAGACAAGCAGTGCTGCCATGACACAAAGAAATCCTTCCCCTTCAGCTAAGGCTGAATAAGGGGGGACTCGTAGCCTATGACACAACGACACAACGAAACTTTCACTTCATTTAAATCCCCACCTAAGGATTAACCATCTGTGCAGCACACCATCTTCGTCTAAAGGTGCCTAATCTCCTAAAGAAATCCACTTGGTGATTTATTAATTTTGTGTGGGTAACAAATTTACAGCAACAAGGGAATGAAATCCAGAGTAGTACTGAAGCTCAGTTTCTTATAAAAATGAAATATTGATGCAAACTCTAGGCAGAAGCTGGAACAGAAGCATATTTGATGTTATATCCGCTCCTTCTTTTGACTCCATTCCTTGCCTAAATTTTGCAGGGGCTCTGACTATGTTATTTTTGTTTCCATCCACAACCCGAGAAACACAAGTAATATTCAATCTAATATTCACAAAGTGTTCAAGAAGAGACAAAGTCAGAATATCCCCACAAGAGAAGCGCATGATATTCTTCCCCCCTGCATTTTTCAATCCTTAAACTGTACACTTCTGGAAATGCATTGATTTTTCCTGATAACCAATGATTAATTAAAACATCCAAAACAACTTACATATATATGCACTAAAGCATATAATAACAATGCTACCCTCCTCCTTAGATGAGATTCTCCCCCACCAGCAAAAATCATGCAATTTATACAGGCAATACTAAACAAGAAATCCACATAAATTTGAAATTATTAGATTATCCTGATAATGAACGCAATAGTATCCAGTCTGACAAGGTGCTTTTATAACTTATTAAAACAGAATTCAACAGAAATGATGAGCACAAGACTTCCCCTTGCCTGCACACCACATTGGTTTTTTTTTTTAAATTACTTCTAGTTCCCCAGACCACAGCAAATGGCTTAAAGAGTTTATACATATTGCACAAATGTACACTTTTAGCTCCACCTTCTAGTTTAGAGGCTCCCTGAAAGCCCAGATGTAGCACTAAAACGTTAATTTCAGCAGCTTCTGCCTCTGAAGTTTAACATGATGTTTAAAAAGCTACCTGATCAACGAGTTTATTCTCTCATAAGAAAGATCTCAAATGCAGGGTACGTCATTAATACCAGTTTCCAGCAGAGGCTGTACTGAGTACAGAAAGGCAGAGACCACATTTTAATTCGTCTCCACACACATTTTCACTAAAGATTACTTAATTCTGTTTCATAAGCTCAGTAGCGACTTACTCGTTCCATGACAAAACGCTGAGAAATATTTTGACTTGCTTTAAAACAGATTAACTTGAGTTACAATTAAGAGGAAGCCTACTGGTGCAGCATCAAAACACAAGCTATCGTATTAAAGAGTGAAAGACAGACATCAAAAGAAAGCATAGATCCACCAGAAGTTCCTACTATTCTGAAAGCAAAGCTCAGTTTATCAATACATAATAAAATATAGTCATTAATTAAAGGGCAATACCAAAGGGATAAGAAAAGTCATTCTCCAAGGTGACTTCATTAATTTGCTTGCACAATTTAGAAGTCTTGCGTGAAATTTGTAAGTATACAAGGAAATGCAACTAAGCTAGTTGTTCTAATATCAGCAACCAGTTTCTAATTCTGTTTTTCAAGCCATATCTAGGTAACATCTGCATCTATAGAAGAGCATGCCAATTTCATTTACGGGAAGGATCTTCTCTCCGTGACCTTTACAGCCATCACTGAGAACAGCATTCCACAAAAAAAAAAAAAAAAACCAAGATGCTTTGCCTGTAACAGATTTACATCAAAGCTGCACAGTCTCAGGCAACAAGGTAACAGAGAGGACATGCTTACAAGAGCTCCGAGAAAGCCGTCAGCAGCTGGGGTTACTGTCACCTACCTTTTGACTGTCAGTCTAAGCCTGAAAATAATAACTCCACATTCTTTACCCGTTAGCATCACTAAAATCAGTGCTGGATAGGACTCAACAGGTCATCTTGTCAATCTGCCACTGCTGAGGTAGGGACAAACAGCATTTCCTTTCTGACAGATATCTAATTTGTTCTTAAAGACAATCAGTGACAAGAGTCCCCTCCCTAATCTATTCCAATGGTTTGTTATTAGCATTAGAAGTTTTCCTCCCCAAGTAACCCAAGTCTTCAGTCCTACTACTTAAGTCAACCATTTCTTGTTTTAGCCCCTGTAAGCCTTTATCTTCTGCCTCCTTGTAGTAGCCTAATGCACATGAACAACTTAAAGACTACAAGGAGGTAAAAAAGTTAACATCTTAATTTGCTTAATTCTTGTGTGTCATATTCTTCAGGTATCTGATCTGCTACCAAAAGCATCCAAGAGAGAGGAAAACCCTTTCTTGAAGAACAGTGCCCCAAAACTGAACACAGCATTTAGACTAAATCCTACCCAGACCAAATCCCATAGAATGACGACTCCAAGTATTTCCCCCCCTTGATATATCACAGTCGAGCATTTCTTTTTCCGCATCAGCGGAACCAGGTTAATCGTAAACTGCGCACCAATCAATCAATAACCTGCTTACTCAGCTCTTGTACAACTTGAAAAGTATGTTTTAGGCAGACATTTGAACACCAAAATTCAAAAGGCACTAAACGCACAGTAGGAAGAGGCTGTGGATTTGCAAACCACCAGAACAAGTGCAGAAAAACAGCCACCTTTGCGATTTATACAAACTAAAATGAAAATGACAAGATAATTAATAAACCAACTGGAATCTAGAAGCCTCTAGGATATTGTGCTTAAGCCTGACATAGATAATGAGAGCTGATAAAAATTCAGAATTACTTCTTCAGCCACTAATTAACAGCATTCCCATAACAGTGCTGTTAACACAAGAGCAGGAACAGAAACTGTAATTTGTAACATTTGCAAAGAGCTCCACTGCAAGGAAGAGACACCTCAGCAGCAGGGAAAGGTTTCCTGGGTGAAGGCTGGCAATAGAAAACTAGTTAAAAACGCAACAAAATGGTCTTCAATGCAATTAAAAATGGAAATTAAGATATTAAAACCCTCCAGCTAATGGAACCATGCATTTTTATATACATATCATTGACCAGCTTTTGTTCCTTCTCATTATATAAAATGCAAGTGCGTTTTATTTAGTAAATGCAAATGTAGTTCCGACTCAGGCATTGTGAAAGGTTAACAAGTGCACTGACAAATGCGAGTTAATTGCAATGACCATGCCAGGGTTCATTCCAAGCAGCAAGATGGCACCTTAAATGAACTACTTGGATCTGACATCATGGTTTCTACTTTTCCTTGTGAGGGCTGCCTCAAACCCCTCTACTAAAAGCACTTCAGAGTCACCACATATTCATATGCCAGTGGACCGAGCCTGAGCAAAGCACTGTCCTTATTTTAAAGGGGAATAAACAACAGCACAGCAGCTAAATTAGTTTAGCCAACATCAAAAGGAAAAAGAAAAAAAAAGCACCATAGAAGAGGTAGAAATAAAATTCTTGTCTCCTGACAAGGCTGCGGTTGTATCAATGTTTATCATCTCTTTCCACCACTGGTTAACAGAAACAGTGGTATCAGGAACGAGGGGTCCTAGCTATTGGCAAAAATACAGCAATACCTCCATCAAGTTCTGGAACTTGCTGGGAGAAAGGCTGAAGAAAGGGCAGTAAGAACTTAAAGAAGTACGAAGGTTAACTCTATATAAAGAGTAAATTCAAGCACCTGAACTATGAAGGTACCTGTTACACGTTACTTCTGTGTGTTAACAGCCTAGACTGTAAAATCAATTATGAAGAAGTAACCCTGCCTTTAAACAGCTTCCACTACAGAAGAGCATCAGTAAAGGCACAAGGGGGATGAAGGAGACAACTGCTAAAACCTGAGGTATGAGCAGGCATGAGAGAACCACAAGAGCATGCAGCCACCAGCAAACGGAATTTGTGCTTGAAGAAAAGTGTATTAGAAATAGCAGAGGAAAAAAAAGTTGAGAAACAGCTTGGTTAATTAACCAAAAATAAAAAGGAACTGAACTCTTTTAAACACTAACTTAATTTTTAATTCCAACATTCTAAACCAGAACATGGACAATTTTCCCCTCAAAGGACAGGGAGATTACGACTGTTTAGTCCAAAAAAGGAAATCAAGAACTGCTATCTATGTAAAAATAAGAAAATGGCAGTAGATTTTATGTTTTTACACTATCTTTCATAGAAAAAGAATTTTAAAATTGGCTAAAATCAGTAAAAGGAAATTCTCTTTTAAAGATCACAGAATTTCTGAATCTCAATGCTACAGAGTATTACTGAGGAGAAAATTGCCTCAGCATTGATGCTGAACATAAAACTTACAACAGACAGGATGAAACAGGTATTGATTGATATAAGTCCCCACCACTAGTGTAATTCAGACGTTAGGATTTATAAGTCTCTTACTGGTATCTTCAGTAGCAGCAATCTTGAAGGCAATGCTAGGAAATTATCAAGTGTAGATGGACCCAAGACCATACTGGCTATTGAACATCCCATAGATTGTATCAGTAAACACTCTTTGCAGCGTTAAGAAAGCCCTGGGAAAAAGCTAGGTACCTGCTTGAAGATGTGCATCCCTATCTGCAAAATATATCATTTAGCTCATTTTGAGCTTCTGCTAAACTAGACTTCTGCTACCCCCTTGCAACTGAATTATTTGCTATCCTAGCAGCAAAAAAACGGGAAAGAGTAGTAGCTCCTCCTTCCCATATTAAAAAAAAATAAAAATAAAAGAAATAGTCAGCTGCTGCTTCAAATCCTTCCCAGGAACTTTTAATCAGACTAAAGAAAAAATCGTCTCTGCCTTCCACAGATACTTTATAGCGTCAGATGGTCCGCCCCCTGTCCCCTCCCCCAAACTGAAATAAAACAAAAGCAGGAATTGCACATTTTCATGTGTGGGTAAACAATGAAAAACCCCAAGCATGGCAGCAGGAAGCAGGAGCAGTTTGCAGCCAGCAGAGCCCTCTGACCTCTTTCTTACTGTGCCCAACAGCAAGAACAGCTTTGGCTCTGTCACTACAACCTCTGCAAAGGCAGGGAGAAGTGCATCATTTAAGGACTCTTGACATATACACTGTCTAAATGCTTCTAAATTTACTGTTCATCAACAAACTTAGAATGATAGCAGTCGCGAAGAATATGTGATCTCCCATTCCTGTCTCCAGGACAACTGATGCACACATTTTGCTTATACAGTTTTGGTCAAAAGGAAGGAAATTAGTCCAGGGTCTTAAAACGAATTAAATTACAGTTCCATGGGCAGGGAAAGAGTCAACATTAATATTTAGGATTAAGCTCTAAACTGACCCATATTGTACTGTGCAAAGTTGGAACCGTGCAGCAAAACGAAACTGAATTGAGTGCTTGTCAATTCCCATGGGGGGGGGGGAAGAGAGAGAAAAGAAAGAATAATACTTCAGTGCAATAGGAAACTAACAAAGACTACTTGAACTTTTTCTACATGCCCCTTCTGCTCTGAACACAATAAAAAAAGGGGCAGAGGAACAATGCAGAGAGTTAGACGGTGGAAAAAAAAGTCTTGAAGTCACAGGGGACAAAGGAAATCCAATACAGGAGAGTTTTACCAGTTCAGCCATGGACTGCTGCAGAACTGAAGAAAATTTAGGTATACCCGCAATTAACGCTGATGCAAGCAATCATCAGATGTTCTCTAGCAAAGCCTGTTGCTTTGAACTTTTCTTATTTACCTCTTCCATCCCAATTTTTACTTGACAGAAATTGCATTCAAACCTTATAAACCAGATTTCAGAAGCTATTCTCCGATTTCTTAATCTCCAGATTTAAAGTATTGTCAGAGCCAGAGAGCATTCAGCTTCTGTGGTTCTCCTGCCACCTCTGAAACTACTTCTTCCATACACACGATCCCCTGTGTCAGCTCCCTCCAACAACACATCCCCGGGATTTAGCTTTCAAAACATCCCCTTCCAAGTTTTAGTAGTTCACACACCTTTCAGCACAACGCACCTGGGTAATCCCAACTGTCTCTCTTGGGTCTGCTTTAATACAATTAGAGAAAATCAGATCAAGCCACCTGAAGTTTTTTGTGCTTTTGGTTGGTTGGTTTACTTTTTTTGTGCACTTGGGGATTTTTTAAAATCATGTTCTATTCATGAAGACTTAACACTCAAATTCCTACCTTAGGAAGTTTACATGGTAGAAAACACAAAGCTAGAAAGGAATGACATAGGGAAAATAAAAATTTAAGACTATAACACAAAAACTGCAGGTTTCTAAGGCATTCAGTCCCTAAACAGACACTTTCTTCAACAGTTTATCTGACTAGCCATCAACCACTGCCTGAATATGGAAAGCAGGACATGAAAAACAAGAGCTTTTACACAGATGTACTTGATCATCTCCACAGAAGTTCTTCCTCTCCTACATTAAAAAGACTATTTAAAACCAGGTATCTATGTGGGTGTCACATTTTCCATTTAATTTCCCATTCTTTCAACTTCACATCTTTCTAACAGACACAATAAGCCACATTCATTGAACCTGTGGTAGAACACACTGGGCTTCAGAGGTTCCTAAGTGGCAGTCATATACAAACCAAGAGACTGACTTGAAATTGCTAACAATTTACAAACTCTAATCTTGCATTAATCGGCATTAAGTTCTACGTTTTTTTCAAACACACAAAAAATTAAAAAGACAGCTTTTAGTACAAAAGAACTATCCTGTAGAAGTTACCATTCAGGGAGACAAGCCTCGTCATAGTTCAGGTGCTAAATAAGTACACTGAAAATTAGTTTTAGAGTGTTCCTAAATCCTTTCTGCTGTCATTCCACACAAGAGCTCAAAGCGACACAGCAAGGATTTTTTTGTTGCAGTTTTTAAAACGCTGACCTCTAATTAAAACTTTTTCAGTAAATTAAGTCAATATGCCCACATTTTCATGTTACTAAGCAATGGTACTTGAAACTTTAGAACTACATTGACACGAGATAAGAGGAAAGACAGATTTAGTTTGGAAACCACATCTGATGGAGCTAAATATCACTCACAGGCTTGACAGCTGTCCGAAACAAAGACTTATAACCTCACTGCTAAGAAGTAAATAAAACCTACGTTTTCACTGCTAACATCCCAGAGTGGTAGTTGTAACACAGGAAAAAAAGATCTGGAGTATGAATTCTGGCATAAGAACATCCTTTTTAAATACCTTCTACCAATTTATTGAAATTTGCCCAGAATGTGAGAATACGGAGGTACTTTATGCAATAATCTACATGAAATGTAAAGCTACGGACGTTCAATTTAAGACAAAAAATTATGCAAGACTAAAAACGTATAAGATTTGAATATACAGATTTTACAGCAAAATTACAACCTACTTATAGTTACCAATATTCTGCAAAACATGACTCTTGTTTAAACAGCAGTGCAGGTAGCTGTCAAAAACCTGTAGGTGTGCACATATACATATATTTAAGAACAACCAGCTGCACAACGTACTACTATATTTTGTACTATTCCAAACTACACTTTGAAAACACAGAAAGTTCTCTGTCGTAGTGAAAAAGACTTTTCTGCAATTCCTAAGAGATACGGAAAGGAATGGGAATAGCCTGTATTATTATTATGAATGTTACATCACACGAAATATGAGACTGCCACACATGGCAATGCCTACCAGGGGAAGAAATAAAATTATCATTTTGTTATACAAATGGCAAGAAATAAAAACTCACCGCATTTATATACACATTAAAAAAATAATAAGAAAATCCCCTAACTGTCAAAGCCACCTGGTTTACTACTCAATCTCCAAAAACCACTCCTGCTTTTCTCTCCTCCTATCACCCCCCCTCATATCTATTAGCTTGGTGGAATTTACAAGACCAAGATTTCCCCCATTCAACTACTAACCATCATGTGGTAAGCCATTATATTTTTTAAAAATCACCTTTTCAACAATATGTAACATACTTTGAAGCAAAGTTGCATCATTAGATCTCTAGCAGCTGAAACCATTTTTAAAGCTATTTCAGCAAATTACACATCCAAGGCACAACAGTGCTATTCTAAGAATATTCAGTTCTGGATTAAGTACTCCAATACACTACTAGTTGATTGATTGCTGTCATCTACACATGCTTAGTACTTTTAATAACACCTAAGGCGGAGAAAAGCATAGAGCTTTTGACAAATAAGTACTATGCCATCTTCCTTTTACACGTACATTTTAACGTTCCTGCAAAATTAAAGGTCAACCAACATAAACATCAGTCCAAGCCATGTTCTACAAAAACTGGATTTAAGACATAATAGCAGAAAAGACAAATTAATTTCAGAACTGTTTTTCTCCTGTTGAATAGCCTGTAGAGTTTACAGTCCTGTGAGAGAAAGTGTTTCCCAGCAACTAGTGTCTCCTCCCTCTTTTCTTTTTTGCTGTTTATTTTGTTAACAGTACCCCAGATTTTAGGTCTGTTAAATTTATTACACAGGCTCCAATCTCACTGGTACACATAACACGTTCTTTATAAAATCTTAGCCATAAACCTTGCTTTAAGAAATCCAAAGGCTGTGACCTCCATCTGCAAATCACACCATACAGGCAAAGGTGTTCCAACAAAGATACGAGTTAGGATAACAGCCTGATTTCAGAGGTAACAAAAAATGAGCCGGGTGGAGAAAGGAAGTGGGGGAATTTTGGACATGGACAACATCAGTAAGATAACAAGCTGTTCCAAATAACTATTTAACATTTAATATTTTCTGGTCCCAATCCAGTTATGCTCTTGACCTTACCCAGGTTTAATAGAATCAGAGATGATAAAGGCTTATTAGCTTTGAGGAATGTGGGACTTTTCCAAATAGCACAGGGGGGAAAAAAAAAAAAAAAGATATTAAACAACCAAAGGCCAAAGGAGTCTGAATTTTTAAGGGACACTGCAATACCACTTCACTTTTAAGCTAACATTTACATTAAACACTTCAATATGAATCCCCAAGCGTTTCTCCTTTCAAGTGAACTTTTTGTTCAACACATTTACTACAGCACTGCTATTATCCTAGTCAAACTGCCAAAAACTGAGCTGCAGGCTGACACTGCAAGAGTCCAACATTGGTGCTAGGGCCTACAGGATAAACTCTGCTTTCTGAGCACTTAAATAAGACAGACTGCAAGTCAACTAACACACAGAAACAATACAGTGAACGGTCTTTCGGCCGGGGGGGGGGGGGGGGGAAGGGGAAAAAAAAAAAAAAAAAAGACAGAGAAATCAAAGGGAAAGGCTGCCCCTCGTTGCAAAAAAGCATCATCCAAGTAAAGAAGGTTTGGAAAGAGAATGGATGTGAAAATTGGCAATCTACAGCACATGCTTCAAAATTAGTCCCAGGGATTTCAGGAGAAAGATACTCCGTTACAGCTGCAGAAGTAAAATTTTCACTGTACTCCAAAATCGGGTTTACAACGGGAAAAAAAATAAAATCTAATTTCTTCAAGAACCACAAAGGCTCCTCTATGTAATCCAACTTCGGTGGCGCCAGCCGGGTCGATCCAAAGCAACGCTGAGGAGCACTTGCTCACCTTCTCCACTACAGATTTAGGAAGGTATCCCCGGGTGAAACCGTGTATGTGACCCCAAAGGTTGCCCCCGCTTCTCTTCGGATCACGCCACCGCGCTCTCCAGCAAGTGCGGTAGGAGAAGAAACCAAAAAAAAAAAAACCCACACCAAAACCGAAAACTAAACCCCAGAAAACCCCAACACGCACAAAAAAGAAGAAACCTCAACCACTTCCCCCGCGCTCCCACCCGGGCTCTGAGAGGCAACCACAGATTTACCGGGCGCGCCTGGAGAGAGGCCGGGGCAAAGCCGGGCTCCGGCGGCGAGGGGACACCGACACCACCACCTCCTCCTCCCTTTTCCTTTCCCTTTGTTTACTTTACGGACCGTCCCGCTCCGCCCGGCCGAGCTGCGGCCCCGCCGCCACCGGCACCTCGGGCCGCCTCCCGCCGCATCCGGTGGGACCGGACCGGACCGCCCCGGCCCCGGGGGGGGGGTGGGAGCGGGGAGGGCCGGCCGGGGCTGGCAGGCCGGAGGGGACGGCCGGCTTCTCCCCGGGGCACCGTCCGACCTCTGCCCGCAGCCTCCTCTCCTCCCGTTCCATCCCCATCCCGCCCGTCCCCACGGCGAAGCTCCCTCGCAGGCGCCGCGGGGAGGAGGGAAGCGGCTCTGCCCGCACCCCCCCAAGCCCACCCTCCCCGTACCCGCCTTCCCCCGCCTCGGCCGGCCGCAGCCCTCCGGCCGCGGGCTGCCCTCAGCTGCGGGCACCCACCGTGGGCACGGCCGTGTGTGCACACAAGCGTGTCCCCGTGGGGGGTGAGGGGGGTGTCTCCCGTACCCCCCCACCCCACCCCCGGTGTCCAACCAGCCCCTCCCGAGGGGCACACCAGGCACGGGCGGCTCTTCCCCTGAGCAGAGGGGGCCGACGGGGGAGGGGGGCACACGGAAGGAAAAGCCGCTGTGTTCCCCACCGCCCCCCTCTCCCCACACAAACCCCCTCTCCCCACACAGACACCTTTTCCCTACGCAGCCCCTCTTCTCACCACACAGCCCCCCCTCCCCATAAAAACACCCTTTCCCCACACAGAAACCCCCTTTCTCCACACAGATCCCCCTCACCCCACGCACGCCCCCTTCTCCCTACACAGCCGCCCCCCCCCCGCCTCCTCACACCCCCATATGTAAGTTGGGGGCCTCCTCTCTCCCTCACCCTTCCGTCCCCCCCCTCCTCCTCCTCCTCCTCTCCTCAGGCATCCCCTGCCGCCAGCACTCACCGCGCTACGGGCAGCCGCCTCCGGGCGGAGGGGCGGCTGAGGCGAGGGGGGAAGGAGAAGCGGAGGAACCGTCCCGTCAGCGCCGGCTGGCCGAGGCCGCCCCGCTCTAGCTGGCTCTCCGCGGCCAGCCGCCCGCCCGCCTGCCTGCCCGCCCCGGCCACCCCAGGCCGCTCCCCCGCCCTCCCGGCGCGCTGCACCATGGGATGCGCGGCTGCCCTCTCCCTCCTTCCCTCCCCGCCCGCTCCGCACCCCACACTAACATGGCTGCGGGGGATGGAGAGGGGGGTCAGCCCGACCGGGGAGGGCGGCGGAGGAGGGGGGATCCGCCCCGCCTGCGCAGGCGCGGGCTGCGGGCCTCAGGTGGCGTGAGCCCCGGAGTCCTGTCAGCGGCGATGGCGGCGGGGCGCGTCCCGTCCCTTCGCCGGCCTTCAGGGGCTCTTCCCGCTCGCCTTCCCCGGGTGGCTCGGGAAGAGGGGAGGTTTCACCCCTTTTCCTCCCTCGGTCCTCCAGAAGCGCCTCTTGAGGTCGCGTCCTCGCCGTCTCTCTCCTTCATCCCTGGCCGGGCGGCCCAGCTGCCCGGCGCCTCACACCGACTGGCGCTGTGGCCTTTATTGGGACCCCGGTGTCCCCTCCTGAGGGACATCAAAGACACAGGCAGCTGCTCCCCTGAGGAGATGGGGCCTTGCTTCATTTCCACGGTGGCACAATTCTTCTCTTGTTTCCATGCTGGGATATTCTCTTTCAAGGAAATCCTTGCGTATTTACTTGTATATGACCACAGTGTTTGCGTGCTTGTCAGTCATTAGGTATATTTAATAACCTAAGCCTGAAATAGACATTTTAAAAGTCCCTATTAATCCAACGCTTGCCTCTAATGGCAGTTGAACTCGGATTTTGCTCTTCTGCATGCTCGAGGCAGCCTGAGCATGAGCAGATCCCGAACTTGCCCTCTGGAAGTGTCCAGGGTGTCTGGAAACGGGAGGTAGGATGCGTTTCACTTTGGTGTTTTACGTATCTGCAGCTGAGCCAGCTGTCTGGGCTGCCTTAGAGTCCGCGGAGAACTAGTCGATACAGTCAATGCTGTTGGGATGTGACTCATCATAAAGTAGCTTACTTTAGGGTATGACAGGTCATGCTCTTAAACTTCCCTGTGCTTTTTAGTTTTCCAGGCACCATAAGAAAACCCAAGGGAGATGTGCTGAACAAGTAGGCACCTACATCATAAATACAGTTTTTCAGGTGAATCCCACCTAAAATGTCCCCCTCCAGGAGCCAATCCATCAGGTAAGCTCTGAACATGATACAAATGCATTGAGCCCCATATAGAAATAAGTCCTAGAAACTCTTTTAAGCAGCAGTACAGCATTCCTAACCATCTTTTATAGAAAAGCTTGTCCATTAGAGTAGCTACTAACAAAATGGGAGACTTGGTGACTCCCTTAACCCCAGAGATTCCAACCTGAACCTGTCATTCTCCTGGGAGAGTCCTTTAACCAGCAGGCTGTAGGCGAGACAGGACAGCAGACACGCTCTACCCTTTCTACTGAAGCTGGACCACTCTGCAGAAATGAAGGAAGGAAGGAAGGAAGGATGATTTCAGTTATTTTGTAATTATTGGTCTTGGGATCGCTATTGATGCTCTTGCCAGAAAAGGTAGAAATGCGCTAATTAAAATTACTGATGACAGAAAGTTGGGAGACATCAATAAAGAGGATGTTCACAGTAACACACAGGAAAAATCCGATGCTCTTGAGGACTGGGATAGTAAGAATGGAAGGAAATGCATGAGTAAAATAGGAGCATGTTTTCTGATTAATACACAGGGAAGGGGTGGTATAAATACTGGAAAGGGAAAATGGAGCTTCATAAATTTTTATGATATGGTTGTTAGCAGTAGCAGGGAATTGCACTAAATGACCCTTCAAGCATTTGATCCCAATTAGTAATCATTTCTCCTTTGTCTCAGCCTTCATCCAAAGATGTTAAAGTGCTCTAGCCTCTCAGCAAACTTGTGAAGAAGATAGTTATCCCCGGTTTTTTTACACTGGAAAGCTGAGACAGTATTTGAGTTGCCAAATTCACGCATTATTCACTGGATGAACAGGCCTAAAAGCAAATAGCTCCTTTCCAGGCCTGTATCCTATGCATACAAGATAGGAGCAATGCCTGCTTCCTGTCGCGCATAGTATATTATATTGATTTTATATACCGATTTAATAAACATTCGTCGTCTCAATATCTTTTTGAATGTCCTTGCTCTAATAAATAATTACTATTCCTGTGTTTTTATAACTTTATCCTCTGGGCAACATCAGTGTACCCATTCTCTCCATCTTACGGGTGGAAAAACTATGAAGAGATACACGGGTGATTGATGGAGTAGACAGAGGGAAGCCAGAGCAATGGTAGAACGGTGAATCTGATTCTTGTATTTCTGCTCAATCTTTTAATAGTTACACTTTTTCATATGGAAAAGAAGTATGCTGCCTAAAGTCCTTGGGAGCTTTCCCATTGGTTTTAATGGGATGAAGGCAAGCCCAAAATAATATATCAAATTGATGGTTTGTAGCAATTCCTGAAAAGCTTCAGTTTCAGGTCCTGGTGAGATTTTTTTTTTTTTTTTGGTTTCTTGTTACTTTCTTTCATCAGCAAAATGCTTGTAAAAAGAGAAGCCTTCAGCAACATACTGATTTTGATAAAGCACTACTGGGAAATCTTTCTCACGTTACAGAATGCAGTTTTTAGTCAAATGTAGAGGAAGTTCTGTAAAAGCTGGTGGTTCAGGCTCTCAGCTGGGAGAGGGGAGCTGTGGTGGTGTCCAATGAAAAGTTACATGATTATCGAAAAGGATAGTTTCAGTGGAAACTCACGAGACATGGCTAGGATAATAGTCATGGCTTCTCTATGGACAACAAGGCACCTAGATTCAAATCTCTGCTGTGTTTTTTTCCCCTCCAACTTCAGGGCCTCATCCAAACTAATTGCCTATGAGAAAGGTGCTTCCAGAAGCTCATCCATCCTACCCGTTGAGAATACAATGAATCGCTCTCTGATCACCCTTATTTTTCTCAATTGACTACGGGAGAGCCTAGGTAATTAGCGTAAATCTTTACATAGCTAAACTTTTATAAGTTGTGACTTGCACCTTTGTCTTCTAAGGTTCTTATTTTCCTCTGATTCTTGAGAACTTGCGCGGAAAAGTAAAATCATTTTCTTGCCCGCTCTGGCTACACAGAGGTTGTTGGTAGGTGGAAAAAAGACTATCCCCTATAATTTATTACGGAATGATTAATATTGAGGTAAGACATTCAGTTTAATACTAATGATATTATTTGTTCAGTCCATGCCATTATCTCATTTAATTTACAGTGGTTATTAAACCTGTGCCGCATTGGTATAAACAAAAAGGGTAGGAAACTCCATTATAGTGTAGCATGTATTGTCTTTCCTTTTATTAAGTGATGGAGCTGGGGCTAATGGCTGTAAAGAGAACTAGTTCTTTCTGGCGCTTTGGAGCACAGCTGCAGTCAGGCATCTTCAGCTTTTTCTGCAGGCTGGTAAATATTCATTAAAACAACCAGAGTGATTTTTAAGAAACGTCTAGATGTGGCGCTTCAGGGCATGCTCTAGTGGCAGAGATTGTAGGTTGTTTGCTTGGACTCGATGATTTTAAGGGTCCTTTCCAACCACGAAGATTCTGTGATTCTGTGATCAGGCTGATGGGAGACAGGTAGCTCTGAACTGCAGGGCTGTTTCAAGCTGTGACAATGAAATGCGGAGGGATTTGTAAAAAAAAAAAAAGGGAAAATGTCAAGATGTTAAATATTTCACAAAATACATAGTAACATTCTTCATCGTAAGAGCTTTTCTTTTTTAATCACTTAAATCAACCCCAGATAAAGAAGTCTCCAATTGCATACATAAGCAGTCTGCATAGTACCCTGACACCAGTGAAGGAAAAGTGCATAGTAAATTCCTATTTTATAAGTAGGTAGAAATAAACCGACAATGCCCATCTTGTCAGAGTTACAACCTGCTGCAAACCTGATGCTGCAAGTTTTTCTCATGTGGGAGTTTTCATATAGAGTTTTCATATTTCATCAGTCGGGTCAGCGGCGTGCGTTACCTTGAGGGATCAGGTCCTACGTTGAACAATGAATAACGCCAAACAGATGGAGGACGAGCGTTACAGCAATTAGGGGCACAGTGGTGTGTGCAGCCTCATGGTTGGAAGGTACAGACTTGAACAATTAAAGGCACCAAAATGTTAATAATGTTAATATGCATGTCTTTGCTTCTCTCTGCATTTAAAAAAAAAAAGGCAAACCATTATATTGTCATTTCTGGGCAGTATCTAGAGTAGAAGCTGAATGGAAAGTCACCAGTTGAGGTGTTTCTAATTTATTTAAAAAACGAAACAAAACAAAACACAAAGAAATTCTTAAGAAAAGCTTCAAGGGAAATCGGCAAAATTGCGTGGGATCAGGAAGGAAATTTCAGGTAGAAAATTTGGTGGGGAAAAAACTAATTAGCAGCTGGGGGACCCACTTGATCGGTTGCTGTTATTAACTAAAACCTCCAAAGCAAATGTTAATGTGTTAATTAGAAGCAGCGTAATAACTTCTTAGATTTCCCAGTGGGAAACAAAACAAAAAAAACCAAAACAAAACAAAAACAAGACAATTTTTTTTCTGAATATAGCTGGCTAAAAACAAGCATGGCAGCAAGGGAACACTCCCACTGTGTTCTGTTCCGTTTTCTGGTGTGTGTTTGCAGCGTTGCTACCAGAACGGTGACGCAGACCACCTTACCTGGCCTTCCAGCAGGGTGACTAGGTGGAAGCATGGGACCAAGAAGTTTATTTATCTTTTTAGATAATCAAACAAAATCTCTGTCCTGACTGGTAGCTTCAATTTCTAGAAAGAAAGGAAAGGTCCCACGTTGGCTTAATTAACTGGTTCCAAGGAAGAAATGGAAATTAGAAATTAGAGGAGAGATTAATTCTCTGGTTGGTACAAAAGCACAAGAGAGCCAGGAGACTCTCAGATGGAGCCCTAGTGTGATGGCATGGAAAGTAACAGTCATGGTCTATCCTAAAGGGCTGTACTTCCCATCAGAGAGTCTTTTCTTCTCATTTTATTTTGGCTTCCATGATAGAAATCAAACTTTTTTTTTTTTTTTTTTGCCAACCAAATCTCAGTCAAACTCTTAGCTGAGCCCAATCAAACCATATATTTTACAATTGCATTCTGTTGAGATCACACAGCATAAAGGGATGGAGTTCCTATGGACATTCAGAAACCCTTGAATTCTTTGACTTCTGCAGTTTTCTACCATTTGGATGCCTCGAGCTGTGCTGCCCACTTTCTCAGCAAGGCTCAAGAGAGGAGGAGGGGATTCAGCGCTCTTAGTGGGGCTGGCTTCTGGGACAGCCAAGGATGGTGCTTACGTTCCAGGAGCGAACTTGGTGGCTTTCCTCATAAAAATATAGACTTTCATCTCTTCCAATTCTGAGCCAACTCGCAATCCTTATATTTTCATTTAGTCAAACTGGTATTGAAAAAAATCCTTTTTTTTTAATTATTTATTTTGTCCTTACGCAGTTCTGGTTCGTCACTAATCAGATCAAGTCAGCTTCTTGCAGGAACTGTGACAGTAGCGTCATCACTCTGTTCTCTGTCAAATCCCTCCCCAAATCCCTTCAGCTGCTTTGGTGAGCTTACACTTTTTCTGTAGAGCTTTTTGATGTGTAAAATGTATGCGATGTTTTGATCAAAGGAGTTCTTGTACTTAATGCAAATTTCAACACACTTACGGCAGGCAGATGTGAATGTATAGATCTAATCCTCCTGATCTCCGCAGGGTGACACTGGGCCCATGGGACATCCGTCCTGCCAGCAAGGAGGGCTGGGATGATTGGTGGGGAATATTTTTACATCTTTATTTTATTTTATGACTGTGTTAAGTCCATTTATGATAAGGTTAACTAATGTTCTGAACACCTATCGTTTAAAAGGTTCATATTTGGAAAAACTTGCCTTTTTTTCTTTCATATTTTCTTCAACATCTGAGCAAACGGCAAAAAAAAATCTGCTGTCTGCAATCCTTTTGGCCACTTTAAATGGCATTTGAGATGTCAGAGAATAATTTTCTGTAGATTTCTTTTCAAACACAAAACCAAATACATTAAGTACGGAGACTATTTTCTGTGGGTATTTATGGTCATTGCTGACCAATCTTATAGTCAGTGAATGATTTTGAATATATGTGAATATTGATTCTTCTAATGTTTTATTTCCCAGTCTCTGTTTATTCAATTGTAGTATCACAATTTTGTTATCAACCTAATTTTTACTTCTAGGCAGAAGGAGTTCTGATGAGACAATGTGACTGGTCATCTTGGAATCTGTCCCAGAATCATGAAGACTTTGATACTACTTTGATTTGGATTGCAGGAGTGGGATACAGGACTAGTACTTGTTCCATATGCCTTTCCTCTGAGTTACAGTGTTCTCCTCGTCTTCTCTGAAGTTTTTGCCCTGGAAATTTACTGATTCTCTCTTCTCTAACACAAGAGCGGGGGATGGGGGCTCCAATCGCTCTGCTGGACCAGGCATGGTTGGCTTTGAGCGCTGTGTTGCATTGTGGGACACGGTGAAGAGGACACATTCTACAACTTCTGGGGTGGGGTGAATCTTCCTATCCTGTATCCTGTTTCAGAGGCAATCCCCTTGCATTACATTTTCCTCTTGTTAAAAAGAGGGTTTTTTAAGTTATAGGCAAGATATTGCTGACCTGTATGAATTCATTTTACGATGGCTGCATAGAGAGTCCCTGCTGTCTACATGAAGTCATTACTTGGGAACCACTGAATGAGTGACCTCATCAATTTAAGTCAGCCAGGAGGTAGGAAGCTTCTGTCATTCCTCTAATTTGTTCATCCTGTGCTGCTTTGAAAGTGGAATAAAAATGGAATAAAAGAGGATTGTAATTTTCTTGAGCTCAGGTCCTTGCTCTTCAGTTGCCTAATTAAAAATTGATCATTTATTCTCTTCTAGGATTCTGCAGGGAAAGGATACTGCTCTTGCACAAAGTTTTTGAAGAGAACCTCTGTAAGGGATAAAATATGGAGCTAATTATCATAGCAGATATGTTCAGAAGACAGTGATGCACTGGAAAATACTTACTTTGCAGGATTGTCGAAGTCGTGAATATCCTGTTCTTTATCCCTTCAGTACACTGGCTGACATGCACTGGCGTGTATGTATTTGCAGTATAGAAAAAGAGAGATTTTCTGTATTGTCTTCTTTTCTGTGTTACACAGAACTAGCAAACTGCTAGTTTGCTCAGTACAGGCACAACTTCGCATCTTTTGGAGGTGTTCTGTGACGTGCCTTTGTATCTGACTATCTCAATACCACACTTGAGTTTATTTACTTTGTAGGAAGAATACTGCATACAAAAAAAGGTAAGAGTGAAAATGTGTAGTTTGACTTAAATCAGTGTGTTTTGCTTTTGAGGACTAAATGAGTTGATTGCGGTACATGTAGGAGCAAGTTCATACTTTACAATAACCTCTGAAGAATAGACCACATTCTTTAACAATTGTATTCTTATATATCCCCATGTTGTCTGCCATTTCAGTTTGATGTAGCAAGCACTGAAAAACACAAATATCTCTCTTGGGTTCCTTTATTCTGAAAACAATTGCTATAACAGAAAGATTGCAGCCAGATGCATTTCAGTTTGCACAAAGATTTTTGTTCTTTGTGGCAATCTAACATCCTTGCATCAAAGCCACTATTAGTTGTAGAAAAGTGAATTGACAGCAGCTGAATCATTTATAACACAGCTTTTCATCAGAATTTGTTCTTGAAAATTTTATTCTCCCCCCAAAAAGGAAAAACTGTAATAGTAATTTTTATTGAAGCAGTTTTAAAAGTATGGCTATTTAGCTTTTTAACAGAATTACTGCATTGAATAAAGGCTGCTTCCAGAACAGCAAGAGAGGAGTGTACCAAATTATGGCTTTCTCGTTCTAAAAGAGGCAGACATTTCTTTCCTATGGGTGTCTGCCTCTCTAGAAAGTTATCTGGCTGCTGTGGTATGCAGGAGGGGAAGAAGCCTTGTAAATCAGATGTGGATTATTTCTTATTATTTATTTAGAAACGTATTTTTTGCACATCACAATATTAGCTTTGTAAGAGTATTACTTATCAGCATAATACACAGACCGCATATTTAACTGTCACATAGTTTCCTGGGTGGAAGAAGCAGTGCAGTGTTAGGTGGCTTTTTCTGCTATGAACTTCATGCGGGGTTTAATGTCATTTCGTGTTTTGATGCCTCCAGTTCTGGTCTGTAAAACAGACGTGGTGATTGCGTAGCTGTGGGGAGATACTGGGAGTTACGGTCAGGAGAGGTTCAGAAAAGAGGTAGAAGCTGCCTGAACATTGAAGGCAAAGTGTGTGAGCCAGGCGTTTTTCTCTTCCTTCGCACGGTTGTTTTCCCAACCCTCTTATCTGTATCATAGGAAAAAACCTCCTACAGTTCCAGTGAAGGACTAGGGTTGTGTGTAACGGAGAAGCAAAGATTTCCTTACTATTTTGATGTTGCTAAATCAGCTCCTGCATCAGACTTTAAAAAAAAAAAAATCTGTTTATGTTAAGCTAGTTACAGTCTGAGCTGCTTTGTTTATTGACCAAGCAGGTGTAACAAGTGTAGAGATTTTTCAAGCTCCTATTAGTTACCCCAGTGCTATCTTTCGCTATGATTTAAATCAGATAAATGCAACCAGAATGTAATAAAAATAAGTAATAAATATGTAAAAAATACAAAATAAAAAAAGACCGCTAGGACATTTGAGAGATTTCATGCTTAAAAAGCAAATTCTTGTCGGTAGAGGTAGATAGTGGTTGCTCTTTGCTGTAAGGAGAGGAGCTCATTTGTCTGAAAACAGAAACTCACAGGTGTTGATGTCAAGAATAAAGTCCCTTGCTTCTCACTATGTGCCAAGGAAAATCTTAATATTTGCAGAGAACATTGTTTTCCTTAAGTAAATAATATGTAAATATTCTGTGAAGCATACCGTATTTGGGGAATATTTATATATTTTTTCATTATTATGATTTATTAAGGGAAAAAAGCTCCTTGAGCATATCAAGGTGTTCCAGTGACTAGCTCAGAAACTCAGGGTCAGCTACGGAACCACTGGTTGGAATGCCTGGGAATGCCTGGGAAGGCAAACAAAGAACCGGGTGCTGGTGGCAGTGTTTCTTCCAGATGCTAACATCTGGGCTACTTCGCACCTAGACCTCTCCCACCCTTCCTGTAGCGAGAGACCACTTGTAGGCTCCAGGTTTATATGTTTATCTGTATTCTTTAAAGAGTATCAAGTCTCTGTCAATCATTATAGTATTTCAGAAGTGAGAGTTCAAGAACAATTAGAAGTTTTCCATGTACTTTCTAGTACATTGAAAAGCAGTTGTCTTTGCTAAGGACCAGATTATACCAACTACCCTAATGTAATATGGTTTGTGCATGCGTATAATATACACGTAGAGTAAATGCAAAGGGTATACAGAACTAGTGCAGAAAATAGGATTTCACTGTGGTATTATCAGCTCTAAATTAAAACAACAGTACATTTTAGAGAAGTTTTGAATTTACTGTGTTATATGCTAAACGGATTTCTAAAGAATTCCAAAATTTTTAGGTAGAAAAAGAGAAACAACTTCCTGAAAATCCCTCCAGTACCCAGCTTCCAGTTCCATTTCCAGTTTGCCAAGCCACGCGCAGTGTTACTTAGCCGTGTTATAAAGCTGAGACTGAACCTGATAGATTTTTAAAATCAGTTCTGAAGTTTTTGTTCTGTTAAAGTCAAATTGCCTTTAACATTTTAGCCATAATACAGTATAACATTCTAGTGTCTTTTAAGCACCACTGGGTCATGGTATAAATGAGTACTCTTCTTTTACAAAACTTCATCTTTTAATAAAATTAGTTATTAATTTGACAGTTGTTGCCATTTTGATCTTAGAGGCATGTGTTCAGTCTTACAGTTGGATTCCTCTTTGTGAGTTGAAAAGTTTCAAAACATTTTCACTTTTAACATATTTAACGTATTTAACTTTTTCTAAATACACATTATTACAAAAAATCTAATTTCCAATGTTTTGTGCACAGAGTTCCTATCTTATGGCTTGCTGTAATATGGTACCTGAGAGGTTTAATCACTGAAGTGTTTGAAGGCAGTATTGTTCATGTGGGAGAGATAAAATGTGAAATTTAGATAAAATATTACATAAAGTTTGGCAATGGAGCTTCTGGAATGTCAAGTTTATCAGTAATTCCCTGCAGTGGAGAGAACACCCTTTCTCTAGGGCTGGTGAAGAGCTGGAACAGTTTTATTTACATCTAGCGGAAATTATGAGAAAATTTGCAGTTTTTATGTGGATAGACCCAGTCCCTGCACCGCTTCAGTCACTCTCTGCCTGAGAAGTACTCCACGGGAAGCAAAAATTACGAAGAACAAATTCAATAGTAGTGTTATTTTTAAACTACTCTGCTGGGCAACGTCCCCTCGCTAAAAATAATACAAATACTAGACTATTGACCACAATAAATGAGGGCTGGTTTAGAGTCCATGAGGCTTCTGTTGTCTTTCTTACACTGCACCCTTAGCGTTGAGTATTGGAATTACTGGAAAGTCACCTGTGGAATATTTGATGTCCTTAACTACAGGCTTAGTGATGTTTATTTTTAGGTACACAGATCCAACAACCCTTCATTATTTTGCCTTTTCACTCTAAATCAAAGCATTTGTCTTGAATTTCAAGAGACATACTTGATACATTCATTCATGAGCTAAAATAAACTGAAGTGAGCCCACAGAGGAAGAGATTACTATAGGAGAATGGCTTTTACTAGTGTTACGCCAGCCAAATATTTGCAGTATTGCAATGATTCATCCTTTTTCCTCTCTTGTTCAGCAGAATTTTGGAAAGACAGACTAAGGAAGGAGCTAAAGATACTTCTAGTCCAAAAGAAGATCAAGTCCTTTTTTGGTGATTAATTTTAGCTGAACCAAATCCTCCGTTGCCGTAAGGTGACCACAGAAGTGAGCGGAACCGCCCCTCTTCATCCCAGCTGAGGAGTAAGCCCTTTCTCTTACACTTTCATTCCTATTTATTATTTATTTAAAAATAAATGCTGCTATTTAACATGCCTTATTTCTATGAAAGGAAATACTCAGGCTTGGGGACCTGTCCTATGGCGACGCATAGACTGGGACCATCCTGCAAGGAGCGAGGCTGGGACTGAAAGGAAGCTCATGAGTCCTCGGTGCGGTGCCCGGCTATCACCAACCGCCTCATGGGATGAGCCTGACCCTGAACTGGTCAAATTCAACTACAAAACCGGTAACTGCCCAGTAGTAAACTAGTCAGGAGTGAGAAACCTTCTTTCAGTCTCCACCCCAAGTTTGTCCGTGGTGTGATTTGTGTTTGCCTTTTTCCACAGGCTGGACCTCAGGTGAAACAGTTCTTTTCTTTCCCTTTTCTCCTGCTCTGTATCTAAAGGCAGCAGACAGTTCCTCTCTCTCTCCCTTTAAGGTGCCTCCCCCTTCTTAAATAACTTACTTCCGCATTCACTTTTGGGTCCTCTCCCTTGAGCATCCGCAATGCGAAAACGTTAGTTCTGTCCCAACTGTCTTTGGGAGCCACTCAGATACTTCCCTCTGAAATGAAAACTGTGTTTGTGTTTGTTCATGTCAAAGACCACTCCCAGGGGACCCTACAAGCAGTTCTGTAGGTTTATCTCTCTTTGTCCTATACAGTCCTCCAACACCCTACTAAAAGACTTCTCACCCTCAAAAAATGATTTGATTAGGCCTTATGGCAACAGGGAAGAGCCCCAAGAGCCCAATTAGGTGCATCAGTCTGCTCTAGAGAGGGTTTAGCCCTGAAAACCATGCACATCATAGAGTCATAGAATGGTTTAGGTGGGAATGGAGCTTTAAAGATCATCTAGTTCCAACCCCCTGCCATGGGCAGGGACATCAGAAAGCCAGCTGTGTCCTGAGCTGCATCCCCAGCAGCATGGCCATCAGGGCGAGGGAGGGGATTCTGCGCCTCTGCTCTGGTGAGACCCCGCCTGCAGTGCTGCGTCCAGGTCTGAGGCCACCAACATCAGAAGGACACGGACCTGTTGGAGCGGGTCCAGAGGAGGTCACAAAGATGATCCGAGGGCTGGAGCACCTCTGCTGTGAGGACAGGCTGAGAGAGTTGGGGTTGTTCTGCCTGGAGAAGAGGAGGCTCCGGGGAGACCTTAGAGCCCCTTCCAGTACCTAAAGGGCGCTACAGGAAAGGTAGGGACAGACTTTTTAGCAGGGCCTTTTGCGATTGGACAAGGGGTAACATTTTTTTGACTGAAAGAGGGAAGATTTACACTAGATAAAAGGAAGAAATGTTTTAAGCTGAGGGTGGTGAAACACTGGCCTAGGTTGCCCAGAGAGGTCGTAGATGCCCCATCCCTGGAAACAGTCCATGTCAGGTTGGATGGGGCTCTGAGCAACCTGATCTAGTGGGAGGGTGTCCCTGCTTGTTTCGGGGGGGGTGAACTGGGTGGCCTTTAAAGGTCCCTTCTAACCCAAGGTGTTCTATGATTCTGTCTTTCATCAGACCAGATTGCTCAAAGCCCCATCCAGCCTTGCCTGGAACACTTCCCATGGTGGGCCAAAGCACATCCCAGCTTTGCACGTCCTTGCGTAGGGGCCAGGGATTGTTCACTGTAGCAGACACATTTAGCATCCTTTGTATTCTCAGGCTTGAGGTTTCCCTGATGAAAGAGTCCTTTGGGCCAGGGTTTTAAGATGCTGAGTCCTCAACAGCAATATTCAAAGTATTCATATTGAATGTGTTCGCTCCAGCCCCGTGCTACGACAACAGTATCAGTAAAGACACTTGAGGGCCTGGGTTGGGAACTGGACTGTGGAGCTTGTCTGGCTTATAAAAACATGTCAGGGTTCTCAACCATTATACAGTTTTCTTAAACGTAGTTAAAAATTGTAAGATAAATGTACACAAACATGCAAATCAGTTGCAGAAGCCAAAAGGGAGGAATAAAACTTGAGATTTGCTTCCATTTATTTGCTTTTCCTCTTACTCGGAGTTAAATAGAAGCACCAATTCCTAATAAAATAAAGGAATATTCTCATTGCTGATCTACCTCTTCATGTCTAAAAGAAAAAAACACATTCAGAGCTTTGTGTCCAGCATGTGCTGAGGACAAACACTGCATACAGGCAATTGAGACCATGAGAGTCATTTCCAGAAAGACTGTTTTATCCACGGCTTCTACCTGTGTGTTTCCATAATGCCTGCGCTTCTGTGATGTTTCATCTGAAGAGCTCAAAGCGCATTATAGATACAAGTTTAGCTAAATTGATGGCAGTCTCTGAAAGGTAAGAAGGATTCCCATCTGCAGGCGCGCCAGGTGGTACCTCAGCAGGTAAAACATCCCGTTCAAGGTCAGAGAAATGAGTCGGTGGCAAAGCTGGAAGAGAACTTTGGGAGGTGAGTTTAATGTGTCCTGATGGCAGGCAGATGCCATGCCGCAGCTGTGCTCAGGGAACACTGATCTTCTTCTTGTTGGTACGAGTGAACTTCTCTAGACAAAGAGTCACACATAAAACTAAACCGTTTATCAGCTGTTAAGAGAAGCAAACTGTAGAACATTAGGCTGTCGCAACTGTAATGCAGGCAGCAATTAGTAGGCACTAAGGCGGTGATGTTTTTCCTCTCCATCCTTCTCGCATGTTCCCATAAAGCTTTGGTCCCATCTAAAACGATTTGCTAGACTCATACCTTGGTAACCGCATATTCTCATCATGGAGAACTTCAGCCTGGAAACCCTTCTACTTCCCATAGTCGTTTTTTTTTAATTTATAATGCAAAGATCTTTCCCTTTTGATGTGCTAGACTTGTTTCTGGAAGCAGAAACACCTAGCTTATACCGAAATCCCTAGAAGCCTGAAAAAAGAAACGTATAGCGTCAGTACCTGCAGTGAAATTGCTGTGCCATTAGAGGCAATGTGCAAACTCTGACTATAAGTAAATTAAAAGCCAGTGAGTTCAAAAACCTTTTTACAAAAGGAAAATGCAAAAGCCCAAGGTGTGCAGAGTAAAGTATAAATCCGTACTCTTTTCCACCATCCGTCTATTCCCACTGGAGTTGTGCAGTAACTGTAAGGGGAGAGTAAAAACTTCAGCGTGGTGCCTTAGACATCCGTAATTCCCCCGGCGCTGTATTAGCTGTCTGCTGGTGGCACTCAAAAGAGATAACGAAGCCAAATCCTAGCTGCCATCCCGGCTGGGTGACTCCAGGACTGGGTAAGGAGGATTTCCTCTGTCCACTGCCAGCTGCAGCAGAGATCCCCCATTCTTCTCTGACTGTAGGTGACAGATGAGTCTTCTCAGCAAACCCAACAAGATTTTGGGGTCCCACCTTGGGGTCATACAGGGGAATGTGTCAAAATGAACAGATCATCAAGTCTGGTGAAATACTTAAGAGAGTGCAAATGTACTTCCCCATGGCCAATCCTAGATTTTATGTGATCTCAAAGTGCCTTTTTTCTTCATCCTTTCTTACAGAAGACCACAGGTAGCTTTGTCTCCCCTGCAGGGATCTGAATGTATTAAAAGGTCACCGCTAGCTCAAAATGAATATGCTTTTTGAAAAAGTATTTCCCTCAGTTCCCAATCATGCTGTGATAAAAAACATGCACAGTTTACCTACATGTTTTCTGTTTATCATTTATCTTATAAATAATCTTTTCCTACTGAAAAACGGAGTCATTCTTCTCCCATATAGTCACTTGGTCTCGCTAGGTTTATACCCGTTGAAGCAGTATTAGTGCCAAAGCTTGCAAGGAAATATTTAAACACTAATTAACTTCTTAATTCTGTGTGTGGGCAGGCCCCTTGTTTCCCCCGGAGCACAACTGATTTTCGAGATATTTATTTGGGATTTCAGGGTGTTTGCATACTGCGTATGGCTCCCGATGTATGCGTTGGTATGTGTGTGGGATGCCTCTGGCCGGATTTGCCTGCAGCTGAGTCTGCGTCGCGTCCCCCTTACAACAGGCAAGTTTTACAATAGGAAAGTTTTCAAAAAACCCACCCGCTCCCTCCTGTTTTATTTCAGTCCCTGGATAAAAGGCAGCAAATCGCATGGCTGTTCCATCAAGCCGTGTTTCGGTGGCACAATAAATGCGTGTCGGTCCTTCTGGTGGTAGGGTGCGTAGGGGAGGTTGGTTTTCAGCATCTGTCCAACAGAAGTTCCACCTGGAGCAGTCACCCTCTGCGGAGGTTCTCCTTTTCCATTTTTCCAATAGACAGAGCTGCCCGGTGTTATTGCTAACGCTAATCTGATTTTCTCTGGGAGGTGGTTAAGCATGTGGCTAGAATTTGTATTAGCGGTTACTAAAATTGCTTGTGTTTCCATACTCCCTTCCCATTCAGCTTCTTCTCTATGAGTCACCTCTGCTGCGGCCTGTAAGAAACGGCTGGAAGAACAATATTGGGACTCTGCACTGAAACTGCGTATCAAATATATCCAGGCTGTGTGTTTCTGCGCGATGCACGAGAAGCCTTCACAGAAAGAAACTTCTCAATGCAAAATTCAGCCCTTGGAGCATGAAAAATTACTGGCATTAAGAAGAGATTTTAAAAGGGTTTGTTTTGAACAACGACAGGAACGGCTGCGACTCAATAATCCGGTTTATAATGGAGCCCATCCTACCCTAAAGCTGCCCGGACAGAGCAGGGGTGAGACAATCCTTGGGCACACCCGTCTGTAGCGGTTTCTTCCCATCATCAAAGACGAGGGCACGTCCAGGGGAAAAAACACCCAAAGCTTTGTGGCTAGAAATCATGGAGAAGACAGAGCCATTCACGCACCGTTCATGTGGAATCGCTGTCACCGAACTTCAGACGTGCTAGTTTTATTCCTTAGTATTTGGGGGAAAGATGTAGGCACTTTAAGGACAAGAAGGCACCTACGCTGCAGACAGCTGAAGTTGGGAGAGATGAGTCCCACCCTTGGGACCAAACCTTGTTTCCAGCCCCCAGGAACGCCGAGGTAGCATGGAAGGACTTGTTGTTTCACGCCTGCCTGACGGGAGACTGGAGGCACATAACAGATGAAATCATCCCAGCTGGTGTTATCTTCTTCATACATTCCCCTCGGAGCAAGAGCAAGGTGCCGCACGGACCCTCCCGTTCTTCTGCTGGTACAACCTGCGCCACGCAGACTCCTGCAAAGCCTTCTGCTCACCCAGATGTTTCAAGGCACAGGTGGGCCCTTTTGCAGGGGAGAAAAGACCCATCCGCGACTTTTCCATCAGTTTTCCCTTTGATTTGCTTCGTTCTGTGCGATTTGTCATAGCACATCAAAAAGAACCGCGTAGGTAACAGATTTCTGCCAATGACATGGGGAAAGCTGAGCATGAACCTGAAATGTTCTTTCTCCTTGTTACGTTGCACTTAATAGCGCATAGTTATACTCCCTGTGTGTTGAGAGAGCAGGAAATTACACAGTAAATGTTAGCAGAGGCTGACGTTTAGGCTTTTATTATCACTTGATAAACCCCTGTAAATCCCATTAACGCGGAGAGGAGTTATATGTGTGTATCAGGGGGAAAAAGAGACCATTTGCTCTCGAGTGCATGTAACTAATTAAAAATTTAAAAGCATATAGTACTTAATTATATTGGACTGTAGGTTAATGCTCCTGGATGAAAAATGCCAGATGAGCTGAAATGCTCACACCGAACAAGAGAAGCTCTGGCTGCCTCTGTGAATAGTTCTAGTATTCGCTGCTCGGGCTCGCTCTGCAGTTGGGGGCTGACGGAAATGGGCATATCTCCGGCTGTGACCTTGGTCAGGACCTGCAGGGCAGAAAACAATGCAGGGAAAGACAAGAGGACAAGCCTTGGCACCTACCAGCCGGTTTCACATCCTCTGCTGAACTTATTTATGGCAGTAATTCACTTGCCAATGCAAGCAGCAGGCAATGCCTGAATTGCCGCCTTTCTCACCATACGCCTGGTTCAACCATCGGAGAAGCTGGGGTTTAAGGCAGGCTGCTCTCCTGGGAAGAGTCCAGTGCCAGCACACTCTAAACACCCGCTGATAGCCACCTCCAGAATGGTTTCAGAAATGTGTGCCTGCAGGAAGGGTGTCACCTTCCTATGAGCAAGAAGCCACCAGCCTCTGGTATGGTCCCGACAGGATGCTCATGGGGTTGCTGATCTGGAGTAGGAAACAAATCCATACCTTCTGCTTCCTATATTATTATGCTATATTTCACAGGACTGTCTTAGAGATGTCTTGGAGTTAATAGAACCGTAATTAGCCAGTAACCTTCACTAAAGACACGGAGAATTGAAGCAATAGTGGGAACTACACAGAACAGTTGTCTGTCCCTGTTCAAACAAAGGCATGTGCAGGACATGTGGGTGGAGAACGGCTTCCAAGCAGCTGAAAAAGAAGCCCCAGCCCCTGGCACAAAGATGATAAGCACAGTCCTGAGGAAAAGGACCATGAAAGGCTCCAGGAAGACCTTCCAGTATCTGAAGGGGGCCTATAAGAAAGCTGGAGAGGGACTTTTTACAAGGGCATGTAGCGATAGGGCAAGGGGTAATGGCTTCAAACTGGAAAAGGGGAGATTTAGATTGGATATCAGGAAGAAATTCTTTACTGTGAGGGAGGTGAGACACTGGCCCAGGTTGCCCAGAGAAGCTGTGGCTGCCCCATCCCTGGAGGTGTTCAAGGCCAGGCTGGACGGGGCTTGGAACAGCCTGGTCTGGTGGGAGGTGTCCCTGCCCATGGCAGGGGGTTGGAACTAGATGATCTTTCAGGTCCCTTCCAACTCAAACCATTCTATAATTCTATGATTTTTATTTGATTCTTCTCAAAGTTAAGGAAAACAACCTTCCAAATTCTTTGTAAATAAGGAGCATGAGACCGAAGAAATACCCAGCTCTGCTAGAGGTTTCACAGGGAAAGAAAACCTCATGTTTAAGTTAATATATGTTCCTGACAACCATTACATTTTAGAATCATCATACAATCACAGAATTGCCTAAGTTGGAAGGGACCTTTCAGATCATCTAGTCCAACCATCATCCTAACTCTGACAAAAACCATCACTAAACCATGTCCCTCAGCACCATGTCTACCCGTCCTTTAAATACCTCCAGGGATGGTGCCCCAACCACTTCCCTGGGCAGCCTGTTCCAATGCTTAATAACCCTTTCAGAGTAAAAATTTTTCCTAATTCCCAATCTAAATCTCCCCTGGTGCAACTTGAGGCCATTTCCTGTTGTCCTGTCACCTGTTACTTGGGAGAAGAGACCGACCCTCACCCCTCTACACCCTCCTTTCAGGTAGTTGTAGAGAGCGAGAAGGTCTCCCCTCAGACTCCTTTTCTCTAGGCATGATGAAATTGCTAGGACTAAGTCCATGGGCAGGTGCACAGCCTAACTTTGTAGTGCGACTGTCAGCTTATTCCCATTTCCTTCCACGGTTTCAGAAAGCCCCAGCAACAGAAAAACCCCCAACCTTTAAAGTTTCTGTCATGTGATTTACACTCCTACAACCACTGTTGTTTTGAGTTTCGCATCTATTCTTGAAGTGAAAGTTGAGCTGATCTATTTTTTATGATAAAAGAGCAGCCACTGAATTAATAGCAGGTCAGTATGACATATATTAGAGCGTGGTTTGGCATTTATGTTGAGAATCTCCTGTCATCCTCACCACCACCCACAAATGCCATAGCAACCGCATTGCACAGGGGCTAAAATGCACGCACAGTCTAACGTGCCGTTAAATGAATGCACTTCTTGTTTTACTATTGTGATGATGAATTCATTTCAGCTGCAGTCACTGATTAGTAGAAAGCTCAGTTCCCACTGAAGAGAAAATAAACAAACAGGTCCAATTTTGCCTTTTTGGAATTCAGCAGTTATGTAGAATTCAGCTGCGTGGGCAATTAACTAAAAGGACGTCAAATTATATGTTCCACTTGCATTTGCACATAAGCTTTTAAAAGGGCCATAAGAAAGTCGTCGTTACAGTGAACTCAAGGTTCAACCAGAAGAAGCAACAATTTGTTGAGAAAATACAGAACAATTCTCATTTATTCACCAGTGTTTAAACATTTGTGCAGTTCATGCCATTATTCTTAAGTATAATGGCCTGAGTTTCAGCAATATTTTACAAAGCTTGTGCAAGTCAATAATGCACTGCAATTAAAAATCGGCAGCTAGCATTGTGATTGCTTGCAAAATACAGGAACATTGTTTTTAACACATCCTTATAATGTGTTAAAGACACTTTAAAAGTGTGCTAAAGCATCCAGCTTGTTCTTCATCATGTACTTTCTTCACAGCTTGCTCCCCCATGAAAAGCTACCTCCAATGGTGCGAGCTTTTCTCAAATACTGCCGTGATCCCACTCTGTTACACCAACTTCCACCTTCCCCATATCCCTGTGTATCACTTCCAGGCATTAATTATTCCACACTCCTTGTAGGGATCATTAGTCAATTATTTCACTCAAAACACAGGCTTACATGTTGTCCGTAGACAGCTCTAAATCCAAGAACAAATTGTTCCTCTTACGTATTTACCGGTTATTTTTCCCCTCTTTGTGCTTCCAGCCATGTCCCAGTAGAGCCGAAGCAGAAAACCCACACAGATGAAAAGGGAGGGGCCGCTCTCGAGGCGGTATCTGCAGCCAGATGGAGTCAGCCTGATGTTAGCCACCCCTTCTGACCTTTGTTTGACTGTCACGTTTGGCTACTGGCCTTTGAAATGATGGCATAAGAGGTCTTCAAGAGGGGTAGGTAGGACGATGGAAATAAATGCTGCTGAGATACGGGCCCAGTAAATTACTGTTATTTTTAGTGTCTTTCTTGCGTACAGCGTTCCAAAGTGATTCTGTGGAAGTGTTGCTGCTCTCCAGCCTTTCCACTTTTCTGTTGCTCAAACTGGTCAATGTATAATCCTTCCTTCTTCTGGGGGGAAAAGGCACAGCAGTTTTCTTGCTTGAGCCTGCTATCTTTGTCTCTTGCTTCAGCTTCTCTCTTGAGAGATTAGACAGGAGTTTTGAAAGTGCTTGTTCTGAGTCGGGCTTTGCCACCAGATTCAAATCTCTCAAACAATGCAACATTTCTTTGGCACTGGGATCAGAACAGAGACAAAAACCACAGAATGAAAACAGAGCTGGAGCATCCTGGATCCAAATTCTTTGGCCACATTCGCACTCAAAAGGCTCCCAGTCTCTGGCCTGACTGGATGGGAGGACCTGTCAGAGCATGCCATAGCAGGCACGGAGCAGGCACCTGGATTTCTCTTTGAAAGGTCAGTGTGTTCCCACCTACAGTGGCAGGACATGGCCAAGGCATGCACCTGGTATGGGAGCTCAGACCAAGTCTGGTGGCATGGGACGTTTCTGTTTGCTAGACTGAAGACAACTTCTGATATTGGATTTCTCCCTGGAGGCTCTTGGATCAGTGTCCAGCCACCCCTCAGCTTTCTTTTGACTAGCTAAATAGACTAAGCTTCTTAAATCTCTCCCTGCAAGCCATCTTTCTTAGACTTGTGTACATTCTTGTGTCTCTTTCTTGAATTGTCTCCAGCTTTTCAACCTCCCGCTCGCGTTGTGGACACAAGAGCAGGGCACAAGGCGTCAGCATCAGTTTCAGGAGAGGGGGAATACTCAGACAACGCAATCTTCCTCTTCTCCCTGGATTTCCTCTGCTTACGCATACACAGATTGGGTCAGTTCATGGACAGCTGATTGCTTGCTATGACTTGCAACCCTTTTTCGGTCGTGATTTTCCAGTGTAGAACTGCTGCATCCCCCACCTGGCAAATATCTTCTTTCTCCGATCTTGTGACTTAACTCGGTTGTACTGGTTTACCTTCAGATTACCAATTGGCCATTTGTATTGCTGACCTATATTCCATCTTTTTACCATTTTCCCAGCATTTTTCATCTGAAAAATGTGTTGATAATGTTTTAAAGGTGTTTTTTTTTCCCTAAGTTGTTGATAAAATACAATAGCATAGAGCCAAGAACCAGTCCCTATGGGATGTCTCCAAACACACACCAATTCAAAGAAAATTTCTCTGGTTATAATTATATTTGAGACCTGAAGTTAGCTAATTCTTAATCCATTTAATGTGTTTTACAGTGGTTTTGTATTGTTTTAGTTAGTGCATCAATATGCTGCGCTGTTACAAGGCACATTTCTTACAGAAGCCTAACATCAGTTCCCTCGTTAGCCAAACTTGTGATCTAACACAAACTCTCCCCGAGGTGCGTTAAAAATTGGATTAACGGGAGATGCCTGCCCCACTGCACAGCGGCGGAGTGCAGAGACCCGTAACAGCATTAAACCGCCTCATTTGGGAATCAGGAGCAGGGTGGGCACACCAGTACGGTGATATAGGAGTTATTTTTGCCCCTTGCTCTTGGCAAGGTGAAAAGCTGCTGCAGACAGTGATGGTGTTTCAGGCTTTCTCTCCTCCGAAGCCGGTTACACGATCCACTGAGCGACGTCCTGAAGGAGAGTCTGTTTTCCCAGAACTAATGCCACACTTTTGTAACCGGAGACTCCCTTGTTTATAATTCTATAAAGGATTTGCAAGCTGAAGGTGTTTAAAAAAATTTCTGGCGTGTTGGAGGTAACCTCAGCCTTCCGTTCGGCTATCAACAAAGAGCAGCACCTCTCCGGTTTCTCAAGCGCTTGGAGGGCAACACGGGCGGAATGAAACTTTGAGGCAGGATGTTTATCCTCTTCTCCCAGAGTGTTTGGTGTGATTTTTATCAGGGCACAAGGTTGATCAGACTGTCTTTTTTTTTCCAGCTCTAGTGGCATCTTACCTCTTAATGCATTTGCCCTGCTAGAGTTGAATGCAATGGGGTTTAGGTCATGGTTGGTACAAATTTAGTAATTTCCTTGGATGCAAAGAGGGTAATTCCAAGAATTGTCCTTGGCAAAGGCAATTTTGAACTCAGAGAAGGAACCCGTGGAATAGGCTAGTCTTCTGTGGGGATGGAGACTCATGTACTCGCAGTAGCCTTGGATCTCTTGACTTCTCCAAAAGGTAGACAATTCACAAATTGTATACACACACACGCAAAACTAAACAATTGTAATCTGGATTTAGATTTGGGAATGAACAGGATGTTAATGAGATAATGTCTAGGCATGATATGGTCTCACTTCTTGGCATAAGAACACGTAATAATGTCTTCTACAATCTGTTTAAAAGGACAGACTCTAATGATACCTTTTCAGTATTCCGTACCGATTTGTTTCTATAAATTTATTAGGATTAGATTATTTATAATTTCAATGTTTCTTAGTGTACATAAATTCCAATTTAATGCTTATAAATAACTTAAATATAAAGCCTAAAGGACAATGAGAAAACAGGAAGCACTGGAGCAGAGGGAGGTTAACTCGTCAAGGGCATTGTTGTTCCACTGGAAACTTTATCTGCCGCCTAAAATGAACTCGTTTGCTGTGAAGTCTAATAACACTTTCAGGTTCGGTTTGATTGCCAAAGCGGGGATTATTCAGCGGCAACAGCCAGAACCAAAACCATTACAAGAACAAAAAAGGAAGGCAAGATCTCTGCAACCAGGCTTTAATTCATGCTAATATGCAGGAGAATGCAATTAGGGGAGGCTCTGAATTGCAGGAATGCGTGCCCGACAACATGCAAATCTCGTTTCAACGGGGCAGCCACCCGACGCGAGGCTGTTAATAGATTATCCGAGTTCTTATCACGCAGCAAACTCTTTGGGGTGGAGTTCATTAATATAAATAAAAGAAAAGGAACGTCAACTCTGGAAGGATGAGTGGGTGGGTCAGTTATGAGACGGGGCAAATCCTCTCCTGGTAATACCACCTGTAGCTGCCTGTGCTGTTCAGAGAGCTCAGCCCTGCCGAGAGCAGGAAGCGTGAGGCAGAAATTCTGTCTGAGCTGCATTTTTTTCCTCCCTTGATCTGCAGAAGGGATTGAAAAAAAAAAAAATGTTGCTGCTGCTAATCGTTAATCACTCTGAAAACAAACCTGGCCTTGCAGAACTAACTGTGCGATCCGAGCACTGGGGAGATTAGGGAGAGGAAGAAAGTATTCAGACGGTTTCTAGATACTCAGATGTCTCTAATTTGGGGTTTCCCATATTTTGCTTGTGTGATTATTTTGCAGTCTCAAAAATTGCACTGTTGAGAAGCTTTTCTTTTTGCGCAATCTGCATTTTCCTTTGGACAATTACATCCAAATACTTCCATTTATTATTCCCCACTTACTTCTGTCTGTAATGGTGTCCTTCTACTCTCCTGCCCGTCTGCTGATTCAGTCTACTCCAGCCGAGAAGGAATGAACCTGCATTGCGCTACCTATCACGGGAGAAAACCCCTGCTTATAAAGCCTCCACGCTCACCACCAGCGCCGAAGCCTCTTGATCTTCACTGGGACAGGCAGGGAGCACCGTAGAAAGCAGAAAGCCCCCGTATAAACTGGTGAAGGCAAATTAAAGGATGTCAGATGCTGAAGTTTCTCTCTGGACTTAAGCCAGAGGGCTTTTTAGACATACTTTGTACCCTGTGATTTCTCTGTAAAAATGTCGCTTAATTGAGCGTGAGGTTCGATTTGCCGATCCCTATCCAGGCTCCTGAAGACAGATGGAAAAAACACGCAGGTGGTCAGTGATGCTGGGAAATGTCCGCGATGCAGCTTGTGTACGGCATGGTCCCCTCTCGGTCCCACATTTGCTGCTAGAGGGAAGGTGGCTGCATACTCAGGGCAAGCGGCTGGAAGTCCCTCCAGACCCACCTTCATGGCACATTCCTCACCTCCACGCTCAGTCTCAGGCTCTTTCACCCTCCGATGTTTTCAGAAAGTGTGAATTTTCCTGACGCACTCTCAGCTAAAACTCCTGAATCATCTTTTTTAAGGTTTCTTTGGCTGTCAGGTTTAGTTTCTCCTTTGTGTCTTTGCAGTGGCGTGGTGTTGCAGGACTGCTGGTGGCGAGGAAGGGGTGGCTGGCACGAGCGCGCGTGAAGGAAATAGAGAGGAACACTTGTTTGGAGAGGAAATAAAGGTGAGCAATCACATGGACCTTGCAAACATGTTGAAACACAATAAAACATAGATGGCTTTGACGTTGGCAGTTAGGGAGTTTAAATGCGTACACTCAAAGACCATCCAAATAATTTCCAGAGAGGAGAAAGAGGATCCTTTGGTCTGCTTTGCAGCTTGGACAGGCCTTGAGTCTAGCAGCAAACCCTCCCTTGTGCCTTGCCTTTTGGTATCTGGCAGGTGAATCGCTCCCTGCAGTGGGCTGTGTGTGGGATTTTCCCAGCCGCAACTTTGAAGTTGGCCGTTTTGCCTGCTCTGTGATGTGCTGATGTATGTTTATAATTTGTGAAGCACCTCGGGGTGAAAGGCCTTCTGTAAATGCTGTTTTTCATCAAGAAATAACCGGCCCCGTCCTTTAAATGTTAGCTGGCATCATTCCCAACCCCCACCGCCGCATTCAACTGTTTATTATTTTTACTACAGCGGCGCCCAAGGATGAAATGAGAGTGGGGGTCCCTTGTGCTAAACGCTGTGCGAATATAAATGTCATCTTCTCAATGACAAGAGAGGAAAAGGCTGTGGGAAGGGAAATGTTTTATACGCTGTGCCTGAGACTCTTTCTTTCCCAGCTCAGCAAGGATGATCGGAGGGCAGAAGGTCTCTCTATTTTTCCTTTTCCTAAGCTAAAAGCGGGCCCCTACAGTGAGAACAGCCTCATCCAAGCGTCTGGACCCCCCTTGTCACTGATGGGGGTAAAGAGTCATCCTGGGGGCAGTTCACCCAGGCTGGTTCAGACACCAAAGTGAAGATGAGGTGAACCACGTCCTTCGCGAACCTGCTTCTCTTCACTGATTAAAAGGGCAAATCATAAAATGAGCCTGGCCATAGACACTTACGGGTGAGTTGAACTTGGCTGTTGCTGGTTGGGATGAGAAGCCAGGGAGAGAGACTGGGTGGGCAAACCCCACTATATCGTTCTGTAGAAATGGAAAGGTCCCTCAAGATATGTTGCTTCCACCTTGGGGCGGAGCCACACACCGATCTCCACGACCATCCCTTTTTCCTTTGCTTTACAGCAGATAAAGCAACCAAAGAAGACATCAGCCCTCCCAGCAAAAAATCGTAGTGTCATGGTGGGAGCGTTGTATGTCCAACCAGAGTGCGACAAGTAGAAATACCGTAGTGAATTAGATGCTGTGTCACTGACAAGAGACTAGTCAAAGCTGCAACAAACCTCCATTTATCCCCCCAGGAATGTACCGTGTCTTATAGGGTGCCAAGGACAGTATTCATGTTAAAAACAAACAAAAAAAGGGTCTTCTGTGTGAAATTAGTACTGAATGTCGGTGCCTCGCATAGGGATTTGGACTGTCTTTGGCTTTCAGGCTGCAGCTCTCTCTGCATTATTCCCAGGGAAATTAGTATCCTTGCTAAAAGTACACCTGCTTACAAGCCATGATGGACCATTATGGGTTTAATTCAGATGGTTAGCTAAAATCCAGCTTCCAGAGCCAGCAGTTTGGGGCTGGAGCTTATGCACGAACAGAAGTGCCTGTGGATTCCCTGCTTCCTAGCTCCCACTGACTCGGAAAGGCTCCGGCAGAGCCCCTCCCCCTTTTGGCATTTTAACGTCCAGTTTTGGCAGGACTCCACCGTATCAGCGGTGTATAAAAATACAGAATAAAACAAACAGAAGGAAACGATTTTGAACAGAACCCTCCTGATGAAAACACCAGGACAGCTTGTTTAAAGATCTCACCTCCAATCCTCTCACCTGTTTCTTCTGCCTGGTCATTTGGGTTTCACACGTGCAAAGTTCGCTAAGTTGAGACCAATTTCTTTTGAGCTGGGCCCAGGCTCTTAGAGGCTGGTTGGGAAAACTGGAGATGTCCTTCCTGCTCGCATTGAGGTTTGCTTTGGGGAGTTAGTCAGGCTCCACAGTCCAAAATGTCCTGGAACCATCTACTCTGGAATAACACCGCATTGTGATGGTTGGAGAGCGTTCTGTGTCTCTGTCATCATCTGACTGCGCTGAGTTTCATGGCTTGATGTGAAAGAATTTATTTTCTTTAGGTCTGGGCTAAATAATTGCAGAGATTTTAACTCTTTCTGGGCTGGTTGAGGGTCTCTCAGATGTTTTGCTCTGCCAAGGAGGGAACCGCTCCCCACCAAGGAGAGGAATCCCAGTACACAGTGCGGTGCTGGTTTGAATTGGTCCCATTTTCTTCTTGTTCTTGGTATGAAGGGTGTTTTCGGAGACTTTGAGAAAGTTTTGATTATTTCAATAATGGTTGCCTCCTACTGCTGGCGTAATTACTACTACGCCTCCTCCCTGGCCTGTTTACACGTGCCTGCACCAAAAGGCTGCCATCGGTAAGGTGGTGTTTTGTACCCCCGTGCGCGTCTTTCCATCTCTAAACCCCGCAGACCTGCCAGTGCTCAGCTTTGTGAGCAAATACCACTGCAGACGCACTGCACAGGGTACAGCAACAGAGACACGCTTGCCGCGTTACCCGTTCGCTTTCCAGCACTAAAATTTGTCGCATCAGTAAAAAGTGACTTTACCTTATTTTCCCGTTATAGTAATTTATTCTTGGGACTTTGTGCTGATATTAAAAACACCCAACAACCAAATGTAAACACACCCTCTGACTCAGTCATGGTGTAATTTAAAAGACACAACCTATAAACATCCTTTCCTGCTAAGGTCCAAACAAAGGCAAAGGGCCTTCCTCCGAGCAGGACGCTGTAAGGTTGGCTTTGAACATCTTCCGCAGATGCTATGGAGTCCCCTGCAGCTCTCTAACTTTATCCTATTTCTATAAATTTTATTTATTATTCCCCAGATGACTGACTGACAGTGCTCGACAACATTCCTCAATCGCGCTGCCTGGCGTAGCAGGGCAGGGGCAGTTATTTGCCTAAAAGCACCATCCAAAATGCGACGGGCAGATTTGTTTTATCCATCGAGGTCGATCACTGTCCAAGCAAATTGGCTAATTTCCATTATCAGGGCTTGAAATTCGGTGGTCCAAAAGTATGAACACTTCCCTCTTCATTCTCCGTGTTTCTGAGGAATCTGGGTAATGACAGGAATTGCAAATGCTTGTTAATTAAAAGACATTTGATATAATTGTCAAAATGGAGTGAGAGGAGGCTGACTTATATGACCGGAGCATTAAAACTGCTGACGACAACCTGCGTGTGAAGAGTAGTGTGTGCCCAAGAGAAAAGGCTGAGTGGGAAGGGGACGGTGACCCGTTTAGCTGTTAAATACAGAGATATTAAAGCTCTAACTAAGGAACTTAGGGGATGTAGTGAGGGGTGAGTGTGTGTGTGCCTGTAAAGGGGATTACAGACCATGGCTTCGCATTAAGAGGTGAGTTGCTCCTGGAGCTTTTATCTGTAATAAATGGAAAGAAATACCGGGTAATGGGAGATTTCAATCATCAAGATGTATGCTGGAAGTCTCATATAACCAGAAATAAATCTCTTTGAAGTTTCTCAAATGATGTGTGATCATTTTCTAGCCCAGAAGATATTACACCCAACACAAGATAACAGTATTTCAGATTTCATTCTGACAGATTGGTCCGTGCGTTGGAAGCTGACGGTATCTTAGGAACATATGGCTGAGACTCCGTTTCAATAGAGGCAGAGGATGGACCGACGCGGTAATGAATACATTGGGTAGTTCAAAAGGGATAATTTCCCAGTACTGAAGCAGAATATGAAAGAATGAAAGTTGGGCTTTCTCTAAGAGGATTTTACCTGACCAATCACCTCGATTTCATAGTGATGCAAGAGGGCAATTTTGATTAAAACCCCATCCCGCTAAAACGGGAGAATGTCCCACAGTATGAGATAAATGGCTTAATACGCTGATTGGGACAAATAAAATCTACCTTAAAGTGGACAGATGCGCAGTTGGACATGCCAGCGGCCACGCTGCCAGGGCAGGACGCAGGGCGGTGCGGGGCTGAGCTTTTGCCGTTAGTGGCTGAAACGCTACATCCAGTTTGCACGTTCAGATGTAGAAAATGCTGAAGACTGGGCTGAGCTGGTGTTGGTGGGAGGGAGAAGATAGAGACGGCCTGAGGCCCGCCAAAAATGCTTCGTAGCCAGATTTAGGAGCTCCATATGTTCAGTTTATCCAAAAGAAGACCAAGGAATGAGTTGGTATCTGTGCTTAGGTACTTTGTGGGGGAAGCACCAGGTAACTGGAAGCTCTTTAATCTTGGGCAGAAAGGCATGAGAGCAGCCAGGGCTGGGAGGTTAAAGCTGGACAAACCGAAATGAGAAATAAGAGTTTCATTAAACATGTGTTCTGTTTTCAGCTGGGATAGAGTTAACTTTCTTCCTAGAAGCTGCTGTGTTTTGGATTTAGGATGAGAATAATGTTGATAACACATATTGTTTTAGTTGTTGCTAAGTAATGGTTCTATTAAGTCAAGGACTTTTTCAGTTTCCCATAGAAGCTGAGAGGGAGCATAGACATGACAAGATGGCCAAAGAAATATTCCATACCATAGATGTCATGTTCAGTAAAGAAATCTATATAAATATAAATGAGGCTGGCTGGGGGGCAGGAAACCACGATCACTGCTTGGGACGGGCTGGGCGACTGATCATCGGATGGTGAGCAATTTTATTGCATCATTTATAAAAAAAATATTCTCTTCTTCTTCTTCTTCTTCTTCTTCTTCTTCTTCTTCTTCTTCATCTTTATTTTTATTTATTATTATTATTATTATGATTAATTACTACTACTACTACTGTTACTATTACTATTACTATTACTATTACTGTTATTATTATTTTCTCTTCTGTTACAGTTCTATTAAACTGTCTCTATCTCAACCCATGAGTTTCTTTCCTTTTCCTCCCTCTTCTCCCTATCCCACTGGTGGGGGGCAGGCAGTGAGTGACCGGCTGCGTGGTCCTAGTTGCCAGCTGGGGTTCAACCACGGCAGCACAGGAAGCCGATAGCCAGCCATTCACGGTCTCTCCATCTCTTGATAGCCTTGGATTACCGTGCAGCACCATTCTGCACAGTGTGGAGAATTAAAGAGCAAGTTCCTGGGCCGAAAACAGGGCTAGAGAAAGAGAGTGTGCTGGGTGCTCTTGGGAAATGAAGCCAGTGGTTCTTCCTGCCTTTAAAAAAATCTGTGAATCTGTGAGAAGCTGGTAAGGACACTGGTGGTATTTTATTATACAAAGTCTGTTCAGTGTTCCATGCAGCTCTCTGGAATGACGCAGCATTGTCTTTCACAGGCGGGAGACTCGGTAGGGAGCCGGGAGAGACTAGTTCCAGCAAGATACGCTTGGGCAACAATATTCAAAGGCTCTCTGCTTTTCTATTGAGCCTCATGATCTATCAAAACCCAGGTTGGAGCCAGTAGATGGGAATTTTGGGTCCTGGAGTCCTGTCGTGCTACTAGGGAAAGAGAAAAGATGTAATGAGGATGTTGGAGCATTGCTTTTGTTCCTGTTGTTTCCCAATTGCTGTTTTCTAGATAGACGGGGACCACACGTCGACCGGCCGTGGCAGCTGTGTGGTCCCTTGCGTTCCTGCTCTGCCTGGAGAGCACAGAAACATCCTGTCAGGAAACGAAAAAATGGCCAATTCTGCCAAATTGCCCAGTACACAATTGTATACAATTGTCTGCCCCAGACACCTGATGACAGAGCGAAGCATGTTTAGATCTACCCCAATGTGTGGCGTGTAAATGTCTTGTTCTCCCTGAGGAAGTAAGTTGAAGAAACTACTTCCCGAACGAGCGACAGGGGAGGAAGACAGGAGGAGAAGGCTAGGAGAATGGGAAAAAATAAGTTCAAAATCAAGTGCTGTGAAATGGCAAAATATTGTGGAAAAGGCTGGAGGTTTTATGCGGAGCTGACTTTAGCTATGCCACTACATCCCCCTCAGGGGACCCGTAGCATTGCCTCCACTCTGCTGAATGGCAACAGGCAAGTCACTACCTTCCTGCGTCCCCATTGCCCTGGCTGTAAAACCATCTTTTACAGAGCACATTGGCATCTCCTGTGGAGAACAGCTTTTTAAGTGCTTGCTGTTATGATTACATTATTATTCCAAAGCAGGAGAAAGTAGTTTCTTTCCCTTTGCACCAATAATTGAAGTTATCCAAGAATGACACATTGATAGAGTCTGGAAAGGGAGCAGGAGTGATGTCTAAACTGGCCTGAAATTCGGTCGACAGCTTGTGGCATCTCTGGGAAGACTTCTGAGTACTCATTACTGTGTCTTCTGTCTTCAAAATCATGAAGGAAATCAAAGAGAGAAATCTGTGAAGTTTTTGCAAGTGGTCAGATGAATTTATTTCTTAGGAGTTCTCAGGTAACCAAAGGTTTCTTTTCTTTTTTTTCCCCCAAATTGCAGCCCTTTTCTTGATCTCACATATAATACTGGACAATCTGTCTCTTATTACACTGCTTTCCTGGGGAAAGAAGGGGTAAGAAGACATTTAGGATCTACCTAGCATTCCCGAAGGACCATTTCCAAGCAGGTCGATAGGTCTATTTCAGCAGAAAACTGGAAGAAAGGTCTTGATCTTGCTGAAGCTCATCCATCTGCATAGCTCTAATTTTACAGGTGTAGAAATCCGACCCGCAGTAAGGCCTCGTGTGCTCGCAAATCCCTCATGGCCATTGTGCAGAAGAGCCACTGCTGTCAGGGGTAGTGAAATATTTCTAACAAGCCCTTTTGCAACTGCCCTGGATTTGAGGGCGAGAAGAGCCCCAAAAGACTGAAAATACCACAAAGTGAAGCACGAAAATAGCTCACACAGAAAGCTCAGCTGTGGCTGCAAGAATTAGTTCATTTGAACTGCCAAACGTACCCAAACTCACTTATTCTGGCCTGACCCCACTTGTTGTATCTCTAACGTGGGAAGGGCATGGGTGCTCTTTGTCTGTACTGAGTATCACGAAAGCCAAAAGAAAAAGGGAAAGAAAAAACCCTTTGGCTCCCCATAGCTAATCAGGTATTCACCTTGAACGAGTACTAATGAAACCAGCACCACATCAAAGGGGAAGCTGGCTCCAGCCGAGAAGGTTATTAAAAAATTTAACAGTACCAGACGGCCCCCAACCAGCGTAAGCGACTACATTTTACATTCCGTTTTGTAAAAAGAAATGAAGCCCTGTGCTTGCCATCGCAGCTCCCACCTGCTTTGGGGCTATCAAAAAGAGGCATCGGGGAAGCCATCCTTGCAGGACGATTTTTTTGCTCAAAGACTCAGGATTTCTCTTCCACTCTTCACACAGCCGAGTTACCAGTACGTACTAATGCGAGTCAAAACCACCAGGTGCCGAGTTGCTTTTTGATGTACCGGCAATAGCTAACTCCTTTCGGTCATCAGAGTAAAAATATGTTACATATCCTGAATTTGGAAAGGACCAAAATATCCCATTTGCAAACATAGTGGAAGAAAAATAAACATGGTCTTGTGGTAGCAATTCACTGGGAATGGGATAGGCACAGTTTGGTCTCCAGCCGTATACAAATGTAGGAGGAGGAGAGGGAGTCCCAAGCTGGGATGGAGCCACTCCTGCACTTGTAGGTGGCTTTTGCTGACACAAAATGGATATTTATATCAAACAGTGCTGCAGGTGAGGAACCCAACCTGCCTCTTTGCCAGGAGCAAAGACATGGGCATCTCTATATCCCTCCCAGCCTGAACTGCAGGGTGATGCTCCAGAGATGCTCTTTTTAATGACAAGTGCACTGAGATTTCTTGGTGTATCAGCATGAAGGAGTCTTCATTACTACCATCACTGGGGACTTTTCCACTAGACTTTGATAGTGTTTGGGGTGTCAACAGCCAGACGCTGAGTGGTGCAAATGCAGGGTCAGTTAGGAAAACTGGGCTGGAGACATGCAAAAAGGGGGTAAAAATAACAGGATAGGAAGAAGTCCAGAGGAGGCCACAAAGAGGATCTGAGGGCTGAAGCACCTCTGCTGTGAGGACAGGCTGAGAGAGTTGGGGTTGTTCAGCCTGGAGAAGAGAAGGCTCCGGGGAGACCTTAGAGCCCCTTCCAGTACCTAACCTTACCAGGCTACAGGAAAGCTGGGGAGGGACTCTTGATCAGGGAGTGTAACGATGGGACGAGGGGTAATGGCCTCAAACTGAAAGAGGGGAGATTTAGATTCGACATTAGGAAGAAATTCTTGACTGTGAGGGTGGTGAGACACTGGCCCAGGTTGCCCAGAGAAGCTGTGGCTGCCCCATCCCTGGAGGTGTTCAAGGCCAGGCTGGATGGGGCTTGGAGCAGCCTGGTCTGGTGGGAGGTGTCCCTGCCCATGGCAGGGGGTGGGAACTGGGTGATCTTTAAAGGTCCCTTCCAACCCAAAACATTTCATGATTTAATGCTCAGAGCAACTTAGATCTGCAAGTCAGAGTCCCACCATGTCAACTGTACAGTAAGGCCTGTGCTGGAATTAAAAGAAAAGATCCTCTATAATTAATTCAAACTTACATCCAAGGGAGAGTGTCTCTCTTGGCTTTGCGAGCACACATCACCGCCGAAAGTGTAGGCAAAGCACACAGGATGGGAAGCTGTGGTCAGAGTGAATCAGCCTTGGGTGGCAAGGTTTGCAGAAGAGAAACTTCACTCGTACAAGTTACATGGCAGAAGGAGATGTCTCCGCTTGTGGTGGCTGGTTTTGGGGTTTTGCTCGCTACTATTCCATAAAAATGTCTGCGTCTGTGAAACGGAGGCAGAAAGGCTCCAGAGCAGCCAGAAGAGGCAGCAGGAAAGCACCAAGCACCGCCCCTGGGATGGATGAGACAACATTTCCAACAAAAAAAGGCATATTGGCACGGAGTGGCAAGGAGGGCTTAAAACCAGAGAGAGCAAAGATAGTCCCTGCCACTCGTGTCTTGCCTTGCCAGGGAAAATAGGAGTTTAACGACACAAATACACTGGATTGCGCCAATTTTACCTGGCTCTGTCATCAATTTATTTTCCGTCCGGAGTTTTGAATAACCACGTGTTTTGTGTGAGCTGAGCGTTAGCTCAGTTCAATCGCTCCGTGGTTTACTTGGTTCACTGGTTTTCTCGAGTCTAGCCGTGGTGCGGGTATGTTCATGCCCTGACTGGGGAAAAAACCAGGCCAACGTGCTTCAAAATATTTCATGTGTTTACCCACTCAGTATCCAGTGAGGTAGACAAATGGGTTTTCCGTGTTACAGAGGAGCATGGAGTCCAAAGGGCAAAACCAAAAGGAAGTGTTATTTTATACCACTGTACAGAGCTGCACGCAAAATATATGTTTGTGTATTTCTGTATGTGCGTGTTTCCCTAAATGGATGGAGCGGGCTTAGAAAATGTTAAAAAAATGCAGCCAAGAAGTCTAAAATTGTGGCTTAAAAATGACCGCAGGCTGACAAAACTACCCTTTGAAGTAGAGGAGCCAGATTAGAGCGATGGAGGGAGTCCCTAGGCCCAGGATTGGTACGGACCTTGGTGGAGACAGCCTCTCTGCAGCAGGGGCTGAACCCCAAGGCTCTAAGAGCACTGTGAACCCCATCTTGTATCTCCTTCACCTCCTGGGCTTGGTGAAGCAGCTCCCACGGGTGGCAGTGAGCCTCACCCAGGACAGCGGGACCAGCACAACCCGTCTCACTGACCTTACCGGAGGTTAAGAAAGGAGCCCTGACCTCCAGCATCCTTTCTCCAGCTGTGTGACCCGCCTTTGTTTAGGACATTTATTGTTCAAGTCCTGGAGAAGAATAGGCTTGTCGCTGGGAGCAGATTGCAAGGAGAAAATTGCCACACAGGCGAAAACTCTCCTCATGTCCTGTTTCCAATAGAACCGCATTTTTTTGACTGCCTGGTTTCAATAAAAAGTCCAGAAAGAAAGAATTGAAGGGGGCATTGCTTTTCATGGGGTGCCAGCAAATAATTGCAAAAAGTTGCTCATTTTTAAAGAATTGCATGACTAGGGACAAGGCAGGGTGCTCAGGGCTGCACAGACATGCCAGATTCTGCACCAATTCCGGATGGAATGCTGCTTCTTACTCTTCTCCTTGAAAACGTCTGGCCTGGGCATTTATCTTCATATTCTAAAGCTTCTCCTGATGCTGGCTATAGCAAGGACACAGCGAGCGGAAGCATTAGTTGCAGCTCGGCTGCCCGATGGGAGTGTTCGGTCACAATGGTATTTATGAAGATATCGATCCTGGCACTTGACAGATGTTTCCCTTTTGGCCGCCGCAAGGTGCCAGCGTGGTCAGGGTGGAATTGCACCAGCAACTCTACACCTTCCGCTTCAAGTTTCAGTGGAGTTGGGGCACGTTCTCTCTCTTCTAATAGTCTCAAAAAACCCCCGAGACAAAACATTGCCAGAGCATTATAGAAAGTCTTGTAGAATTTATGACTGCAAAAACGCCAAGCATACAAATCTATGCTATATATAAATCACGGTGGGGTTTTTTTCCTCATCAATTAGCCTTTTCTTCAGTGAGTGCTGTTTGCTTTGTGTTTAACCGCTGTATTTGTACAAAGTTAAAGCACTTCTGCATTTCGTACTCACCGTCGTTAAAATAGCGAGTCCCTCAAATGTTTCTGCTTTGCACCCTGTGGCAGCTCCCACCAAACTCCCCTTGCACGTGTCTTCATGCCACAAAAAGCATCACACCTGTCGGCATCCCAAGTGTGTTTGTCATGGGGTCAAAGAGCTTAGATTCCACGATATAGGAGTTTTTGGCATTTCAAATGTCACTCTTATTTGGAGCTTTTAGCCCAGACTTTACAAGCTATTGACAATGTGCTGGCACCAGAAGCATTGGCGAGGAGATGTTTTGCCTCCGTTGGGGAGCCAGGAGGCTCTTCTGGTAGATGCACGGTCCCTGCTGGCTCCCTTCAAGGCTCAGCAGGTCCCACAGACCTGCAGTGCTGGGACAAGCCAGGATGCTATACCCCCCATCCCACAGTGTGTCCTGCAGGATGCTCTTCCTCTATATAAACACAGGAGAAGACTTTGGAGGCAATTTCCATTAAATCTCTCTGTTTCATCCTAGAGAAGCTCTTTTTTTGGTGTTGTTCTGCCAGTTTGCTACAGGGGCATGGATGTGGAGTGACCGTCAGAGCAGTGTTCTCTGTTATAAGCACAGGACAATACAGTTTGTTGTCTGTGGGATCAGTTGGGAGGCTCCCGAGGGCAATGACAGGAGAGGCTATAAACACTACAGGCATTTACCCCAGTTTGGGGCCAGATGGGGTAATGTAACCCCGCAGTGCCAGTGCGGCTCTTGTCCCTCTGACTTCAAAACGGTGGGGCAAAAAGCCCTGGAAAAACTTTGCAGAAGCAGAAGAAGAGAGAGCAGAGGGATTGCTGCTGGGGGCCCTGCAAAACCACTGATCCCACTTGGTGGGTAATTGCGACAAAACATACCAAAGTCAGTTTTTTTGAGAAATCTATAGCCATAGGTGCCGCTCGGTCTTTTAACTCCCTTGGCTCATGGTTTCCCACCCTCCACGGCCCATCTTGAACCGCTGTATAAAACATCCCTCCTCTTTAGTGTGCTGAACAGCGGGAGGAAGGCTCCTGCTGCGTGCCCTGGACTGCAGATAAGTAAAGATGATAATAATAGTGATAAATAGCGATAACAACAGTGATAAATAGTGCCATGGGTAGGTGGTAACAGGCAGCAGAAGATAACTCTGTGCTTGGCCCTTCTCAGTCCTGGATGTAGAGCATCGTGGAGAGCCCCAGGGGCAGCATTGCTTCATAGGCTGTTCACAAAGTGCAGCCTCGGGACGTTTTTGAACCTCTGTGGTCATGAAGAGGGGGGCAGAGTGTGGGAGCTCCGTGGGCGAAATATTCAGGATGGCAAATCGCTGAACTTCTTTAGAGGCAATCGTGAGCCGTAGGGACGGTGAGGCTCTCAGAGGAAGAGAAGACGACGATGCCTGAGGGAGGTCGCGATTGGCTGGAGCTGATCCTGCTGGGCTCCCAAAAATTCTGACTTTAGGCAATAGCGTGGGAAGGTGTCCTGCCATCATGGGAGAAATAAGACAGCTCTGCCTTGAAATGCCTGGGCAAAGATTAAATGCTGCTTGCCGGGGGAAAAAAAAATATAAAATGCTGTGATATTGTGCCAACGGGGCACATAGCTGTTCACGTTAAGATTAATTCTTCCCTCTGTAAGCGGCACGGGGCCCTGCGCCTGCCACTTAGCAAGTCTGGGGAATGCATCTCGCGCTGCCGCTCCTCTCCGGCAGCGATGCAGGCGCTCGCTGAGCCGCTGCCTCTGCTTGGGCTGGAGCGTGTTCTTCTCTTCCAGAGGCCGAGAACTCATCGCTCCAATTTTTTAATTTTTTTTTTTTTTTAAACTTGATTTTATTAGTTCAAAGCAAGCAACGCTTGTTTTAATTAATGAATATGTTTCTCTTCTCTTGCTCCTTGGCTCACTGCCTGGTCCTGCGTTTTCATGCCTCGAGAATAAAATGTTTCATTCAAAACAGAATCCTCTTTGTCCCTGTGTGTGGCCGCTGCTTGCAGAGGTGAGGGAGCCGGGGCGGCGGCAGCGGTTTCAATTTTGGGGGTGGAGGACGAGGGAAGGAGAAATGGTCAGGATTACAGAAGAACAGCAAAGTTGTGTAACACTCATCGCGCCGAACACTTCCAATTTTCCAAGAGTTGTGGTAAATCCTATATTTGCAAATGCTCACCTTAGCAGGTTTCAAATATTCTTACAGCCACTGGTGTGACTAGCAGTAGCAATTGGTGCAGGTACATAATCCTGGCCAAACGCTATGTACCTGCGGAGCTTGCTGCAAAATTAGTGAGTAATGATGTGGCACATTTAACTTGTGTTTGCTGACCGCTACCCCCCAGCATCAGCTGCCTTCCGGGGTTCTGCCTCAGCTTATCAGCCCTCCTCGATATTGGGCTAAATTCCAAATAAAGCAGGGGAATCAGCTGGCAATTCATTGGATGTGTTACATTTTTTTTCCCTCCACACTTAATTGAGCATTCCACTTCGAATAATCCTCAGCATTAGATTAAATCTCTATTGATCTCATTTTAATGAGCTCACCGCTGTGACCAACAGCCCTTTCTCCCGTAGCAGATGGAGCTGTGGCCATCTGAATGTGCGGCAGAAATACTTTTGTTTTGGAGGAGTGACACCTCCTCCTCCGCACGACCGTCCTTGGCACCCCATTACCCCGGAGCCTGCGGACCCAAAGCCAGCAGATATGTCCTGTTCTTCGCACCGTGCCTCTGTGAGACTGCTATTGCAGTGAATTTCTGTTTAAACCACTGCCAGTAACTTCCTGCTTAGAGATTTCATTTCTGAGCTGGCAACGTCCGTGTTCATCAGTGTGAAGGCAGGTAGCCGAAGGCGGAATGTGAGCTCTCTCCTGTGCCGCGGGGAAAGCTGGCGCGCTGGAGTGCCTGCAGCTCCCGACCGCCTGCTTAAGGGGATATATTACAAATTCAGGTCTGGGCCAAATCAATTTTGTGAGCTACAGAATTGATTCCACCGTTGCATTTCACCTTCAGACACCTGCATTTAAATTTCCACTTGAGATTAAATTACAAGACGAAAGAAATCTCCCTTTCCTTCCTTATGAGGGGGAAAAAAAAAGTGATTAATGAGGGTTTAAATCCTGACGACAAACAAATCCTAATGACCCAGCACTTCTGATGGCAAATAATTTGCTGCACCGTAGCGTTTTGTAGACTTCGTGGACCAAAGGATCTTTAGGGTCAGCTAATCACACCTTCTACCTAGCAAAGGTCATGGGCATTTTCTCGGTGATTTTTGCATACAGTCTAACAGCTTGTATTTGAACCGAACAGTTTAACTCTTTTTGAAAGACCTTGATGTAAAAATAGCAGCATGGGGGTGTTCTTGGGTGGGGGCGGGGATGGGAAGGAGCAGTGTAGCACTATGGAAGAGACAACTAGTTTAATTGAAATCTCATTCCCACATGGTTAAGAGCTTGTATCATTGAACGATGTCATACACTAGGTAATATTTTAAAGCTGCATGCCCAGTTTTGGTGGTTGTGTGGTTTTGTGACCAGTGGCATTGCTTAAACACAGCTGAGATGCAGCCACCGAGGCAGGGACATTGGCTTACTTGTAGCATGAAGTTTGCAATGTGAATTTGCAGATGCTTCCCATCATAATTTTCAAGTTTGGTTGTTGCTTGCTCGCTCGCTTTTTTCTTCTTCTTATCTACTAGAGACAATACGTCTTGCATCAGCAGATTATGATTAATAGTCATGATGTGTAATGACATTAATTAGCAATAGCTATTGCTAATGATTAATAACAGCAGCGAAGTGAAACCTTGGCTGCAGTGATTTATTTCAGTACTTTTATTGAGCTGTGCATCTGGCAATATTGTGATGCTCCAACGTCTTCAGGGAGGAATGACAGCGTGGGGAAGTGAAGAGCTGAGAAACGCTTTGAATCATAGACTCATAGAATGTGTTGGGTTGGAAGGGACCTTTGGGTCATCTAGTCCAACCCCCTGCAGTCAGCAGGGACATCTTCAACTAGATCACGTTGCTCAGAGCCTCATCCAGCCTGGCCTTGAATGTCTCCAGGGATGGGGCCTCCACCACCTCTCTGGGCAACCTGTGCCAGTGTCTCACCACCCTCATTGTAAAGAACTTCTTCCTAATGTCTCATCTAAACCTGCCCTGCTCTAGTTTAAGGCCATTGTCCCTCGTCCTATCATTACCTGGCCTTGCTAACAGCCCCTCCCCATCTTTCCTGTAGGCCCCCTTCAGGGACTGGAAGGGGCTCTAAGGTCTCCCCGGAGCCTTCTCTTCTCCAGGCTGAACAGCCCCAACTCTCTCAGCCTGTCCTCACAGCAGAGGTGCTCCAGCCCTTGGATCATCCTTGTGGCCCTCCTCTGGCCCCGCTCCAACAGGTCCATGTCCTTCTTGTGCTGAGGGCTCCAGAGCTGGACACAGTACTCCAGGTGGGGTGTCATGAGAGCAGAGTAGAGGGGCAGGATCACCTCTCTGGATCTGCTGGACACGGTTCTCTTGATGCCTCCCAGGATGCGATTGGCCTTCTGGGCTGCAGGCGCACATTGTCGGCTCATGTCCAGCTTTTCACCCACCAGTACCCCAAGTCCTTTTCCCCAGGGCTGCTCTCTATCATGCCATCCCCCAGCCTGTATTGATAACGAGAATTGTCCCGACCCAAGTGTAGGACCTTGCTGTAGGCCTTGTTGAACTTCAAGCATTCAAGCAGATGTGTAGACTTCTCCCTCCTTTATTGTTGCACGCAATGACCCGCTGGGAAATTCGGTTGCTTCAGTGGGAGGGAAGACGGGAGCTCATCATGCAATGTGCCACGTGGCTTCAGCACAGGACCCCTATTTGACATTGGGTGGGAGACAAGCCAGAAGCACAAAGCAATAATCTCCAACCTTGCTAGGAAGGACCCGAAACAAGTTCCAGCTCTGAACATCCCTGCACTTTGGTAAAACTCATCTCGAATTGGAAATGAGAATTTGCAATACGGGCACACAATCATTGTTCATTACCCAGCTGAAAGGAGCGGGAAGGGCCACTCTTCAGCATGGCCTTAGTGCTGGTTCCACCTTCTGCGAGAACTGAACTTGCATTCAGATTAAAGTACAATTATTCCCTTTCCCTCCCGCTTCCTATTAATTATATGCAATTTACTCTGAAAAGATCTGTTACTGTGCTAATCTTAGCAATCACCATACTGCAGCAAAAACATTGCACAACACTCTACATCTGTAAACGCTTCCAGAGACGAAATTTCAAATTTAAAGGCAGCAACAAAAATATCCTGCACTACTTTTACAATTTCCCTGTGTGGAACAAAGGTTTCGAGGAGAAACATTTTCCTTTCCTTATTTATAGCCACTTCTCCTACCGCTGCAGTTGTTCGTGTGGTCTGTTCTTTCTAATTTAAGTTGCAGGCAGCACGAGGCAGTTATTAACCCGGTTATTTGGTTTGTCTTGAATGAGCCCAGCAAATGAATGATGCAGGCTGGGCGATAACAGTCAACTTGTTCTGGGCAGGGACTTACCGCCTGGTTCATACAGAAATGTCCAACTAGCTTGAAGGAAGTGTTGGGCAACAGAAAGCTGAGTGGTTGGAAACCTCTTAGTTAAGAGCTAGTGGTTGGAGTGCAACTCCAGGTAGCTGTGACGGAAAAGAGAGGAAAGTGACTTGGTTTGAAGTACTGTGTCCAGTTCTGGGCTCCCTGGTTCAAGAAGGACAGGGAACTGCTGGAGAGGGGACAGCAAAGGGCTACAAAGATGATGAGGGGACTGGAACATCTCTCTTATGAAGAAAGGCCGAGGGATTTGGGTCTCTTCAGTCTGGAAAAAGAAGACTGGGAGGGGGTCTTATCAATGCTGATCAATATCTAAAGGACAGTTGTCAGGAGGATGGGGCCAGACTCTTTTCAGTGGTGCTGGGGACAGGACAAGAGGCAATGGGCACACACTGGAACAGAGGAAATTCCATCTCAACACAAAGAGGAACTTCTTTCCTTTGAGGGTGGCAGAGCCCTGGCACAGGCTGCCCAGAGAGGTGGTGGAGTCTCCGTCTCTGGAGACATTCCAAACCCTCCTGGACGCGTTCCTGTGCAACCTGCTCTGTGTGACCCTGCTCTGGCAGGGGGTTGGACTGGGTGATCTCCAGACGTCCCTTCCAACCCTGACCGTTCTGGGATTCTATGGTTCTGTGTGAACGTTGAAGATCCCATAGCGTTTTACATGGCACAGATGAGAAAACGGGTATGTAAGATGTGAAAAGATGAAAACCACGTAGAGCACCACTGCCAAGGTTCGACTGGAAGGAGTCAGAAGTAGCTCCTGCACCACAAGCTGTCTCTCTGCAGGCTTTGTTGAAGCTCACAGACAAGGTTGTAAGAAGGAACCCTGACCACCTGTGGCCAACATCAGAGGTTTTTTTGGTGGGACTGGGCTGGCAGCAGGCAGGTAACAGCCTGTGTTAACAAAATGTGTTCAAGACTTTTCAGTAGATAGTATGGCCAACTGTTAGAAAACTCCTCAGCATAATTCATGTGCACAGAGCCCGAAAATGAAAGCTGGAAATAAAAGTGAAGCAAAGCAAGACAAAACTAAATACGTTAAAGACCAGTAACGCTTCAGTATCAGAAAGAATATTGTAACCTTAAAGGCAGCGACTAATAATATAACAGTTTTTGATCTGAATGTCCAAAAAATGCCTCCAGTTTTTGTATGTGTCGTTTGTTAGATTCTCACCCTAGGATCACCATCTGAAATAGCTGATCCCCCATCACTGGGGACTTCTGGAAACCTTTAGGGGTTCACGGCTGTGACTCTTAAGTGAACTAAAGTAGTTTGGCATCTCCTTTTCCACTGAGCGAAGTGCTGAGCCCCACTACCTGCCTTTAAAACCTCAGCCTGTGTTTCTTATTACCACTATACATGGAGTCTAGCCCCAGTTTAAGCGTAATACATTGAGATTATTATCCTCATTTTCCAGCACGGCAGAAGTGAACGCAATTACAAAGCCTCTTAGAGGTGATTTGACTATGCAGACACTCTACAGCCGGCTGATTTTTCAGCCACATATAGTGCCTGTTGAAGAACAGAAATCCTTCTAGGCTGATATTGGAGCCATCTGGTGATGTCTTTTTCAGTCCAGTAAACACTTCTGGGTTCAGTTTAGAGGCTGTCAGTATATAACAGCTTATTTGAGAGCCAAAATGGAGGAACGTAGACCGGGTAACTATGAAAAACACGTACACCTTGTGAATTCTGTATGAGCGGAGAGATGCAAGTGTGGAGCAATGATTCTTCCTAACACTAATCCCTGATGGTAGACAGGAGAAACCTGAATAGTTTCTCTTTGAATATGGGTTAGGAGGTTTAATGGAATTTCAGCATCACTTCTGGAAATGACAGCAAGCCTCCTATTCTGTGGGGTGACTTGAATGGAAAAGTGTTTCTGCACCAAGTGGTCTCCCGCTGTACCGCTTGGAGCAGAATAACACCATCGATCCAGAGGGCTCTGGAGGGAGATGCAGCATTTAAAGGATGCGTGATGTCTGTTATATATATGATCAGGCAGCGTTGCTCCCCCCGAGGCGTTCTTTATCGCCACACAAAGCTCAGCACCGTGTCCAATGGAAGCAGGTCAACCAATGCACTTTCTTCCCACACCCCAGCTCTTCTTTAGACCCTTCCCATCCCTGACAGGACCAGCCTAACTCCGCTGAACGGGCACCCTCTCGTGAACTTTCTGTTTCAGGCCAAGCTAATTTATGTGAACAATATAACTCAGAGTGGGCAGCGATTTAGAACTAACCCTCTTCTGCCAGTGTTTCTAAAGAACAGGAAGGTCCTTTTGTTATTGGTTTTTCTCTTAATTGAAGTGCCTCTCTGTAACTTGTATTGACACCGTGTGTAATTCTGACAGTTATAGGAGCTCGTTTGCTAATCGATATGATGCGTGCTCACATGTCCAGCTGCTCACATCCCTCCCTGTCCCTCCAGGTCAGTTTTTCAGGCAGCAGATGTGTCCCTGTCACCCCCTATTTCCGCACAATAATTCGGTACGCTTGCTTTCTGCATCAACGCCTGCAGCAGCGCAAGGCCGTGCTGGGAGTGGGGAGAGCGCTGCAGCCCCTTGTCCTTCAGATCCCTCCCCAATAACTGCCCTTTCCCCACATATCTCCACGGGGCGAATCAATAGGATAAACTTCCAGAAAACTTTAAAACAGCATCGGCCAGATATTCCCCACGTCCCTTCGCTGCCAGACATTGGAGGCTCCCCCTCCTCCCTGCCTAGCAAATCGCTTCATCGTGCCCCTGAGGAAGCCACATGCTGGTACTTGTTGCAAGCAGGAGCTTCACCCGGTGCCCTTCCATTTCTCTTGTATCAACGGCGGCCCTCGTGCTGTCTAGCGTTAATTAGATTACAAGTTCCCCAGGTCTGCAGCCCTGCCTGTCAGTCTGTGCTGTGAGGCGTTCGCGTACCTTCAGGTGATGTTAAGCCAGAACTTATACTTTTAAAGTAAAGTGCTAGAGGGTAAGGTTTTGAGATGGTGCTCAGGTATTTCATGTTATGAGCCATATTTTATTGCAGAAATTAATTCCCACGGTCGTTCATGACTGCATGTTTCTTGCCCTTACAGCCCTTGGCTTCTTCCCTGGCACCCACTGTTGGTCTCTGCATGGCATGGTGGTATTAGGAGGCCGAAAATGAGATTTTATCCTATTTTTGATTCTAATTAATGGGTGGCTGTTGTTGGAAAGGATGATCAGGCTCACCAGGCTACACATTTCCACTATGTCTGTTGTGCTGATCCTGCTGCATGCTGGCGCTGGGAACTACACCAGCAAAAAACCTTCTGTGGCACAAAAACTGGAGGGCTCCGTGCTGGTTTAGCTGCCTGGACTGGCACAGTGTGGGTCAGGGACATAGAAATGAGGTGGAATGGAAGTTGCAGGATGCATGCCGAGGTCAGGGATGGCACCAGGGAGCTGGACATCCTACTCGGCAGTGGTTAAAGGGAGGTTAGTTCCACTGTTTAATAAAATCACAGTTACCCAGACCGCTACGGAGCTGTGTATCCTGTAACAGCTGCCCTTCAGTACCAGTGTGAGAAGTGATGTATTGAAATTTGTTCAACAAATGTAATCTTTCCTCTTCTTCAGGAGCTAACAGAGCTCCTCAATTATTATTATCACATTTATTTTGTATTTCTTTTTCAGTAAGTCATGGCTTATCCATCAGCATCTCATGGCATATGGGTTAAACTGAACTGTGCTGTCCGCTTCGGCTGGACACATGAATCACAAGCCAAGTTTATCTTCTCTGGCCGGAGAAGTTAATCCTGAACTAGCTTTCCTTTGTGGATATTCACAAATGACCTCCACATGCACTTCCATAGCAGGCAGCTACTCCCTAGGCATTTCCTTCAAATTTGTGTTTATATGAACATTCCTCACTGGGAACTGAGCAAAAGGCAAAAAGTAGCAAACATGAGCTGGAAGCCAACGGAGACCGAGTGATTGCAGTTCAGGTACTCTTCATTGTGTACAGCTGTACAAGGTTTGCGAGGAGAGTCAGTGGAGCTCAGTATATCCCAGATTTTCCTACAGCAAACCCTGTGTAACTGAGATGAATCACAGCTTGATGATACAGGGATGTAGGTGGCAGCTCCAGGATTTTCCATCCATCCCCTGCTATTGCTGCTTGTTTTCATATGGCCGCTTGCTTTCATCTCTGTGTTGCTCTCGTAGATGTGCAACCATCCCTGTGGCTGGACAGAAGATGGGATCTTAAGACCACACTGTGAGTTTTCCATAGGAGAACTTCCTTTGCTGTCTCTGGCTTTCAGGGTAGATTTCCACGGCCGAGTTAACAGGACAGCTCGTTGCACTGCGAAGAGGAGAGACTGTTCTGCATATTGGAATTTATCTCAACAGATATCCAGAAGAACAGAGCAGGCTGGGCACAGGAAATCATCGTAGCAGCTATATTTCAAATTCTCCTCTCTCCTTTGCTGTCAATCCACCGGTGCATGCAATGTATGCTTTGTACAGGTCCCGCATAAACTGAGTAACACAGGAGTAGAAAAACCTAAAATTGGAAACCAAGTTAATCCGATATTCTCCTAAGTAGGACAGTCACAATTCACAAGGCAGTTCACTCATTTATCAAGCTCCTCATCAAAACTACCTAGGTTTTTACCTACTGGAAAGTTCTTTTAGGACGTTTTGTAGGAAGTTGTCCTGCATAAGCATCTTCTGGAACAAATGGGCAAGGCACCAATTTCTTTTAGATGTCACTTTATAACCAGTGCCTTTATACTAAGTTTGGGACGATTGCTTGAGAAGAGTGCCTAGAAGAGACTAAAAACCTTGCATTGCTCCTTGTAGAGTACAAATAAATCAGCAAAAGGAGATTTTGTATCATTGTTTTCAATGAAGGTAGAATTTTGCTAACAACGCACATTTCAGGTTCCATGACCATTTATTGTGGCATTTTCATGGCAGCTATTTTGTGCCTGTATTGGTATTTTAGGCTGGGGTCTGTGTTATTTTAATGGCTTTTCCATTTATTCCAAAAAATGCATGAAAATGATTTATTTTATTCTCATCATCATTCACCTACAGTTAAAGTTGTAGGTGGATCTTGGTCTTCTGAATGCATAAGGCTTGGGGTTTTGTCTAAGATTTTCCTAATTTCTTTATTTTTCCTTCATGTTCACTTCTTAACTTGATGTATGGGGAAGGCGTTGAATCAAAACATGTCAGAGCCTTGTGTTCAAAACTTCCTACAGGACATGGAAACTCCTTAATGAAGTTAATAGGAACGAGGTGTCCAAAATCCTGGTAAATCAGGTAGGATTTAGACTACCTCTGCCCTTCCTAATGGAACAAGATAAGCATCAGAGTAAAGTGAATTCTGAGGTCTGCCAGCCTACAGAGCCCACCTTCCCCCACAGCAGGTGATCTCAGGAGCCTTCTGAAAAAAACCAGAGGCTTCTTGATTTGGTAATCTGGAAAAAAGATGACTGAGGGGGGATCTTATCAACGCTTATAAATACTTAAAGGGTGGGTGTCAAGAGGATGGGGCCAGACTCTTCACAGTGGTGCCCGGGGACAGGACAAGAGGCAACGCGCACAAACTTGAGCATAGGAAGTTCCACCTAAACATGAGGAGGAACTTCTTTCCTTTGAGGGTGGCAGAGCCCTGGCACAGGCTGCCCAGAGAGGTGGTGGAGTCTCCGTCTCTGGAGACATTCCAAACCCGCCTGCATGCGTTCCTGTGCAACCTGCTCTGGGTGACCCTGCTCTGGCAGGGGGTTGGACTAGATGATCTCCAGAGGTCCCTTCCAACCCCGACCATGCTGTGATTCTGTGATTCTGAGTAATTGAGAGCATCCCAGGGCTGCTGGGAGAGAGACAGGAGAAGGAGTAGCATGCCTCCCTTGATGCAGGCAAGTGGAAGCCCTTCTCCATGACAGGGGACAGTGTGGTTCACATTCAAAGTACCGGGAAGCCATAATATAGACCCCTGAGGTCATCCATGTAAGGACACACCGGGTTACGCAACCTTATGCATCACACCCGGCACGTATGTGCCTTCAGGTGTCGTGCTCACCTGAATTACTCAGTCTGACGAAGGTTTGCTTCCTGCACATCTGTGTTCCTGCCAGCAGCACTCTGTAACGTGAGTCACTCTGCAGCGTGACAGCCGGTCCCTAACGGTGCCTGCTAAAACCTTGACACCTCTTCACGCTTCCCAGAGAGGTTGGCTTTGAGCTGTGAGCCTGGGGCAATACACGGGGATGGGTTTTGTGACAAGAGTCAAAGCAATACATTCCTTGTGGTAGCTCAGGGCTCCAGGAAGATCTCTGCAGTCAATGCAAGGCTCAAAGGTGCTGGTGTTTCACTTCATTCGGCAGTTGTTAAAAACTAGAAAGGGGCGAAATGTACTCCTGATGAGAGGGAAGCATGCTTGTTTACCTTTTGGTGGTTTATTTTTGAGGAAGTGACCACAAGGCCCTTCTTGAGCTGTTCAGCAGCTGCTCTTTTTCCATCATTTATTTTGCTTTCAATATTTTCCAAAATTTAAAGAAGAAGTCATAACCCCACCGCCCCAAGAAGAAGAGCGGTATGAGACTGGTTAGATGATTTAGCCAGCCCTCTGCTTTCCCAGGCAGTCAGGGAAGATAAATTGATTGATGAATCTGCACACTCAGAACCAAAAATCATCATTGAGATGATCAGGAAATAATTCATATTGGCTTATTCAATGAAGCCAGATTGTCTTAAAAGGGAGGGGGAGGTTTTGCTGTCTGGGAGCTGTAAACATGTTCCTGATTCACCGCACAGAATCATTTCAGCACACACTAAATAACCGCTTTCCCTTGGGGACTGACTGCAACCGGCGGCTGGCAGCAACTAAACTGGCTGGTGTTTCCCCCCCTCGTTTGGCAAGACTCCCACCCCAGGTTTTTAGGGGACATGGTGACAAAGAGGCATTTCCTGCCCCTTGGAGATGCAACCGAAGGGAGGCGAGTGCTCCCCTTGCAGTTCTGACAAGGCGGAGAGGGCTGACCGCAGGGAATTTTGCCTGTAACATTTTGGGGTAGGTAGAGGAATCCTGAGATGGGGAAACGATGCTGCTCTCCGAGTGTCGTGCATTCATTTGTGTATCTGACTGAAAACAACAATAAACACTAAGAGGAAATTCTGGAAAAAATATCCCAACTCCTGCTCTTCCGGCACCTGAAAGTTGCAGCCTGGAAAATACAGATCCAGTGGGACAGTGCCTTTGTCCCAGCCTTTCAGATGAACGCCAGGTCTCAGCTCTTCCAGCAGTGTACAAGCTACGTGCAGATTGGTGTTGTACTGCTGCTTTGTAGAAACTAGCAGAAAAAAATTGAATTAGAGGACACATGGGTAAATGTGACGTGCTCTGGAAGAGTCAGCGTGGCTTTTATAAAGGGAAGTCCTGCCATACGGTCCTAGCGGAGTTCTCTGAAGGTGTCAACAAGCCTTTGGATAAAGGATATCCTGTTATAACCAGCTTTTATTTCCTGAGAGCTGCAGACAGCATCTCTCACTAAAAGCTTTTAAGGAAAGTCAAGGCGTAAATGGGAAGGTCCCTGGATGAATAAAAAAGGAAGGAATAAAAAAACCTGGGAAACAGAGAATGGGAGCTCATGGTCAGGTCTTGTGGTAGAGGTTGATCAGCAGTGGTGTCCCCTGGAGATACGTGCTGTTTGCTCAGCACAATCATATGTGAGCAGGAAAAGAGTGGAAAGTGAAGTGACAAGGTTTAGTCATGATACAAAACTACTCCAAGTGTTCAAGATGAGGACAGCCAGAGAGGAACTGCAGAATCTCGGTAACTGGACGGTGAAATGATGCACAAGGGGAAAAGCAGCCCGCAGCTCACATGTGAAGTGATGGCCCTGAGCTGGCTATTACCAGCCAGGAGTGAAAACTTGGGGCTATAATAGATAGTTCCATGAAAACCTCAGCTAAGCATTTAGTAGCAGTCAATAAAGCAAATCAAATGTTAGGAATCACCAGGAAAGGGACAGAGAACGAAAGAGAGAACATTGTTATGCAGCTGTATAAATCTATGGCTCTTCTAGCTTGAATCCTGTGTGCAGCTCCGGTCCTCTCACTTCAAAAGGAAACGATAGATCTAAGAAGATTCAGAGGAGAACAACAGGATGGTAGGAGCATGGAACTGCTCACTGTAAGGAAGAACTAAAGAGCTTCCCCTCTTCAATCTGAGAGATGACCAGGATAAATCTGTAACATCATGAACATTGTGGAAAAGGTGAAGAGATTGATTTTTCAGTGCATTTTCCAATAAAAGAATAAGGAAGCTGCAATTTTAAGTACGACAGGACAAGCTCAAAGCAAAGGGAAGGAAGTGACTCTTCAGGCCTGTAGTTAAACTTTGGAACTTCCTGCCACAGTGTGTTGTGGGAACTAAAAGCTGGTGTGTCTTCAAAAGCATCCTTTCAAGGAAGAGAGAGAGATTGAGGGTTATTAATACACCGAGCCCACCTTTTCAGGAAGTCCATGAACTGCAAATGGTTGCAAACTGGGAGCCTGCTTTGTCCGACTCTTACCCTCTTCCTGAAGCATCTACTTTGGATGGTGTCAGAGATGGATTCTTAGAGGCAACAGAGACTGGTCCTCGGGCTGCACTAAATCAAGGGAATAAGCTCATGCATTGACCATCAAAACCTCCACAGGGGTCGGAGTATTGCACATTTTTCTCAGTGTTACTGTGCATTTAAGACCTCAAGGATCTGGCCTAGAAAGCAGACAAAGCAATCACCTCAGACATTCGGCTGCTTTTCTCTTTTATCTTATTTCCTAGAGCCTGTGCTCGCCTCGCTGTCCTTCACCCTGTTATCTCCAAGTTTTCGTTTCTTCTGTTATGGGAACGCCATTTGCAACCATTAGCAGTTTGAGGATTTTGCTATTATCCACTGCATAAAAAAGGTAGAATGACCGCAAAAGACGTGAGTTCTTAGTATATTATTTCAAGTGCTATATTTAACTAAATTACCCCCTCTTTTGGAATTGTTTGTTATTCCTTTGGTGATAGAACAGCATCCTGTTTGCCTGCACACATTGCAGCTGCAGAGCTTAGTGAAATCCTCCTGGGTTTCTTGAAATAGCTTTATAACTGAAACCTCCCAAACATCGCTCTGTACTTCTAATTTATTTAACCAGATCCTACTATGAACCAAGACTGTTCCTATCACACACACTGTTGTTGTTCTTCAGAACGCATGACCATAGCGTTTGTTTAGTGCAAGTGTATAAAAATACGCCTGAATTACGCAACTTTATCTTTACCAAACTGTGACTCAGACCGGGCAAATTCCAGAAGGTATGTTTGCTTCCATAACCTTAACTCAATTATGCCCCACATCCTATGTGAATAATCCATTGTCAACCACAGGAAACGGGGATCTCGTTGAACTACCACAACCCAATTGCAGACAATGATCCATAAACTGGTAGCTGTGAGTAATATTAATCACTTTCCTGAACATTTGAGTTTAGATATATGGCTAGGTAATTAATTCAGCGCTAGTAAATTTGCAGAGTTTGTAAGTGTTAAGTTGTGCTACTGTTATGGCAAACAGCTGTGTGGTCTAGTAATATTCCTTGCTTTTGACATTCTACAAGTATTTCTTTACCTTAGTGGGGAGCTAGCTCATCTGGACTTTCGACCAGCCAGTTTTTCAACTCTACTTTCTGCTGTTATATAGCAGCAGATGTTCAGACTCTGAGTAGTTTCCAAAGCTACCCAATTATTATTAGGTGTCATTAACACCAGAATCCTTAATCCATAAGCCTGCCTTAGGCTGGACCCCGTCCTATTCTGTGTTTACAAAACAAAACCTCAAAATGAAGATCACCTCGCAGGCTTATGGATTAAGGATGCTGGTGTTAATGACACCTAATAATAATTGGGTAGCTTTGGAAACTACTCAGAGTCTGAACATCTGCTGCTATATAACAGCAGAAAGTAGAGTTGAAAAACTGGCTGGTCGAAAGTCCAGATGAGCTAGCCCCCCACTAATTCCTGGGAGATGAGAAACAGATTGGACAAATTGCCAGTGCCTGAGGTTTCACAGTCTTCCCAGGCACCTATCCACTGCCCTCTCTGTCAAAATAGTTTCTGTTATCTCTAACTCAACCCTTCTGTTTCAGTTTAAACTCATCACACCTGATCGACCCCCATGGGATATGGAGAGCAGTTCACGTTATCCCTTTCTGCAGCTACCTTGCCCACTGTCATGTAATTCTCTGAGGAACTCCAGGCACAAGAACCTGCCTTCCTTATAAAACAAGAAATAAGGATGAAGATGGTGGCTGCAATGAATGATAGATTGATTGTCCAGTATGTTGCATAGATACGCAGAGTGGCAGCTTGTTGCTCTTCGGTTAATGGTCTGAGCCTAAAATTAAAGCGCAGGTATGGCGTATCTTCAATCCAGACTACTCTTCTCACCCAAGATGATATTCCTCAAAGCCACCTGGGCACTGGAATCATCTTCATGCAGAGGCTTAAGCCTGCGTCAAGAAAAAAATGAATAAAACAGCAACGTTATCTGTCTGCAGTCCAAAAAAATTAACAGGGCCATTGTACTTTTGGAAGTTACCAAAGAAGAGCTCCCTCCATACTGACACCATCACGGCAAGACAACATGCTAGGTTAGGTGACAGGGTATTCCATCTGGGAGAGCAGAAGGTCTTCTTAGAAAGGGAGCTAATGACAGCCTTGTGCATGACAGACAATCTCACATATGGAATCCATTTGGCCACAGGCAGAACCACCCATCGAGCTGATTACAATGATGAGCTCTGCAGCTCTGCGCACCTCCAGCCACTGCCACGACAGATGAGTTTACACGTAGTACTTAAATCTTCGTTACCTCCATCCAGCAGATTAAAAAAAAAAAAGAGCAAATCGTGGGGATACAAGACTCTAAATCACGCAACAGCTGACAATACAGGAGATGCTTAGATTTGCTTGGTACATCTGTGCATGAACGTACGAAGCAGCAGCGTGAGAAAAGGAGTCACTTCCCAGATTATTAACATTATTTCAGATCTTATTATTTCAATGTACAAAGATATGGTTGGACTAGGTGATCTGAAAGGTCCCTTCCAACGTAGGCAATTCTATGATTCTATGATTCTAAGATACAGTCCCCAGCAGTGATGTATGTATAAGCACAAGGAAGCCCCTGGGTCAGCATAAGGCTCTGGACCGGCATGAAGATGAACAAGAGCACAAACACTCAGGAAGTGCCATCTTAAGGGACCGGTCTTGGACTGTAAAACAGACATTACATTGTGAAACTTCATCAGAAGAGATCCTGGCTGAGATCTGGGCAAGAACCTTGGAGATCCTTGAAATACTGTAAAGGGGGAAGAAAGAACAGGCAAATAAAATGCAGAGGAGCTCTGACCATATGGACTGGGGGAGTCAACTTTCTGCTTTGCCAGGTGAGAGCAGTTGCAGATAGGGAGCTGTACTGCTGACCCACAGCTTTTCTAGAAATTCTGTGTCGGAGGACATTTCCCATCTGACGGGCTCAAATGCTGCATCTGTTTCAGAGTATATGGGAGCTGCCCCTGTTCCTCTGACACCCTTTTGACCCTCCTTGCAGTGCTTAATGGTGCTGCTTGGGGAACAACGGGGGAAATCAGAGAGGCTGAGAAGGGTGTGAGGTTTCTGTCTGGAGTTGCATTGCACTGTATGTATAATTAGGGTACTATACCCAGTGGAGATGGGCTTCCCTGTGTTTTCAAATATAAATCTCTTAACCTTATGGCTCATCCACCTCCATTTTTCTTTCCCAGGCCAATTGCAGGATTGGGTGTGCTCTAGGGGAAAAGGGAGCAGTCCTGGGTCTGGAGGCTTCCTGGCATTGAACACTTTGCAGGTTAGAGAAAAAAAGTGGAGCCCCAAAAATCATTACCTTCATTGAACGGCAATTTGGTGAGTGTGAAACAAGGGAGCCGGGACTCCGTCTGGCAACCTGCAACTCAGTGGCAACTGATGTGTGCGGTAAGTACATCCTCAATGCTCACTTGTCTTGTCCCTGCTTCATCTTACCCTGCCGCTTGTTTTTCCCAGTGACCTTGTGTTTAACTTTGTGCTTTTTGTGCAGCTAATACTTGGGGATTTTCCTCATTTTGATGGTTATCACCACTGACACCAGAGTTGCAGAGCAAGAAACCCCAGTGAGTGCTGACTGATCTGGATTAGGTAGCACCTACCGCTGGCTGGCAGAGACAAGGCTCAGACCAAACACATCTGCTCAACAATTCACCCTGCATACAAGTGCTGCCCTTGCCTCAGACTGAACTTCTAGTGAACTGCAAGTTGCAAACGAGGTTACCAGCTTGCTTAAAGTGCTGAGAACAAAGAAAGGTTGCAAGGAGTTGCTAAAGAAGAGGCAGGAGAAGTGTTCCATTGAAACAAATTAAGGGCAAGGAGAGCTTGGTGGTTTCTAGGGTTATACTAAAGGGCTTTGATGAATGGCAGCTCACAAAGGATGGTATCAATTATCTATTTCTAGCCTGGGCAAACTGGTTGCTGTGTCAGCATCGATGCACAGACTGATGTCATCCTAATCCACATTAGAACAGTCATCTCTTCCTTCTCTTGTTCTCCATCCCATTCCTCCTTTCACCAGCATAAAGCTTGATTTACACTCTGCTTTTCTGCCTCATCTTTAACATTTCTCTCTTTTCTGACCCTCCCCTCCCACAACCTCTGTGTACTCTCACTCCTTGCAACCAACTTCCTCCTCTCCTTCTCTTTTGGTTGTGCTGTCATAGAATCATAGAATCATAGAATGTGTTGGGATGGAAGGGACCTTTAAAGGTCACCCAGTCCAACCCCCTGCAGTAAGCAGGAACATCTTCAGCTAGATCAGGTTGCTCAGAGCCTCATCAAGCTTGACCTTGAATGTCTCCAGGGATGGAGCCTCCACCACCTCTCTGGGCAACCTGTGCCAGTGTCTCACCACGCCCATTGTAAAGAACTTCTTCCTAATGTCTAATCTAAACCTGCCCTGCTCTAGTTTAAACCATTGCCTCTCGTCCTATCACTACCTGGCCTTGCAAACAGCCCCTCCCCAGCTTTCTTGTAGGCTCCTTTAGGTACTGGAAGCCACTATAAGGTCTCCCTGGAGCATTCTCTTCTCCAGGCTGAACAACCCCAACTCTCTCAGCGTGTCCTCACAGCAGAGGTGCTCCAGCCCTTGGATCATCCTTGTGGCCCTCCTCTGGACCCGCTCCAACATGTCCATGTCCTTCTTGTGCTGAGGGCTCCAGAGCTGTCCCTGGAATCCTTCCTCTATCACTGACAAGATCACAGCTATCCAAGATTCTTTTCCAACTCTTCGAGTCTTTAAGACTGCATCACTTCAGGGAAATTTGCCATTTGTCAAAAGGGGAGGGAGCAGTGGAATGAAATTTAAGGGCTGTGCTATATGTCAAATCCAACGCTCACATCTAGCTCTATTTCTGATTTCTTTCTCCCTCCACCTTCTCAGACGTCCTCTTTACCTGGCAGTTTTTCTCTTACACGGTACTCCCCGCTGGTACTCCCATCTTATATCAGAAAGAAGAGCGTTGAACTTTACCTGTTGCCTGTAACCCCATCCCACTTCCTCTTTCTCCTCTCTCCTTCTCCCTTCCTTCCTTCCTTCCTTCCTTCCTTCCTTCCTTCCTTCCTTCCTTCCTTCCTTCCTTCCTTCCTTCCTTCCTTCCTTCCTTTCTCTCTTTCTCTCTTTCTTTCTTTCTTTCTTTCTTTCTTTCTTTCTTTCTTTCTTTCTTTCTTTCTTTCTTTCTTTCTTTCTTTCTTTCTTTCTTTCTTTCCTTCTTTCCTTCTTTCCTTCTTTCCTTCTTTCCTTCTTTCCTTCTTTCCTTCTTTCCTTCTTTCCTTCTTTCCTTCTTCCCTCCTTCTTTCTTCCCTTCTTTCTTCCCTTCTTTCTTTTCTTTTTTTCTTTCTTCCCTCCTTCCTTCCTTTCTTTCCTTCCTTTCTTTCCTTCCTTTCTTTCCTTCCTTTCTTTCCTTCCTTTCCTTCCTTCCTTCCTTCCTTCCTTCCTTCCTTCCTTCCTTCCTTCCTTCTTTCTCTCTCTCTTTCTTTCTCTTTCTTTCTTTCTTTCTCTCTTTTTCTTTCTCTCTTTCCTTCTCTCTTTCCTTCTCTCTTTCCTTCTTTCTCTCTTCCTTCTTTCCCTCTTTCCCTCTCTCCTTTCCCTCTTTCTTTCTCTGTCTGTCTGTCTGTCTCTCCCTCTCTCTCTCTCTCCAACCTCCCCACTTCATTCTCAATGAATTTGTTAATCTACCTGTTCACTGTTTCCTCATATTGATTTCCTTAGCAGCTATTCACAGGGTTTGTTCCGTGAACTGACTCAACATTAGGGCTGTGTTATTTCCACCTAGTCGGAGACGTAATGTGATGCTGTTTCTATTCCCTGCATATTCAAGGGCATGAAAGATCAGCCATGAATATTTGTCTGCAGCTGAAACTCTTCTTAGCCATTCATTCTGAATGTGAAATGTGTTCCCTATCAATGCTTTTACCCGAAAAGAACTTAATAATTTGCAGAATTATGAACTTAGACATTAAATATAAACACTAACTTTTCCACTGATGTATCAGGAACAGCGTGGCCAGCAGGAGCAGGGAAGTGATCGTGCCTCTGTACTCGGCACTGGTGAGGCCTCACCTCGAGTGCTGTGTTCAGTTCTGGGCCCCGCTGTACAAGAGGGACATTGAAGTGCTGGAGCGTGTCCAGAGGAGAGCTACCAGGCTGCTGAGGGGTCTGGAGACCAGGTCATATGAGGAGAGGCTGAGGGAGCTGGGCATGTTTAGCTTGGAAAAGAGGAGGCTGAGGGAACACCTCATTGCCCTCTACAACTCCCTGAAAGGAGGTTGGAGAGAGGTGGGTGTTGGCCTCTTCTCCCAAGTGAATAATGACGGGACCAGAGGAAATGGTCTGAAGCTGCGGCAGGGGAGGTTTAGATTAGATATTAGGAAGAATGACTTTACTGAAAGAGTGGTCAGGCACTGGAACAGCCTGCCCAGGGAGGTGGGTGAGTCACCATCCCTAGAGGTGTTTAAGAAACATCTAGATGTGGCACTTCAGGGCATGCTCTAGTGGCAGAGATTGTAGGTTGTTTGGTTGGACTCGATGATCTTAAGGGTCCTTTCCAACCATGAAGATTCTGTGATCTAACATCGATTAAAATTGGAAAGAAATATTCAGAAACAGTTATTTTTCATACTGTTCCCTTAACTGTAACTTCTTCTTTCTCTACCCAGACAAGAAATCCACAGCAGAGCTGACAGTTTAATGATTTCTAGTCCATAGATACTTCCTCCCATGTATGTAAAAGAATTCACAGAAATGGAGGAAATTCTGTGGCTTTCTTCCCTAAATCAGGTAGATATGGGCTATTGTTTGAACCTGTTTTAATCTTGAGTTGTTTATCTCATATATAATAATCTTAAATATGCTTCTGACGTATGGACTGGTTACTAAGGAAACAACTAGGAGCCCATTTTGGGTTGGATAGCTTGAGAAAGCAAAAATCTAAACCAAAGCTTGTGTTTTGTCCTAATGGCTAGTTAGCCTGAATGCATTTGCCAGAAACATACCCGTGGAAACCTTGCCCACAGCCAGTCTCCAAGTCCACTTTGACTCTGGTTAGCCTGAAGCTGGTATGCCAGTGGTGTGGTCTGACAGGAGGTGTGGAGGACAGTCATGTTTCTCGTTCTGGTGCTTTCCTCTACCTCTGTCTCCTCCATGGGTCTCTTTACTTAAATACTTACATGGTCTCCAGCTTCTTCTAAGCTGAACAACCCATAGTCTTGAATAGTATCTTCCTGCCTGTGAAACAGCATGTTCTTTCTTACCTCATTCTATTAACGTGAAAGTTAAAGGGCTGCTAAGTGACTTGCCCATGGTCATAGATATCACAGAATAGGGCCATGAATTAAACCAGTGCAGAAAACACTTGTGGAGATTCTTAAGCAGAAGGCACTCCAGAGAGAACAGTAATTATAATTAATTATGGTAGTCATTAACTACTTGCTTCTTTTTAACAACAAGCACATATCAGTTATGGTTGGGTCCTAGTCATGATGTTCTGGCATGTGCTCATCAGCTGACTGTCATAGCAGAGCTACTGAGTGCTCTGCAGTGAAGACACTCCCACTCAGTCGCCAAGATGAGCAGCTCCCATGCTGGCACAATCGGTGGAAGACTTGGAAGTCATTGTGCAGCTGGAAAACTGTGATGTAATTTCAGTCATGGAAACATGGTGGGTTGACACACACAACTAGAGTGCTGCAATGGATTGCTATAAGCTCTTCAGAAGGGATAGACAGGCAAGGAAGGAGAGGCGGTGGGGCAGTGCTGTATGTTAGGGAGTGTTTTGATTGTCCAGATCTTAACGATGGTGATGAAAGTATTGAATGTTTATGGGTAGGAATCAGAGGAAAGGCCAACAAAGAAGACAGTATGGTGGGAATCTATTATAGATGACCCAACCAGAATGAAGAGGCAGATGAAATATTGTATAAGCAGCTGGGAGAAGTCTCATGATTAGTAGCCCTTGTTCTCATGGGGGACTTCAACTTAACCAGATGCCTGCTGGAAATAAAATACGGCAGAGAGGAAACAGGCTAGGAGGTTCCTGGAGTGTGTGGAAAAGAACTTCCTGACACAGCTGGTGAATGAGCCAACTAGTGAAGGCACCCCACTGGACCTGTTGTTTGCGAACAGAGAAGGACTTGTGAGTGATGTGATGTTTAGAGGCTGTCTTGGGTACAGCAATGACAAAATAATGGAGTTTTTGATTCTCAGAGAAGTAAGGAGGAGGCTTAGTACCTTGGATTTCCGGAGGGCAGACTTTGGCCTGCTTAGGGGCCTGATTGACAGAGTACCTTGGGAGACAGTCCTGAAGGGCAAAGGACTCTGGGAAGGCTGGACGTTCTTCAAGAAGGAAATTTTAGAGGCACAGGAGCAGTCCTTCCCTGTGTGCCGAAAGACAAGATGGCAGGGAACAAGACCGGCCTGGCTGAACAGAGAGCTTTGGCTGGAGCTCAGGGAAAAAAAAGAGAGTTTATGACCTTTGGAAGATGGGGCAGGAAACTCAGGAGGACTACAAAAATGTTGTGAGGTTATGCAGGGAGAAAATTAGAAGGGCCAAAGACCAACTAGAACTTATTCTGGCTGCTGCAGTAAAAGACAATAAAAACATTTCTAGAAATACATTCACATCAAAGGAGGGCTAAAGAGAATCTTCATCCTTTATTGGATATGAGGGGAAACATAGTGACAAAGGATAAAGAAAAGGCTGAAGTATTTAATACCTTCTTTGCCTCAGTCTTTAATAGTAAAACCAATTGTTCTCCAGGTACCCAGCCCCCTGAGCTGGAAGCCAGGGACGGGGAGCAGCATGAAGTCCCCATAATCCAAGGGGAAATGGCTAGTGACCTGCTACACCACTTAAAACACACAGGTCTACAGGGCCAGATGGGATCCACCCAAGGGTACTTGAGGGAGCCGGTGGAAGTGCTCATCAAGCCACTTTCCATCATTTATCAGCAGTCTTGGCTAACTGGAGAGGTCCCAGTTGACTGGAGGTTAGAAAATGTGATGCCTGCATGAATCCAGAAGAGGTCAAAGGAGGATCTGGGGAACTAGAGGCCTGTCAACATGACCTCGGTGCCAGGGAAGGTTATTGAGCAAATCACCTTGAGTGCCATCACACAGCACGTATAGGACAACCAGGTGATCATGCCCAGTAAGCATGGGTTTGTGAAAGGCAGGTCCTGCTTGACTAACCTGATCTCCTTCTATGACAAGATGACCTGCTCAGTGGATGAAGGAAAGGCTGTGGATGTTGTTGACTTGGACTTCAGTAAAGCCTTTCACACCATTTCCCACAGCATTCTCCTGGAGAAACTGGTTTCTCATGGCTTGGATGGGTATACTCTTTAATGGGTGAAAAATTGGCTGGATGGCTGGGCCCAAAGAGTGGTGGTGAAAAAAGTTAAATCCAGTTGGTGGCCGGTCACAAGTGGTGTCCTCAGGGCTCAGTATTGAGGCTTGTTCTCTTTAATATCTTTATCAATGATCTGGACAAGGGGATCAAGTGCACCCTCAGTGAGTTTGCAGACAACACCAAGTTGGGCAGGAGCGTTGATCAGCTTGAGGTTAGAAAGTCCTTGCAGAGGGATCTGGACAGGCTGGATCGATGGGCTGAGGCCAATGGTCTGAGGTTCAACAAGGCCAAGTGCCGGGTCCTGCACTTGGGGCACAACAACCCCATGGACGCTACGGGCTTGGGGCAGAGTGGCTGGAGAGCTGCTGGGCAGAAAAGGACCTGGGGGTGTTGGTCGACGGCCCCTTTACACTTGCCACTAGTGAGGCTGCACTTTGAGTACTGTGTTTAGGTTTGGACCCCTCACTACAAGAAAGACACTGAGGTGCTGGAGCGGGTCCAGAGAAGGGCAACGAAGCTGGTGAGGGGTCTGGAGAACAAGCTTTATGGGGAGTGGCTAAGGGAACTGGGGTTTAGCCTGGCAAAAAGGAGGCTGAGGGGAGACTTCTCGCTCTCTACAACTACCTGAAAGGAGGGCGTAGAGAGGTGGGGGTTGGTCTCTTCTCCCAAGTCACAAGTGATAGGACAAGAGGAAATGGTCTCAAGTTGCACCAGGGGAGGTTTAGATTGGATATTAATAAAAATTTCTTTACTGAAAGGGTTGTGAAGCATTGGAACAGGCTTCCCAGGGAAGTGGTTGAGTCACCATCCCTGGAAGCACTTAAAAGACACGTAGATGCAGCGCTTAGGGACATGGTTTAGTGGTGGACTTGGCCGTGTTAGGTTTACAGTTGGACTTGATTATCTTAAGGGTCTTTTCTAACCTCAATGATTCTATGACTACCTCCTAGAATGCCCTGTAATCTGGAGATTTAGATCCTGGCTGTGTAACTTTTTTTATTAGAGTTTTGTAAAACCTTGCGATTGAGGGAGAAACTTGTCCACAAAATATCATCCTTTAGAACAGAATAAAATGGGGTACTGGTCTGAGAGGCACCGAGCACACGTAACTCCTAATAAAATCTATAAACACTGCAGTTTCTCAGCTTCACGTAGCATGGAGGCCAGGCAGACGAGAAGATCGGTGGAAATCTGGTAACGGAGCTGAGAAGAATAGTCGGTCTGGCTCCATCTCACAATGCAACTGGAGAACAGCTGTGTGTTTGGTAGCAAACCATGATACAGTGGACAAAAGTCTACTCACTGTTCGCTTCCTTTTAGGATATGTTTGAACTGCCCGAGCTCCCTCTGCCGCTTTGTCAGGGCAAATAAGAGACACTGTGTCTGCACCCACCTGGGGCAATGAGTAACCCAAAGCCAGGAGCAGCTGCCGTGTGGCACAGATGTGCATTTGAACTACGAAAACTCAGCTCAAAAGGTCTGGGCTGGATGTGAACCGATATTAATTCCAGGAAGGAGCAATTTGACCTGCTCTGCAGTTGCTGAGTGAAATCGATGCTCTTTTCGGCGTCTCAGCAAGTGCTGCAGTGGCTGAGGCTCCTGGTGCCAAGCAAACCCCTCAGACAAAGCTGCTGTGAGATGAGGTATCTTCAGCATCCCAGTGTTTCCAAGGTAACCAGAGCTGGAATTCAGATCTGATGAAAGTTCACCAAATCTGAGCTCTTTCAGACATAATATTTTTCACTGGTTGAACTGGCGTCCTTGAAACTTGTTTCTGAACAGTGGCTCTAGTGTGCGCAGCCATGCTAAGTATCAGCAAGGGCACAATAGGCAGACATTACACATTTCTGGAAATAAGACGCAGCTCCTTTGCCTTCAGTGCTGTTATTGTTTCTTAGGAACACAGACATCACTGTACTGTTGGAGGCATGGCCGTTTGGTGGGATAGCTTGTTTCTGAGAGGGTTTAGTAATGGAGACATCAGTAGAGGGTGGAAACAAGCCATGATATCTCTTTATCCCTGATGGTCTAATATCAATCCCCTATATGTAATAGATACCAAAGCATTTGTCTCCCTTTTGTTTTTTTAGCTTTCATTGTTGCGACTGTATATGTTCCTGTTACCACATCAAGATTTCTCACATTTTGGGTTTTAAGTAAATTCCAGATCTCCGTGGTTTGCAATTATGTTGATCAAGTGCTTCTGCTGTAGAATTGTAATTTGCTATTTCTCATCTCTTCGAATGACACTTTGCTCTTTTATTATATGAAAGGGAAAACAGGCATTCTTAATCCATATGTCCTAGACTGTTCATTATTTGATTTATCACATCTTATCCTTCCCAGATAAATGACTCCGATCCTTCTTTTAGTTTTTTTTTTTTTGTTCATCACTGTAAGAACGCTGCTTGTCCCTGAACTCCCCAGTCCTGTTGTTAATTTTTGAAACAGAGAAACAAGCGCTGAAGACAGTCGTTGGATGGCAGCAATTACATACATTGCATAACTGAATTATATAACCCTTCATCCCACCCTTTATATTGTCTCATATATGTTTGCTTTTCGGACGCGGCCACGCGATGAACGCAGTTCTTAACTGACCTTTCTCCAGTAACAGCCAAGGACTTCTTCTGAGTTAGTGCTCGTACTAATTTATGGTGGCACAAAGGCACAGTGAACTATGACAGCTCAGTGGTATAACTCCCAGCTGTGCACACGTATGCCGCAGCAAGTCTTTCCACAGAGAGGAGTTATCCCAAAATCTCTGGAAAAGTCTCCCATGCAGATAAGTCCTAATTTAGGGCCACATTCCAGTCTGGAGAGTCAGTTTGGGAAGAATGATGGAGATGCGTAAAAGGAAAAATAAATGTATGAGCCATGAAGGTTGCCATGGATAGTGGAACCGGGAATACACAAGGCTGGTGTGACAGGGTAGCTAAATAAAGTGGAAGTGACACAGTCAAAGACCTTGAAACATACAGCACAAAATAAAATATTTCCCCAAAAGACAGATCACTCCATTAAAAAAGAAAGAAAGCCCCATTTCTAGGCAGAATGAGCTGTAAATCTCTGTACGAATAGAGACAGCAACGTTCTTCTGAAGTTACATTGAAGGGTAATAAATCTGTAGGTAATTCTCAGAGCGACTGTTTGGCACAATGACGGACAAAGGTCCGCAGGGCTCCGCAGCGTGCCTTGCAGCTTCTCCTGCTTGTAGCACCGAGATGCAGTTTGGAGAAGTATGCACCAAGTCAGGCTGATGGCATGGCTTTTGGGTACTGCATGCTAGAGGTGACGAGAAAATTACGTGTCCTGCCCATCCCAATGGGCTGCTTATGAGAAAATTTAAGAAATGAAGGTTTCAGCTGAAGCCTCTCTGGTGAAACCCAACAGAGCTTTGACACACACTGTAGCTGCTTTCACAGGATGTTTAATTATCTGACGTCATTTAAATGGCTGGGGAGCTGCAGCTGGAGGGGGAATCAGTGAATCTCAGGCAGAGAAGGGGTGGGATTTCCTTGGGACTGAATTTTTCTTAGCAATGTTGCTGAACATGCCCAGGATTGCTGGAATTTTGTCCATTACCGTGCTCCTTTGTGCTGCCCTCAGACTGACAGCAGGACAACCCTTTCTTTCTGCTGTGGAAATAGTTATTCTTCTAGGAAAGTGCAAATGGCGGGGTTGCTCCCTTACATTGCTGTAAACCAGAGGTGGTCTCTGTGGTTGGGGAAGCTCCTGCCTACTGATTCTGAGGCCAGAGGCCATGCCAAAGAGGGAGGAGAGGAACCGATGAGCCTGGTGGGTTTCTTTACGTGACATCTATCGCCTTGCTTATTGGGAAGCTTTGGATACGACAGCATTTCCTTTAGCAGCTGCAGTAATCCCGTCCCAGCCCATATCTCCAACACAATCTGGTCCTAAAATAGCCTGTTCCTCTGCACAGAAGTAGGAGATCTCATTTTCAAAGCATTTCCTCTGCTGGTAGTCTCCCAGCTTTTACTCACGGTGCTGGTATCCAGGGCTGCTGCGGCGAACGGGGAGCGATGCCCATGCAGAGGGAGGAAGGGTAGGGACCTGAGGAGAGGAAAAAATTGCCCCACTTTGCAGTGCAGGAAGTGGGAAGAGGCTGCGTGCCAAAGGGCCACCACGCAAATGGCAAGAGGTGGGGTGCTGCCCAGGAGAAGGACTGCAGGTGGGCTGGTGGGTAGCTCGGCACAGCTCGTGCAGGGTGCCTCTGCACATCGTGCGTTAGTTCACAACCAGAAGCATCAAGTGCTTCCAGGGACTGGCCAAAAGCCATGTGAGAGGTGATGCAGGGTGCATCTCCTAGGTCTTGTCCTCTTCAATCCTTACTTCAGTCATCTTACTCAGACCGTTTGGTCCAGAGTCATTCATCCTTGCCCAGCCCATTTCCCTCACCTCATGTTTTCAGTCTACTTCACTATAAAGTTTAAGCTGTGACAGACATTGATTGCCACCTCTCCGAAGTCTAAAACTTTAGATATGTATAGCTGTAGGTTCTTGTATTCTGATTTCAGCCCTGAATTTCAAGAACAAATTCCCCAGCACTGCACAGGACTCTGGTAGATGCACCCCAAATGGGATTTATCTCAAGCCCCTAAAGAGCACACACAGATATTAATAGTCATTACTAAATTAATATTCATACTCTTCCTCTGTGGTGATTTATCTTCATAGAACTGGTTTTGGCACTGTTTCCTTCACTCTCAGATTCATCCCTCACTCTCCTCCTGATTAATGTGTTGATATGAGGCTTCAGGTTAATGGCCACACTTTCATTTACCTGTTCTTTAAACTAATTGCTTCTTCATGGCTAATCAGCTCTGTCTTTATTATGAAAATCTGGTGGTATTTCATGTTGTTGGGACATTATTGCTGGCTAAGATTGCCTCTGTATACCATAACACCAAAGAACGTGCCATCTTCCTTCCCAGTCCTGGAACTCCCGTGTCCTGGTCCAGCAGGAGTTCACCTCCTCCTTTCCCATCCACCTGCACCACATGTGATAGACAGTGATGGATTATTCTCCGTGGGGAAGACAATGTGAAACTTGGACTTTGCCTTTTCTCTCACTTCCTCTGCTAAAAGGATCATGTGAAATATTTTTATAAAAACCAGTCTACCTCCCCCGTAGTTTTTCTTGTAGCAGAAATCACTTTGTAGCAAAACGCTTCTTTAAAACTGATGTAAGGTTTTGCCAGGCTGTTTAAATGCAGTCCAGCTGTCAGAAAACAAGCTTCTACCTTTTATAAAAAAAAACCCCACACAACAAATCCACCATATCCTTCCCTCCTTCAGAGGCCCTCGCTGGGCAACATCTGGAAACAGAGTCTAATTACTGGTCCTAAACATAGAATCATAGAATTGCCTAGGTTGGAAAGGATCTTTCAGATTATCGAGTCCAACCATCAACCTAACTCTGACAAAAACCATCACTAAACCATATCTCTAAGCATTATGTCTACCCGCCTTTTAAATATCTCCAGGGATGGTGCCTCAGCCACTTCCCTGGGCAGCCTGTTCCAATGCTTGATAACGCTTTCAGCGTAAAAATGTTTCCTAATATCCAGTCTAAACCTCCCCTGGTGCAACTTGAGGCCATTTCCTCTTGTCCTGTTACTTGGGAGAAGAGACCAACCCCCACCTCTCTACACCCTCCTTTCAGGTAGTTGTAGAGAGCAAGAAGGTCTCCCCTCAGCTTCCTTTTCTCCAGGCTGAACACCCCCAGCTCCCTCAGCTGCTCCTCATAAGACTTGTTCTCCAGACCCCTCACCAACTCCGTTACCCAGTGAAATCCTTCCTTGGCAAGGTACTGGAGCTGGACCATAAACCAAAGGCCTTATGGTCTCCTTATTTTAGCCAGATCCTTGCTCATCCCATGAATGCTTCTGCCTGGGCAAGGCTGGTACATTCGCCCGGCACCCTTTGGTGCGACAAGCTCGCTGTAAAACCCGAGAGCAGCCTCAGCAGCAAGGCAGCAGCTGATGATGGTACAGGAGGATGAGGAATTGCTTAGGAAGCAGTGGGACTTTCGCATCACACCAGAGCCATCTGCGTAGTGGGGGAAATCCCACCGGGGGTGAGGAGGTGGCTGACTTCCTGGCAAAAGATCCTGCTCCAGCTGCAGCGTGCGGCACGAGCAGCGAGAGGTGGACACGTCTGGCACTTGTATGCGTCCTTTTGACCTCATCTGCATTTCAGCTGGGCTGTGCCTTCACTCACGAGGCCTCCCCACAACGTGCAAAAGGGACGTTTCCCTTCAGGTTTCCTTCCCTATTGTACCTCAGGAGGTAAGAGTTTCACAGCAAGGACTTTACTGCAGACCCACACAGCGGGAAAACGTTTGTAGCGATACAAAAATAGACTGATGCAAAAAGAATATGCCTCAGATTCTTGAAGCTTCCCTACATTTAGAGGTAGACATGGTCTTGAATTGAATTTTCAAGAGAAGAAGTGATTAGTGCAGAAATCACGGAAAACAACTGGGGTGTGAAGCGCTTGAGAGCTCCTGGTTGAAGGGAATATCCAGCAACTCCGGCTCTCAAAATGTAAATAGGAAACAGTCAAAAAATCTTATCTCTAGTTTGCAGCTAATGAAAACACTAGTCTCTCCTGGGAGCCAAGTCTTTGCTCTAATTTTAATGCATTTTCTTAGGTTTTCCTTAGCTGTGACTAATTTGCGCTGTCAGGTGTGCCTTTTTTGAAGCTAAAAAGCATATCTGAAGTGCTATAACCTCTAGCCAGAATATTTGAATTAGTGAGCACCCACTGAAACCGCATCTCAGAGCCTGTCAAGTGAGGGGATGGCACTCCGATACTCTCCTGCTCTGCTGAGTGATGGGTACAAGCAGTCTCTGCTCCCATGGGAGCCTGGAGGCAATCCTTCCTGCCCCCTTGTGCTATTCGGGCCAGGCACAAACGGCACCTTGACTACAAGCACGGAACATTTCAAAGCCAGATCTCAGCAGGCGGTTTTATCAGTGGGGCATGCAGTGCCCTTCCCCTCCCCGAATTCCAGAGTGCTGGTAATTGTATGTACAGTTCAGAAAACACACAGAATCACACTGACCTTTTTTTTCTTAAAAAAAACAAGTCTAAATATGTATATTTAATGATAATTTTATAATAATGTATAACTTTAAAGACTTCACCCACTTACTATGGTTGTGTCACGTATTAAACCTGGGCCTGCTGATCACGCTGTAAAACCTCTATCCCCAGGCCACAGCACCCTTTAGCCAAGGGTCAAAGTCTTTAGGAGACCCCAGGGCCAGAACTTGGTGGGGTGGGCTGGGATGGCACCGAGCTGCTTCTAATTGCTGTTCAGCTGCTTCTTTCTCTGGTTCAGCTGATCCCTGAGCTTAGCTCCGCTCAGTGATCCAGGAGACAGAAATGAGAGGGCTGGAGGAACTCACAAGCAGACACAGCCTCAGCTGGGCAGCTCACCCTGCATGGCAGGCTTAATATATAGGGTGGACATACCTTCTGGTGCCTACGACAGATGGAATAACATGGCATACTGAGTTCATGAGAGCAATTCGGGCCACCTGCTACCCACAGCTAGTAGGCCATGGGGGCCAGGCTCTGCCAAGCCTGGGTAGGAGGTCTCTGAACTGTTGTTAGAAGTTATTTAAGATGCTGTAGTAATGTAGTAAGATGCTTAAGTGTACTGCCTTCTGCATGTAATTTGGGACCAAGATGGCTGTTCCCACCTGTGTGTTGGCAAAGCAGCTGCAGCCTATTACTCCAATAAAACTAAGGAGAGTTTTGATTTAGGTATTCAGTGCCATCTAATGTTGTATATTTGTATATGGGAGGGTAAGCAGGGACTTGGACGAGGGCCAGAGATGAGTTTGCACATGATTTAGGCTTAATGTTAGGCACGTGACTGGCTGCCTACAAGGCGAGGTGTTGTTTGCCCATAACTGTGTCTGCATTGTCCATGCAGCTGAGCATAAACAAATGATTGTGCGTTTGTTTGCAAACATTAACCCTGCAGAGCAGGGAGGGTCGTTCCACAAGAGCTGGGTCTGTGGCAGCAACTATTAACTCCTTGAAAAGCACAAAAAGGTACAGACGTGGGTGACATAATTAGCATCGCAACAATGAATGTCTTTCTACTGGGAACATAGCCAAAGGAGGTTTTCCTGCTGTCTCCAGAAAGTTGTCAGCTCGTCTCTCTGCACCCCCTCTACAGAATTTATTTTCTCTAAGCAGGGAAATAAAAAGCAGATTTTGCAAATCTACCTGTCTATTCTTGCTTTTTGTCGTGGAGATCAGACAAAGACCTAGGTGCTTCCTGAGTACAGCAACGAGATACGCAAGCTGAGCAAAAAATCCAGTCAGTGCTGGACTCCAGAGGAAAAGGTTGCATTCGGACATTCTGTGCTCCCTGAAAAGAGACCTTCAGAGAGTGAAACAGTTGTTATTTTTTACTGTCAGAGCAATTTCATTCTGTCTGATGAGAGCTGTCTTCCCATCTTTCTCTGATGCTGGCTGGAGTTTAATTACTTATTTTCTGGTTGGTTTCCAACGGAGACTTGCAGAACCACGGCACCTGATGGATTTCCCCCCATCCTTTCTTCTCTTGCTAATAAAGTTTAAATCTGTTTTCAGTCAAATGTGATAGAAAGGCAAAATGTTGAAGAGCAGTTCATGCCACCTTTGTGAAAATAGGCAGATGAGCAGAAAATAAAGCACCTGTAAGCGTACTTACTGAAGTAAAGGCTGGAAACGCACGTGTCATTAGACAATTCAGGTGGGAGGGACACCATGTAGGTTCTGCTATTGTGGGAAAAGCTTCACTTGGTGATTTTGCTTCTTTAAATGTGGAAGTCAGTCAATCAGGGCACAAGACCCAGGAAACCAGGATTCACTGGTGCTGGTGCTTAAAAATTACTTGTGTGAGTTTTTGCAGGTCGCTAGAAAGATTTCTCTGTGTAGCTTGTTTAAAAAAATCTACTCCACAGCCATGACACTGCTTCCTTTTAGAAAAAGCTGTCAGTGTGTCAACATCACATGCTGCAAATGCAGTCTGATCTCTGAAATAATTCATGCAGTACTTAATAGAACATCCAAATTCACCTCTTTAATCAGAGGTTCTCAAAGCACTTTGCATACGTTAGGAAATGATCCCCACGGATGAGGGAAGCCTTCTCATTCTCATTTTACAGAGGACAAATTTGTGACAGGCGAGTAGAATGGTTTGCTCAGGGTTACATGGCAGGCTGGGAAAGGGGGTCCAGCCCTGAAGACGCACAAGGAGCGTGCAGTAGTCACTGAGTGTGCACCCATCACATTGCCGTCACACACCATGGCCTGGTCCCACCTATTCAGCACAACAGTTTCCAAGCTCTGCCTCTGTAGTCTTTGCAGATGAAGAACTGAGAACTGTTAAGGCATGTACAACTGGCTTGTTTTATGTAGCTGTTACGCTTCAGTAAAATACAGGAAGAGCGTGGTATGCCAAAGGCAGCAGGGTTAAGGCATGGCGATTTCAGAGAGAGACACAGCTAGCATATCCAGCCAACTATTAGTCTTTAGCCCGAATGATCAGGTGTAAGTGGATACAGCTGACAGCTGAGCCAGATTTCAAGTTTTTTGCCAAGCAACATTCAAACTTATATCCAAACCGTAACACACTGGTCACTCTGATGCCACACACTTCATTAAAGATGCCTTCAGTGCTGCTTCCTCTCATACCTGCAATTGTAGCAAGCGACGTTTGGCTTATACCTGTTGAACTCGAAACCTTATAGGACTAAATTTCATCTGTAGATTGTTTAGGTGTTTATTAAGTGCTTGTTCTTTAGATGAGAACCGCACAGCACTGCAATCCTGTTGCGCCACAGAGAAGTTAAATACCTCTCACAGTGTCAACTAATTAATCCTCCTCGCTCACATCTGTAGTAGGCTGGGAAATACGAGATGACGTGTTTCAGCTTCCAGGGAGGTGGCCAATGTTGTGGGGCTGTGGAAGTTGCTATAATAAATCATGGCCATAATATCTAAAAAATTGCATATGCATTTTAAAATGGAGATTTGTTTATTTTTACCTCCTTGCATAATGTAAAAATGAACAAAAGGTTTGCTTTCTAAACAATTTCCCGAGCTTTTGAATTCTGTACAGGCTTGTGAATTTGTCCTGCAAACCTGAGTGTGTGCAATCTGGATTTTTTTGCATTAAGCTCCTCATGTTTTGAAGTCCGTTCGGTAAAACAGGCAGTGGATAAGAGAGTCTTTCTGCAGCTGACCTAGCATACTTTTCTAAACGAATTTGTGATATCTGGGCTTTGAGATAGTGAATATCACAGAAGTGCAAAATCCCCCAAAAGAGACATTTCAAGCTTTGCAAGAAGGAATATTTAAAAAAATCAAACACCCAATGTCATCAGGTTTTCAGGCAAACCGAAGGCAAAAAGTGTATTACCCCATAGCAATTAACAACCCTAGCCAAGCCATGTTTGCCCCCTTTCCAGACCTTTGTGGAGTCCAGAGCTTTGCGAAAGCAGGACGGGTCATTAATGAGAATGGGCCCTTGAGCTGAAGTCACTTCCCGAGAAGTAGGAGTTATAGCTACAAACCCCTCCGGAATCAGAAAGGCCTACAACCCTCTCTTTCCAAATTTTGCTGAAAGTTTTTGCGTAAGATTCAGGGGAACGGCTTCCCCTCCCTTCAGATCTGTCAATACTGGCTGTCTGTGCTGGGTTTGATGGCATTGCACTGGGACAGTGAGGAAATCTAGACTGGAGGTAGGTACCCCCTTATGAGTTGGTGTTATGATGGAGCTTATGTCTCAGCTCAGGTTGGGACACGTCGAGCAGTCCCGGGAGTCTTGGAAGCTTGGCAATCCCAAACACAAGGATGGATGAGGTGTAAGTGATTGCAGCATCTGGCAGCCCTGGATAACAGAAGATCTTAACTACTCCCTTGACCTAAATTTTGGTCCCTTGGCTAAAATTTGCCAAGTCCGTGATAGGCTGGAGATGGTCTGAATACGGCTCCTAGTGGTTAAAAGCGCCCATGACATGTTTTATATGAGCTTCGCTAGAGTTTTGAAGCTCTTGGAAAATTGGATGAGTAACTCTTCCCTTTCCCTAGAATCACCCATTGTGATCTTCCTTCCTTTTTAAAATTTGATTTTTCATCCTTTCTAGAATGCTTGGACTTCCTCTGCAATGAGAAGGATGACAACTGTGAGAAAAAGGCTGCAAACATGGGAAGATGGATAGTGCCCTGACTCCTAGCCATCACGGGATATTTTAGGCAAGTCATTTAGCCTTTTCCTATCTGTCTCCCCATTTGTTTGCTACTGTGCGTGTTATATGTTGGAATTTCAGTCGCAGAAAACAATCCCATTGTGACTGAAGCAATAAAAATCTGAAATGAAAAGGTAATCCTGCCCCAAATTGCTTCTGAGGTGTAAGACAAGAAACAACAGATGGATACAGTCAGGGAGGGGAATTTAAGGCAACAGTGAAGCAATACTGATGCGTGAGATAGATAGGCAGCCAGCACAGGGCTGTTGCCAAGGCTCCTGTATTGTGGCAAAAAAATTTTAATGACGGATTTGAGAAAAGCTAATGAGAGAGCTCTGTAAATATTTTTGTAAGCCCAAAGCATAACAGAAAGCATGAAATCGATTGTTTGAACATCTAACAGTAACTAATTTGTGTAGTAAGTGTGATACCCATGAATTCGTAATGGAGGTTATGAAGGTTAATTCTTGAGCATGTCTAAGTGTGTTTAAATACCATTGAAGAGCAGAGTATTGTTAAATTAATCATTCCAGGGAAAAGTCTTAGAATCATTGTGAAGAAAGGCAGCATGCTTTTAGACAGGCAATGAGTGGAGAAATTGGAAGCTGCTAGGCCATAACCTTCTGATATAAGCAGAGGAGGTCATTAACATGAAAATTGCCACAGGGATTTTTTAGCAATTGCAGGCTATGCCATATCAGATTGGGGTTTATTTTCATTTGCAGTGGCTAGAATACTGGTTGTGGCTGGTCTGACTTCAGTACTAATGTGTGTGTTGATTTCAGGAAGTAAAGGACATTTCACTGGGGGTGAGAGAACTGCTTACCTGTGTGTTGGCCTAAAAGAACTAAAATACACAGCAAGACTTAGAGCCAGCACGTTACTGTCAAAGCCGTTAGTCTATCTCAGCACAAGTGAGGTAACTAGAATGAAGGAAGTGTCATATCTAAAATCAGTATTTCTCTTAAGCATGTCTCAGTGGTACATACAATTTGATTTTGAAGCTATTATTTGGAAGAGAAAATAACTTTTAAAGGACTCCAACTTTTAATCTCACAAAGCTCCTTTGAGTCATTTCCTCACAGAGCCCACCGACCCTGAATACTCTTGGTCTGCTGTCTGCAGCGGAGACAACTGGGAGGACCACTGTGAAAACGGCTTTGTATGAAGTTACAGTTATTTGTGACATGCAACAGCAACTAAAATGTATTTCCTGAAACACAGACCCTCTGGTTTTGTATCCTTTTGAAATACTGCAAAGATTTGTTTATTATTATTATTCTAAACTTATGAGATTTTATCTGTCCTAGTTTTAAGCGTTGAATTTGAGGTTGTCAAATCTGATCTTTTTCAAGAAGCCTTTAGAAAGATCTTTCTAGTGTGATTTGTGCAAGATGATTCAGGCCTGAGCAAATGTGACCCCTCTGTGCCCTATTCCTGCCTAGACAAAAGCAGTTGCCTGCAGCTGTGTCCATCTTGCCCTCAAAGGATTTTTAAAATGCCACTTGACATGCTGAATGTATCTGAATGAATATTTTCTGTCATTACCAATTTAAATAACTCCTGCTTTCTCCTCATGACCTTCAGAGCTGGAGCCCCATAGCAGAACAGCATTCTTCCTCTTTCAGACAATTTTAAGTGTCTGATCACTCTATACCAAAAAGGAAGTTTATGACACGGGAAATATTTCCTTGTTCTTGAAGAGAGGTGATGGGTTTGACGATCTGTGTAGACATCATAGGGAAATAATTTAACAAGTTCTAAACTTTAGTTTCAGACTAGCTCAGACACGAGTTCACTCTGCAGTTGTGGACACCTGCGTTGCGGTGTTTTATCAAGTCTAAACTTTTTAAGTCTTTGTGAAACCTAAAACAGGACTGTTGAGTCTCAGAGAAAATCAGACAGTTAGTTTGTCCACAGAATCTGGAACTAGGTCTACCAAGAGTGAAGTGGCGGTGGACAAAAGGAGCTGGGGTTTTCTCAGCTGGAAGACGCTGCACACAAGAAGGAACATAAGGAGTACTTTGTGTTGGGGAAAACCCTGATCTCAGTTGTAGGAAACAGTTCGCTCCAAGTATGCTCCAAGTATGCCCTTCGGAGAAGACAGGACTTTGATTTCAGTGTGTACACATGCTGGCAAGGAACAAATAATTAGGGCTTTTTCTCCTCTGTTATCAGCGGTACTAGGGAAGGGAAGTCCACAGTTTACCAGCATTTTATCTGACTTCTGCGTTTCAGAGAAAGGGTAAGTAATTTTCCCCCAAGCTTCCTCAGAGATGTCTTTGGCTGCCAAGAAGCCACAATGGCCATACACCTCCAGCTGATACTGAATACAACCACAGGCAGAGAGACAGCACTTCTGAAAATTTCTCTTAAGCTACTTCAAACTCAACATACAAAAACATAGTCAAAATCAGTAGCTACTTCTGGAATTCCTTGCCTCCATTTAGGATGTGCTTACACTCCAAAAAAAGAATGAAAGAAGAAAGTTCACTCTTCATCTGTGCTAAGATAAATATAAGTCAGCTGGGGTTTTAATAGAAGGAAAGGGATTGGTTTTATTCTTAAGTTTCCCTTTTAAATATTAATTTACTACTAACCCAGGTTAAAAACCTCAGTTGCCGTACACGTGGCAGTTTCAGCTCAAACTCCAGCCCAAGTTAAGAATACACTTTTTCTCAGAACTGACATATTTTGAGTTGTCTTGTGAAATGGTTGCTTCTTACCTGTACCTTCACGGGTGTGTTTATGAGTTAATGCTTGCACAGAGCTTGAAAGAAGTCCTTGTTTATTAAATTTGAAGATCAGGGGTTGCATAAAATAGAACAGAGGTAACCACCTCTGCACATCTAGCCCAGCCTCTTACCTGTCCTGTTCAGTGTTTGTTTACTTTGAACAGATGGAGCAAGGTAAATAAGCCGGTTAAAAATAAATCCTGTGGAGCTATTGTACCTGCTTTTTCTGCACAGAAGGTGAAACAAAGAAGCAGACAGCTCCTGAATGTCAAGGCATGATGGCAGCCAACACTGTCTGGTAGAGAAAAAAGCAGTGCACTGATTTTTCCCATGTGATCTTACAGAGGTGAGTCAGGCAAAGAAAGGTGCAGATACAAGTATTTTATTTATAAACTAGAGGAACCAAGTAACAGCATTACTCTGCATACTATGGGAAATGCTGCCGGTACTACTCAACGCTGTCAGGGAAGGGAAATCCAGCTTGTTATATTCTGTTCATCTGAAATATAAACTTTGGGCTAATGTTTCAGGCAGTCATTTGCTAGTCTCAGTAACTTCTTGTTAGCAGTCAAAACCAGGTGAAAAACCCCTATATAATCTAGCATCTTCTTATCATTCCGATGGGAGTCCAAGCACTGAATGTGCAGATGACATCAAGTGTGCTTTTTTTTTCTCCTCAGTTCTAACTGGAAAGAAGCAGATGTGCAAACGCTTCTTGAGAAATTTGCAACTTCCTATATGTATTTATTAGTTATTCTTGTGTCTCTGTTCTCTTATTAGAACAGTTAAGCTGGGGTTTATCACATCAGTTTTTAGGTACCAACCGAAGTACCTAAAGCTGAAATCCACTCTAAGCTCCTTCTGTTCTCAGTGGTGTCTTCTTCCCACAGTTTGAATCCTGCTATAAGTTGCTCCACAGTTGTTATGAGCAAGAGGTGCACTTTCAAAAACAACCGATCATCTTTAAATACTGCTGTGTATAAGCAATATCTACGAGCCTGAAGCACAACAGGCTGGAGGGAAAAGACTTGCTCTGGCCTGCTAACACATACAATTAGTGGCAACAACACTCAGAAATTCAAATATTTGTGTCACAGAGTTGGTAACTTGGGGGTCGTCTTGGGAGACAGGGAACTTCTGATTACAGAGCTACAATTATTTTCTCACACCACGTTTGTCCACACCATTACTGGTCAAAAGCAGACCTTTCCACCTTTGTTTACAGTTTCATGGTCTGCATCCAGGATGTTTGCACACACTTACAAAGGCAGGTTGCTTCCAGCAGAACCTTACATGTCTATGGTGCGTCACAGACAGCTGTCATATCTGTCATATTAAATACATCAATAATAATATAGCATTTCCCCTCTCTTCCCCAGGAAAAGTCATGTTTCCATCCAAGCTTTTTTAACCAACTCACCTCTTGTTTTTTCGTATTCTTTAAGTGCAGCTAGTGCTGGTGTACATTGCAAGCAGGGCTGCACAGATTTGATGTCGTGAATCTGATGTGAGATACTTCATTTGGCATTGCTGATTCCTTACTGTCATCTGGGCCTTTAACTCCGATCTGCAGCTGCTGAGTTTTTGGAGCTTTGCTTTTGTTCGATCCGCAAGTCCCCAGTTTTGAAACAGTCAAAGCAGGTTTTATCAACACATGCAGGATAAACCCTGCACAGTACTCACTAGTAAATGTTGCAGCCTTTTTCCAAGCTTGTCCTTTCCTTATTCCTTCCATCCTAGGTGCCATTTTTTTTCCTCCTTCTGGAAAAAAGTGGACACCAGTGAGAGGAGAGGATTAAAACTTACAAAGAAAGTAGCTGCAGTGGAGGAAGGGAGATAACAATGACTCCTGCTCACCTTTGCATGTGAAACCAGTCGGTCCTTCAGTTTGCAGGAAGTACCTCTGGTTTGCCATCATTTGGTATTGCCCAACTACTTTTTTTTTTGGTTTTGTTAACCCTGTTGAGAAATAGTCTGTGTTACACCTAGGTGTCATACTTGTATTTATTCACCCAAAAGATCAGCAATGAAAGCAAAGAACTTAAATTGATAATTGAAAGTTTTATTGTTTCCTAATTAAATTAGGAAATTATTAAATGGTTTGAGTGATATTACATGATCTAAGTAGCCTGTCTAACTGTAGGAAAGCCTTGCTGCAAGTTTTTCTTCCACTCACATTTTCCTCAACATTACCTGCAAAAAACACTGGCATTGAAATTGTTTGTTCAAGGGTTTCATCAAGAGGTATATGTTCATGGTTGTACCATATGAGACACATGTATTTTTATGTGTCAGCATTTTAAACTGTGAGTCACAGAGTGCAACACTTCTTGAACGCTGCTGCGCACAGGCTCAAGGGATTTGGTAGCGGTGGAGACGTCGTACAATCATTAAAGGGCATCTCCTGATGCCTTTATGCACTTGAATAAATCCCACTATGAATTCTACAGTGTTGTTCATGTGCTTAAAGTGATCAGGCCATGGCTGCAACTGCTTGTAAAGTTCAATACCTGCTGCAGTGGTTTGACCTTGGCTGGCCCACACAGCCACTTCCTCACTCCCCCTCCTCAACAGGATGGGGGGGTGTGGGGGATTAAGATGAAAAAGCTCACAGGTCAAGATAAGGACAAGAAGATCGCTTACCAACTACTGTCACAGGCAAAACAGACTTGACTTGGGGAACAATAATGTAATTTATTGACAAAAATACAGCAGGATGGTGAGAAAAAAAGATAAAACTAAAAACACCTTTCCCTCACTCCCCCTTTTTCCCAGGCTCAACTTCATTTCTTCCTTCCCAACTCTTCTACGTCTCCCCTCCCCATTCAGTGCAGGGGGACGGGGAACAGGGGTTGTGGTCAATCCATAACACGTCGTCTCTTCTTCGTCATGCTCTTCCTCTGCTCCAGTGTGGTGTCCCTCCCACAGGATACAGTCTTTCACGAACTTCTCCAGGGTGGGTCCTTCCCACGGGCTGCAGTTCTGCACGAACTGCTCCAGCGTGGGTCCCTTTCCTGGGGTACAGTTCTTCAGGAACTGATCGTTCCAACGTGGGTCCCCAAGGGCTACAGGTTCTGACAGAAAACCTGCTCCTGTGTACTCTTCGTGGGCTGCAGCTTCCTTCAGGGCACATCCACCTGCTGCGGCATGGGATCCTCCATGGACTGAAGGGGGACAACCTGTGTCACCACGGTCTTCTCCACAGCCTGCAGGGGAATGTCTGCATTAGCACTTGAAGCACCTCCTCCTTCTTCACTAACCTTGGTGTCTACAGCATTGTTTCTCTCACATTTTTTTCACTCCTCTCAGCTGCTGCACATTTTTTTGTTCATTCTTAACTATGTTTTCCCAGAGGTGCCACCAGCATTCCTGGTAGGCTCAGCTGTGTCCTGTGGTGGATCTGTTTTGGAGCCTGGCCTCTTCTCAGAGAGACCACCTCTGCAGCCCCCCAGCTGCCAACACCTGGACATGGACACCCAATACAGCTGCTTTTATAAAATGTGGAATCAGATTAAAATTCAAGTTGGATGAGATCTCTCGAAGTCTCTAGCCCAATCCCCTGCTCAAAGCAGGGCTAACATGGAAATTAGATTAGGTTGCCCAGGAATTTCACCACCTCTCTTTATCAATTAAAAGGAAGAAAACTGAATGGATAGATGATTGCAAGAGTGGAGACTAGAGCCTAGTTTGCAATTCAGACTTAGCCATTACTGATAGCAGCTGAATGCCATGAAATTAGTACTGGGCTCGAAGAGAAATCAGTATTGGCATCCACACAGTTTGCAGTGGAAAGTGTTCACATAACAGCAGTCACCATTACAGCTACCATTAACTGCCATCATTCTGCCTTGGGGCAGAATATCCAATGAGGGTGAGGAAAGATGGAGAGTGAAATGTTCCCTACGGCAAAGACTATGAGTTTATACTGCATTTAGAAAGTCTGGATCCTGATGGCTCTAGGTACCCCTGGGGCACGAGTGCTAATTCCTACAGAAGTAGGAACCATTTTGAGCTCCGTTGCCAAAGGTAAGGGTCACGCAGTCTGTAGAGAAAACTACATGTAACTGAAAAAACTGATGACCTCAGCCTCCTTCCTGACCCTTTTCTTCCATAGAAACCTTGCATGCTCCCCTGCTGCAAATCAGAAAATGTAACATAATAAAAGGAAAAAATGACTCATTGGGTATTTCCATGATGCTTTTGAGTGGCATTATAGTTACAGGGTGAAAGCAACATTAACAGAAGTTAAGCACTGAAACCAGAGGATACCTATAACCCCCCTGTTTTTCAGGTACAGCTCGTTCAGGGTTACCCTCGCTGCAGGCAATCTGAATGCTGTCATCCTAAGGAGTGAGGACAGATGCCTGGCTGACACTAAGCGCCTCCTGTCATGGGAAACAGGATGAATAGGTGAAGGAGAAGACCTGGGCTAGAAAACATGGGAAAATCATTAAAAGCTGCTTTTTCTGCCTTAAACAGAATGGGAACGTAGAAATCAGTAGCTGTTGCTTATGCGCTGGCAACCTCTGAATCTTCATCTCACATTCCTTCTCCCTTTTCCTTGATGGCAGCTGGAGGGGTAAGCACAGCTTTTCAGAGCTCTGTTGTAGACTACAGAGGAAGCCATGGATGTTTTGTTATCATAGAGCTGGCATGTGTCTGGAACTGGCTTTGCTGTCTGAAATGAGACTAGTAGTGAAAGATAATAAGGGGAAAACATTGCCTGATGATATAAGTGAGCTGCGGTTACAATCAACACGAAAGCAAGGCTGAAATTTCTGCATATTTATGCAATCACTTGTCTGGAGGATGTAGCTGTTCTATTTAAGTTCTGATATTTATTTTAACTTAGCAGAACTGAATACCATCTGTACTCAGAATTAAGACAAAACAAGTCCATGTTGCTTGGCTGTTTGTTCTGTAAGCTATTTGGAGGAAAGATTGTGCCATAGGTCCATAGGGCACCAAGCATCAATGATGTTTCAAGCCCCCACGAGGTATCTAGGTGTTAAGAAAAAGAAATCAGAGTAAAAGGTATTGTACGGAGGATTCAATAGCTGGCTCGGTGCTGAATTACAGATTCTGCTTAGTGCCAAAGCTTTTGTGCTGTTTTTGTTTAAGGTTTGCTTTTTGGCTGAGCTGAAAAACAGAAGGCTTGGCCGTTGTCATTTCACAAGCTTTAGACAGGTCCAGATCACTCAGAAACTCAATTTGAGGGTTGCTTTCTCCCAAACAAAACTTGCTGCTTTTTAAAAGATGTTGATTTTGAAACAAATGTAGCCTTTATAACATATTGTAAATATTTACCGCAGCACAGTGCCCTGCAGCACTTTTTTCGGCACTGCTTTATTAATAGCCTCTTTGATTCCTTCCTTGTTAACTCAGATTGGTCTTGTTGCCGTAACTCTAAAGACTTCCACATTGAGATTCAGGTTTTGCTCCACATCAAGAGACTGAATGTTTCTGGACAGGATGTAAATAAATTACCTTCTTTCCTTTGAAATCTTTATCATAATTACATGATTTGCAGGGGTAATCATGCATGTCATTATGAAGAGGTGATCGTATCTTGTTCAAGTCAGTCAGCTCTCTACTGCTGCTGCAATATACTGGCAGCAAATCACTGTAAGGAGGCTTCTGTGAAAAATCTTGTTAAATCTGGGAGAAAACCCAGGGAAATATGAATTAAAGAATAGACTTGGCAGGAAAATCTGTTCAAAGATTCGTTTATGAACTCTGTTAATGTGCTTTCTTAATTAAACAATGCTGCTTGCTTGTTACTATAGCCAAGGAAAGAGAGAAAAGACACAAATAATGTTGGTAAGCCAGCTTTTACTAGAAGCATGTACTCTTGTTGTTAAAGACACATGGGTTCTATCAGTGTCTGATCAACTTTTTGACCTATGAGCAACTTGCACTGCCTGAAGAAAGGCCTGAAAGGGAATGCCTCACATGGTTGTGCCAAACTACACATTCCTAGCGTGCTTTAAAAATTACCTCTCTTTTGGTGCAATACGGAACAGTGCAGAATGATACATTTCACATTTTACATTAATGTCACTTTCAGAAATGTTTGGTGAAGGGGCCAAAATGCAATCTGCTGAAAGATGTGAACCAGCTTTCTTTTAAAACAATGGCTGAACTTTAACAAAGAAATACCAGAAAGCAACTGGTTATTGTTGTCGTGCTGTTATCCACGTGCCTTGGATCAGTGCCCCGCTCTGTGGGATAACTGTACTACACTCGGAGAAATGCCTCCTGCTCTGAGGCATTTACAGTCTAAGGTTGCAATGCAATAATGAGTTGTGTGGGCTTGATCCTGAAGAAGAAACCAAGGGCTGGCTGAAGGCTTAATTTTAGAAAAGATGCAGCAAGTAAACTTGCCAAATACATAACACGTGGATGAGAACAAAACTAATAAGAAAACATAGTTGTTTAAGCCTTTGGTCTGCATAACCTGAGAACTCAAAAGAAGTCTGTCTCTTTTAGCTACGACTTAAAAATAAGTGATGTCCTCTGTGGAAGTACTAATAAATTTGTTTCCAAACCTAGCTTGGGCTATATCTATTTTTAGTTTTTCATACAAATGTATTTAATACAAACTCTGAAAATTTGGTATATTTTTATATTACATAATTTACCGTCGGTAGGTGAACAGTTTTGGGGACGATATTACAGAAGCTATGAGCAGTGTCTTCTGAGTCACGGCTTCTCTTATGAGGAAGCTTTCCCAAATCACACGACAAACTCTTTTTCCACTCTAGTATTCAATAATTGCCTTTGGATTCACAACACGATAAACACATCACAACATGATAAAATAAAAAACTTCCCTTTTTTAAACAATCACGATGAGCACTCCTGTAACATATTATAATAGTACTTGTTAGCTGACCAATCTGAGGTCCTGGTGTTGTGTGAGCTTTACAAACAGAGAAAAATAATAGCCACCCTTCAGAAGGATCATCTTATGCTAATGGAAGAAGGCCAGAGTCGTCATAAATGGTTTGCTCTTTCTGACACTTGCTAATTGGACATAACGTTAATCTTCGTGGAGTATGACCCTAGTTTTATAATTTTCAGTCATTTCTGTTTAAGGCAGGTTATGCTACTTCACCAAGTTGAATGTTATATTTTGGTGGTTTCCTCCTACTAGAAGATTTGAAGATTTGAGGTAAATCAACTCTGAAAAATTCTCCAAACAGCAAAGAAAGAAAAATTGAAATAAGGAAAGACAGCATTAGATTCGGCTGTGCCAGAAAAGAAAGCCTAAATTGCTCTAAAAATAATTTCTTAAGATAACTCTGATGAACAATTCACCATTGTAGATGAGAGATTCTCTCTGCTCTTCAAATAACCAGATACCCCACAGAAAACTGAAATAGCTATTACAGAGGAATGAACACGAATCATAGAAAACAAGACAGTGGGTACACACTGTCAATTCAGTTTTCCAACCCCAAATCTGGCATATTTTTTTTTTTTTTAGTATTAGGAGACATGCAACATGGAAAACAAGCACAGACTATTGGGTGGTATTTGTACTAATGCAATTTTTTTTCGGTCAGCCATGCAGAATCCTCCTTGGCCTTGTGGCAGCACAGCATGCCCGCTCTCACAGCAGAAGTTGCCCCATGATGGCCTCATGCAAATCAGAGATTTTGAAGCAGTAAATAGGAGTTAATTATTTACGAGAAGTTACGTTCTGTCCAGTTTCAGTCATACATGATACAGCAACATGTGCCTAATTGCTATATTTGATGTGCCAGGCAATATTTAAACACACTCCTTTTATAGTGCTATAGAAGTGCACCTAAAAGTATATGGTATGTTTAGCTATGCAAAAGGTTGAACTTTGTTCTCTGTCTGCTGCACTTTTAAATCTCTAAGGACCCTTGGATGCAAATAAAACAATACTGGGTTAATTAATTATAGAATCAAAGACAAATGTTGTTTAGAAGGGACCTTTGGAGGTCTCTAGTACAACTCTTCGCTCAAAGCAGCAATAACTTCAAAGTTAGATCCAGTTGCCCTGCTCCTCATCCAGCCAAGTTTCAAAAATCCCTAAAGAAAGAGATTACTCTGCCTCCCTGGGGAACTGTACATAAGTCTATGGGGCCGGATGGGATTCACCCGAGGACTCAGGGAGCTGGCGGGAGAGCTCACCAAACCTCTCTCCATCATTTATCAACAATCCTGGTCAACAGGGCAGGTGCCAGATGACTGGAGGGTGGCTAATGTGACGCCCATCTACAAGAAGGGTTGGAAGGAGGATCCGGGGAACTACAGGCCTGTCAGCCTGACTTCGGTACCAGGAAAGATCATGGGGAGGATCATCTTGAGTGAGCTCTCACGGCAAGTGCAGGGCAGCCAAGGGATCAGGGCCAGCCAGCAGGGGTTTAGGAAAGGGAGGTCCTGCTTAACCAACCTGATCTCTTTCCATGACCATGTGACCCACCTTCTGGATGTGGGGAAGGCTGTGGACGTTGTCTGTCTGGACTTCGGTAAGGCCTTTGACACCGTCCCCCACAGCATTCTCCTGGAGAAGCTGGCGAATCATGGCATAGACAAGTGTACTCTTCGCTGGGTTAAAAACTGGCTGGATGGCCGTGCCCAGAGAGTTGTGATTAATGGGGTGAAATCCTCTTGGCGGCCGCTCACCAGTGGTGTCCCTCAGGGCTCAGTTTTGGGGCCAGTTTTGTTTAATATCTTCATCAATGCTCTGGATGAGGGGATTGAGTGCACCCTCAGGAAGTTTGCAGATGACACCAAACTAGGTGGGAGTGTTGATCTGCTTGAGGGTAGGAAGGGCCTACAGAGGGACCTGGACAGGCTGGATCGATGGGCCAAGGCCAACTGTATGAGATTTAATAAGGCCAAGTGCCGGGTCCTGCATTTCGGTCACAATAACCCCAAGCAGCGCTACAGGCTTGGGGAAGAGTGGCTGGAAAGCTGCCCAGCAGAAAAGGACCTGGGGGTGCTGGGGGACGGCCAGTTTAACATGAGCCAGCAGTGTGCTCAGGTGGCCAAGAAGGCCAACAGCATTCTGGCTTGTATCAGGAATAGCGTGGCCAGCAGGAGCAGGGAAGTGATCGTGCCTCTGTACTCTGCACTGGTGAGGCTTCACCTCGAATGCTGTGTTCAGTTCTGGGCCCCGCTGTACAAGAGGGACATTGAAGTGCTGGAGCATGTCCAGAGGAGAGCTACCAGGCTGCTGAGGGGTCTGGAGACCAGGTCATATGAGGAGAGGCTGAGGGAGCTGGGCATGTTTAGCTTGGAAAAGAGGAGGCTGAGGGAACACCTCATTGCCCTCTACAACTATCTGAAAGGAGGTTGGAGAGAGGTGGGTGTTAGCCTCTTCTCCCAAGTGAATAATGACAGGACCAGAGGAAATGGTCTGAAGCTGCGGCAGGGGAGGTTTACATTAGATATTAGGAAGAATGACTTTACTGAAAGAGTGGTCAGGCACTGGAACAGCCTGCCCAGGGAGGTGGTTGAGTCACCATCCCTAGAGGTATTTAAGAAACGTGTAGATGTGGCACTTCAGGGCATGCTCTGAAGGGCAGCGATTGTAGGTTGTTTGGTTGGACTTGATGATCTTAAGGGTCCTTTCCAACCATGAAGATTCTGTGAACCTGCTCAAGTGCTTAATCACACTCATGGTGAAAACCTTTTTCCTTATATTCAATCAGAATACCCCTTGCTGCAACTTTGAACTGCTGCCTCTTGTCCTCCCACTGTGCGCCTCTCAGAAGAGTTTGTGTTGCTGTTTATAACCCCTTCCTCAGGCAGATGGCAATTGGATCTCTCCTTAGCCTTCTCCTATGGCAGCTTTGCCCTTCAACCTTCCCCACAGTGGCATCCACAAGCTTGCTGAAGATGCCTTTCACCCCATGGTCCACATTCATGATGAAAATGCTAAGCATTATTAGCCCTAGTATCAAACATTGAGGAATGCCACTCGTAACCAGCTGTTAGATTTCAAACTGTTCACCCCAAGCCTCTGAAACTGATGGTCCAGCCAATTTTCAGCCACCTTGTGGTCTACCTATCTAGTCCATTTCTTCCTAGCTTGGCTACAAGGAAGCTATGGAAGATTGTGTCAAAACCTTGTGAAAAGGTAAATGACATCCATTTCTCCTCTCTGCTCCACAGAGTCAGTCACCAAGGAAAGGCACACAGGTTGGTAAGGTGTAATCGCCCTTGGTAAACTCATGCTCACCACTTCCAGGCGCCTTCTGTCCCTTCTGTCCTTAGAAATGGCTTTCATGAGGTCTAGCTCCACAATGTTGCACTGCCTGCTAGAGAACAAGAAGCATAATCATGAAATGCTGTCAAGTTAGAATGGTCTCACTTTATACATAACCATACTGACTAATGCCCATGGATTCCCTCCTTTTTGTATTTACGTTAGACTGCTATAAAGGATACTTGCTTTATGCTGTCTTATTGCAATTCTTCTTGATGTATTTTTTTATCTGTGAATAAACTGAAGTCACTTGGAAGCTAGTTATTTTATGTGGAAAATACAACTGTTTGGTATTCTGGTTGGATACAAACCTGAATTAATATTCTTGTAAAGTGAATATTTTAAAATGAACAACCTTACCATATTTAAACAGTTCCCAAGCTTAGAGAAGATTGGTTTATATATAAAAAGTTAATTTTATTTATGTATGCCATTTTTTTCATGAAGAGAGTGATGTAGGGGCAACTACAAAAAGATCAAGAGGGAAAGCGTTTGGCTTTTGTGTTTCACTAAGCTAATATTAATTACCAGTGAAGTTTACTATATTGTGCTTTTGTCAAGCTATGAACTACTGATAGATCTTTTCTGAACACAGTGGAGCACCCCAAAGTGTTCTTCAGACTCCAGGGACAGAACCAAGTTTACTTTATTTTTTAAAAAAAGCAGTTCATAGTTATGAACGAGGATATCTGTGTTTATATATTTTAACGTTTGTTACATTGATGTATAGAAGAAGCTATGATACAAAAACTATTCTACCTGAAATTTGATTTTCTGTATCTGACCTTCTATCTTTGTGCACTAACTGAGCTCTCCTCTCTCTTGTCCCACCACTTCAGTAATTCTGGATCTGCATTTCTTTTACAGCACTGCAGTAAAAGGACAAATGTTACGAAGTCTTAATGCTACTATAAAAGCAGCTGCAAAACTATCAAAATCTCTTTGGCTGCCTGAGGTTGTGCCAGATGGTAAAGAACTGGAAGAATAATAAATGTCATGTTAAGCAAGTGAGATTTGAGGGACATGATATGCATCCCACATAAATAAAACACTGCTAAAACTGACCCTAGAGTGATTAGATTCAGGAATAAGCTCTTCTGTAGCCTCAGGAATATCTCAGAATATCTACAATGCAAAGTGTTTCTAATATTCAGAGCACTCACTTTAGTCTGGTTCTTTGCCAAGACCTGACAGCTTAGTGTTGCTACATTTCTCTAGATGCTGGGGCTGTGATAAAGCTCAGCTTCTTCCCCCCCCACCCCCTTCCAGGACTTTCAACAGATTTTTATCAGAAAAACAAAACTACAGCCAGCCACCTTATCAGAAATATAGAGATGATGACGAGTAAGTGTTGCACTGACACCCAAAGCTATTTCCTTGGGCCTTGGTTATCCCATCACAAAAAAGTTACTTGTGTTAAATTGAAAGGTCATTGACTGTACAATTGGCTGAGGATTTTCTCTGCTTGGTTGACTGGAATTCTAACATTTTCTTTCCTTTATATAAAAATTTTAACCCTCTTGCTGTATTTGTACACAGAGACCCTGAGAATGCCAGAATCATCCTGGGTGGAAGGGACCACAGGAGATCTCTAGTCCCACCTCCTGCTCAAAGCAGGGTCAGCGGTCAGGTCAGACCAGTTTGCTCAGGGCTTTATTCAGTCTCTTCTTGAAAACCTCTGAAGATGGAAAAAGCACAATCTCTAGGCCTCTGCTCCAGTGCTCAGCTACTCTCAGAATGAAAACTATTTATCTTAGATGCAATCAATACTTCCCCTGTTTCAGTTTATGACCACTGTTTCTCCACCTCTGGATGCGCACCTTGGTAAAGAGCCTTGGAGGTCTTGATGACCTCCCTGTAGGTACCTGGGGTTGCAATTAGTTCCACTGAAGCCATCTCTTCTCCAGCCCTGTTGCCTCAGACTCTCCTCACAGGGCCAGTGCTTCAGCCCATACCATCTTGGCACCTCTCTGCTTAATTTGTTCTGGTTTATCCATGTCTTTATCCCAGTCTTGCATATGGTTATCCTACAGTCCTCTGCAGAGGCTTTTATTAGGTTATAAGATGACAGTAGGGCTAAGGAGACTTTATTCTTCTCATTATCACTCTGTCCCTCCCTGGTGGGGCACAAACCCCAGGTCCCACGACATAGCTGCACATATGTGGTTATGGCACCCTTCTCTCTCTCGCATATCCTACCCTCATTCACAGCATGGCTTGACCTATCTTTATGTTTAAAAGGAGATGGCAGACATTAAGGTAATTAATTACAGCCATAATATAAACGAAAGAGTATTCTACATACAGCATATTAAATCAATCTGATATTTTTGAAGGTTGAAAAGACTGCTATTGACAGTTGTAGGATATGTCTATATTGCACAGTGTAGCGCAGGGCAGAGGTACTAGTTCAGGCACTTTAAGAACATTCCGAGGGTGAAATGGCAGACTTCACTGCTACCTGTTTTTAGTACTTGCACTACCTTATTCCAAGGTGGCAGGGAAACGTGACAAAACCCTTCAGCCTATGTGGACAAATCACAAGGACCTGAACTTTAAGGAGTGTGTTTCCCTACAAAAGTTGGAATTGGGGGTAGCTTTCCATAGCTTGAGAACTGAGGAAACAGCAGACAGCAGATGCCTTCTCCAGCACCCAGGCAGGTACAAGCTGTGGAGAATACAAATCCCATCTGGTGATATGTTTTAAGAAGTGGTCTCGTGCTGGCATTTTTCTGTAATGGCAGTGAATCATCTATGTATTATTAAAGAGATGCATGCTAAATGACAGTTAATGTTGCAGAAAACTTGTATTCTGTTATACCACAAACGGTGGCAGCACAAACCAGACAAGCCAAGTAAAAAAGAAAGATGCAAATGGAGCTGTTAATAGATGTAGAGATCCCTGCACTGTCCTCCTTTCCCCCTGATAGATTTATACTGAATCTGGAGACCTTTTACAAAATAATATTGGGGTCAAAGTCATTGCACTCAGTTGGATGATACCTGGGACAATAAAGAATTCTCACAGTAGGTTTTTATAGCATTATTAAGAACAGGAATAAATGTCTGAGACACTGAGAGAGGAATTTTAAGACTCTGCAAGGTTCTAGTTTGAAAATAATGATTCAATTTGCATAGTCAGTTACCAAGCGGTTGCTTGGTTGCTAATATCAGTGTAAATTTAGAAAGTGTATTGTCCTGCAATGAAAGAAATGTATATAAAGAGCTTTCTCTGCAGATTCACAGAATTCTCCTGCTTCGTTATTCTGGAAGAAGGAACATAAAATGAGAAATGCTGAAGCTGAAGAGAATACGTCAAGCTGACCTCCCCAAGTTTTCGTCAATACAAATCCTTCCTCCTGTGAATGATCTTGTTAATAAGAACTGAATTTAGAGACAAAGGTTTTAAAATCCTGAGATGCGATATTTTTTCACGGACTTCTAGACTGCAAAGCGTTGTCTGATATACATTAGAGCAGCATACATGCTGCACTTCCTGTCTTCTCTTTGGCTAGAGCACACAGTTCTTACCAGACAGAAGACTTTATGCAATCTTGCTTAGCATAGACACAGAAATGGGTATTCCTTTAAGCCAGGTAGTGGAAGGAAGCAGTGGTCTGAGTTTCAGTTCTCACCTAAAGATAGGGCTGTGCATCAGCCTTAATCATAAGCCAAAGAGAGGATATTGAACTGAGCAATGTATCAATAAACCTGCAGAATACAAACGATGTCTATATTCAGTTTCAAAAGGAAATTCCTGTAGTACTTATACACATCATGGTGACACTCTGCAGGAGTTCATGTACAAAGTCCTCACTTAGCCTACGTATAGGTCTCAGCACTATTTGAAAAGATGCACGAGCACAAATAAAAATCAGCAATTAAAAGAACATGCTCCATAATCATAATATTTTGAAACTCCTTAAATAACTTAGGCACTTTACAGCTTACAGTGCTAGAGCTTCTGGAGGGCAAATTCCCTTCTCAGGTTTAACACAGAGCTGTTGTTATCAGCTGGTTTCATCATATCCTTTGGGAGGGAACACATAAAGGTTGAGGACTCAGTCCGATATTGCGGGTACCAAAGATGACATATACGTGAGAGAAGATGTTATGATAAAGATATATTCAATGACTTTACTATTACATGGGCTAGGATTCATTTAGCTAAATAGAATCACAGAATGGTTTGGGTTGGAAGGGACCTTTAAAGGTCATCTAGTCCAACCTCCCTGCCATGGGCAGGGACGTTTTTCACCATATCAGGTTGCTCAAAGCTCTGACCAGCCTGATCTTGAACATTTCCAGCAATGGGTCATCCATAACTTCTCTGGACAACCTGTTCCAGTGTCTCACCACTCCCATCATAAAAAAAAAATAATCTTCCTTATGTCTAATCTAAACCTACCCTCTTTCAGTTTAAAACCATTGCCCCTTGTCCTGTCACTACAGGCCTTGCTACAAAGACTCTGTCTTTCTTATAAGCCCCCTTTAGGTAGGGGAAGGGGCTCTAAAGTCTCCCTGGAGCCTTCTCTTCTCCAGGCTGAACAATCCCAACTCTCTCAGCCTGTCCTCATAGCAGAGGTGCTCTAGCCCTTGGATCATCTTCATGGCGCTGAACTCCCGATCCTGCTCTCAGCTCTTCTACCCTGTCCCAGTTTGAATTCATTCTCATCTTTGTGGCCTCCTCTGGACCTGCTCCAACAGGTCCATGTCTTTCTTGTGCTGGGATTCCCAGAGCTGGATGCAGTGCTGCAGGTGGGGTCTCACCAGAGCAGAGTGTCAGAATACCCTCCCGTGACCTGCTGGCCACGCTGCTTTTGGTGCAGCCCAGGATGCGGTTGGCTTTCTGGGCTGCTCTCAATCCCTTCATCCTCCAGCCTGTATTGATACCAGGGGTTTCCCCAACCCACATGCAGGACCTTGCACTTGGCCTTGTTGAACCTCATGAGGTTCACACAGGCCCACTTCTCAAGCCTGTCCAGGTCCCTCTGAATGGCATCCTGTCCTTCAGGTGTGTTGACCACACCACTCAGCTTGGTGTCATCGACAAACTTCCTGAGGGTGCACTCGATCCCACTGCCTATATCATTGATGAAGATATTAAATAGTACTGGTCCTAGTGTGGATCTCTGAGGGACATTGCTTGTTACTGATTTCCATTTGGACACTGATCTCTTGATGGTAACTCTTTGGATACAACCATCCAATCAATTCTTTGCCCATCCCATCCCATCCAACCCAGATCTCTCTGATTTAGAGGCAAGAATGCTGTATGGGACCATATTAAAGGCCTTACAGAAGACGAGGTAGATGACATCTGTAGCTCCTCCCTTGCTCATTGATGCAGCCACTCCATTGTGGAAAGTCATCAGATTAGTTAGGCACAATTTGCCTTTGGTGGAACCATGGTGGCTCTAATAACCTCCCTGTCTTCCATATGTTTTGACATGCCTTCCAGGAGGATCTGCTCCATGATCTGAATGGGCACAGAGGTGAGGCTGACTGGTTGGTAGTTGCCAGGGTTCTCCATTTTAAAAATGGGCATGATGCTTCCCTTTTTCCAGTCACCAGGAGGTCCTTACTGGGTTACGCTGGTTTCCTGCCTTCCTTTCCTGATTTCTTACACATGGGAATCAAGAACTCTTGCATGCTAAGAATAATGTCCATAAAGAACTGCCAGCTCTTTTCAGCTCCTTGGGAACAGTTTCCCAAGGGATCCCATTCACTAATTTCTTAAACAACTGCAAGTTTGCTCTTCTAAAATTCAGGATCCTGACTCTACTCTTCACCTGGCCCATATTCCTCAGGACTGAGGTGTTGATATTATAGAATATATATATTTGCTACAACTCAACAAGTCACTCAGAGCTCCCTTTGGGGTTGATGGAGAGCAACTCAACCACTTCCATGCAAGCTACAGCATGATTGCCAGGCAAATCCTGGCAGTTCCTACTTTACAGCAGTAATTTGAAAAAGGTGAGGGTAGAAGTTTGGAGATTATTTTGCAAGGTATTTCAAATGTAAGGCTGAACACGGAAGGCTGTATTATATCACCCATGAGTATGGAATTTTGAGGGTGGCCTTGTTAAAGCCCCAGCCAGTTCAAGGCTTCTTATCTGATTGGGTAGGTTATATTTTATAAGCAAGATTGCATTAAAGAAACACATGACTTATAAAATTATTTTCTCCTCTTAACAGAGGCAGCCTAGCTAAAACATAATCACTGTATTTGGAAGCTGAATTAGATTTCTATGTCAAGGGAATCTTTAATTATTCAGATATGCCCCTCAGGTCTGATAAAGCCTTACCCATGTTGAGGATATATCAAGATCTGCAGTTCTTTCTGCATATATCTCTAAGCAGCCGAGAACCACATTAGATAATAAACAAACTAACAAACATACATTTACTGTATTTGTGATATTACATAAAGAAAACACACAATAAAAGCTGGCATTTCTTCCTCGGTTGACAATTTTTCTTAGGAAAAAGATGATTTAACTACATTAATCTTTTTGAAGCACAGAGGCATTCTTCTACATGCAAATTATTTTGTCTCTTACCAGTGACCCCACATAGCAGGCTTCCTACTTCCAGAGTTCTTAAGATTTTATCAGATTCATGTTAACACCTTTCATCTTGTAGGTCTGTTTTGATATCAACATCACCGTATCCTTGCTTTGAGGGCTACATTAATTATGAACAAGAATCATCCAGTATTTATCATTGCAGATAGCAGAGAAATCATAAACTAATCATGATACAGATTAATTAACTACAGGGTGACCTGGATTGCTTAATAGCCTTGGCTCATTTGTAATTTTCTTTTAATATAGTCAAATGCTAGGTCATAGTCATAGGTCAATGAATGTAAGATGTAGGACTGTCATGTTGAAAGTAATAACCCTAAGGAAACCATACATGGTTACAGTGGATAACCAATTAAACATTACACCCTTTCTGAAAGATTCATATATCAGTCTTTCTCTGTTTTAATTAGGTGGGGATATCAGTTAGAAATAGCAATGTGATTTACCACTGTACATTCAGCAATAGTAAAGATTTTTTTTGGTGTTCACAATTCAAAAAGAATATTAGAAAAAATTGAAAAGGTTGAGAAAAGATGCACATGAATGATTAGGAAAGAAATTTAAATAGCTGAGTTGTATAATCTCTTAAAAATAAAATGAGATTAATAAACTTGAACTCTGCAAGGAGAAATCTTTCCGTAGTAAAGAATCTGTTCAAACAGCAGGTAAACTGTATCATGATCACTTGATAAGAGGCTAACCTAAACAGTGAAACTAAAAATAAGATGCCTAACTTTTAACAGTGATTGTTAGTAATCCCTATTGCAGGAGCTCATGATGTCAGCCAGAAGTTACAAATTCAATACAGGAATCACTCTAGCTACACAAGCTAAACAAGAGGATTTTAACAATCTCTTATGACCTAAAGTTCATTAACATAAATCTTTGAGCTTATGATCTTCTATCACTTTGAAGAAGCGATCCCTGAACTTCCATGTTTTCAAGAATTTCCTTCTTTTAGTCAGTGCTATATAAACATAGTTTCCTATATTCTGCATTTGTGACTTCCTCTAAATAAATTGAGACCACAGGCCATATAATCCTGAGCTTTAATACCACAAAAATTCAGATAATAAAATCCCCATGAAGACCACACCTCGTGTTTCTGACATTCTTTGTACTTTTTGAAGAACTCTCTTCTCAACCCTGGACTGATAACAAACTCATGATAGCCTGGAGACATTTACATTGGGCTTTTTCTTGCACTTAAAATATGTGAACACTTGTCCACAAAAAAAGTTTGTGGCTGCGATGAAACTACACCTCACACCTTCAGTTTCAGAGAAACTGCTCCCTACAGTTTCAGGTACTTTATGCAGCAGTCCCACAGGAAACACGTCTCTCAGTGAAGATCGACACAGAGCCAACACACACAGAGTGACTCATTGTCTATTTAGATTAAACAGCTCAAAAAAGAAATCCCGGAGTCCCCTAGGTTGTTTCTCTGCTGCACAGGCAGCTCCACTGAACCCCAGAGGTGAAAACACCACGCAGTCTGCAATCAGCTCTGCGCTTACACTTCACTGAAACTATGACCCATGATAAATATAAGACTGTTATTTAGTGGCAGTCACATACCCCTGCTGAGTCACCTGGGGCAAACAGCAGGGAATGGCACACCAGGCCGTGACTTCACCCACCTCTCTGAAGCGCGGGCCACGGGCAGCTCTGAGGTACCTCAGTCCCTCTGGGCCAACGGCCCCACCGGGAAATCAGCCCGCGTCTGTCCGGGCGAAAAAAGAGCTCCCCTTTGGATCGGGAGGAGTACTCCTGGGGGAGGGAGGAGATTCTCCCGGCGGAGCAAGGAGACGAGGTGAATAGAAGGGAACTAACGGCGACGAGCAACCGCCATGCCACAGCGGAGCACCCGGTACCTCAGCCCTGGAGGCCCGCCCCTTTAGCCCGTCAGGCCGCTCTGATTTGCAGCAGCAGTTCAGAGCGGCGGGAGAGACAGCCAATCAGAGCGTGCATTACCTTGAGGGCGGGAGGGGGGGTGCGTACCGCCGGGAGGGGCCGAGCGGCCCTGCGGGAAGGAGCTGCCGCTGCCGTCGCCGTCCCGGCAGCGCCGGCCCCGCTGTGCCATGGAGGACGTGCTGCCGCCGGGCCTGCTGGAGATCTGCCTGGTGGTCGGCGTGCCCCGGGAGAGGGTGAGAGCGCTCCTCCAGGTGAGAGGGGCTGAGGGGAGGTGAGGGAGCGGGGTGCCCGCCGGGCCGGTGCCCCGGCTGCTCTGTGGGGCAGCTTCTGTCAGCGCCTTTCTGTCAGCGGCCCTGGACGGGCCTCTCTCCCCCCCACGGGTTCGAGTGAAACTCTGGGGTGGTCTTGTTGCTGTTACCATCGGGTAGAGCCGAAATACTTTAAAGAAAACTTGTTTTTTCAGGAGATCATCAACCAAGCAGGGATAATTCGGTAGCAGCGTTAAGTAATCGCACTTTTTCGAAGGTCTGAGCTTAGGTGAAGAATGCAGTGTAGTTTTATATAAGCAGGAACAGCAAAATGCTTGAACAATGCATATCCTTTACTTCGTGATATCCAGTTTCCTGTCTCCCGTTTGGGATAAAAGCAAAAGATATGGGAATAAAACTTGGTAACTCGTATCCTTAGGTCTAAATCCCTGTCTTGAGATGAATCTTAGTGCCCTGGGCACAACCTGAGCCATTCAGATAGGGCAGAAGTTGGTGGATTGGTTTCTGCTTTGAATATGTGGTTTATAATTTGTTTATGACTACAGCCACTTCACACGTGAGTTGACAATTTAAAACCCTCTTCCTGATTTTGCTTTGTTAAAATGGGCTGATGGTTTTGTTAAGATACCTGTGTGGGAGTAGCTGCCGTGCCAGCACGTGCCGCAAAGCCAGGCTGCGCGCAGCGGTCTTGGTTGTCTTGCTTGAGCTTGAATTTGATTGCGCGCTCTAATAGCATTAGATAAAGAAGCCTTTGTTAAACTTGTTGCTGCTCTCTCGCTCAGGAGACAGCTTTTGCTGATGTCAGCTTCTTAAGTGATAGGGGCTAGGCAGAGGTTCAAATTCCAGGATCTCGTTTGTGTATACGTTCAAACTAAGGAAATAGTTGTGCCATAAATGTCACCACCGGGCTTTTGAAATCGGTGTGTATGTGTTCTTTCAGCATCTGCGTGAGAAATAAACTCAAAAGAAGGGGAATTTCTTGTTCATTTCAGTCCACTCAGTTTGATCTCATTGCTTCCAAAAGACTTGTAGAACAACAAATAGGAAATTGGCTACAAAAAATAGAAGCCATTCAGATATTCCGCTCGCACTACAGGTTTTGAATAGTTTCTTTGCTCATGGTCTAAAACTAAGTGTCAGAAAGGAAAGTAGTCCCGATGCTTGTCAATATTAGCGATAGTAAAGTCCCTGCAAGCTGTTACACCACAGGGATTTCAGTCAGTGTTTTAGGGCAAGTTTATAGATTTTCTCCACTTCCTTTTCCTTCTGCAGTACCATCTGCATTAGGAAATGGTGGAGTATTTTTTGTGTCTAATTTCAGGGCATGTAGAAAGAAGTGACCTTACTGACAGAAAATAAGAACATTTAAAAAATGGAAAGTAGTGGACCTCCGATGATGTTTACAGATGAAACAGCAGGGTAAAAATCTTGATAGTGCTTAAAATCTTGGTCTTGAAAGTGTGGTTGTGCATTCTTAACTTTACTGCAATACGGAGTAATAAAGTCAATGAAGTCAGAGGGAACGTGATATAACACACTCCCAAAGTAAGAAAAGTCTTATATGACTGACCTGTTATCAGTGGGGATTCCAGGTAAAAAGGTATGCGTGAAGCTCATGAAACTCAAGTTTCTGGGCTGTCATTCATCAATTGTCCTTACTGCATCTTGGCAATTATCTTTAATTGTCACTCTTAAGATTTCAATTTGAAGAGATCAAAGGCTGCTGTTTTCAGCCAGAGATTACTTTTTTGTGGAAAGTGTTGGAAGTATGTATTTTGTAAGAATGAGATGTACAATAGTGAAGACCCTACAGCCATCTTTGATAAAGACTTCTCTCCCCTAAGTTATCTTCAGCTATAAAGCTGGGGTTTGATATGGCAAATGTGGTCTGTGAGATGTTTCAGATCTTCCTATCGGCTCCATTGTTGGGTTCTGTATCTACTTATCACAGTTAGTGGTACAGATCATATCTCTTACAGTGTCTGCATCATGCTTTCTGGACTTGCTAATGCAGCCGTAGCCACCAAACCAATTTTCTTCTGTAATGCCCCCCTGCATATCAAGATGTGCAAAAGAAACGAGGTGTGATCAGGTCAGCAGCGTGTGCTTGTGGCAGTGAAAAGTAGTTGTGTAATGGCCTGCATCGCCCGGACCATAGCTCACAGGTGAAGGGTAGGCATTATTACTTGTACTGTTATTACTCAACACTCTTGAGGTCACATCTGGAATACTGTCCCACATTTGGGTCCTGGAGAACTGCTGACAAACAGAAGCAAGACCAGAAGAAACTAAGCAATATGAGAACTGGATCACAAGGCGGGAAGAATCCCCTTCCTAAGGGATTTCTGAAACTTGACTGGATGAAACCCAGAGCAACCTGATCTAACTTCAAAGATATCATTGCTTTGAGCAAAGGGTTGCGCTAGAACCTCCAGAGGTCCCTCCCAACCTAGTTTTTTGAAGGCTTCATACTTTTCATACTTTCCCCTGCCCAATTACTCCTTAAAGAAGCCAGTTCTTTCATGACATTCAAAATGAAATTAAATTCTTCAGTGATGGGAAGAGGAGAGTGAGATCAAGGAAACACCAAATAGCTGAGATCTCAGTCTGATCTGTGGTTTCAACACACTACTTCTTGTTTGTGTCTAAAATAGTGCAGTCATTGTAAAAAGTCTGTCTCTCATCCATGTCCTGTACAGCTCTGTTGTTACAGGAACGCAGTCAGTAAATGGGGGTGGAATACAATCCCTGACTTCTGGAATCTTGCAGAATTACAGGAAAGAAAAGGCATCAATGTTTATAAGAAGCTATGTATGATGCAAAGACATTGATCGTAAAAAGCAACAGAAGCGAAGCATTTCAAAATGAAGAAGTAACAGTAGAAGCAGAGAATATAAAATGTTCAAAGAATAGTAGAAAGAAGTGAATATTGTTCTGTGGCTGCCTATTCACTATCCCTGAACTGAAAGGGTAAGAAAATATGACTTTGGCCATAGACGTTAATGTGAGCTGACTTGAATGCTGATGACTGAGTCACTGGGTCAGCGGCGGTGCTGACAGTGCTGTTCTGTGGAGGAAAAAAATGACGTTTAATGCCTCTGTTGTAGTTCAGGACATCGAGGACCTGCCATTTTAGAAGCTGTTACACTGTGAGGCTATTAAATCGCTGGCTGTCGTCCAGCACTTTGTAGCACAGAGATGCCTTTAGTGTAAGTCAGGGATTGCCCTGTCAAAGCAACTTTGTATGAAGACCTCTGCAGGGCAAATCTGACAAGTTAAGATTGCTACTGTTTGAGTAGGTCTGTGTTTTTCTTGGATAACAGCCTCAGGGCTAAGCCTTAATTCTTAATTTCCTTGTGAAATGTTTAGCTGCATGTTATTTTCAGAGTGATCATGTTGGATTTATCTGTATTTCCAGTTTCTTCACTTCAAATGCGTGTCAGCTGCCAGCTAGGGAAAATGACATTTGAAGTTTTTAGTATGTCAGGATATGGCACTCAGTACCCCAATTTGTAACGTGCTTTTTTAAAGTTGTTACTATCTTTTAAATATCCCAGTGGATATTTATCTGAACTTTTATCATTTCCACTCTTGATTTCTTTCTAGTTCAGACTCTGTGTGTTCATTAAAAGGGTGTTTCTCAACTTCTTGTTTTTATCGAAGTACTTTCTTTCAAGTATCCTTTTTATAGAATATGGGGAAGCTTAAGATACAGTAACTAATGTATCATGAAGGTAAGTATTCCTTCGCATTTTTCCTATGATGCTCAAATGTGAAGAAAACTATCGGTGGACTCATCTACTGGGACAAAAAAGCTGAGACTTTCTGTTCCAAGACTTGGACAGTTGAAGATTGGCTTCAGTAAAGCAATAGAGCTTTGTATGTTGTAGCTATTTCAAAAAGTAGGAAAGAGGCCGGCATTGGTTCTCAAAGAATATCTTAAATATGAGTAATACTGATGCAACATGTCTGAAGGTAAAAGCAGCAAGTGTGCTTTATGTATCTTTGAATCAGTTAGCAAGAAGTTGAAAATGAAATAGCTTTTTAGCCACAATGAGGCTCACCTTTCCTGTTTCCAAATATCCTTTGACTAAACAAAGCTTTTACTTGCTGTTTTGACCTTTCAGGAAGAATTAAAATTACACTGAAGTAATTGAAAACACAGCTACTTGTCTCTACTATATGGTCCAGAATACAAAAAGTGCTCCCAAGTACAAGGAAATCTCTTCTTATCACTTCCTCCACAGGATTTTCATAGCAAGGCAGCAAGGGCTTTCAGCGCAGTAGTACTTTACAAAGCTGCTTACTAAGAAATGTTGTAATTTCATACATGCTCTTGGGATGCCTGTTTCACTTAGTTGTCAGTATACAGAGACATTTTTATGGCTTCATGTTGTACAGTGTTTTAAAATTGTGTTTATTGTAACAGCGATTGTAGATTTTAATTTTACTTTCTTAATTGCCTTATAAAGTTAAAAGTTGTCTTGTAAAAGCTTGTGTGATTTTTTGGGGGTTTGGTTTTCTTTTTTCCCCTGTAGAGGTTATTCTGAGCTAAAATGTAGCTTTTCCTAAAGCTGAACAAAGGCTTATCTAGGGAGTTCAGCTGTTTTTCTTTCTCTTCATTTCTTTGTTGCCTGGTTTCTCTTACTACCAGTGTTAATTTTAAGTATAGCTTAAGTATATCCCAACACTTCAAAGGAGGAAATATTGTATTTGATATTTGTTATTTTTTTTATGGCAAAGGCATAATTTTGATAGGATGCATTTTGAATGATGAAGAGTGATTCTTTGCCTACTGAAAACACCCAGAGTATTCCCCTTGCATTAACATATGTAAAGCAAGAAATTAGAAGGAAAAATTAGTTATTTAGGAAGAAGAAAAAATGCATTCTAAACCCACAGTTTTAGGGATAGAGAGAAAACAGGGATAAAAATGGTTTAAAAAAACCTATCAAAATGAGTGTCAACTTAGTGGTTGTTTGTATTTTTTGTTTTCTTTTCTTTTTATAGGGTACTCAAAAAAAACCCAAAAGTCTTCCTCCCCTTGATCCAGAAGTTCTTTCTGTATTTGTGCCCCCATTTATCAGCAGAGATGATACTCAGATGATTAATGCTGGTAATAACTTGAATAAAAGTAAACGTCGGTCTTTCCGAAAGAAAAAAGAGAGACCAAAGATTGAAAATGTCAAGAGCCTCAATGGGGAGCAGAAAGCACCGGACACTGAAGATATTACAGTTCCAAAGGACATTGATCTTATTGGTTTGCCACAGCTATGCTTCCCAGGTACAGTAGGGTTCATGCTTCTTAATGAGAACTCTTTTAATATATATTTATTGACCAACAGCCAATTTTTTTTTTTATGATCATCTTCTCTATCTCTTTGTATTTCACAGTATAAAAAAAGTGTCTATTTGTGAGGAGGTCAGTGATGAAAGTAGCTGTTACCTGAATGGGGTGCCCTTGCTCTGTATGGCTATCTCGTGTGAAACAGATCCATTAGCAACAGTAGCTGCAACACCTGCAAGAGAGGGAAGCTGAAAGTCAGTTTAGTTCTTATTGGTAAATCTAGGTTTGAGTGAAGTGCGCGCGCACACACACACACACACTCTTTTCAAATTATTTCCCTCACCAGAAATGACTGAGTACTCTTTCCCTTTTTATTTGCTATTAAGATGTATCTGAAGTAGTGACTGTTTCTTCCAGGTTTAATTGCAGTAATTTTAATATGCATGTCACTGTTGCAGACCTTATAAATACCTTGAAGGAAAAAAAAGGGTGAACAAACCCCATCTATTGTATTTTGCCACTTAAAATGCAGAATAATTATATAATATTTTTTCTTCTTCAGTAATTTGCAGCGTAAGCCTTTGTAATAACCCTTAGATCAAATGGACCGCATATGTGCATTTTAATCTCTTGAAATGAGACGTTTCTCTTGAAATTAAGTGGAAATGTACAGTATTTGTCATGAATCCCTTTTCAGGCAGCTGTAGTTAAATATGTAGTTAAAAAAATTGGTTTCTGCCTTCATTTCAGGAGGACTTTATATAACCTCTGAATCAAAAGATGACCACATTCATTTCCTGGTCTTCACAGACGTCTGCGGTAACAGAACATACGGTGTTGTTGCACAATACTACCAGCCTATGCAAGTATGTTATTTAACTCATGCTTATATTAAAACATATTAAAAGACATAAAATAAACCAAAACACTTTGAGAATAATGTCATGTTTAATTTATAAAATTAGTTAACAGATATATTTTAATGTTAGTAGGAATACAGAATAAATCAGACTTTATATTGCCTTTGTAAATTAAGTACACTAGAACAGCATTGCATTAGGATAAACCGTTACAGATTTCAATTAGGAGTTTTGAATATTTAGGACCGGACTTTGTCCCTTGGACGTTTTTTTTGGTGAAGATTGTACCCTGTGTTCTTTCTAAATATTTTTTGCGCTGAAATTCTTTTTAATGCATGCATCTATGTCTTGTTGGCTGATGTTTTTCTGAAGAGCTTAAGGGAGATAGACATCCAAATCCCTTTGAAATTTAGAGGGAATTGGGTATCATATCTCTAAGGTTCTCAAGAAAATATCAGCCATAAATTCATGATTAACATAAACACATTAATCTGTAGTTTTCTTGCAGGATGGCTGTATTTCCTCAAATGGGCAGGTCCATCGGGAATCTGCGCAGACTGGGAAGATGCCTGTCTGTTTTGTACCATTAGCTATTTGTGTTATATCTAGATACCCATATTTTAACGCCCTCAAGGATTGTCTCTCTTGGTAAGACTTGCTATCCTCTTTGTTTCTCCTGGAAATAACTCTGCAGGTTTTACTAAACAAATTTGCATGATCGGGATTGCTGCATAATGTTAAAACAGGTGTTAGTTTTAAGTTACGGTAATGTGAGATGTGTGGGAGAGGAGAAAAAATGTAATGTGAATGTTACGCAGACAGTAAGCACAAGTTCTAAATATCAAGGAAATTAGTTATGATGTTGTCTTCATTTTCTTTGAGGTTTTTGGTAAGTCTAGAAAATACTGATTTGCAGGGAACAGAGTTCTCAAAGATTTTGGTTTTTTTTTGGAAGAGGATTAACTATAATTTTGCTATGCTGGTGAAATTCACTTTGAAAGCACAAAACCCTCTTTATAATGCACCAAATAAATGTTATAAGAACATGAATGTATGTATTAATAAGCAGTTAATGACACTTTAACTAATCCAAGTCACTTGAGGGAGTGCAGTGGTTACTTTGCTGTCGTAGAACTAGGAGAGAATATTTTAGGATACAGAGTGCTTCACTGGTTAGAAACAAATACTCTGCAGTGTAGATGAGTTAAAAGACAGATGGGTCTGTCTTGTTATTTAGTAATTTAACTTATTTTGAGGTTGTGTCTTGCTTCATTGTTAAATCGTTAAAATCTATGTGCTTCTTTTCTGACATGGATTAAAAACTCCTTGCATCAGGGGGCCTGCCTCTGCACATTGGACATTACTGGGTAATCTTCACTTGCAGACCTGTAGTCCAAAGACAGAAGAGGGTTTTTTTTTTCCCCAGTCAATTTCTAGAGTGAAATTTGCAGTCAGGTGTTTTCCTTTTGCAGGTATTTGTTTCTTATACGTAAGTTGAAAGATGTTAGGGTTTTAGGTCGGAGCTTCCAGTTTGTTCTGCTGGCAGTCAGTAAGCTGAGCAGATGAGGAAGAATGCAGCTTCCTGGCTGCTGGCTGAGGCGCATCACTAGCCCCTAACCTGACTCCATGCCAGGGTGAGGCCCGAGCACTCATTTCCCCACTCCACGCACCTCTTCTTCCCAGAGCTTTGGGCTTGGATCTGGTTGGAGCACTGACTGGCTTCCCTGGTTTAGATGAAGAGAGCCCTGGAGGAACAAAGCAGTGTCTTCCTCCTGGGCAGTTCAGATGTTGCCTCCAAAAAAGCTGTGATACCAGAAATGAATCACTCTGGCAGCCCTTAAGTGTAAGCAAACACCGTCATTTTCAAAATATTCGTAAAGGGGACAAGGGACTTCAACATGATGGAAACTTAAGTATTCACAGATCAGTAGGAAATCAAGATGATCAGTAAAATAAAAAGGAAATGTTTGTGTCCCTCTCTCCTTTCCTGCCAGATCACTTTTTCCACTCCTTACTTTTAAGTCAATTACATCAGCCGTTGGTATTGCAGGAGCTGATTCATTGCTGCCTTTTTATAGTCTAAAATCTCAAGTAAGCTCTGATCTCTATGTGTAACTCTTAGAGCTGTGATGCTGTACTGTTTATATCCGCTCTTTATAATAGGATTCATGCTGCTTTTATACTGTGAACTCAGCCTGCATGAGGGCTCACTACACACTAGCTTTCCACTGGGTGGAAAATAATATAGATTCAGCTTTTCAGTTATAATGTTCGTCAGTGGTTTATATAGTATATTCATAAATGAGTAATTTCCTCTCTGAAGTGAGACTTCTCTGAGCTGGGAGATGCAGTCAAATTGTGAACAGATTTTTAAAGAGCCCATTAAGGGAGAAATTCAGGAAAACCATGGAAATTCCAGAGGTTACGAAAATGTTCCTAGGTCTCATATTTGTTTAGAGCAGACAGGAACCAGGTGGAGTTAACTCTCTAGAGATGCAAGCTTCTGCCTCTGTGTGAGTATTTTAAACATTATAATTAAACATCTCTGCCTTGATCATATATAGTAGGTTTTTGCAGCTATTTAAAGCATTAACGTCCAAGCTAACTATTATGGATGGCTTTTCCCTTTAAGCTGAGTCTGTACTGGTTTCTAAGGGGAGTTCAGATTTATCAGTGACCTACCATCTAAGCTTTAAGTGTTTTGTGAATATGTGAATAATTATAGGGGCGTTCAACAGGACAGCAGCCTTCCACATTAGTACTGTGTGTTGTCCTGGCCATTTAACAGGGGAATTTATCATACAGTTGCACAGCTCTTGTCTCTCCTTTTTGCTGCTGCATCTGGGTGTAAGATGCAAGATGCAAGTGTGTGCAACTGGCAGGAGAGGGGGAATGCAAGTGACAAAGCTGCATTTGGTGCTTGCATTTCCGCTTGTAATGGAAACTCAACTGATTATATTTCCATCATATTTTCTTCTGGATTTTTTCTTCAAAAATCTAATTACCACATTTTTTTTTTCCAGAAAAGGCATTTTAGTGTGCCAGAGTATATTTGATTGGGAGGAAAGGGAGGGGTGGAGAGGTACTGTTTTTCCGTATTTTGCTTGTGTTACTGAAATTTTTCCATATGGCATGATACAGCTGCTGGGATGTGTGGCTATTCTGAATGGAATATAAGCAATTACAGAAAAGACCTCAATGATATATTTTGAGTGTAGTGTCCTGTACAGCTGGGGATATTTCAGCTTTTTGTAACATTACAAAACATTGACATTGTTCTCCTGGAAATGAGAAAGGGACTTATTGTCATTTTGGGTGCCTTACCTATAATCAGGTGGCCAATGGGTTAAAAATCTAATTAAATGTTTTCGTTGACTGAGTGTACTCAAGTAGTAGTGCCTCCTATACTTAACAAATAATAACATGTTCAACAGCACACTTGTATCCTTGGTATGCTTCAGTGGTGTTTTGCAGGATGCTTCAACTGATTAATCATTCTGTGAGTCTGGGGATTTGAAAACACTTGCTGGTTGACCTCAAACCACCTATTTCTAGTGTATAGACCCTTCCTCATGAGAATTAGTGGAGAAATGCTATTTGTTATTGCTAAGGAAGGCCTGATGTTGAAGTAGCATCTGAAGGGGTTCTGCTTCCATTCAGGACCTTTTTCCAGCAAAAGATTTAATTTTCCTTCAGAATTCTGCTGTGCATAGCTTATTTTCTCCAGGACCTGCAGTGCACAGGATTGCTTACAGGTGGAGTGGTACTTGTTTTTATTCAGAACAGTCCTCAAAGATGTTTCATTGTCATAAGCGTTCCCAGATAAAATCCGGATTCCTAAACGTTTTCAAATCGCAGAGTATAGTAGAAATCACAACTGAAGACTGAGACCAAACTGAGATACAAAGGCAATGTCAAACTATAAATCCATGGAGGTGCTTTGAACTGCAAGGGGAATTTGCAAAATTTCATCATAGTAACGAAGGTCTTCATATTCTGTGCAATTAATTTTATAACCAATTCATATATTACTAGCACGCAGTGCTTCCACATCTGGAACAATTTGAATGGAGTGGAGTGGAGAGGAGTCTGCCTCTCTCCAAAGCAAGCAGATGTGCATCTAGACCGTTTCCCAAGACTGCGTCTGTTGACTATTCTACATCATTATTTGAAAAGCTTCAGTTTCAAATTGAGAGGTTTTGGCACTTTGCACAGGTAGTTTTACCTCAATCTGTTACACTACATGAAAAGTGAAATATTCCTGGCAGTGATCTCCGTCTGGATGAACTCCCATCTTGGGTGGATGAATGGGCTCCATTCAAACAGTAAATCTTCCAACCTGTGTATTAGTCCTTTCAGCTGCCATGAGAAAAGGTGGAAGTGTGCGAATAGCTCACAGCACCGAAGCAGTACAAAGGATCTATTCTTAGATGTTCTTGCTTTCTGAAACATCTGTCTGTGGACAGTTAATAGAGGTAATGGAAGGTTCATAAACTCCTTAGCTCTCCGCTTTAATGTTTCAGAGATTACTTCATTTATTTCAGTAGACGTTTGCAGCGCAGAGCTGTCAGCTGCTATTACATTGCATTAATGGTCACAGTCTACTGATTAGGGAGCTCTTACAGTCCATTATGTACATCTGCTGCCTTTTCAGCATCAGGGTCTGGTTCTTTCTCTTGTAACATTTACTGTATGTGTTGATACATGATTTTTGTCTCCAAAAAAAAAAAAGAAAAGTAGGTCTACCTATGCTGTTAGGCCACATCTAAGGTGTTACTAAGTGTGAACAGCGTATTTGCTTAAAATGACTCTGCTGTCTGCTTTTCTTTGATAATTCTTAAATTCCTCTCCCCCTGCCTCCTCTGTACCCTTGAATAGCTGTTGGGCTTTTTGGGGATATATGTAACTGCCTAGTACTCGGCCCAGGGCAGTTTCCAAATGGGAATTTCCTGAATTTAGATGTCTCATTAATCCAAATAAAGCTCAGTAATACATGACAGAATATTTTTATTCTGCAATCCAAATACTATATGCCACTATGATGTCCTGGACTCTAATATAATCTCTTGAACTATTCAGTGCTTTCTAGACCACTTCCTGAAGAGCAAGTATTCTTCTGCAGGAAACTGCAAACTGAAATAAAACCTCAAAGCAGAATAGAACCATATTAAGTTCCTACTTTCTGTATATACAGGTTTGCAGGCTTAAATTTCTGATTTTGTAAAGGTTTGGGTTTGGTTTTTTTTGCTATAAACATGCACGTGAATCTTATATTGAACAAAATGCCCTTTCTGTCTACAAATATTTAACTTCTTAATTGTTAAATTTCAGAGACGCTGTTGGTCTTAATCGCTTGCAGTCTTAATAGTGGATATGTTTAAATGTCCATGAAGTGATCTGGCATATAATATAAACCACATGACCTTTGTGTCTATGACACAGCTAGGGTGATACAGTTCTAAAATAGAAACATTTGATAGGTTTGCACAACTGTATTTGTTCTTTGTATGGGTAGGAACAATAGCAAAGAGCAGTGTTCATGCAAGCCTAGGCCTTACCCTAAATATGGCTCTTGCTTCACATTCCTCTGCAGTTAAGCCCATGTTTAAACTTCTCTTTTCCTCTGATTTCCATCACAGAGCTGATGTCTGATGCTTAGGATGGGAGAAACACTATGGCACTGTGTTGTAGCTGTGGGTGTTTTGTTCCTCAGGCAATCTCTATAAGACACTTCCTTTAGCTGCATCTCACTTCTAGGTTTTCTTTGCCATCATGAGACCCAGCGTGTCATCTGCATCCTCTGATACATACGATGCAGTAGTATGTTATGCGTGGAAGTAAAAAACCCTGCTTCTGACACAGCAGCATCATTAAAATTAAGTGGAACTGCTGAAGTATCTAATAAATTAGAAATTAATTATCTGGAATAATAGTTTCATTGCTCCTAATATTTTATTTTTTTTTAGTTCTAAGTTAGCAGCAAGAAGGCTTTTTTTTTCCCTGTTTGCATGTTACTGTTTATAAGTAATTTTCTGTAATTTAATTTCAGTTTACTAGTGCAACTGCGACCTTTCAAGGATTTAGATGTTGAGGAGCACATAAAAGAATTTGCAGCAAAATTATTCTTAATACCCAGCCCGCCACCAGGACCACTCCACTTGGTAATTACTGATGCTGAATTTCGTAATTACTTTAACATTATGTCTTACAAAGCACCAAGATGTTGTTTTCTATAAATTGGGGGAATTTCTTCACTGTTAGGTCAGAGATTTTACTTGCTGATATAAAACTGATGTCAATACCTGTACTTTGAAAATAAATAAAATAAAGCTATGCATTATTAGTACATGAAGTAATGGTGTGACCAGGGTGCAGGCTTGAGCACTGGCATACCAGTTGGTCATGCTCTTTAATTTTTAATACTCTTCTAGGAACGATTTGGCTCATGCCAACTATTTACTGACTGAGACGATGCCTGGGTAGGTCTGGGGACAGCATGATGTAGCCTTTGGTTCCTAGGGGGGCAGCCCACATAATCTCCACAGAAGCAGCTGGAAGCTCCAGTCTGTAACTGCTCCACAAGAATGGAAGCTTGCCTTTCACCCGAACAGTATGCCCTCGCCATCTCATTGAAAACACACGTACAAACTCCAGTAAATCCTGTTAACTATAATTCAACCAAAGTGTGGGTGTTCCCTGTCTTGTGTCTGATACTGACACATGCTGCCTGATGTAGATGCTCATGGCTGTCATCTTGATTGTGTGATGGACCTGGTCTAGAGGAGGGCCAGGAAAGATGATCAGAGGGCTGGAGCACCTCTGCTATGAAGACAGGCTGAGAGAGTTGGGGTTGTTCAGCCTGGAGAAGAAAAGGCTTCGGGGAGACCTTAGAGCCCCTTCCAGACTGTATGCAAGTTTAATTCTGTTAAAAGAATATATTTTTAAAAAAAGTTTTGACTAAACAACCCATGAAAATGAAAGGAGACAAAGTCCATGTTAATCTTTCAAACTAGTTATTATGTCTTTTAATATTTCCCTATCTTTCAGTTTTCTGCAGTATGCAAATATCTGTCTTTTTGCTCTCAATTAGTGTTCATATTTTGTAGCTGGAACTAAAATCCTGAAATAAATGTGTTGTGGGAACATTTTCATTAGGAAGTAAATGGAAAACATCTGTTATTACAGGTATTTAACATGAAACCACTTCAAATAATAATTCCTTCACGAGAGGATCCGGATAGTCCAATTATTGACTTGGATCTTCATCTTCCATTGCTGTGTTTCAAGCCAGAGCAGGTGCTTCAGGTAAAACTAATTGATACTTGAAAATGTATTAAAGGTTAATAGTACTGGTAATTTGTGGTTTAGAAAAATTCAAGATGTTTGGTCACCCAAAACCCATTATAAACCCAGGAATTCAGAACAGTGTTAGTTCTGCATATTAGAGATATGGCACAATACAATACCCTTTCCACTAAGATACTTTGTTATTTATAGACCAGATTAGATTAACGCATATTGGATTTATTTCACCTGTGATTTAGCAATAGGTGCTAAATTTGTTAAGCATTTTAAAATATAAATGCCCATGCTGAATGAGAGATTTTAATTTGAATCTTCATTACATGCATTTTTACAAGATTCATAAGAACCTTTTTCATGTGTAAGAAAGGGACCTGTAGGATGGATTGGTAACAGTTGGCACTCTCATCTAAATGAAGTGTAAATAGGGTAGACAGACGAGAAAATACAAAAAGCTGTTTGCAGAGGATGTTTTGAGTGCTTCATAGAATTGTACAGTAATTTTAATTTGGAGCATCCTTTGTAGGTTTCCTGATTCAGCTCCCTGTTCAAAGGCCTCTTGTGAAGTTAAATTAGGTTGCTCAAGGTCATCCAGTGTTATTGGTGCCGCGTCCTCTAAAAAGAGCAAATTGGAGGCCTCTTTCCAGGGATGCTTGTCAGCCTCCTCAATCCTGAAAGTAGGCAATACTGGCTTATTTTTTGCGATATGCCCATTCTTCCACCTATATGGGCTTCTGCCCACATGTGCATGTTATGAATAAAACTATCTCAAATCCTAAATGGTCCTCTGCAACTGGTGTGTCTTGAGAATGGAGTTTTATGTGCTAGCACCTCTGCGAGATGTCCCACTTAGCGGCGTTAGTCTTCTTGGCTTGAATTCATCCTACCTAGCTTGCGGCATCCGAGTTTGGTGCTTAGATGCCATTGGGTCCCTCTCCATCAGTGGAAAAGGGTGGACATCTCCAGTTACCTTCCTGAGTTGCTCTGTGAAACGAGTGCTCTCCAGTGGCACTATAAGGGCTGTGACTAGCCAGAGTCTAGAATAGACGTTTGACTGAGATGTCTGAAACCTAGGTAGTCTTTGTGTTCATCATCAAAGACAGGTTTGCTTATATTCTTCATCTGGGTACTTTTTACAGGCATTTTACAGTCTAATACTGTGAAAGAAAGGCGACAGGTCTCAGTAATTCCAGCTAAATCCTAGCCTTGTTGACATTGGTGGCAAAACTCTCATTGACTTCCACTGTCACTTAAATTGTCTCTCTTCTTCTGTTTTCTTCTCTTAGTTTTGTAAGAATCCTCAAGTGGGCATTATTTCAATTTATAAATATGTAAGGGAGCTATTAGAAAACAGAACTTGTGAGGCTGAGTTTCGCAAGCAGATGAAGTATTTGTGTGTATCTAGTATGTTCTAGATATAACTCTCTGTAAACATTTAACGTTTTGGGGTTTTTTCCAGATTATGACCTGCATTTTGACTGAGCAGAGAATAGTTTTCTTCTCTTCTGACTGGGCTCTGCTGACACTCGTTGCTGAATGCTTTATGTTGTACCTTCATCCTCTTCAGTGGCAACACACTTTTGTGCCTATTCTGTCTCGTCAAATGCTGGATTTTGTAATGGCCCCAACATCTTTTCTTATGGGATGTCATATTGATCATTTTGATGAAGTTAGCACGGTATGTTTAGACTGTTACCACTCTTGCTGTTCTCTTTCAGTGCATTTTTCCCCTTAATTCTTTCATATGCATCTAGAAATTTTTTTTGTTATTTAGGTGTGCAAGAAGTGCAGAAATGAAAAGTAATGGAACCATACTGATGGGGCCAGTGGCTTATTGGAAAAAGATTATTGTTTTATCTCTTACCTTTCTTTTCTTTGCAGTATAATGTCATGATTTTTTGTGAGTTCACATTTCATTCGGGGAAAAATTCTACTTAGATGTCATTTGTATAGTACAAATAGTTTCCCTTCAGATCAGTGAGGTTACTTTTCTCTCAGAGTCGTGTGGGATGAATTAGGTGCCTTTTCCAGGCATCTGGGTTAAGAATTGAGCATGCATTTGAAAAGACCCTAATGATGCTGCTGTTCCCTGTGGTGGGGTTAAGTATTTCACAAAAAAAGAAAGAAAAAAGCAATGTAAAGAATACAATCTCATAATCTTTCTGAGGGGTTTTTTGTCATCTTTTTTCAGAATCTTATTTAACTCAGACACTTCCAATGGGTAACATTAATCTTGGTTAGCTAAAAAGATATAAGAAAAACTCAGCTTCATAGGGCAGGGCTAATGTGAATATACTTTTTTGAGGATGTCACATAGGTTTTCTGTGAGCGTTTGAAACCAAACACAGAAAAATTGTGTGTGTTTATATTAGACTAATGCATCTGATTATAAGACAAAGTGGAACAGGTCCATCTAGTCAAGTCCAAAATGAGCAAAAAATTAAGTTAAGATGAAATAGACAATTTAAATTTTATTTTTTTTTAGTTATCGGTAAGAAGATGTCACTATCAGAAATAAGACAACAGATATAATTTGAAAGATTTTATGTTTGTTTATATATACTTTGTTACAGTCTGATCTTTACGGTTTTTAAAATTGCAAACTGAGAGATCAGCATGGGCTTGACCTCCATGTGACATTTTGTCCGTTAGCATGCGTTTGAGACTCTAATATATAAATGCTCCCTCTCCCAGTCACCCCAACAGGGTAAGTATGGGAGTCGGTGCTGTAAATGAGCTCCTAGGGAGCTTCTTTGTGTATGTATATATGGTTTTGTACATATCTTCATATGTATACCTTTTCAAGGATAAGCTTAGAGATCCAGTATTAATTCAGTACTGTATGAAGGGCATATTAGGTTACCAAATGTTTGTGTATGGAGAGTAATATCTATTAGTTTAATGGCATTTATTTTTCTTGAAAGTAATTGTTTAGTTATCCATATGATCTTCTAGTTGTGAGGGAAAAAAGTCAGTCGTTTTCTGGTTTATCTTCTTGCTGAAATAATGCCCGAGAACTATATAAAGAAGAAGTAAATGTTTTTACAACATAAGTATATTTACAGTCATTATTTTTTTTTATTAAAAGGAAACTGAAGACTTAATACTTATTAATATTGATAATGGAGATATTACACATTCAAAAATGACTGAAGAGGAAACTGAAATTCCAGATGTTCCAGCACATGCAGCAGAAGCTTTCATAAAAAGGTGAAAAGATGTTGAAGTTGTGTTTATCATGGCACATAAATCATGCTTGACCCTCTCTCTAAGTTTTTTATTTTATATTATTTGTTATATTATTTCATTCTTATAAAAACCATTGTAGTTGGTAAGGGCAAATTGAAAATTTCAATTAATATATATACGGGTAACTTTAAGCAGTCAAAATCATAACCTTGATTGGTTACATCAAAGAAACATTGCTGGTTTCTTTTTAATTACTGATTATTCTCTGAACTTTACTGTTCTTTACACGGAAGACAGGGAGCACTGTGATTTACATGCACTAGTAGGACTTCCAGGAATCTTATTAGCTTGTCAACACTTGCAAATCAATCTTGCACTTTCTCTAGCTGAAAGATGTGTGAGGCCTAAATGACTTTTAAAGTAAAAGGGATGAAAGAAATTGGTGGTGGTAGGATGTAACTTGATAATTTTCCTCTCTGTGTAGAGTGGAGAGTCTTCAGCTGCATTATGATCTAGAGCTCTGCCATCTCCGAGCCAGCACGGATCTTGGTGAACTCCAAATGCGTAGAAGGGCTTGGCAACAGAAACTGAATACGGAAGTTCAGCAAACAACTTTGCAGTTAATTGTTAATATCTTTAGGTGAGTGGATACAGTATTTTTTATTATAAGAGCATATGGTACTGGTTAAGATACTTCAGCTGTCATTGAAAATACTCTTATTTTGTCTTACTTCATAAATGTTTCGTAAATCTCTTAAGTTTTATGAGGGGAATATGAGGAGGAGGTCCAGCTAGCCTGCTGGAATATCAATAATTAATGTATTCAGGTACATATACATTGGTAGGACGCCTTAGATAAAACTGTTCTAATTTTGAAATGGTATGTCTCTTGTACAAAGATTCCAGGAAGAGAAGTGCAGCCCCCATATTTCATAATTAGGAAAAGCTTAAGGCCCAGTAGGGATATTAATTTGTAACTGGACACAGTCCTGGTCACTCTTGTTAGAGGAGAATGAATTCAAACTTGGACAGGGTAGAAGAGCTGAGAGCAGGACTGGGAGTTCAGCACCATGAAGATGATCCGAGGGCTGGAGCACCTCTGCTATGAGGACAGGCTGAGAGAGTTGGGGTTGTTCAGCCTGGAGAAGAGAAGGCTCAGGGGAGACCTTAGAGGCCCTTCCAGTACCTAAAGGGGCTACAGGAAACCCGGGGAGGGACTCTTGATCAGGGAGTGTAATGATAGGACGAGGGGTAATGGTTTCAAACTGAAAGAGGGGAGATCTAGATTAGATATTGGGAAGAAATTCTTTCCTGTGAGGGTGGTGAGACACTGGAACAGGTTGCCCAGGGAAGTTGTAAATGCCCCCCATCCCTGCAAGTGTTCAAGGCCAGGCTGGATGGGGCTTTGAGCAGCCTGGTCTAGTGGGAGGTGTCCCTGCCCAGGGCAGGGGGTTGGAACTAGATGACCTTTAATGTCCCTTCAGACCCAAACCATTCTATGACTCTATGATTCAGAACACCTGGGTGTGTTTTGGCTAACGGAACAAATGCTGAGAATGGGTGAGATTTCTGGAGACTGCAACCACATGAGAAGGAAGGAGGCAGAGAAGCTGTTTAAGCTGAAGGACAGAGTGATGGCAGAAGAAATGCTGGGTGTTGGGTGTGGTTGGGACTGACATTTTAATAACGATGTGGAGTAAGTTTTGGTGTTTTTTTTTCCCCCCTCTAGATAAAGGTCCAGCTATGCTAATTTTCCTTGCTCTTAATCTAATATAATGTGTTGATACCCACAGCTGCTTTATCTTACCAGTCTGGGTACTGGTTGTAAATCTCTTTGCTATTATTTGCTTATATTTGGAGAGAGAAGGGAAGTGTGGTAGGTGATTTGTACAAAAATGGATGGTTGGTTTGCATACGCATAGATAGCATATTTGCTATCTATAGCATATTTGACCTTGAAATGAAACTGCCTGCCTGGTATTTGTAAAGAATCTGATTTTATGGACAGAGGCCTGCAAATAGGTGTGCAGATAACCATCCCCAGCTATTCCTTGCTGCTTCTTGCTGGAGGTGGTGCTTGCTTTGGATTAGCTACCGAATTGCTCACGTGAATGCTCCGTAACACTTTCAGTCAGAAGGTGCTGGGTTAATTTCTATAATCCAAATACCAGGTCTCTGTTAACCTGCTTGCTGGTTTGGGATCAGTTTAGGGAGTGTTCATACAAGTGGCTGGGCCCTCCAGGGGCTGGGTATGGAGGATAGAACGGACTGTACAGCTAGCACAGCAATGAAATGCATTTACAACCTGATGTGCTACCACTGTGGGATTTTGGTGGATTTCAGTGTTTGGCAACAATATGTTCCAGATAAAGATGAGAAGAAATGCATTTTGCTGTTAACAGCTTGAAATCTTTAATGCATTAAACACTTGGCTACAAAAAATGAACAGATGCTTTACTCTTTAAGAGATAATAAGTTCTTCAAAGGGGTTGATTATTCTCTTGCTTCCTTTCTCTTTTCCTTCAAACTTTCTTTCTTTGTTCTTTTTTTCAGCCTTGTTTCTTCTGTCTTCTAATGCTGTATCTACCAGCGTCCAGGAGTGAAGGAAAGTAAATCTCTGATGCAGTTGTGTTGCCAGTTGATACTGTCTTCAGCGAAGCACTGTAGTATTTTTGCGTGCATGGAGGTTCTGTGTTTAAAGCAAACAATGCTAAATTATGTCAAATTACATAGAACTACATGCTTTTACTAACCGTCATTTTTCTGAACCCACATGGCTTGATAAACTGTTAATAGGCTTTTATCACTGATCTATGAAAGACAAGGGATATGTAGACCTATTAGATCTCTGCATGGGTACGAGATTCCCCTTGTGTTCTTACACTCAAATTTTAGCTTACCAACTTATTTTCTTCATTCATGTGTTTTCATGGGAATTTATTATTCCTCAATATCCAGCGTGAGTAGATGAATTAAGATGTAATAATAAAAGGAGGCCTGATTTTAGCCACTTGCACATATCTAGCTTAAATAACTTATAATTTCTTACTCACAGGCTTCAGAGAACAGCTTTTTTTTCCAAAAAACTCCCACTTTCTGCTCCTGAAACAACTTTTTCTGGCTCACCTTTAGGGCACAGAAGTTAGTATTGATGTCTGTTTTTCCACGGGTAATACAGGGCTTCTGCTGCCTGCTCTGACCCTGCATATACTGAAATATGCATCAGTTCTTTATCTCGCTTCCTCTTTTATTTCAATAGACCTGTCTCTTTAGTTTAACCCAATTTCCAGTTATTGCTGGCTTTATGAGCAGAGTTTGAGAGTGCAGCAAAAAATAATGTAATCTATAATATTTGGGGTGCATGTTACAGATGCAATGTAATGGGGCAGTGTGAGGTCAGATCACATCTTTCAAATTGCCTATGTGAATAGGTAAACTTGTCTTAGCGCTCCGGATGGGTCATACGTAATTCAGGAACTGTGTATGTAAATGTAATTCCAGGATTGGAGCTGAAGTCATGACTTTATAAATATACAAAATCTCCTCTGTAGGTTATTAAAATTGATCCCACAGACTCTTAAGTGAATTTGCTGATTTGAAATGGCAGTGGCAGCAGGTAGCCTGTCTTACTCCTCATAAGAGTTTGCATTCTTTTTCTATGATTCAGTAACTCAGATTTGTTCATTAAAACTGAGTTTGCCTTCCAATACTGCAGCATATTTCTAGTAGTACTAGTGGGCTGCTGCTACAGCAAAAGTGCAGCTTGCTTACAAATCTCCAAGCATATTTATGTATTTATTTATTTTTGTCTCCAGGGAGGTAAAAGACCATCTAAATTATGAACATAGAGTGTTTAACAGTGAAGAATTTCTGAAAACAAGGGCAATCGGAGACCAGCCGTTTTACAAGAAGGTAAATTCAGTGTTAAATATGTTGTGATTCTCTGTTATTAATCTGTATTTTAGGATTAATGCCAAAAATTAATAGAATGGTCACAGTTTGGTCTGTGTGGTGGTGTTGAACCACCAACTTCCACAGAATGCTTAACCAAATATATTTCCTTCACTATAAACAGATAAAATAGTAGACAGCATTTTGGAGAGCAAGGTACTATGTAATTCCAGAGCAAATTAAATGTAATTCCTTGGGGATGAGATTCACCTATGGCAGATGGTCAGTAAAGCTACACCTAAACTGTATTTTAAGTACAGGCACCTGTCCAAACTGTTTGCACCGAAGCCTGTCTGTAGACATGAGTTTTCAGCAAGCCTGTGAGCACAGCAGAAGGGAGCTGAAATGACACAAATCGAAGTACCTGCTTTATCCGCAGCCTGAGTGACAAGGCATGGAGTAGAGGATGTCTGCTTGGCTCCAGGCCACCGCATGCTGCTGACTCTGAGCGCATGAGTGGCACTGGTGTCCCTAGGGCCTGCAGTGTGACAGGGTGTGTGCGACGTAGGTTGATTTTTAGTTTCCATGTGCTTTACCAGGTAATATAACCCTAACTTACTTTTCTGTGCTGGTGAAGCCCATGAAGAAATATGCAAATAGTGCATAGCCTCAGGCCAGGCCCAATAGTGCCGGAGGCTAAAGGACAACCTGAAACCCTCACTTAGTTTTTCTTAGCCCTCCTGCTAACCCAGCTTATTAAACACTTAACCTGGGTTTGAAAACCTGTAGGGGTGTGGAGTTTTTCCATACAAGCCCTGAGTCCCTTTTGCACCTGCCCTGATCAGCTTGGTCCTCCCGTTAGCATCAGCTTGATCTGCTGAAGCTCCAAAATGACTCGTTTTTCACCCAGTGTATCTAGTGAACCAGGTTTTTATGAAGGATGCAGGTCTGTTTTCCTCTAGAGCATAGACAGTACTGGCGTGTCAGTCTGCCTTTTCTGTAATGGCTTTGTATATCCTAAGGAAATGGAGTAGGTTTAATTTCCTCATTAAAAGGAGAGCGTCTTGGTCACCAGGCTGTAGGAGGTCACCAGGTCACCAGGAACTACACCAGTTCTCCATGCCCTTGGTGTAGGACTGTCTGTGACCATTGGAGGTTGGAGATCCTTTGAGTGAGAGGGAAGAAGAAAGGAAGGGGGAACAGAAGGAAAGGAGCAGGGACAGAAGGAGAGATTAAGAGTGTGCAGGTTCCTGCGAGAGTATCTCGCAGTGTTAGGGTACTTTGACCAGAAGTGGGAAGGTTGAGAGTTTCATACTTGCTATTATTTTTCCATTAAACTGTTTGCACCTGATTTAATTAATATTTGCCATTAAAGAATTAAACTAAACTGGTGTGTGTGAAAGAAACAGAATTTACATGTTTTAAGGGTTTGTGTCTAGCCATGTATAGTGTTCTGGGAGAATTCGGTCTTCACATGGCAAGACAAAATCCAAAGTTATAAACACTTGTGGGTTTGTTTTTTTTTTTTTTTTTTTTTTCTTAAGTGTCATGATTATTAATCAAATAAAAAGTTTACCTTAGTTAAATGAAAAAATAATTGTTTGGAAGACTGTTACCCTAAACTGAGAGTGTCTCTGGTCAATACCTAATTTCTGAAGGGATGCAAGACATCTTTCTCAGCTTCTTGCACCCTTTGATGCAATATTACCTAGTAGTTTTTAACAGATACTTTATTAAGTAGCTTCTTATTCTAACTAACTGTGAGACATGTTGTGCTGTTATTTAAGCTTCTCAAAAGTAAAATACTATTGGCTTGTGTCTTCGCTTTTTTTGGTGACACTATAGTTTGTTTAACAGACCTGTGGGTCAAACAAAAGGTTTAATAAGAAATGTGAGAAAGCGCATCTCCCATCTTACATTTGCTTTTAATTGTGTTCTGTGGGTGCATATGAAAGTTAGAGGTTTATTTTGCTGCTAGAATTTGGCAGTTACCTCTCAGGAGTAATTGTTTTATACCTGGCAAAATGAACTCTTCATTAACATCAACAGGCCGTGGTTGATAACACCTTTTTTGTTTCCTGTTTTGTTTTTTTTTTTCCTACTTCAAGCATATGATAAGAAAAGTTTCCTAACATCCATTTGAAGGAGATGTCAGTGTGTGAAGGAAATGATCAGAAAAGTATCTCATTTTACTTGAGCAGTAATTGCCAAACTTGGCAGAATCTCTGGCAATTCAAAGATAACAAACTGATGAATCCTAAATAGGAAATAATGTTTGTTGGATAAAGCTTGCAACACCAGCAAACATTCTTGAAAACATACAAACAAAAAGGAAAAATGAAAGAAGAACCTATTAATACATCATCAGGAGAGAAATTAATTGGAAATCTTCTGGCCAGGATTTCAAATGAATAGAAATAATTAAAATATTTTCAGTAACAGTTTCTAATGCTATAAATGAAATAGTGACGATTTTATGAATTGAAATTTAAAATTAATTTAAAATTCAGATGTGCAGATTTAAGAAGAGCTTTGAGCAGTTGACTCACTTCAATACCAACTAATCACTTAAATACCAGGTTTGCTTTCAAGCAAATCTTAGAAGATAACACAATACAGAGTAGTTACTAGTGGTATCTAGAATTATGTTAAGAGAACTCCAAAAACCGTTAGAAAGGACCCTTTCAGTTCCTGCAGCTCATCATCTCCTGTACATACAATTGCCAACAAAAAGTGCCATCTACTGGAGAAATACTTAAAAGCAGGAATCTTAATGCTTTTCAGATGCCATTTTACAGGGTATGTTGCAAATGGATTGATAAGGGGCATCTTGAATAACAATGACCTATTTGTTGGTGAAATGTCTCCAATAATTTCAGAGTGCCTAGATTACTTACGACTCTTTCTCATTTGCCTTTTAAAAAGATCATAGAAATACAATGATGTCTGATCAGTGGGTTTTTTGAGTTGGTTTGGGTTGTGGTTTTTTTTTGGTCCTGTGATAAAGTCCAGGAATAACAAGGGTATTTTAGGCAAGCCTCTGGGATATATAATTAATCAAAGTAATTTTTCATAGTTACATTCGAAGATACAACTGTTTTTGCATTAGTAAGTTTGTAAAGGCCGGAGGTGGTATAAACATAAAGAAAGGATTCCTGATTATAACAACACTGTCACCCGATGAAGTTTGCATTTGATTTTCTGAATGGAATAGTTTTCTGAGAGCTCTGTGCTAGAACTAACATTTATATAATATACATGTTGTGTTGCCTCAAACCCTAGCTTTTATCTTATTTATATTTGAAATGGTAGCTTTGCACTTTTCTTGAATTCACTGTTGGCATTTCTTATGGTGTCCTCTCTCCTAAAAGTAGCAATTTGACCTTTTTGGATATTATTTCTGGATGACACCGTGACAGTTACCTTAACAGGGAACAATTTTGGGGGGCTACCGGGAGGAAAGCTGGCTATTGTAAACCATAGACAATATTAGCATCACTTAGTTATAGGCAGAAAATATGCTGTTAAACTTCAGTAGTAGTTGGCCTCGATGATCTTAAGGGTCTTTTCCAACCTAAATGATTCTATGATTTTTGGTTTTGTGATTGGAAATTCTAAATTTGAAATTAGAATTTCCAAATTCCAAAGCTAAATAGGAAATTCTCAGCTTTGCATATGTAAAGGTAATAAAAATGAGCAAAATAGGCTAATAAAATTGTATTTTGTAAATGATCCACAATTCACCAGTTTATGTCTCACAGGTTTTGGAGACCTACATGTTTCACTCTTTTCTTAAAGCTCGTCTGAACAGAAAGATGGATGCTTTTGCTCGACTTGAGTTGAGTACCCAGTCTGAAGAGGACAGGTAAAGTTTTCTCTTTCCTTAGTCTGGTTTTGAATCTTCTGTTGATATCAGTAATAAAACTCCTTTGACTGTATCTTTAGAGATCAGGTCACCTATGCGTAAGATACAACTAATTGATAGGACGTTTTATTAAGCTTACTGTAAAAGGATGATATGAACATGTCCAGCCATGGCTGTTGAAATTGTAACTTGATACTATAATTGTAACTTGATACTATAATTGTAACTTGATACTATAATAAAAAAAATCTATTAGTAATTTTGTATGTATGTAAACTGAATTTTAAAACTAGTTATATAATTTTAAAATTATTTTTCCCAGCTTAAACTTAATGTTTCTTATGCCAAGAAGACTGACTATGGGGAAAATGGCTTCTAAACGACTTAATCCACAGTACACGGTCAATAGGCGTATGGTAATCAGTATGCCGAATCTGCAAGATATCAAGTTGACAGAGGGTCCTACTAGAAATTCCTCACTTCGAAGAATAGAAACAGGCATTGGTAAGGGAAGAACGTGTTGAACCTATACCATGTCTTTTCTGTTATCTTTTTGGGTGACATCACTGAACAATTTTCACAGAAACAGTGTCAGATGCTGGAAAGAAATGGTGAGCTGGGTCGTCTTGAGCTGGGGCCTGTCTGTGCTGCTTCTTGCATGTTGAATCAGTCTGTGGTCTGCTGGAAGTTTTGCTGTGCCGTGAAAGACTGAACGCTCACAGTAGGATTGATACTGTAGAACTGCTTCCTGACTCAGTAACCATGTTCGGTCCTTACCCACTTTACGTCCGGTTCTCCACTGCCTTTAAACATATCAGTGTTTAACAAAGCAAGTCCTATAGAAACTGAGTGTCTTTTTTTTTTCTCCTCCCGGAATTGATATTATTGGATTAGGGAATATTCTGATAATAAGGATGATGGACATAGAAATATATTTGTCTCCCTAGCAAAATTGTAATCACACGTGAATTTTGTGCGATGTAATTGCTTGTTGCTGTGATGGGGATTCTTTTTGTTTGTAGCATGGCACTTCTACTTGCTGTTTATACTAATCAATGTTCTTCTTTGTTTGTTTGTTTTTAGCGGTGAAAATGCCCTCCAAATCAGTCAGTACATTCAAAATCCCAGAAATTCACTTTCCTTTGATATTCCAGTGTGTTCACTCCTACTACACAGACTTCTTCAACCATCTCAGCAAAGCTATAAATACCTTACCACCTGATAACTCAGCATTGCTGGCAAGGTACTTCTACCTCCGGGGACTTATTAGCTTGATGCAAGGGAAACTACTAAATGCGCTTTCTGACTTTCAGAACCTAGATAAAACAGACTTAAGAATTTTCCCTACTGATCTTGTAAGAAAAATAGTGGAAACTATGCCTCCTTCTGAGCGTTCTCAGGCAGACCGCAAGCCTGAGCTGAAGAAGCTGATAAGTCGAGTGATGGAAAAACAAAGAGAAGTTATGAAAATAGATGACCATGTAAAAAATTTTGAATTGCCAAAAACGCACATGCAACTGGATGATTTTGTGAAGCGAATCCAGGAATCTGGGATTGTCAAAGATATAGATACTATACATCGGTTATTTGATGCTCTAACAGTAGGTGAGTACAAGATACGTTTTTAGTGACCATCTACATTGGTCCAATGACAATTTCAAACCTCCTTTTATTATGTTTTTTATGAACCAAAATCAATTTTTTGTCTCCAGTTGTTTTTCTTTTCAATTACTATTCAACATTTTCTGGGTCTCTAAAATCTCACAATATATGAATTTTATGGACAATTGTATTTAATTCAGATAATTATGGAGAATGATGTATACAAGAATGTCTATACTTGCATCTACAATAAAGACAAGGAATACACTTACATTCGGGCGCACAATTTACAATTTTTCAGGTTGTGTAGGTGAGGTAGTTTTGTGATCTGATGGTGTGCTGTTCTGCTTCGGCTTTGGCTGAGTAAAGTGAATACAAGACTGTCCTAGTTGCTAATGGAAAATACCTCTGTGTTGTAAAACCACTGGGTAACATGGCAAGGTGGCAGTCTGTTAAAAACAAACTAACAAAATCCAGAATTCAAGTGGTTACAGTTAAATTCCTCTTGGATGGTCATCATAGCAAAAGGAGAAGTTACATTTATATTTAAGAGAACTTTCTTCTCTCCTGAATGAGATGTGAATCTTGTGATCAATTTCTAAAAACATAGTTTGCGAGTGCTTTTATAAAATACTGTTCAGTTCTCTTTCTGTGCCTAGTTACTTTGATAATTGTTGTATTTTTGTGACCACAAAGGATTACACATTGGTCGAAATAGCAAGACGATAGCAAGACTTTCTGAAGCATACATCTTGCAAGAATTTGTGTTTGTTTGAGATTCTGCTCTCCAAATCCTTGAATTCTTAGAATAACTAATTACTTAGAATACCTGTTGATTAAGTCTTTAACTGTTATAACTTTTAGCTTTTATCCCAGGTTGGTAAGTATGCGATACAGTAGCATTCAATAGAATAAAGAACTGGAAAGCCATAATGAAAAGTATTCAGTTCAGTAGGGAAGTACAAATCCTGTCCCATCAGCTGACTGGATTTTTGGCATGAATTTTAAAAAGCAAGACTGGCACAGTGTTTGTTCCCTCCCTCCGTACAGCAGGGTGAAAGGGAGGATGCCAGATACATGGGACCAGTGGCCTAGGCTAACTACAGAAGAATCTCTGTACCTCAGGAGAAGAGTTTTGTCTCTTAATTGTTTTCTAGGCCTACTTTTTGTAGTTTTTGCACCTTGCTTACCCATCATGCTCTCAGAGGCACAATTAGAAAGCTAGTATCTTTTAAAGCTATCTGTCTCTGTAAATCTGTGTAACTTTCTCACATTAAATAAGTTTTAAATATTTTTTAGGACAGCAGAAACAGATTGATCCTGAAACATTCAGAGATTTCTACAACTACTGGAAAGAAACTGAAGCAGAAGCTCAAGAGGTGAACCTGCCACCGACAGTAATAGAGCATCTAGATAAAAATGAATGTGTCTACAAGTTATCCTGCTCAGTTAAAACTAACTATGGCGTAGGAAAAATAGCTCTGACCCAAAAGCGCTTGTTCCTTTTGACAGAAGGAGGACGTCCTGGTTATGTCCAGATTGCTTCTTTCAGGGACATAGAGGTGAGCATCAAGTAACTTCTTGTTCTCTTGCATGCCCATGGATATAGGCAGTGTTTTGTGCTGCAGAGATCTGTCTCTCAACTTAAAGTTTCAGTAAGGAGTGTAGGGAACACCTTTGAAGTCAGTAACTTACGAGTGACTAGATAAAATTCTGGGTCTTTGGACCGAGAATTTCAGGGCTGACGTAGGATGGTTTACCAGGCGCTGGGATGACATAGAATAAAAATGTAGAGGTCATAACTTCTAGATGAACAGAAAGGTGCAAAGCACAGCACGTGGGATACAGAGCTCGAGAAGTTTAATAACGTAAGTGTGCTTATTAGACTGTGGTGTCAGCGAGCCAGCCTGTACCTGCTGTGTAGCAAAGTCTGTATGATGTTGTTTGAAACGTGTATTTCAGAAAACCATCTCTGCTCAATGGTGTGTACGGACAATTGAAATCATTAGCTGTAGTTATAAATAGAGAAATTTGCCCTGTAGGATGAGTACTGCACCTTATCTGTGATCGCATGCTGTATCTTCCTTGCTTTCTTTGTTTCCCTGCATTCCCAGGATGTTAAGAGCACGACTGTAGCTTTCCTTCTTTTGAGAATACCTACTCTGAGGATTAAAACATTATCTAAAAAAGAAGTCTTTGAAGCTAACCTTAAAACTGAGTGTGATCTCTGGTACCTGATAGTGAAAGAAATGTGGGCTGGAAAGAAAATGGCGGATGACCACAAGGTATAAATATGGGAATTTCTAACCAAATAAGTAGGAAGTATGTGCTTTCTGTCTCTGTTCTAAATAAATAACGCCTCAATCTTAGAATTTCGAGGTTTCAGCAAACAATAGCTAAGTAATAAACTTTTATTTTTGTTGTTACTTCTAAGTATAACACTTCTGGAATAATACAAACAAGAAAAAAGATTACATTAAAAAAATATGATATTTTTTTGTCATTCATTGGCATGGAACTTTTCATTTATTCACCATTTCTGTGAAATAGTTTCTTGAGTTCACAATGTATGAGAATAGCGATCCTAACTAACAAAATTTTCCCCACCTTGCTTCGAAGTATAACGCGTAGAAAGAATTTTGCCATTCTGGAACCCTGCCGGCTGTAGATCCTTTCAATGAATAGATGAAGATGTAGTCTTCTGCCACAGAAACCTTGAGAAAAAGGATCATACGAGCAGGGTTTCCATTTAAACCACATAATTCTTCACGACGGCTGAATTTAATAGTGGAAATGTAGCTTGCTGGTTCTTAAGGAAGGATTTGAATCATTTTAGCCAAGATGAACCATAATGTGTACTTCCCTCCCATGAAGAAAGATCCATCCTGAAAATGGATATCCATCCTGTGTCCACTGCATGTTTTTCATCAGTGCCGTTCATGTGATTTCATTTGCACCTCCTGTATCAAGATTGTGCCAGATCTGAAATACTTCTTTCAGTGTAATGAATTAACGCTGGCTCCTGGCTCCATGACCTTGCTTGGGAGTGGAACGTGTGATGTGGGAGCAGGGTTTGACTGCAAGTAGCATGAATTACGCTGCGGCGCAGCAACTGGCTAGTGCTTGTGCTAAGCATGACGTACGTTGTGAGTGTTGAACATGGAGAGTTGTAAGAATAATGAACAATAGATAAACTACAGTAAGATTTTTGTCTTTAGGATCCTCAGTATATTCAGCAAGCACTGACAAACGTTCTCCTGATGGATGCTGTAGTTGGTGCCCTGCAGTCCTCCAAAACCATATACGCAGCCTCTAAACTGTCTTATTTTGACAGGATGAAAAATGAAGGTCAGTCACGTAGCAAGGCTACGAAACCTGCTGTTATTGCATCATCTGTCTCAGCTCTTTCTGTTTATATTCTGGTTTCAAACTGATTATCTGTAGAAATATAAAAATATGTTAGTCTGATTTCACTTTCACGGATGTAGTTGATTAAATAGTATTAATAGAAAGCTTATGGGTTTGGTGGTTGTTATTTTTTTTTTTTTTGCTTCTGTGCCTCAGAACCTTAGTTGGTATGTCTGTCCCCGCGTCGGATGCTGTATTTTTGTTTTGGTTGTTTGAAGTGCTTGGGTGTTGTATGCCTGCTTCTGCTGCCAGAATTCATAGCAATGGTGTTTGGCTCTCCTAGTCAGCTAAGGCTAGAGGGAAAGAAAAATGAGAAATGTGAATACATGGTGCAGAATTCTTATTTCATAAGAATTATAGATCTGTGTCTTGGATCTTAGGCATAAGTGTGCACTTCATGACTGTTTAAAAATCTATTTTAGTGCCTATGATGGTCCCCAAAACAACTTCAGAGACATTAAAGCACAAGATCAACCCCTCAGCTGGTGAGACATTTCCACAGGCAATAGATGTCTTGCTTTATACTCCAGGTAAGATGATGTATTGCTTTCTTTATGTTAGCCCAGCTTTAATTAGCCTGTAAAGCATGTTATCTCATAACACCTGGTATTATGACTGTCTGCTTTTGTTCACATTCTGACATGCTTTGGTTGTGTGTTGAATACTAAACCAGAAAATCATTAAAAAAGAACAGTTAACATTGCATATTAAGATACTCCAAGGCATAGTTTTCACAGTCTTAATTTGTCTTCCTGTGTGTATATGCCTTATAATAGACTTCAATTATGTGTTAATGTGCTGATTTCCCATTAAGATTTCTGCTTCATTTATTGAGCAGGGTGGATGAATGATGCTCCACCGTTGATCAATATTCATTGTTATTTTTTTATTTTTTCAGTAGAGTCATATGGGGGTGTTTGGTTGATCCACAGTGCAAGGAATAGTGTACCACCTCTTGAAATCCCAGCCAGACCTATATGCCCGTGACTCTCACTGTGTAGTATATGACCTAATGTACTATTCATCGCATGCAATTTTAAGTCGATCCCTGAAGAAAGCATTATGAATTTTCTTGTGAGCTTTTGTGTGATACTTGGCACATTTTTATCTGACTAATTCAAAAAGCATTGGCGAAAAAAAAAAAAAAGAGAGAAGTTAAAGACTGTGTGCTATGGGCATGAATTTAGGTAGCAGATATGTTAGTTCTGGAAGTTCCTAACTCTTAACTTCATAATCTTACTAGTCTTCTGATGTAAGTTCATACGTAATTCCTAGTATTTGGGCAATTTGAGACAAAAGGGGAAAGCTAGTAGAATTCTAACGTTAAGAAAGTGGGCAGGAACAACTGTAGGTGGTTGGGTGGGTGGTGGGTTCAGTGGTGCTTTCCTTCCTTTATAGTGCGAGGCTTCTAAGTGGAGCTCTAATAGAGGAGATTTATTAGTTGTATTTCATAGGGCTTAAAAGCCTCCCTGCAGTCCCAGTTAGCTAAATACTTAGTCATCAATGAAAAACATTATCTCTGCTCTGAATATCTTTGAAGTGTAAGATTAAACCATAAGATAAGCTCAAGAAATAGATGAGAATGAGCACAAATCCTTTGTGAAAAATGTGTCATTCATTAACTGGTGATGCAAGTTGCAGAACACAGATGCGTTTTGTTAGAAGGCTGCTCTGCCTAATAATGTTTTCCCCACTTGTCTCCAAAAGTGGTTTATGTTCTTTTACCACTTTCATCTTCCCTACTTCATTTTTAGGGCATCTTGACCCTTCAGAAAGACCTGGCAATGCTCATCCAAAACTATGGTGTGCTTTAAATGAGGGGAAAGTGGTTGTCTTTGACGCATCTACCTGGTCTATTCAACAACACTGTTTCAAAATGGGCCGCTCTAAACTGGTAAGACTGACACGCGTACTGCAATTGCTGCTTTAGCTTGGTGTTTCTGTTGCTATAGCCTGGATGACCCTGAATCATAGTCGTTCCTTAGAAGTTGTAGGAAGACATTTGAGTTGTCTGGGCTTCAGTTAACTTGGAGAAATGGAGATCTTTGAGAAAAACGGAAAGGAGAGAAAATGAATTAATAACGAAACAAATCAGCTGGTGGAAGTGATGGACTGGATATCAGGAGGGCTTGCTGGCCTGATGGCATGGCTTCTTGGGGCAGGAGGGTGGGTTTGAAACAGTTGAGGAGAAAGAATAATGGAGAGAATCAATATAAGAGAAGATGAGATGAGCCCTAAGAATGGATGAAAAGTCACTTGTGCTCTAAAGAACGGGAAATTGGGGAAATGTGTAAGGAAACCAGGTGGATGATACTGAAAGAGAGATCTAAAAGAAGATGATTCGACCAGCAGGTTAAAGAGTTGCTTGTGGAAGACCACCTGAAAAGAATAACTCTCTCGATGGAAGGGGAAGTTGAACCAGAGCTGCAGACTGAGTGAAAAACACGCAGTAGAGAGAACACGCAGGAAAAGGGATCGTATAGGTCACTTGTGTGAAAGCTGAGAAACATCACTGTGGATGAGTGTGGGAGACGGTCAGAAAGGGAGTGGTAAAGCTGATGGTAAAGAGCTGGGTGGAGGGAAGATGGAAATCCAAGAGAAGAGTTGGATACCAACCTATTCTGAAGAAGAGAGGAGGAAATTTTGGAACTGATGGGACTCGGGAGGGAGAGAAATAAAGAACTTCTGAATGGGGGAAGGATGTTCCAGAGACAGTAGAGCAGAAGACAGTGTTCTTAGACACTACTTCTAACTGAACTAGAAATGTGTTTTGTTCAGATGGTCAGGATGACTTGCAATCCAGAAGAGAGAAATACAGTAACTTCTGTGGTTTCCCCAATGCCCTTTGTAACTTTTACTTTGGGCCAGGAAACACAACTTTGAGTCAGTTACCAAGATACATTATTAATCCTATTTACTCAAGGATAAACTCAGCAAAGAAAGACATGTGTCCTCTCTCATTATTTATAGAGCAGAGCAAAGGATAGAATACTGGAGCGCTGGGTCTTGATCTCTTATGATAATCACCAGAAAACTGTAGCATTTAAATATAGCCTTTTTCCGTGTTACATTAAAGAGTGATTTTTGTTCTAGATTTTATCAAATCCTGCTTTTTCTCCCCAGACTTGTATGATCATGGTAGAACAGAGTCAAGTGTGGATCGGTTCTCAAGACTCCATTATTTATATAATCAACACCCACAGTATGTCTTGTAATAAGCAACTAAATGATCATCGTTCTGATGTTACAGACATCATTGTGGCGAAGAAGAATGGAATACCCAGGTATATTTAATTACAACATTTTCTTCTTAAAAAGACGCATACAAGCAAATGTGAAGGACGTCTGTACCCCGAGAAGTCATGGACATGTGGAGAATCTTCCCGTGGTTAAACGGAAAGCCATTATATGTAGCTAGAACAGTATGCACCAGCCTAGAGAATTTGGCCCGCAGTGAGCAGAGGACTAGTTAAAGATCCAAATGATACAGTATTGTGCTTTAATTAGACCGAAACAAAGCCAAAAAGTTAACTTGTGCTCAAGGAAAAGAAGCCCATATTGGAAGCCAGTGCCTGATTTTCCTAGATGTTGGAAAGAATTTATTGTTTTAAATGGAGGGGGCTTATCCTGCTAACATAAGCCTTCATTTAGCCTGTTTTTGTAGCTCCCATATTGTATTTGGTAACCTAAGAATTTCCTTTTTAAAAAAAGAGCGTTATGTACTTTGGAACAAAGAGGATAAAGGAATGCTTTTTTGGACAAAGATGAGAGCAGCCAGGAATTGGCAGCATCCAACAATGAAGCAATACAGATGGGAGTTTAAAGACCACTTCAGTTTTGCTTTGAGCACATCATCAACTGCATGTTTACAACATGGTTCTGGGTTTTTCCTGCCTGTTTGTAAAAGAAATAAAGCATTTATGGTTTTGTTCAGGCAAAATACTTTGGATCTTTTGGTAGCACTGGGAAGAGTGCTGGCTGGAGGCCTTAACCTGCTGTCTTCCCATGGGAATGGCAACTCCCAGGCCAGACCGGACATCAGCCGCAGCTCTGCCAGTGGCACAGCAGGTGTAACTGGGTTTCAGGGATAATTTGCTTAGGTGTTGTTGGAACCTTCTGAAAAAAGGTTTTGTCATCTGAAGACAACAGATGTTAAAGGTTAGAAAAAGGGGGATAGCATAATTTGTTTTCTCGGGTGCAGTTGTTGCGGATGGAATCATGCACTTCGCTCATAGGAGAGAGAAGCAACAATATACTTTATTGTTGTTAAACAGGGAGTTAACAAAGTTCAATGGTAAACACAACAGTAGTTTAACAAGATTCGATGGCAAGGCACACTTGGTTATTTGCTGCAGGGAGGACAGGGCAGGACAGAACTGTCTGGGACACCTTCCCATTGAGTCGAGGTCCAGAAAGGACCCCCTGGCTTTCTAAACTCCTAAGAGAGGAGTCTAGGTGCAGCCGGATCCAGTCCTAATCCCAGATTTGGTCAACAGTTTATGTGTAAAGGATTATATATGCACAATCAGTCCTTTTTATCCCTTGCTAAGATTTCAAAGCTTAGCATGCTATCAGTCACTTCCCAAGAATCTGTTGCGGCAAAGAATCTCTCAGCCTCGAGCAGTAACCTTGAGGGGCGTCCCTACTCGAGGGGAGCCCCAATGTGCAGCCCGCTGCTGTGCAGGAGAGCTCAACAGACCCTGGGCTGTCCGCTATTTATAGAGTAAGATGATTGATTTATAGGCATATTTGCATACCAGCAAGACATCTGGGTCACTGTTCCAGACAGCCCTTGGCTACCGTGTTGCCACGCGTCATCCCCCAAAGTCCAGAGTAAGCTGGATGCAGCCATCGCGACCCCCACTGGTGGTTATGGCTTAAGTGGGAAGGGAGTGCCGGGGGAGGGTACACTGCCACAGCAGTAGCAAAGAAAAACAGTTTTGAGATATCTTTGTCCTAACTTGAGAGAAAAAGGGAGAGAATCCAACAGGCAACAATGATCAGGAGAATCATGGGGAAAATTTTTGTTGCACTTCAGTCCTCATGCACGATGTAATGTGTGCGCTAATTCACTTTGAACTCTGAATTAGCCTGAAGAGTTTCCAATGATACAGAGTTTGTAAAGTATAATCTTAAGAAGAAAAAAAATACCTGTGCTAGGATACTTTGATTCCAATAGGAGACATAAGCCGCTTGAAAGTTGGATGCCTGGCTGCAACCCAGAGCTGTTGGTTGCTCTAACTGCACCTTCAGCTGTCTAGAGCCAGCTACAGAGAATATAGCGAGGGGAGAAAAGAAGCTTAGATCCTTCCCTACGCATCTTGGTGGGCACAGGATGGACATACTCCTGTCCACTCAAGACTCTGGTCACCTTCTTTAAAAGAATTGAAGCAGACTAATCGCTTGTTATTAAAGTAATGATAGTATCTGGCCTTGAAGCCTTTTGGACTTCAGTCCATTTTCTGTTGGAACCCATTACTGTGCTTTACTCTTCCAGTCTCTGAAATAAGAACATTAATTTGGCTTACTGTAAAACGGGTTATTTTGCAAGTCGGTCTCTTCTGTGTATGCACTCTGTTCTGAACAGGAATGTACACTGTACTATTGTTGTTATTTTTTCAATCTGTACCAACAGTGAAGCGTACTCAAGCAGTTTAGATGGAACAGTGATTGCTTGGAACATCAGCACTCTGAAAGTTAACCGCGTCTTTCAGCTGCCGTGCCAAAATCTCACTTCTGTCAAGCTCCATAATGACCAACTGTGGTGCTGTGAGTTCATTCCTCAAATAACTTAAAAAAAAAATAATTACATTTTCTCATAATGCTCTGGTTTATTAGACAGAACAATACATTAATCTCAAACTCAGACATCTGTGTACGTGCTGTTTTTCCCCCAGTCTCCACCGAGGCTGTTTGAGCAGCCTTCTGTAGGTAAGGCCTCCAAAACACTTACATAGACGGCTAGCTGGGGCCACTCCTGGAGGTGCTGCCCATGCTGTGACTTCTGGCTACCCTGTATTTGTCTGCCCTCCCCTGGCACGATGCCTGTAAATTGTAATGGAAAACTTTTAAGTCATTTTAACGTTTAGAGGGGCAATAGCAGTTGTAAATCGCCGCTGGTATTTCAGCTAGACTTTATGGTATTGGTCTGACTTGGCAATCCCCAGACCTGCATTTTGGCCGCTCCCAGAAATGTCATCCCCTCTGTAGGAGTTCAGGTGCATGAAGTAAAGCTTTGCGCTGGGGTAAAAGATCATCTTGAAGTTGTTTCATAAATGGTGACCAGTTCAAGAATTTTGCACTGGTTCTCAGTACTGCCATACACAAGATCCTGGATCCAAACATATCATAATAGAATATAAGCTAAAGCCTTGGGAAATCCCTGGTCCTGCGGTTGGGCAGTCTGGATGCTGCTATTGCTGTGGTGGGTTAAGGATTCAGCCCTGTTAACTTGGGAGCATGGACACTTAGTCTCAGTTCTGTAGATGAAAATAAAGGTGTACTTGACAACCTAAGTCTGAGATGTCCTAACTTTAAGGAGTTTGTTCCCTCTCCTCTCATCGTTTTTGGACTCTAAACTAACAGCTGTATGCGCTGCAGAATAGCAACCAGGGTTTGGAGAAAGAACAGATCTAAAAGATAGATACTGTGAAAACCGGGAAGAAATATCTCAAAGATGTCACTGCTGATTGAGAAACAAGTCAGTTGTTAGGTGCATCCATTTCATTTTGCCTTTTTTCTCCATTGTTTATAGAGGTGGAGGAAGTAGGCGCTCCTGTTACTAATTCTTTACCTTTAATATTGAAGGCACTGGAAGTTGCATACTTGCAATGTCAGCTCATGAATTTCGACTACAGATGAAAATTGAGCATCACCTGAAGGATGTGTGTTCCTATTTTCTCTGCTTCCAGCTCTTCCCTGAGGTATTGCATTTAAACTGTCTAAATGAAGCATGACTAAGTGGCGTTACAAGCCATAGTTACTTATCGCAATATACGTCCTGTCAGCAGTGCTCACGTTAAACGTATTTTTCTCCGCTTTAGCGAGACGAAGTGTGGGCGTCTTATTCAGGGAGTAGCGACCTGTATATTTGGAACACCAGAGGCGTTACAAGTGCACCTCAAAAGATTCATCTTCAAGATTGCTCTGAGATTACTTGTATGATAAGAGTTAAAAATCAGGTGAGAGACATTTGGACTGTTTTTACCTGTTGTGGAATTCTTTACTGAAGTTTTGCTTGTTTGCAGCTCCCATGGGCTGTCGTCGGTTAGCTTCCTTACCGGGTGTTTGCATACGCAGTGGTTTGAAACGTTGATTCCTCTTTGAAATCGGAGAAGCTAACGACTGCCCAACACGGCTGGCAGTTAGAGGTATACCCCACAATGCACATCAAGCCAAAAGCCTCGTCAGTAATTAAATGCGCGATGACTTTTATTAGCCATTGACATTTTCAGGGAACCGTAGAAACTGCAATTTTAGCTCCCTTGATATTTAATCTCAGGGCTCCTGAGACTTAAGCCTTGGAAGAGGTTAATAGACAAACAATAAATGCCAATTAGCTGGCCTGGTTTTGTAGGTGACCTTTTTCTTGTTTGGTTACCACATTCCTAAGTCTACAGAGACCAAAGGAGCCAATGGCTTCCGACCTCAGCATCTTGTGTCCCTGTCGTTACCAGCCTCAGGCTGTGTACCTGCTCTTCCTGCATGGTATCAGTAGCTCTGCAGATGATTGTAGTTGACATACTAGATGGGCAGGTTTAGGGTTAATTTGCAAATACATACGAATATATATCTGTTGGGAAAGCAACTTTCTGAATCTTTTTCTCAGATTTTTCCCTCCTTCCTTCCTCAGAAATGACTTTGTGAAGTGCCTTGTGAAATAGAGAAGCTTTCTGTGTATTCAGCCCTTGGTTAGACTTGGGAACTGAAATGGAAAACCCACGAAAATGATTGTGGTTTGGTTTGGTTTTTCCTCCAGATGTGGGTTGGCAGCAGTGGAAGATCACAAGGCAAAAGCAAAGGGAAGATCTACGTGATCAGTGCTGAGAAGAAGACTGTGGAGAAGGAGTTGGTTGGCCATGCCGATACAGTAAAGGCGCTGTGCTCGGCAGAGGACAGATACGTCCTCAGCGGCTCTGGAAAGGACGAAGGGAAGATTGCCATCTGGAAAGCTGAATAGTTAAACTAATCAAAATCTGTCTACCTGGGCTGGAAAAAAGTGAAGAACCTCAGGCTGTGTTCACTCCAGCATTTTGCGTATATTTCAACCAACCTCTCAGTGTTATTTTTTGGTATTTATTATTTTAGTACCTACATTGTTGTAGAAAATCGAAATAGAAGTGGATCTCTCCTTGCATGTTGTGCTGCTCTTGCACGTTTGATAAAGAAGCGGAGATGTGAGTAGAGGGGTCGCTGCCTTTAAACTTGACGTGTGTTGCTGTGAAGGCTCAGGGCTGCAGCCAGGCTGCGGGTGCAGATTGCCTTGGGAGAGCCGAAACCAGCTCAGTCGTTCCACTGGAGCTCTTCCGTGGCGTGGGTTGCCTAAAAAATGCAATTCGATATCATCTTTACAGCCTGTAATAGCTGGAAACGGTCACCGAAAAGAAAAATCTAAGTGCGTTTGTTGGAGTTACTGTAAATGCTGAGTATCTTTGTGAACTGGCAGCTGGATTTATCCGGGAAGACTGTCCATTACCCCCGGATGGATATTTATGGTGCTGTAGTATTTAACATGGAGACACGGACAGGCTCTCCCGCATAGCGCTGAAAGCTCCCTGCTGGTGGAACAAGATACTTGGATATTCTTAATGACTGTTTTTAAACTTGTCTTTCCTTTAAAAACAATGCCCGGCACTTGGCATTTGTAACAGTTTGTGACACTCATTTATTTTATATTTTTTTCCTTCTGAAGCACTTAATTTATTTCATTTTCGTATATATTAGCCTTGCTTTTGGAAGCACCCTTTCTGTTACTGCGCAAACAAACCTCTGCCGCTCCTCCCTGCGGACGCCGTTTCTGTAATCACGGGAACTGCTGTTATTTTCTGTAGAATCTGCTTAATTTTTAAGTACGTCAGAGTCATCAAACTCCTCCTTAATTGCTGCAGTGAGCGTCACTGGGTTGCAGTCTCAGGGACTCTCTTGAGCACCGTTCCCTGAGCACTTCCTGATGTCCGTTGGTTTTTTTCCATTGATGACAATTATCTCCGAGTAAAGCAATAAATCTGTGCAGAATAGTTCTATCTGTATCAGTGCAAAGTGGAACGCGATATTTAAAATACTGCAAACAGAAGGAAAAAACGGGCTGCTACTTTTTAAAATAAATATAAACCAGTGTAGAATAGTGTAAACTACTGGAAATACACTTTGTGTAATATTTCTGACTATTTCCGTGTGCGGATGAAAGCTTTTATCATACGACGGCAACTGAAATTTTACCTTTTTATTGGCATTTAAGAATATTAAATACTATATTGATACTTCGGCCTCTCTTTGTACCGTGTTCTTTTTCCTGTGTAACTTGATAACGCGATACGAGATGATGATGTTTGGCACTGAGTTGCGTCCTGTCTGAGTGCTACGGAGAATAATTGCCTGGATTTCCCTCGCTACGTACTCTCCTTTCTAAAACCAGCTTCTGCTGGCAACACGTCCTCCTCTGAGCCCCTCGTCTGTAACTTTCGGGTTCCTTATCTCCTCCCCTGGCTGCTGAGGGTAAGCGAAAGGAATTATTTACTGAATTAAAAAGATTTCTCTGTGCAGAGACCCACAAGCGCTGTTAGTGACGTTTCACTCGCTGCAGAGACCAACCTGCCGCCTGCCGGCCGTTGCCTTCATGGATTTTCGTTCCTGCCGGACTTCTAAAACCTGCTTTCGCCTTCTCAACTGGTTCGTACCCAGCTTGTGAAAATGTCAGATGACAGAACGAGCAAATGTCAGTTTTTATGCTTGTAAATTCTTTTATTCATGAAAGACTCCAAAGTAATTCATTGAAATGGAACATACTTTATTGAGATGCCTCCTTTTTAAAAACGCTGCTTTCTTTAATGCCAGCTGGTGAACACCAGCATCAGCAGATACTTAGAGAATCTCAGAAGACACTGAGGTGCTGGAGTGGGTCCAGAGAAGGGCAACGGAGCTGGTGAGGGGTCTGGAGAACAAGTCTTGTGAGGAGTGTCTGTGGGAGCTGGGGGTGTTCAGCCTGGAGAAAAGGAGGCTGAGGGGAGACCTTCTCGCTCTCTACAACTACCTGAAAGAAGGTTGTAGAGCGGTGGGGGTCGGTCTCTTCTCCCAAGTAACAGGCGATAGGACAAGAGGAAATGGCCTCAAGTTGCACCAGGGGAGGTTTAAGATGGATAGTAGGAAAAATTTCTTCATCAAAAGGGTTGTCAAGCATTGGAACAGGCTGCCCAGGGAAGTGGTTGAGTCTCCATCCCTGGAGGTGTTTAAAAGACGTGTAGACGTGGCGCTGAGGGACATGGTTTAGTGGTGGACTTGGCGGTGTTAGGTTAATGGTTGGACTCACTGATCTGAAAGGTCTCTTCCAACCTAAATTATTCTATGATTCGATGATAAGCGAAACCTGGTGGGATGAGTCCTGTGACCGGGGTGCTGAGATGGACGGTTCTGGGCTCTCCAGGAGGGACCGGCAGGGCAGGCGAGGCGGGGGAGACGCTGTGGGTAAGGGAGGCGTTGGACTGTACGGTGCTTGCAGTTGGCAACGACACGGTTGAGTCTCTGGGTACGGAGGAAGGGAAAGCAAATAAAGTGGATGATGTTGGAGTTTACTCGGCCAGCCGTGAGACCTCCCGCCCAGCCAGGATGACGACACGGATTAATTATCTTCTACAAGGAATTAAGAGGTATCTTTAGGTCAACTGCCCGTGTCCTTACAGGTAATTTTAACTTCCCAGATGTCAACTGGGAAGATGAAACAAGTCCAGGAAACTTCTGAAACGTGCTGAAGAGAACGCCTTGGTGCAGGTACTGAGGGAGCTGAATAGGAAAGGTCTCCTCCTGGATTTGTTGTTTGCAAAGACAGAGGGACTTGTGGGTGAAGACTGGTGGCTGTTGCGGCCACGGTGACCGTGAAGTAGTTGAGTTTCAAATTGCTGTTGACAGGAGAAAAACAGCCAGTGAAACTTCGAGCCTGTGTATGGGGTGAGCAGGCGTTGGGCTGCTGAAGGCGCTGGTTAGCAAGTTCTCCTGGGAATCTGCTGTTGAAGGTACTGGGGTCCAGGAATGCTGGTCACTTTATAAGAGCCATCTCTTATGAGCGCAGGAGCAGGCCATTCCAAAGTGTCGGAAGTCAAGCAAAGGGAGCAGAAGGCCGGCTTGACCCAATGAGGATCTTCTAGAACTTAAGCAGAAAAGGAAAGCGTATGGACATGGGAAGAAAAAGGACAGGTGACATGAGAGGACTACAGAGAGCAGGAAAGAGATCTGGGGGTTTGGGTTGGTGGCAAGGTGAATACGAGTCAGCAGTGTGCCCTGGCAGGCAAAGGGGCCAGCCGTGTCCTGGGGTGCGTCAGCTCAGCACAGCTAGCCAGTCGAGGGAGGTGACTGTCCCACTCTACACTGCACTGGTGTGGCCCCACCTCGAGTACCGTGTGCAGTTTTGTCCCTTCGATATAAGAAGGACATCAGACTTTTAGAGTGTGTCCAGAGGAGGGCGACCAAGATGGTGAAAGGCCTCGAGGGCAAGACTTAGGAGGAGCGGCTGAGATGACTTGACTTCTTCAGCTTGGAGAAGAGAAGGCTGAGGGGTGACCTCATGGCAGTCTAGAACTTCCTCAAGGGGGGCAGCAGAGGTGGGTGCTGATCTCCTCTCTCTGGTGACCAGAGATAGGACATGAGGGAATGGAATGAAGCTGCATCAGGGCAAGTTCAGATGGGACATTAGGAAAAGGTTCTTCACTGAAAGGGTGGTCGGTCACTGGAACAGGCTCCCCAAGGAAGTGGTCATGGCACCAAGCCTGTCAGAGTTCAAGGAGCATCTGGAGGACGCTCCTAGTCATATGGTTCAGTTTTAGGTAGTCCTGCGAGGAGCGGGGAGTTGGATTGGATTATCTTTAAGGGTATCTTCCAACTTGAGCGACTCTCTGATTCAGACCAAGGGATGGCAGGGTTGGCTTCTAGAAATAACCCGGCTGCGGCTATGGGAGCTGTTTGGAAATGTCTTATGCTGGCTGTGGTCTCCCGATGGGACCATGGTAGGTAGGAGACAGCCCCTTCCTCTGCCTCCCCGCCTGCGTTCGTGGGCTGCTGCGGGTCTGTTCGTAGGGCTCGACCCCTTTCTCCATCAGTACCCACTGAATCCTGCCTTTCGCTGTCAGCTTTTTAGAGTGAATGAAGCAAAAAAGCCACCCTCGCCCCACTGCCATGAATTACTTACCTCTTTCTGTACCCATTTCGGCTGCCCCACTCCCAGCCCTCTCCCCGGGACTGCCCAGGGACCCAGCACACCCCGTGGGTGGCACTGAGGTGGGTCCCGGCTGCCATGGGGTCAGCTGCTCTTCGGGGGCCCAGGTAGGATGGGAGCTGCAGAATTCCTCCCCCCTTGCCCGCGGCGTCTGGCTTCCCCTCCATCGTGTTTTACCCCACTCCTTGGCACGGGTCCCCTGCTCGCGGCAGCGGGTGCGTGGCCTTTGCGCCACCCCAGGTGTCAGGACACAGAGGGATCTCCACTGGCGCCAGTGCAGCCCTCCAGGCCCGGAAAAGGAGGCAAACGCTGCCCGTTTGGGGCTGGGAGCTGGAGCGGCAGCTGCCCACAACCCCCAGCACTAGGATTTGAGGCCCCCTCCACTCTGCCCTGGTGAGGCCACAGCTGGAGTAACTGGGTCCAGTTCTGGGCTCCACAGTTCAAGAGGGACAGGGAACTGCTGGAGAGGGGACAGCGGAGGGCTAGAGATGACCAAGGGACTGGAGCACCTCCCTGATGAGGAAAGGCTGAGAGACCTGGGACTGTTCAGCCTGGAGAAGAGAAGACAGAGGGGATCTCATCAATGCTGAGCAATATCTAAAGGGCGGGTGTCAAGAGGATGGGGCCAGACTCTTCAGTGGTGCCCAGTGACAGGACAAGGGGCAACAGGCACAAACTGGAACACAGGAAATTCCATCTCAACATGAGGAAAAACTTCCTTTCCTTTGAGGGTGGCAGAGCCCTGGCACAGGCTGCCCAGAGAGGTGGTGGAGTCTCCTTCTCTGGAGACATTCCAAACCCGCCTGGACACGTTCTTGTCCAGCCTGCTGTGGGTGACCCTGCTCTGGCAGGGGGTTGGACTGGGTGATCTCCAGAGGTCCCTTCCAACCCCCACCATTCTGGGATTCTGTGATCACAGCAGCTGGTTCCTTTGCAGGTGTCTCCCCCCTGCCCAGCGCATGGGCCTCAGCTGGGAGATGGTGACACCCCCTGGGCCCATCCCAGGTCCCCTGTGAGCTCTGTGCTCACGAGTGTGTCACGCTGCGAGGCCGGGGCTGCTGGGGAGGGGGCGGCGGTGGGGGCCTGGGCGTGCGGGAGGTCTCAGCTCTGCCTCGGTGCCCGCGTGGGGGCAGCCCCACAGGGCGCACGGTGGGGCTTGATCCTGCCGGGCCCAGAAGAGCCCGCGTCCAGCAGCAGCAGTGGCGACACGCAGCCCTCGGGCTTCCGCTGTCACTACCACGCGACAGCCCGTGGCAGCAGGCGGCATCACCTCCCCTTCCAGCGCTGAGGGCTGGCCACGGACACGGGGACCGCAGTGCCACCAGGATGGGAGAGGAGCCACCCCGGCTGCCACAACACCGGAGGGATGATGGGACCGACCCCACTGGGGCAGACTGGGGCTGGGGGGGCAGATACTGGTTTGCTGGTTGTTCCATCCTCGGTCCAGGCTGGGAAGCGGGGGTGGCGCTGGGACAGGCTCCTCTCCGGGCTGTTCCCAACCACTCCAAGGCCACCGCGAGCTATTTCCTAAGGGCTGCGTCTAACGGGAACAACAGCCTCACCCCTTCCTCGGCACGCTCCAGCCAGCCCCGATCCCACCCCGCTGCTCCCGGCTGGGGATGGCAGCGTCCCGCTCCCGGGGGATGAGTCGCGTCTCCCGTATCCCGAGCCCAGCGAAGCACCTTCTCCCTGGGGATCAGGATCCCCAGCACCAGGGAGGTTTCTGCCTCCCAAGGCTCTCCCAAATCCGTATCCTGCCGCAGCACCGGGACGCATGAAGGGCTGCTCCATCCTCCTCCTCTCCTGGAAGGGGATTAGGGCTGACGGATGGATCCCGCAAGTGTCCCACAGAAATGACTTCGTGTCTCTCAACTCTTACTGAAATGTTTATTAAGATCGAACTTCAGAACAACGGATCAGAACACAATGTCTCGTGGAGTAGAATATTTCTAAATTGATTTTTTTTTCCATTTCTATGCATAAATGAAAAACGAATCAAGATTATACAAAAAGAACAGAAAGTGCAGAACACAATAAAACAGTTCTCATGCAACAAATCTTTTGTTTTGTTTTTTTTTTTGTTTAACCTTAAAACAGAAAATAAGCTCAACAGTGTAGAAATAAAAAACCATACATACATTTTGCCGTCTACGCACTCAAACATTCATCTGTGACATTACTTTTCTTTATCCCTTTTTCCTCATAAAACTTAACATTATGTGTTTAACACATGCTTATAAACATTGCTAAACTCAGCAAGAGCTATTATAGTGCCCCAACTTAATAAGTTGATAAAAAAGTAGTTGTCATACGGCCAGTTCACAAAGGAACTAAATATTCTCTTGTTTTTTTTTCTTTTTTTCCTTTTTTTTTTTTTTTTCCACTATGAGATGCCTATATGCAGCTTTCTATTAATACGAGGCGTTGTAAAATAAGCTGGTCATTTGGCTACCAAAAGGGCTTAGTGTTCATGTTACATCAGAAAAAATGTCAGGAACTGCCAATTTGGTGAGAGAAAAGTCTTTCTGTTGTGTTTTTTTTTTTTTTTTTGGGCGGGGGGGGTGCTATTTACTGCAATTCGGCTGCCGCCGAGGACTGAGCCGGTGCAGACTAAGGGAGGTGACGCCTCGTTTGGCGAAACGCTCCTCCAGCTTCACCCCCGACTTCACAATTTAAGGAAGAAAACATGCCAGAGCCTGTCAAATTGAACCATGTCCCAGGTTTTCCCTAAAACTTTATTCATCAGGTCACAAGGGCGTCGAAAGCCTTTTAATTCCACCAGGTGCTCTGTCTTTTCTGGGCTGGGGGGGGGAAGGTATTTATCCCCCCTGGGCACCGCCGGGGCGAGGGGAGGCGAGGCGGAAAGGCAGGTGAGCCGCGCTCCCGTGGGTCAAGGAACCACATGAAATCGGTTTTCCGGGAGCCGATCTTAATTTAAATGCCAGGAAAAACTGGAGGGTCGTAACGAGCGCAGCTCGCTGCCCCGGCACACGCCAGCGCGGCGTTGGGAAAAGGCGATCGAGCCTTTTTGTTATTATCTAAGTCAATTTTTTGAACTGTCTGGGACTGCTCGGCCTCGAAAACCAGTCTGCTATTCGAGCTTCGGCAGCTCGCCTCTGCCCACGGCGCGTTCCGGATGCAACATGAGAAACAGAAAACTTTGGGTAGCTCCAACTTTTTCAGAAAATGACCATTTTTCGATGCACTTTACAAACGTTCAGCTTTGTCGTTTAAGGAAGGATTAACAGCTAGAGGACTCTCTGTAACCATAAAGTTTCTGCAAAGAAAAATAAAATTTGGTATTTCTTCTACACAGTCACCAATAACGTTTCTGTGCAACATTTGGTGTTCGTTACATTTATTTGGCCTACGGAAAGGAAAACGAGGACAAAACAGCTGCAAATAAAACCAACTTCTCTTTCACAATAGATACTTCAGATGCCGAAGCTGCTACATGTGCTTGGAATATCATGCAGGAGTTTACTTATCCATTTAAATAAGATACATATTTATAGCTGAGCTCGTCTCGCAGCGGACTCGCCTGAGGGAAACGCGGAAGAACTCAGTTGAAGTATTGTTGAGTACAGTGACGATGAGCACACAACCACCGGAGATATTTTGGCCCGAGCAGCGTGTATATAAATGTCTATTATATACACACAGCCACACACACGCGCACCCCAAAAACACCCCCAGCTCGCAGCGGCCGACCTACAGTTGGTTGCAGGGACCGACCGACGGAGCGTGGCACAACCCGGCGAGGTGGCTACGCAAAATTATTGAAGAGCGACCACCGAAAACGAACGCTGACCCTGCCATATGCCTCTGGGAAGGGAGATCCCACCCCAAAACTCCCCTTCCGCCCAGACATGGAGGGAGATCTCCCAGGAAAAAACTGTGACTTTATTCGTAAATGTCGCCTCGACGCACACGGCCACGAGACCTCACTGGTAGCCATGAACATCCTGCCGTTAACGGTGGACATTGGAGGAAGGCCATCTCACCACAGACCAAGGGCGGGCGGACGCGTTTCTAACGATGGAACTGAGGTTTTTTAATGAGGTACTCATTACTGTCGCTGTCATTCCAAGTGCTGGGGGTGGGGGGGAGACGGACGGGACATGGGATGGGATTCAGACCAGACGGGAGAGGAACGAGAAAGGCTCAGCCCTCGCTTCCACGCCTCCGTGGAAAACCTCACGCAAGGCTGTTTCATCGCGGGCGAGAAAAGCGGGAGGCTCCGTGCGCAGCTGCCGCGCCGGGAATATTTCATAGTGTAGAAAAAGGCTCCAAGTGAAAGGGGAAAAGGACATTGTGTGTTTCAAGGAGCACTAACCTCCGCTGGATTTACTGGCTTCCTCTCTTCTGATGATGAACAGCCCTCATCTTTCCATAACTGCTCACTGCCAGCGCTAGCAAACGACCAGATTTGTGTTATTAAAAGGCTATTTAGGTAATAAATCTCTATGAAAGTCATCTAACCAGCAGGAAGAAAAACATTCCTAAGAAATTATTGCTTCTGGAGTCTGAAATTGCCATTCAAGAACCGCGCAGATCCGACCGGACACTTGCAATAACCCAAGGGTGCCAAATCCACGCTACGCCTTTCCGAGCGGGTAAAGCTGGAGCTTCTCTGCTCTGATGTGAAATATTTCTAGACGTGCAGCTTCCCGACTGCAGCACTCGAGAGTCCGAGCACTAACGGGGGTCTCGTGTCCGAGGTTTACACGGCACCAGAACTGCAGCGCAAGATGGTAAAATTGATTACAGTCTAGAGCAACACAGAACGAAACCACTCGACCTCGGGCCAACTGCAGGAAAGGTCCAAAGGGATGGAGAACGCGGGATGAATTTGACCATACAGCGATACCGACCGACAAAAAATGATGCTTATTGTCACCGGGAATAAAATAAAGCCCCTTCAAACTCTCTCTTCCCACAACTTCTGCAACAAACACATCAAATCTTACTGCTTTTACCTTTCAATCGTGACCAAAAAAAAAAAAAAACCAAACCAATTTCTGCATCAAAAAATAAGGTAAGGGACACGTGCAGAAATAAATCAGTGCCCACTCCACCCTGAGAAGTGCTAGGGCCAGAAATAAAACTCTCTCAAATTCAAGAACAAGCTCTCGGGAGCCCTCACGGCGAGCGGAGTGGATGCCAGCGGTGGTTTCCCGGGCTGGCCGAGGTACAGGAGGAGACACGTTGGCAGGGGCTCCCCCAAGTTAATTCTTCTGGCAATACTACAAACACTTCGGCGCGTTTACAATGGATAATTATTTCCTTCGGCTTTGCAGGGGAGTGAAATAGAGCTTCCTGCTACAAGGCAGCGCGCGTATTCGTGCGTTACGAACGGTAAGGAAACAGCTCCACAAACAAATTCCAAATAGGGATTTTAACATCCAATTCTTAGAAATGAGGCTATGCCGAATGCTGGCTGGGACAAAATCGGACCTGCCCTGCTTTTGATTGAAACCCTCCGGGTTCCAAACATCCTGCCTCCCTTCCTCACCCTTCCCCTGACTGAGAAAGCTGAATAAACGTGCGGGAGCTCACCCCGAAACGGCTTCGCGTTCCCGCCGCTGGGTGTGAAGCGAGAGGGAGCTTCAGCTTCTCTTTGCGGCCTGACCTCGCTCAGCTCGCTGCTGCTGCGAAAGAAACCTCGGCTTTCGAAGGTGCCACGGGGAGTAACGGCGATTCGAAACCACCCGCATCCAGGAAGCTCGCGGGGAAAAGGCACCGGCCAGAAGATGGTGTTTTTTAAACTTGCAGAAGAACCTTTCCAGAAATAGAGATTAAAATAAGGAGTTACTCGACAGCGTCCGTTTAGCCAAAAGCGGGGTCTTCAAGGAGCTTTAAAAATAAAATATTAAAGCCACTTTAAAATGTCTAACTCAGTGTGTGTTTTATACGAATGCCAGTTATCGGGTGAAATACAACACTCATCTCTGTTATACACGAACATCACCAGAATATATTAAATGTAACTGAGATGATAAGATTCACGGCAGAAGTTCAGTTAAAGTATTTCTGACAACTGATTTCTTCCATAAGGTCTCATATTCTTCAGTAGTATTATTCCCCTGCCTGAACACAGTTCACAGTATGTGTCCTAAATAAAAAAAAAAAAAAAGAAGATTCACTTTAAAGAAAGAAAGAAAAAGGCTTCCTTGAGACACTTGGAAAAAAAAAAAACCAACAAACCCAACTAAGTCCTGTGCGATTACACGTACTTTAGTGCGTGGCGATTTCAGCAGCCTGAAAAAACAACATTGTCACCCGCGACGGCCCAGGACGTGGGCACCCACCGAAAGCCGGCAGCTCAAACCCGCGTGCGCCGCCAGGACTTCGTCGATGACGCTGGCCGAGACTCACGCGTTAGCTTCAGATACACCCACACACACGTTCCTTAAATACATCGACAATTCAAGTAATTTGTTAAGAACTGCTTTTCACTTTGAAATATATACTCTTCTTTTGAATGACTGTATTGCAGCATGGTTTTCCGCATGCGTTTTTAAAGTACTGTAGTACGAGAAGTTGGAGGCAGCAGAAATCTGACAACGAGCTGTGATTTGTCTGGTTTAGCGCACGGATGGACCGCAGCCCGGAGGTCCACGCGAAAAGAGCAAAAAGCATCACAAAGACTTCTTATGAGACGACAAACGGAAGCTGGGTTTCCAAAGTTTCTTTAAACGGCTGCTGGATCTCTGAGCTTTGGCTGCCCGCGGACTGGGGCGCACCCCTAGCCATCCAAAACAGGATTTTAAATCGGGTTAACGCGACTCTTCCAAGCTCTTCACGGAAAAACGTCTTAGCGCTGCAGCTATGTCCTGAATCGAGGCAGGGGGCACGGAGGTTGCGCCGATGACATTGGGACAGCAGCTCGGAAGAGCTCCAGCCTGCGATTCCTCCAACGCGGGGACCGGAACAGCAACACACGCTAGTGGATTGCATTTTAAGGCCTAAAAACTGTTTCTGACACAGATTTTTATACACCCAGACTATGCCATAAAGTGACGGAGGTAGGCCTTCGGTTTACCTTGTTGTACTGACACCGTGCCTTTACCTTGGCTGCTGCGTTGCCAGCCAGGAGGTTAAAGGATCATTAAAAGTGCAATTAATCAATGACTTCCTTTCCCTAACGAAAGAGAATCCGCATGCCCACCCCCCTCCCCCCCCACGAAGCTGACCCCAGAGACGCCTTTTCTCCACGGCAGCTTCATCCAGAGATGATCAGGTTTAAATGCCAAGAAACCACCCCCCCACCCCGAAGTTCACCAGCACACAAAACTCCCAGCTAAAAATTGTCACAGCGTATTCCAACGACATTCATAAAAATTCAGCACTTGTGATAAAAAAAAAACCCAACCTGTCAGTGCTGGTCACCTCTCCCAGTTGCTGCTCCTTCCACCTACAGTTCCCATCAGGCACCCGGCGTCACCCTCTCCCGACACGCAGCAGACTTGGGAGGAGCTGTTGAACAGTATGACTCTCAAAGGATTCACGCCAGTTTCTCAGAAACCGCGGTAATTGCTTTTGCTTTTGGTTTTTTTTTTTTTTTACCTCGAAAGTAATTGCAAATAAAACTATTCCCTAGTAATTGCACTAGCAAAATCATAAAGTCTAAAATTAACGTTAAAGAACTGTAGCTGTCAGACCAAGAATGTCATGCCGCTGAAAAAAAAAAGTTGATCAAGATGTCTACGGATTTGATTACACCAGTGGAATCTGAAATGTTCAGACAAAAAATAGCAAGAGACTATAAGTCGAGATAGCTTCCATTTTCAGTTAGTTTAAAAACAGCCGAAAACTTAATTTTTCTAACTGCTAATTGTATACACGGTGAGTCTCATGCAGATTAATAAAACTTATTCGAAACCTAAATGTATTCTTAATAAAAAAGTGTTCAGAAATGACATTTCTAAGTTGTAGAGAAAGCAATTAGCATCGTAGCTACCTGTTCAAGCCTATATTAAGGACTACAGAATTTCATTTACACTTTTGCAGGAAACTTTTCTTCTGTAATTTTAGCTACAAGTAGTGAAGATCCTAATTTTTTTTTTCCCTGGGGGCGGGGGGGGGGGGGGGAAGAAAAAAGTCCTTGATCCTGCACCTGCCCTCCCTGGAATGTGGGTGAACAAGCAGCGATGGCCTCACACGGCTGACTCGCTCTCCGGCTCCGCCGCGGCAGCTCCTTTACGCGTGAGCTTCAGCACCGTCGGCTTCTCGGCGCTCGTGCCGTTGCCCTCGGTTGTTTCCGGAGGACCTAGTCCTTTCTGTTCTTCCTTTGGCTCTTCGTTGACTTCGGGGTAAATCACCAAGAAGGTAGCTGTCAAAAAACCCAGGAAGGATCCCACTGAAGCCACCATGGGAATGACTCTGACTGTGCCAACCGCATCCACCACACCACCGAGCGCAGAGGCCACCAGGATCTGGGAGATGTAAACCTGACATGACAGAATAGCGCAGTCTATGCCAAATCCTCGCTTTGAATTCCCAGGGCTATGGTGAATGTACTGGAAAAAGAGAAGAAACATGCGTTAGGAGGTGAAACAACAGATGAAATCAAATATTCAAACACTAGTATCTTCCTCTGGTTTCTCAGCCATGTGGTCAACTTCACACCATCCTTGTGCATCATGAAGACTATACAAGTCCAGAGCAACAGCTTCCTTATCACAGAATCCCAGAATGGTAGGGGTTGGAAGGGACCCTCAGAGATTGAGTCCAACCCCCTGCCAAAGCAGGGTCACCCAGAGCAGGCTGCACAGGAACGAGTCCAGGTGGGTTTGGAAGATCTCCAGAGAAGGAGACTCCACCACCTCTCTGGGCAGCCTGTGCCAGGGCTCTGCCACCCTCAAAGGAAAGAAGATTCTCCTCATGCTGAGATGGAATTTCCTGTGTTCCAGTTTGTGCCCGTTGCCCCTTGTCCTGTCACTGGGCACCACTGAGAAGAGTCTGGCCCCATCCTCTTGACACCCGCCCTTTAGATATTGCTCAGCATTGATGAGATCCCCTCTGTCTTCTCTTCTCCAGGCTGAACAGCCCCAGGTCTCTCAGCCTTTCCTCATCAGGGAGGTGCTCCAGTCCCTTGGTCATCTTCGTAGCCCTCCACTGGACTCTCTCCAGTAGTTCCCTGTCCCTCTTGAACTGGGGAGCCCAGAACTGGACCCAGTACTCCAGACAACTACTTATCTACTTATCAAGTGCCTCCTCGTCTTACACCAAGAGGCAGATGTTTACTGGGGCACTCTCAAACACGAATTGGCTCCAAGATTAGGTTTTGTAAAACAAATTTACATGAAACAGTTGGTGGAAATTATTTTTATGATTATAAAAAGGAATCTCCCTCCCAATCCCAATGCAGAAACATGCTAAAATAAATGATCCTCCTGTAATCTGTAATCCAAATGGAACAGTGCTAAAAAGGGGAGAGTAAATCTGTCCTTGTTTCCAGCAGAATCAGTTTGCCTTTCGTCTCCCCGAATTTATAGCCGCATTTCCAGACTCACCTCAATATCTAAGACTGCGAAGAACCTGAGTAATGCTAACATAACACGTCACAAACAGTAGCAATAACTAGGTATATCATAAATACTCCAATAATTATTTCATCTCTCTCCATCTACCATATGCACCCAAATCCTTTCACACCTCAGCACAGGGTAAAGCAGCCGTGACCCCACTGAGCCAACTCGATGCTAATACCATCTGATTTAAGCGGCAGCTCTTGCTATTTACTATCAAGGACGAACCTGTGCTTTGGCACACATCCCAGCAAAGCAAGTATCTCAATTAATGGGATTTAATAAATACATTTTGCCACTGTGATCTTCAGAGAAATCACAGGATCGTAGAACCGTTTGGGTTGGAAGGGACCTTAAACACCATCTTGTTCCAATGCCATGGGCAGGGACACCTCCCGCTAGACCAGGTGACAAATGTGAATGCTCTCCCTTGATTACAATATTCAAAACATTCCACGTACCTGTTTAATATCATGGTATTGTCCCAAAAGCGCGTAGGGGCAGTAGGAGATACTCATAGAGACTATTCCCATAGTGCTGATCATTATCATGGTGACGTAGACGTTGGGGAACATAGCCATCACTGCAGTGCCAAGGGAAAAACCCAGCGTGCCCAGGATGTAGATCACTTTTATACTAAGGTCATAGTTGTCCAAATATTTCTGCAACAAGGCTGCAGAGATGAAGAACAAAACATAAATATCAGTTTACTTGGTGAAGTTTTGGAGGTGGCCATGACGGCTTGATACACTATTGAGGGCGTTCACTGCACATTTGGCTTGTCTTAGTGGCGCAGCTCATTGGGAAAAAGATGTATTTCTACTGCAGAAACTGGGGAACAAATGAGCTCAGAGACTTGCCTAAACCATGCTCCAAGCTTGAGGCAGAACTTTGAGCTTTGAGACTCAAACGCATCATGGTCCACTCATTCCATTCATTAATTTTATCTGTTTATTAACTTTATCAATGCAGGTACACTCTGAGCAGAGAGGAGATTCTGTTTCTAACGCGAGCCCATTTGCTAAACAAAGTGATCAGATAATTGATGTTTATGGCCACATTGCAGTTTGTGTTCAGAAACAAGCTGCCCACCTGAACTTCAACTGGACGTGTCTCAGCAAAGAGGCAGTTCCCACCACACTGATGGGTGCAGACGTGCCTGCACACGCGCTGCAAAAGGCAGAATTTAAGCTTGGCAAAAGCTCTCAATTTCAGAGCCTATATTCCAAACCTAAAATGTCTGCAGTCGGTTTATTTTTTATTAGAAAGCACGCAAGAGACTTTCAGAAATACGTATTTATAATTTTGATTTTAAAAATAGTCTTTGCAAAAGCCCTCTTACATATGCTTGAAACTTCTAACAAGCTTAATTTAATTTCCTGATGACTAGCTAAATGCTGTTCAATATCCTTTGGTATCATTTTGTGCTTTATGCCACTTAACCGATCTGTTCATATTTCCGCCTCTACGTTTAGAGGAATTTTTTAATATTTATTCTTAAAGAAGCCTCTCTCCTTACGACCATGTGAAATGCTTTTCCAAAATATCCTTCGCCCCAAACAAGGAGGTGGATGCTCACAGAAGCAAAACTATTTTTTTCCCTTGCAAATACGTATACGAGGTGTCTGGTCGTGCAGAGTCTCTTACCCGAACAAACGGCAGCAGTAGCAGCATAAATTACCAGTCCCCAGCATCCCATCTGAACTCCAGCATTATAGGCATGTAACTCAGTCGAGTTAGAAGGGGCCTGCAACAAACACAAACGCAAAGCCGTTTTCTTGTAACGAACACATCTCAGAAACGAGTAACTGGATGCAGGTCTGGCAATGAAACCGTTCTCTCACCTTTGGATCGCCCTGAAAGATGACCTGTCCCATGAAATCCGTGTAGAACACAGCTTCAGCAATGATCGAAAACCAAGTTAAGAGGTGACAGACGCACAGTCTCAGCAGCTCCTTTGGCATCTTTAGCATCGACAACCACAAGAGTCTGACAGTGGTTTCAGTTTCCCCCTCTTCGCTCTCTGTGTCTCCGCTTGAATTTGTCGTCCCACTCTGATTCCTGTGTCTGTACCTCTGTCGCTGCCGCTTCTGCATGTCGTAGATATCGTTCATGCTGCGTGAGGACTTTATCAAGACGATGGCATTGGCCCGGCGAAACCGATAGCGGTGAGAGCCTATTTTGCCATAGTACGAGAAGGTGTAAGATGGCTGACGGTAGAACATGTGCCTCCGCCTTCGCATGGAGTTTGAAGTACTAGATTGCTTCATGCCTATTCTAGCGTGTCCATTGAGGAACTCTTTTGGTAGAGAGCCATTCACGTTTGGGACTTTATCTTCATTTAAGCGATTATCGAGCAACATTTCTTCCTCTTTCTCATTGTCCCTGAGGAAAGCAGACAGGTGGTTGAGTTTGGACTTCATGATCTCTTGGCTTGTGTTGTGGGGAGTGTTTGGATACGAAGCATCCTGAAAAATGGAGGGTTCGATGTCATGCAGAAAAAGCAGCTCCGATTCAATTTCCAACGTAGCATCGGGCATGTGCAGAACCGAGTCACTCTTGCTTCTTACAATGTTCACCTCAAGGAACTCCATATTGAGATCATGCTCTGACTGAACCTCGTCGTGGAACATAGAGGCTCCATACGGCTCTTCCTCACTAATTACATTCAGTCGATTCAGAGGGGGGAGACTACCGCTTAATTTGACACTGGAAAGTGTGTCTCCTTCGTCATCAATCCTGTCCTGCTGAGGGTTATATTGCTCTTCTTCAATGCTAAAAAGGTGGAGAGCAACGGAGACAGAGAAAATAATGGCTGCAAAGAAGAAAAGGACTTGTTCTTGAGATTTAAAAATACTACCCAAGAAGGTCTGTGTCCAGTCCAGCCCTCCTAACATATAACCGATTGCTCCTCCAAGACCTGCGAAAGAGAAAGACCAAGAGAAAAAACGAGAAGTGAGTTCAGGAAAAATCAATTCAGTCACAACTTGGTCATCAGGAAGACTTGACAGCTGTCAAAAACATAACAACTAACTCCGTACCAGCTGAAAACGCATGGATGTTAAGGGCCATGTCTTGTTCTTCACTGTCCACCACATCCAACAAGTAGGCCCGAATCGGCCCTTCTGTTGCATCAGCGCAAAAGTCCAACACCACAACACCAAGCACCGTGAGAACTATACCAATGGGCTGCTTGTTTGGGACGTCGCCAATAGCCAGACCTGAGGAATAAGGGAAGAGGAATCTGAGCATGTCATTCAAAAAGGGAGAACTACTAAGAGCACGCTTAACTCCTTAAGAGAAAGGTAGGCAATGCGCTCACTGGAAACATTCCTTTACAGAGTAAAATGGCAATTTTAACTCATTCACACAGATTCATGGAAGGTCTGGGACGAAAAGTACGTTTTTACATTTGTAAGACTGAAATTTATTTTTCAAAATGTTATTTTTTAAAGTATCTCTTAAACCTTTGAGAGCATTGGGTATTATCTCGTGTTCCTCGCATGCATTTTCCTTCAAATGCTGAAGGCTGTTTTTATAAGACAGCCATGGTGAGAGAGGAGAGCATCCAAAACCGAACTGCCGTACCTCATCTATCAGTCACAAACACAGGTAAGTGCACTGCTGACAGCATTCCTGAACATGTAATGCCTAACACACAATGGTCGCAGCACAACAGGATAACGTGAAATTTAACCCTCTCACCTCTCTCTTTGCTTTTTTCTTAAACATTGATATTTTCTGGATCGCTTTTATAAGCGGAACTTTTAAGGATGAAGCAACATGAAGGTATTTTGCACTGCAAAAACCATCAGTCAGCTCCTGGTGGTAGCATGGCATGAAATGCTTTTTGCCTACAGAGCTGAAAGGCAGCGTTAGTATATAGCTGAGAATTTGTCATGAAATGAACCATTGATAAAAGCATGAATTACTTGAATCAGAGAGATTTTAACATTACACATGTAAGAGACTCATAAAACCATTAGCGTCACTGATGAAAATGAACTGGGGAAAGAGACGAACTGCCTAAGCCAGCAAAATCATCTAAATCTCAAGGTCTATGATTCTTGCACATTCAATCCTCATTTATACCAAGTCCTCTGAATGCTGAAGACGTTTATGTGTGTTCTACGCTCGGCGGAACCTTACAGTGTAAAACACCAACAGTGTCAGCGCTTTCGATTTGTTGGAAACCTGAAGAGTGCATACAGTGGAGAGAACAAGGGAACAAGATCCCCCGGGACACGGCTGTATGACTGTTAAGATTAAAACCCCTCTTTTTTAGTATGCTCTGTGCTCCTCGTTCCCCTCCCGATGACTCCTATTACCAGAGGCCAGGTTATGAAAAAGGCTATGATACAATGACCACCTCAGGTTTTTTGCAGTATCTCCTGTAGCCCCAAATTGAAATTAGGATTGCAAGTAACTGGAGACTAAGGATAGGAAAGCGTGAACAGAAAACGGGAAGAGCACAGACCATGAGAGCATACAGGGTCCATCTAGAAGGAAATCTGGTTACAAACGAGGCCTTTTCCTGCAAACTGCTAGACACCTCCTTTTGCGAGAGACTGGTAAGCAATACCTTTTCTCCATTTCTCCAAGCCACCGTTTCAAAAAGTTCAATTAACGAGAGACTAATATTGCTTTATCATATTGTGCATCTCCTCTAAATAGATCAAGTGCTGTCTGATGCTGATGTAAATTGAATGTTAGTGGCAAATCTCTGTCTTCTAATATGGAATGGATCTACAGAAGACCACGGAATGGCTCTCACTTCAGTTGAGTTTGCTCCAGGCTCCCTTGGAAGAGGCACAGACGTGTTTATAGCCCTTTTCAAAAGAGGGTATTCATTCAAAATCTACCACATCCCCGTCCCAGGAACGGATGCATAACGAATACAGCTCACTTTCACAGTACATTGCAGTAACTTCTGTGTTTTAAAGAAGTTTCATTGCACTGGAATATCTGGAAAGTAGCACTGGGGTATCTGGAAAGCGCAGGTTTTCTGGAAAGCGCAGGTTTTCTAGAAAGCTACGCAACAGACTGTATTGCCGTGTAACAAAGAATTAGAGAAAAATCAAAGATAATATTTTCTGCCGATTTATTAGAAAGTGAGATACTTCAAAATAAACCTATACACCGCGTATGAGCTTTGCTTGCCAGTATCAATGGCTACTGACCTAAACCACCGTGTGGAAGTAAGAGCTTCCTATCAATTAAAATCTTGTAATAGGGCTGCAGTCTAACATCCTGCATGCATCTGGACAAGAAGAAGTAAGTCTTGGAGACGCAACTACAAAATACAATTGATACCATACGATAGCAATTCAAATAATTAATATTTACTGCTTTAAATTAAAAAAAAAAAAAACAAACCCTAAGCTAACCATCATTCATCTGAACAGTTTATCCACTGCAGCTTCAAGAAAATTGAAAACCATCATATGGCACCCCGATCAGGCTTTAAAAAGCTCACATGCCGAGCCAAGGTAGTGTTCCGCTCGTTTCCCTCAATTAGTAAAACTTTTTCACAATAGAGCTGCATCTAACCCAAAAAAAAAAAGAGAGCCAAGAGGATATTATTAGGTGCTAAGTTCCTTTCATTTGCATCAGTCCAACCATGATGTAAACACTTCCCCAAATGTACTTGCTGTCACCTCTCCTACACTAAATTTACAAAGAGATTGGAGATTGTAGATTAAGTTCGGTAGTAAACTATGTTCAAGGGAAACTATTTTTACCAGCTTTGATGGGGGCTCAGGAAAAATTATTTTCCCACATAGCTTTTGATAAACAAATATTAACTGTGTTCTGGACTTTTTCAATACCAGGTCTAAGAAAAGCACCAGAAAAAGTGAAAAGATAATTTTTGAAATAATGCTGGAAACAGGATGTGTTGCCAGATATGCATTAAAGGGAAAATGGATCACAACAGGAAACATTTCCCTGTGAACAGGTTGCTACAATTTTCCCATGTCAAGGATCGACCAAATTGGTCTCAGCGACTGCAAACATTATGCTGGCAACCACTGTATTAATAAGACTGTATTACCAGTTACAGCTATGATTGCACAACACAGCACAGTGCCGTAACTTTCAAATAAAAACATGCAAGATGGATAGCTCAAATGCAGCGTTGCAGACATTTCTACTGATTTTTAACACTAAACATAAGGTAAAGCAACTGCATATCATTATTTTTACTTCCTAGATAAAAGCCTTACAGCAGTTATGTTAGCAGGAGATACACGCGGGTGATTTCCTCTTTATTTACCTATAACAGAGCCATTAAGGAAAAGTGCAACTCCAAAGAGGGCACCGATGCAGAGAGCAAGAATAAAAGGCCGCCGGCGGCCCCAGCTGAGCGTGCAGCGGTCACTAGCCGAACCTATAAGCGGAGTGAAGATCAAGCCCAGGATAGGGCTAAGGAACCAAGTGAGGCTGTAGTACTGTTCAGGAAGACCTAAAACAAAGACAAAAAAGATTGAAAGGTTATGTGGTACACACAATTTCGCTTTATACATGAAATTTTGTTATACCTTTGAAAACTGTAAACCGATCAGTAATTTACCTACAGCAAATTCCCTACCAAATGGAACATTTCAGTTAAGATTTCTTATCAATGGTTAAAAAAACAGCCAAGGAAACCACAGATCGTTTAAGTTTCAAATACCTGGCTAATAACAAGCTAACAATAGGTATATTTAAGCTACCGAAATAAAAATAATAAAAAAATAAAAGTTATCTAACAGTGGAATCACTAGTCTAGATGAGTCACTACTGTCGAAAAAAATCACACTTTTGCTGAATTTTGCGGAGTCTGCCGAATTTTTTTTTGATGGGGTCTGTTGGTGGGGACGACCCCTGTGAAGAAGTAGCAGCCAAGGTCTGCTGTGTAGAAGCCTGATATCTTTGTTGCATCCTCTATCCATCTGTGGACTATACATCCAAAGATCTTTGGGACATTTGGAAAGCTGCCTGGTTGTCGGATACACATATCCCCTTCCCAGCAAAACTTTTAACATTCAACAGGAGTTGAACATTATAGCAGTACTGTTCTTCTAATACCACCACCGGATCTAAAGATTTAATGGACAGGGAACGATGGACACAATTTGACTGTCATATGAAATGTCCCATTTCTAAGCACAAAAATGTTTACTTATAAAATTGAACAACCGACAACAAAAGAAAAAGCAATTATTCATTAAGCTTTAGCGAGCAGCTAAAAAGGCTTGGTTATCTCTAAGCATCTTTGCTTTTTTTTCAGAACTGAGGTGACTATTCACAGGATCAAATGAAAGAAAAATCGGATTTATTATGTACGATTTAACTAGGAGAAAAAACTTGTTACAAATGATGATTTCTGGAGAAGGAAAGCAAGCCCCAAAGCCCTGCTCTCCACCTCTCCAGCACGGAGAGCAATGGCCTGCAGATGGCAGACTGGCCCAGAAGAGCAGCTCCGCTGGAGCCCTTTGAGGACCGTCTCCCTCCCAGTTTATCAGCACAGGTCAGGTAACCACTTTTGACACGTTTCTTAGCAAAGCATTAAAAACAAAACAATCAATTTCTTGCAGTCCAACTGATGCCAAGACTGCAAAACTCAATGCCTTCACCCTAGGAAGGAAAACCATTTATTATTCAAAATCCCATTCTGTGAGTGTGAGTAGTATGTGACCTTTGCTGCTGAGATCAACCTGTACCTTGTGCTCCCAGGGCAACCCGCTGAGGCATCCATTTTGAAGCAGGATTATACCAATCCCTGCCCAAAATAGCCTACGCTGCAAATTTGGAAGTCTAATCTCCTGTTTGAAGTGCCATCAAATCTTAGCTAACGATGCTGACTTCTTCCACGAGATAAACCACATTTTCCCGAGACTGGTGCCCTCCGCAGTGATGCAGAAATATTCTAGGAAAAGAAGACATTTTTTGCCCACAACTCACTATAAATAACCAAATTCACCATTAGGATTCCAAATCCAGGTCTGAAGCACATCTATGTGATTTGACTCAACTTCGGCTAATGAACAAGTTAACGGTGACAAGTTAACAGTGACAATGGCCTTGACGAGTACAGAGTTATTGGAAGAGGCTTGCCTCTTCTGAGACTGCCCAACCTGTGTTTTGGGACCACACATGCCCATGAGCACCCTGCCCACAAGGGAAAGCATCGTGTTTTAGCCATCCTTCCTTGCTACGAACCTGTACCTGAGGCCAACACTCCGCATGGGCACTTACCCTACAACTACTGACTCCTTTCGCGGCAGGTTTTAGATGTCTAGGAAAGGGTTGCGTTTGTACGGATCACGGTTCAAACCCCTACCTCTTACGTAGCTTTTCCAACTGTTTGGCGATGTCTTGGCTGACACTAAAGTTTTAGCTGGGGAGCACATTAAGTTTAAAGCTCTTGTTCAAGAAGCTGTGGTTGTTAGCACCATTCCTCCACACCTCAACATTCATTTGCACCACTCAGCTTCTCTTAATGAGTGCTACCCTAAGCAAAGGTGCAAGTCAGCAAGCCAGTAATCCAAATAAAAGTGCTGAGAAAACCTCCACCTCCCTGTGGTTTAACCATCCTTTTTAACTTTACCGAGTTCAACAGCCTTCCCAAGCGAGGAGGTTCAGGCACCGTGTGTTTAACTGGCACCTCACCCGCTCCAGGATGGTTACGCGTATCACTGCCGGCGCTGGCATACAGATGGGGCGGGGGGTCTGCTTCAAAAGAAATTAATGACGGGAAAGAGGAAAACATTTAGTTCAAGGCAAGCAAATCTAAATGGTAGGCAGGTTGTGATTCATTTAGGGTGAACGATTTTTCTGCAGGACACGGAAGAAATAGCAATGTGTAAACAGTCACGCCATTTTGCCTCCGCAGAGCCATCCCGTTGAGCCGCAGAGGTTGCTATTGTGTGATGCCAACTCGCTGCAGTGAGACTGGTTTACACAAAGTTAAGAGCTGTAGCTTAACTAGCGCCACTGATCTTTGTTGTAGCGATCACCAACAGCTGATATAATTTGATGTCATACCGCTGCAAGAGGGCCGTATGTTGAGAACAGACGTTTCTTTTCTGAATTATGTTGTGACTTGTGAATGATGAGCTGGGACATCTCCATCGAGCTCCTCCATCAGTCAACACTTGAGACATGGGGAAGGTTTTGCAATAAATCATACAGTTGCTTTAAATAAACACAGGGGATGAAGGCTAGCAAGAGCTTCATTACTAGCGTTACAAGAATCATCCTATCTCATATGAATAAACAACCTTAAATAGATAGATATAAGTAAACTGGATACAATTAAGAGACTCTCTTTTAATATTCCAACATCCATTGAGACAACCAACTCATTTTAATGGAGACTAAGAGCAGAAAACAAGGAAAGGCTAACACAGCAGGGATAAGCAATGGGAGTGTATATCCAGGGACACCGGGGGCTTGCACAGCTCACCGTCCCTCTGTCCTTGTGGCCACCACTTTGTCTCCAATCTACAACGGCACTTCTCAGTGGCGTATAAAAATTTTAACAAAAAAAATTCTGGAAGCACTTAATCCATTCAAAATGATGACTTCTGCAGAGAATTAAAACCTGTTTACAAATATTTTTCCTTCAACTGTAAAAACTGCACATTTCTAAATCGGAAAGATAGGTATTTTTTTATGCTTTATAGCCACACTTAACCAACTGTCATAAAAATGTCCTAAGGTTATTAAAAAACAAAGTGATTTTTACTGCCAGCACGACTTTGACTTCAGTACACTCAAGGTCAACTCTGGATGTAATAACTCGCAATCAGATTAAGGTCTGCATTCTGGTTTGATTTTACAAGCCAGTAAAAGGAAGGATAAAAAGGGTTTTTTACCCAACCTCTGTTACATGCCTACAATCAGGGAGCCTTATCTTTCCATGTCTGAGTCAGAGGAGAGAGACTCAAATGCTTTCTTGAGAAGGCTTTATATTCACGGATTGAAAAGGGTGATCTTCCTAACATCGAAGTATTATAAATAAAAGCCTAAATCCAAATATTTACATTGAAAATGGCTTACTTTGAAAAAGACACGAATCTCAATTGTTTCAGAGCGGAGCTCGGGATGGAGCTTTTATGGAAGGGTAAAAAGGACACTTGAAAACCCATGAACATTATGTTTGGAGATCCTGCTTTAGACAAACCACTTTGACTTTTTTTTATTGAACTACTCTTTAGAGGTCAAAATATCTATCTTTAGAAAAAGAGGCCACGATAAAAATCTATACAAGAATTAATAGCCCCATGCCAAGAAAAATGGAAGAATTTCTAAAAAGCTTTCAGTGCTCCTCCAAGTAAACAGGAAAGGGATAACTTTCAAGCGAAACACGAGCAATTCCCACAGACTGTATAATGGTAGGAACCATCAACACCAGCACAACCTGCTGCTTCTCTTGCTGGAGAAGTCATGCTATAGGACTACTTCCGTAACCTAAGTGCCAGGGCTCTTATAAATTGCATTCCCAGTGTAAGCTAGCAGTTTATAAAATCATCATATGTGTTTTATATACAGTTACGCAGAATTCAAAATAGTTATAATTTATTAAGTGAAGTGTATGACTTTTCTTTATCATAAGTATGTAAACAGTGATATCGTCACATTAGAATTTAGTTGGTTACTCAAGTGGAAAACTACTGAGTAGGGTTAGAGAGGATTCCCGGTGGGAAGCTGGTACACGTGCAAGTCAAAATAAAACAGCACAGGAAAAATTCGTTTGCTGGTGGGAGAATTCCCTCCTGAACCCGTCTGACAGACGGCAGACTCCTCACCTGAACAGTGTATGGGCAGGCAAACTGAGCAATCGTTTCAGCAATGGGTAGTAAAGTTAGTTACCCAAAGCCTCCTTTTGCATTTGCTTGCTATATCTTAAAGTTGAGATGTGTTATTGATAAGCCATAGTCTACCAAGTGAACCAAAACGCTGCGAGACAACAGCTCTGGTGACTAGAAGAGCCTTCTCTCCCTGTAGAGATTCAGTTGTCACCTCTGATGACTGCGCTGTTGGTGTAAAGTCAGGCTTTGGTAAAGCTCACAGCCATGGTCTACCATGGGTCTTCCAGGAGAGAGCTTTCCAAGGCACTGAGCACTACCTCCACTGTCCCAGGAAGCAAGACTTCAGAACATGTTCTTCACAGAATTCATGCCTCATACTGGCAGAATCTACAGATGCTTTATCATTGCAACAGTAGGTTTGCTTTAGCGCTAGACATATTGATATAAATGATAAAGTTTCAGACAGACAAGGACAACTCCAACCCCAAAATACTTTTTTCCCTTAAAAGAGGCTATTCTGGTTTTAGTATCTTGAATGTCTGCATTCGTGATATGCATATTTAGGTTGGCGTGCAGGATTTGGCAGTAGAAGCAAAATAAATAGAAGACTGAAAATGGAAATAGTGTGTATATGTGTGTGTATATATATAAAAAAAACTTCCAAAAGTTTGATGCCTCGCAACAAGAATGAGCTCCAATAATAAAACTTCATAGAAATTATGTCTGCGAAGGGCACCATGCAGTCAGGGAAGATAATTACATAGCCTAATGGCTCTTTTCTCCGTATATATATGCTGCTATACCTACGCAACTTGACCATATTTTAAAACGGGAAGACAGTTAAGAAGGCATCCCAGCCAGGACAGGATGAAAATGAGCAGAAACGATGAGATAAAGGGAGTATTTTGACACCAAGAAGTTCCTTTTGATACCCCCATCTAGTGGCAAGGACTCAGACACAGCACGTATTTTAAATCATCTTGGCTACGGCGATGTGCCCGGCCAGCAGCCCTGCAGCATCCAGTCTCTGATGTGCAGAACAGATGTACGGATGCCGGCTTTGACTAGATTTCAAGGCAGTACCGCACAGCAAGCTTGTCATCCACATGACTGCCTCGCCACAACCTCTTACTGCCAAATGTAAAATGTCCCAACCACCGAGAGCTGCCATACCCACCTGGAACAGGCTACAACTAGGCTGGGACCGATTTCGTATGGCCAAGAGAAGTATCGCGCAGCAAACGCTTTACCAGAAGCTGCTCGGACTCGCATGCGGACTTGAAGGCCAAAGCAGCTGCGTCCCATTACCAGTTTAATTCTGTTCTTTTATTTTGTCTGTAATTTTCCACCGCCGTGCTTGCCTTGCCAGGTAGCAGCTCTAACAGCGAACCGCCATCCGCCAACTTGGAGAAGTAACCTGGTGGCCTCTTGGGGGAGGAATAATAACTGGAGCATTATTATTTAGCCTTTTACTGACAGCTAATCTGAGGAAACACCGAGGAGGGAAAAAACATATCGGATAAACAAGGTTAGTATTTGTGCCGTGAACTGAATGTGGAGCAGGTCACAAGGCAGACTCAGAAGTCTCATACAAATCAGTGAGAAAAAGAGCAAAACACAACAACAGCTTCTGTTAGCGGCGACGACTGCCACTGAGACCCTTGTAATATGGCATTTCCCAGCCAGCTACAAACAAACAGGACACTGGCTTCTAGTAAATAAGGGTTTGTTTTTTCCCAGACAAAAAAAGTGCCCAACAATAGTGGGACCAGCGCTGCTCACGGTTCACAGGAAATGCTCACTGTGTCACCATCAGCCGAAGGGCTGCGTGAGGTCACGAGTTACATGGAAGAAAGATTAAGCCACATGCAGCAGTTTCTATTCAAAACCTCTTTTTGATAAGTTCTATTGGGGGAAAAATAGTTCTTTATAAGCTTAACAATAAGATCTGATATGGGAATAGGATGCTAAGCTCCTATTTTCGTTTGTCAGAAATCATCACCTAGAGACTTGTTTATACTCTTAAAGTAAACACCATACAAATTTCTGAACTAACAGAAGAAGCTGTCATGCCCTGCAAATACTTTGTATTCTGCAATTTCATCCCTGTATAAAACACTGCGTGCTGCTAAAAATGTTTTGCATTGATCTGTTTAAAATGCACTGCTTATACAAGCTGCTTTGTTTAGACTATGCTTTTAAAGACTGTAGCAAGCAAAACCAATGCTTGTCAAAAAGCCATGAAAAAGTTAGGACCCCGGTATCTGCTCTTCATCTTGGTACAACAGAATCATAGGAACCACCGCAAACTCAAGCATTTTCGCTTTGCTGTGTCTATATGAGGAATCGGGATTTCAGAATGCAGCTGCGTTTCATAAATGCACCCCGATATCCACTCCCTTATATTTAAAATAAAAATACAGAGTTGCCCCACATTTGGGTCCCCAAGAGAAACTGCAAACAAGGCTGCTTGCCTATTTTGACAGCTGTATCGCCATGAAACTTCAACCACAAATCCTTTTGCTTCTTGCTATCTCCCCTCAGATTTTAGGACTTCCAACGGCTTAGAGCTCCTGCGGGACTCCCAGCTGCCAAAAAACCCAAACCTGAGCCAATATATGTTGAACCAATGCGCTGGAATAGACTTGACTGGTGATCTGAGTACTCTTGGAGTACAGTCAGCACTTGTACATTGAGTTTATTCCACCCGTGAGAAACCACCTTCCTAACTTCTGGATTGAAATAGGAACTCTGACTAACAGGGAAGGGATATGAAAAAGCACAGGAATTTCTCCTGGTGCCCATTACCATGATTTGAGTAGCTTCCAAATGTGGGAGCGCGAGCTTTTAAGAAGGAAATAATTTTAAGTACTACTTGACATCAGGGTGTGATACCATCTGAGACGAGAGAGCCTCTAATTTGCATCCCTAATGCTACAGTATCTTACGGCTGCTGGTGTGAGAAGAAATGCCGCCCTATACTGCACTTCATTTTTATGTGAAAATTTGGCTCGTCATTAAATTAAGCCTTCCCAGGCTGTATGATAAGACAACACTTGCTCAAGCCATGTGCTTGTTCAGAAGCCGCTCTTAACAAGCTGCAAATTGCACAACAATACTGGAGGAAAATTATACTGACCAGTTTATACTGACCAGTATGTGCGATCATGTTGATTGCAGGCACGCAGGTGGAAGAACTCAGAAGAAAATCGGTACCATGAGGTTTTTAATTGCTGCTAGGCTTTCTACATAAAAATGATCGCCTATCAAGTTGTCAGGCATCTTTATTCCCTCAGTGTCTCAGGAATGACCTATTGCAATAAACACCACATAAAATAGGAGCGATATCAAAACTGTGGCTTAAATCTTCCCAGTGGTAAAATTCACATCCTGAAATTCTTCTTGTGCCTGTCAAATAAGAGCTCTTCTGCTTAGCCTGCAACATTCACAAGCTGTCAGCACGTTATATACATCTCATAGGCAGGAGGACGTGCACTCTGCAATGTGAACATACTTTTCTGGAATACAAACTATTACCCAGTTGCAAAAGGTCTATCCTTTTCTTCCCCCCCCGCCCCCGTTTAGCTCTCGTCAGCAGGGATGTCCGCACAACGGCTGGGAGCGCTGGGCTCTCACTCAGCCATTGCTCTGGATGATACGGAGTGAGGATAAAGCTGTCCCTTCAAATCAGTTGTGGGACACGAGAATGGAAGGAAAAAAGCACGATTCCCCCATTTCGATGGGGTAATTAGCAATGAGGGGAGCGATAATCAGTAGAACAAATAATTAATAGGAATATTACAAGGGCGTAAAAAGCACGGTACTTCAAAGGACTGATATCCAAGGGCAAAATGTAGAAAATTCTTTCCAAAGCTACCTGCAGAAGTCAGCTGCAGCCCACAATGAATGCATCGGGAAAGATCCACAGGAGCAAGGAGACACTTTGCACGGCAGAGGGCTGGAGCGCTGTCTCTCTGCCTCTTCCAGGACGGGGATCCGCTGCCTGCACCGCTGTGACATCCAAAACTTTCACAGCTGATTCCTGCCTTTAAAAGGCACCTACATTTCTGCTCTAGTCACTCCCTGTCTTAAGGACAAGATTACAGATGAAAGCTGGATCTAGATTTGTGATATATGAACAAATAATTAATAGGAATGTTAAAAGGATGAAATTAGGTTAGAGATGCTGCAAAACCTGTCCAACGTTTCCTTAAAACTTGGATTTCAGATTTTAAATTTCCTTAGCAGTTGGCTGCAAACAAGCCACACTTTTGCAGCAGAAACACATTCCAAAAATTTGGAAACTATTACAACTACTACAGGCCATGCCTACAACTAGACTAGAGCCACCCATTTTGAAAGAACAACTACTAAAGTGGTAGTAAAACAATGCTCTTGCCCTCCAACAGCTTCAGTACAGAAATATCAGCACAGCGTTTCGTGTACAGAGTGCTGGAGGTGTTTCTAAGCTGCAGAAGAGTAATATCCCTTTCTGGCAAAGCTATTCTGCCTTTTGGTACGGCGATAGCTTTTGAAATTATCCATGCAATAGCATGCCAGCAGCAACCATGTTGGGTTAAAGAACACTTCTGAAAAAGGGAATTAAGGAAATATGCGACAGGCCTCTTAAAGGATTTCATCCTCCAGTTTTCCCATTTTCTGTCTCGGCTCAATTATTGCTTCTCAACCTCCTACAACTGTCCTCCCCTTCTCATATTTGGCAACCGTGGGAGTCATCAGTGTTTCATTAAGCTCTGCTGCTATACTGCCATTCTGCCAAAGTTGTAGAAAGGTTTATGTGGCTTCCCTGACAATTTCTAGTTTATAACCCAGTTTTACAGTGCTGCGTCAGGAAAGAGAAGCATATGTTAAGAGAAGTGAGCCAAAGGTACGCGCAGAAGGGGGAGAGGGGAAGCAAAAGCCTGAGAGCAGCTGAGGCATCGGGGGAAGAACACAAGCGCCGATCTACAGGCAGGCAAATATGGTTTTCCTTCTAGCGCGATCACAAATGCTGTCAAGTCAAGCTTTTAAAGCTTTAATTATTTAAAGTTTCTAACCCTCCTACTAACCTACTTCCACAGGAGTAACCTGGAGTAATTCAGGTAGAACATTATTTCTAGTTTACTGCCCTTCTAGCAATTCAGCTTTCTACTTCTGTATCCGATATATCAAGCAATTGCTAATAGACAAATATATCAATATTGGCCACTCCTGCTGGAATCAAAGGCGACGCATATGACATGCTCTGCTTAAGGAGAGACCAAAGAATCAGTTCCTGTTGCAGATTTTTTTACTATAGTAAAAATGCTTAGCAATTCCTATAGGTTGCACAAAACTGTATCCTCACCCAAACTACAGTATTTATTTTTGTCGGGGTACATTCAGACCAGGGAGAAGCGCCAGGTTTACTTAAGCCAGAAGCCGAACCTTTTACACTCCAACACTGAGAGTGCCAAACAAGCTTTCTCCATGCTGCAGCAGGTAATGAAGATCCAGAGAGGGCAAGGAAAGGCAACATTGCCAAGAGCTCCCATCGACTGCTGAAACTGAGTCACTCGAGTTTTCTAGATCATCTGTGCCGTCCTTTTTGGCTCTTGGGACACTTGTTTTCAACTTTTCTTCCTCTCTCACTTATTAAGCAAAATTTAGAAATACATCACTTTGACACTAATAATAAATTTGGATCATGGTGCTTAGCGAGCTGAAATTGAATATAGATTAAATCTGACACAAATTCCAGTGTGCCGAACCAGCAGTAATAAAAAAAAAAAAAATCCTTTTAACCTCCACTAAAGAGCAGTTTTAGGGACGTAACAAAGGTGTTTACATCAAATAAAAAGCTGTTCTTTTTATTTGATGTACGTGAACGTTCTTCACGGTCCCAGAAAAACGTAGGTAGTGTTCAGCTAGACATATATGTTGGTATAACCACCCGAGGCTAACTTCACAATGTCAGTGTATTTATTCCCAGGCTGTGAACGCTGTCTCCTGTTGCTGGCCAGTTTAGCAAGCTGCAGATACAGAAAGGCTCAAAGGTCACACGCAGCTACCCTCGCATCCATTTCCCATCACTCACAGGCGTCTAAATGTACGCCAGACACGTATCTGAACGCAGCAATCAATAAATTGTTTTGCCACACTAATCCTTCCCTCGCCTTGACGGGATGTAATTAAAATGCATCAGCTGTACATGATGCCCCACTTCGACTCCCTGCATTACGCAATGCTGCAGCACTTCGCTCCGTCTCCCCGCGAGATTAGACATCAATTACACTGACATGTGTTGCCTGAAGATACGCAGCATCCCAGTTTATCCAAAGCTCAATAGGGTTTTTCGTCACCACTTCCAGAATATTGGCAAATTTATAAACAAAGGCAGTTCGGCTCAAATGCACTTTAAAATTCCCAAACTCAAGAGGCTCTCACATATACAATAGAAAATCTTTCAGCACCAACTCGCAAGCCTGTTCTGTTAATCAACAGTGGAGCTTTTGTTGCAGCGATTAACACATTAATACTCCGGAATATGGCCATCTACTTACACAGCTGAAGCAAATCCTAACCAAAACCTGGCGTTAACACCTATTTTTTCCTCCAAGTAGAGCTAAACCTGAACTGTCAACTCTGAACTCCATGTTCAACCCTGACTGAACTGACCCCCTCCCACCCCCTAAAAAAATCTGGGAAGCGAACAACTTTCCTGTTCTGCTTAAAAATAAGTTTTCAATTAAAATCATACTTGCTTAATGGGGACCTATTCAATATGGGGGTGCACAGCAGCATCACGAGGCAGCAGTAGGTGCAGCCTGAGCCCTTGCTTGGGTGCTCTGGTCCTGTGCTGCTCTGCGGGACGAGGATTTTGTGCCTAAGGGAAGCTTTGACAACCCTTCTGCACTGCTCTAACTGGACCTCAAGGGGAGGCAGAAGCATGATTAACATAATTAAGCAAAGGCAAGATGAAGAGCATGGCCAACACATCCCAAGTTTAATGAGACTCGCTCAAGGTTAAGACTTAAAATACCATCGTAGCCAACACTGGGCTAGAAGGCATCACCCAGGTATTAAATTCCCATTCACTGCAGCAAAAGTTTACTCCCGATGTGCCTGTTCTACCCCACCAAGCCCTAGGAAACCATAAAGGATGTGGTTGATGCTGCCAAACAAATGACTGGCAGATAACTTAGCCCAGCATGGCATCTGGTCAGCGTACCCAGGAACAGAACTTGAAAAAGGAAAGCAAACAGACTCGAAGGTAGCCAAAAAATATCTGTTGTCGAGCAGGCAGCCAGGCAGAGTATGGTCAGCATAACATTTGCGCCCTTGAATTGCAAGCAGCAAAAAACCCAGTTAATTTCCAGCCTCAAATTGCGTGTATTAGCAAGTGCACAGCCCAGTATAACACAAGGAGCTTGTCTTTGCACATTGATAAAACTCATCCTCCTCTTCCTCAATTTTTAGTCTTGACTACACGCTTGGAAGCCACGTGAAAACAGTGACTCAAGGTGTTTTTTGGTCTATTGCCCCTGCAGATACCGTCTGAGAACCTTCATCTTCCCAGGGAATACTGACCAGACAGTTGGTCTTGACAGCCGGGCTCACATTTGCATAGTCTTTTATAGGGTTAGTAACTGGTGCAGGCAGCTCCTTCTGTAATTACCCTAGCTGAGCTAAAGTAAAATAAATATAACAACTAATAAACATTATAGGTACCTCATATAAACTTCATATTCCAAAAGCCATTCTCCCAGCTAGAAATGCCCAAACTATTCGGGGAGGTGGGGGAAGAGCTGAATCAATCCTACCGATGCTCCTTAGGCCATTCATGTCATGCAGTCTCAAAGTGCTTTACTCCCCTTCTTTTCCATAGGGAAAGCCTCCCAAAAAGCCAGCATTCCCACAACAGGCTTACAAAAAGTGTATTGTTAATTGTTACTACACTGCAAAAGCAATTCTGGCCTTCCTAAACTTGTTAGGACTATAGGTTTGTTTATGATAGGAATAAACAACTCTGCCTGTGATCATTTCTGTCACAACTGTGCCATTAGGAAGCCACACCAGCTAAAAGTCAGCGAAGAACAGTAACACCGCATTCACTTTTAAATTATTTGCTATTTTAAAAGTGTTGCTGAATTACACATAAATAAACGCACCGATTCTTCTAACTCATTATTCATTGTCTACTTAAAAAAAAACCCACAGAGGAATTTTGAAAATAACTCATACTAAGCTCCTCAAGAGAAGCTGCATTCCTCTACGCAGTTGCCTTTATTAAGGTTAATTCCTCATGTGGCTATATCAAGTGAAACATAAATCCTATTAGTGCTTTTCCTATTTGCTTCGACAAATGAAGTGCAGGTTGTAGTTTGCAGGCATGGTTTTCCACGTAGACCATTGCTCCAGGAAAAACACTGCAGTTCTCCAGTTGTTTTAACAATCTCTAGACGCACAAGTATCAGTGACGGGACTATCAAACAGAGAATTTTTATCCTCCCCTCCCCCCAAAAAAGTGGTTTTCCTCTATAGCTATTCATGCCACCACCTGCCTGCCTTGTGGGTAAAGCATTACAGAAAACCATCCTCCCGGATGAAATCATGGGGGCTGATTAAAAAGACGGTGTTGGTGTTTACGTAGCCTGCCTCAAACTTTCCAACTTTCCTCCACGCCGTCTTCTATAAACTTGTGTGTTTTGGCTTCAACTTTAACTTACAGGAAACACGTTCTACACGTGTACCAGAGAGATTTAAAAGCAGAGCTGCTTTCATATTGCAGCCTTCTAAACTCCAGCTATATTAAAAACTGGTTCTTAAGTATTTTCGGCTTGCAGGGTTTTAAGACAAAGTTGCACACACCGGAAATTTTGGTAACTAGAGGAGAACTTAACCCCCGAGTCTCAGCCACGCTCCAACTAACTTACTGCGTCCCGGAGGAGTGGCATATAAATAAAACTTATACTACTTGCATTTCTGCACGAAGGATAAGGAGATCCATGGAGTCGCTTTGCACCAAATAACCAGAGTTGATAGTTTGGAATGAAATGAAATCACACAAGATGAAAAAGACTTCTTACCCCAGACTCTTTTAGATGCAATCCTTACTTGCACGTGTTACGTTTCACAACCAGTGAGGCTATGCGTGGAAGGATAAATTTACCAATAAAATCTAAAGTTAAACAAGTGGAGCACACCAGCAACTAAATCAGTAAACACTTCCTTCCCAAATGTGCAAATTGTGAGAATTAGGCCCTAATGGGGACAAAGTAGAACAGAACTCTCTTCCAAACAACCAGACAAATGTTTTTATCATATTGTGAAAAGCAGTTTTACTTTACATCACTCTGCTTGTACCCTTTTTCTTGCCATTTGAACTTATAAAGGAATGGAACGAGTTACATATACATATATATATATATATATATATGAGTTACAAGTGTAGTCAGCAATGCAGCATTATTCAGTCATCCAACAAAGGAAACCTAAAGAATTTTTAATATTGAAACCTAAATAATTTTCAAGATGGAATTTGGCAATCCTTTCATATCTGACAGACAGAAAGTTGTACCAAACCTGCCTCCTGAAGGTTACAGCTTCAAACCATTTGAAAACTTATTTTAAACACATTTGCCATGTCAACAGGGTAGGAATCCTTAGCGCAGAAAAATAACCTTCCCCGTCATTTATCTCCGTAACCTCTCGCACCCGCTGACTGCTATCCAAACCGACAGAGCCCCTGGCACAAGACTGATGAGCCATGACTTTGACCACCTCAGAGGAGGAGGGAGCACTTGTTAAGATTACTCCCTAATTAAATTACAGAGAAAGAGTCCCCCTCAGCTTTTTAACTGATTACGTCATCTTATTTTCCCACTCCGTCCTCGAATATCCTGAAAGCTTCCCCCCCACTGTTTTACTGCGTGTCGGAATCTGGGGGGACCCAGCAAATCGCTAGGGAAGGGGCGTCAATGCTGCTGCTCACCACAGGTCACTAGTGGTGACCTCTGGGATGCTGGCCTGTTCGGGTTTGTAAACTCCGTTTCTCGCATACTTCTATTTGTTGAACCAAAAAGGAGAGAAGGAAATGTTAAACTCAATTTTACTTTCAGACAAAGCTTCCTTCTGCTCTCGTTTAAAGTCACTATAAAGTAACTTACGTTGCAAAGGCACTAATATTTAGTGAAAAAAACAAACCCTTCGAATAAACAGTTTTTCTAAAGAGGCAGATATAGTGCAGAACCACTACTGAGGTGACAAACTGACACCAAAGCCAAGCAACCAGAAACCTATTTTTGTAAAGTTTTACGGAATAACAACTCGAGGGGAAAAAGAAGGAGCAGAGCACAGTGTATGTGGTCTTTATTTCTGTTGTAGCTTGCAACAGAACGCCAGACCAGACGTTTCCGAGGCTGCAGCAGCATCCCATCGCTACATAAATTGTCTAATTTGCACCCGAGTATGATAAACAATCATTCTGAAGTCACCTGATGTGGTGCGTGTCAGACAGCAGGTATGCCTGAAATGACTCTTCCTTGCCAGAAAATGCCTGGCTTGGTAAGACACTGCTCGACTTTCCAAATCAGGCAAGGAAAACACAGCGAATGCTGCAACAGTATCCGCTACAACTAACCTACCCCGGTAAACAATCCTTTCTCTCAGTACGCAAGGCATTTCGTCGGGTTTAGATCCGTGAAGATTTCTCCTAGAGTGTCGAAGTTGAACGCTAATTTTAGCATATGTAATTTAATACGAATTTTCCTGCCACCTACGTGAACTCTGAAGTCTGTGAACTTGATCTCCAGCTTCCAAAGAAATGCTTTAATTTCCAGAAGTGTCCAGATATGACATTTGTAAGAGGTATTAAACATCTACAGACCAAGAGCTCATTTAAAGCCAGAAGGATATTTTTGGAATTTGCAAATTATCCTGGGAGGCCTCAATTCTGATAGACTGAATTATTGAGAGACCATTGTTTACAGAGCAGCACAACTGATAAAAGGAGGAAATTCTTGTTTTTAAACAGTCTATACATGAGAACACATAGAAAACGATAGAGTTCAGTTTACCTCTCGAGCCAGAGAACATAAATTGTGATCCAGAGGATAGAAATTCAAGGTTAGGATGATCTGAACAGCAGCTATACAAAATTTATCGGTGTATTAAAAGAGACTGCACCGCCTCGTGGCAGGACGCTTGCCAAAGACAAAACTGACATTGAGGACAGAATCAGGCCAATGTAGGGACTGATCCTTTCTCCTCACCGTTCTCTGTGTCAGCATTTCTGCTCTGGAAGTGCATTAAGGCTTCTTGAGCTGAGTGTGGAAGCTGTTTCTGAAGACTTACCGCTGGGTGTTGAGAGGTGGGGGTCAGTCTCTTCTCCCAAGTGATGGTTTTTGTCAGAGTTAGGCTGATGGTTGGACTCGATGATCTGAAAGGTCCCTTCCAACCTAGGCAACTCTAAGATACTATGACTGCCTGTTACAGGAACGTCTGTGTCTTGACATTACATGTCCCCAGTTCCAGCTTCCAGGTAATTCATTTATTTGCAGAAAGTTTGCTTCGCTAAAATTTTACGTACTGAAGTAATCAGGAGGTAGACGATGAGCTTGTGATTTTGGCATTCAACTGCCAATCTCCAGCTCTGCCTCTGAAGTTTAACCTCATCTGACTTCCTCCGAAGTCTCCCCCCAGCTCCTGTGTAAGATGCTGGTGGGGTGACGTGCAGGAGTGTCCGAGTGCCTGCCCAGGACCTGTGTTGTGTCTATGCAAAACACCATCTCCGTCCTCACATGGAGCACTCCTCACAGCCTGGTAAGATGCCATCTAACTTTGCTGTAGAGCAGCGTAATGCAGCAGTCACCGTTCCCTACATACAATAGAAACTCAGACTCAAATCCTTCTGCTTACCCGATCCCAAGAAGGTGTCTGCACCCAAGTCTTTACTTTTCAGAATGCCACATGGACATGGGGAAATTTCAAGGCTGAAACAACTTCATAAAGCACCCACTTTACACGGGGACTCAACGTAAATAGGAACAGCTGAGAGATGCTACAGTGACAGCCCAGTTATTTAGAAGACCCGCTTTCATGAACTTTAATGCTATTTTATACACAGCGCAACAGCTTCCAAAGACTGCGACTGGGAGGGGGAGACCTCGTTTGCTAGACGTCGTCCCCAGCAGTGGGAATATGTATTACACACTTTTCTCCAAATCAGGAACAACACGAAATCAAGGACTTGAATCTCTTCTGAGTTTCAAAGCACAAGTAGAACCGCCTACCAGGTCTAGCACTGCTTGCTAAATATTTCAGTGCTCTTGCCAGCCACTGCCTGTCCATCGCTGCCCCCAGCTAAATGTCTCCCTCCTCTTTGCTACCTACTCATCCTGTTCTTCTTTGCAGAGTTTAAGGCTTTCAAGTCATTCTGATTGTGGGCAAGTTATGCTTGCTTGTCCGATGAAACCCTTTAAATCCAATTTATTTCTGTAGACAAACAGGTCATACCCAGTTTATGTGCTCTGCATCTCCTACACTGCAAAAAATCCATCACGAGGCTCCAACTGAAGATCACCAAATGTTAATACAAGTATATTAGTGGGTTTATCTATTTATGGAAAAATCTGCATCTGTGCTGCTTTGTACCCACTCTTACTCAAGACTTCAGAGAGAGGAATATGTTTATGGAGCGACATGAGCTATTGGGGATTTATCCAAACCAACGTAAATAAAATCTATGACCTGGTTTTTCCCTGTTTAGTTAAATGGGCTTGTATTAAATTTTATCATTGAACTGAACCAGCAGCTCAAAACTTTTCCAATAATTTCTTGCAAAATAGCCTGCAGGAAGCATATCTGAAACCTTCTCAACTGTTGTTTGGTTGAAAGAGGATGATTAAAATGGAGTCCCAGAGGGTGCATCACAGCAGAAATACTGTTGCAACAAGCACACAGGAGACTCGGAGGAGAATAGAGCTTAAGGGGCTGCAGCTTTGACAATCCTCTTGAAGCAAGCTTTATTAAAGCATTATGTGATTTGGCAACAGCCTGTTGACATTCTTTTAATTTCAAAAGTGGCCTTAATTTTTGATTTCCTTGAAAAGTAAGACTCCTGTTCAGCAAGGAGTTCTCAGCCGTTCCCTTTTCGTAACCTGCTCCACAATCCACGTTCAATAGAAAAGCACTGATTTGAGCCTCGGTGTTGCAAGTTTCAAAAGCTGGGTGCCCAAATCTCGGTTCTGCATCTGCAAGTCTCCGCCACCAGAACCCCATCCAAAGAGCTGAAAGGTTTCTTTTTACAGTAAAGAACAGGCAATTGCCTGCTGGAAAATTTCCCTGGTGGCAATTACTTCGTAATAAAGAGCATGGAAGCGCTATCCCATTTCATCTATTATCGCTGTGGCAAAATTACCTCTCGGTCAGAGGTGAGGGCCAAACTCAAATTCTGAACAGAAAACCGAAACTCAGACGGCAATTGTGCATTCACAGGTTCACCTGATGACTTGCTCTCCTAAAGGGCGTTTAGACAGAAGTATAAAAAGATGTAGGCTTTGTAAATTTGGCTGAGAGTGTACATGGGTGGAAAGCAGATTAAGAGGAAGGGTTTAGGCTAGGAAAGAGGTTGCGTAAAGGTGCGTGTTTAAAACCACTCAATTTTAGCACACTTTCAGGAGGCCAATGCCTGCCCCTTCTTCTCCCATCCCTTCCCCACTACCCACAGGAAATATTAGTGAGGGAGCACTAAAAATACAGGGATCCTGCAGTTCCTTGAGTCCTATACTTGTCCCTTTACTCCAGAACTGCCCTTGAAGAAAACCTATAGTTCGTCTCAGCTATAGCAACAAGCCGGGTCCAATATGTGTGGAAGAACTGCAAGACAATTCAGTCACTCAACGTAAAAGAGAAGTAAAAAGCACATTTACAATAGACTGAAAGAATTTTTTAAAGCCATTGGCTGATATGCAAATTAAAAACAACATAAAAAAAATCTGCTTATAATTTAGTACAGTCCCATAACCAGTTCAGCACCATTAGCCTGTAGCAGCGTTATTAACTGGTCCTTATTTCTGCTGCTTTACTAGATCTCCTTGGAGCGGGAGAGAACAAGAGATTCAGGAAAGAAGGGGGACAGGGATGTCAAAGTACTCCTAAGTCATTCCAAAAAGCTCATTCTCTCTTAAACCTTGGCTGCTCAAGATAAAAAGGAGGCAGTATGCTGGACAGGAAAGATTTACTGGTAAAAAGAAGCACCCACCAAAAGGGCAGAGATGTCCATTTCCTTCTTAGGGAGTGATTATTTTTGGAGGCCTCAAGCTTTTTCCACAAATCACAGACAAAAATGTCTATCATTGCAGATTAAAAAAAAAAAAAAAGAAAAAAAGATTTGAAGAGCAGAGATGACGACGAAATTAAAAATTGCTTTTAAACTTCCATCCTTATAAAAATGCAGACTGTCAGCTCTTATATACAGTTTGCTTTGTCTTGCAGCATGTTTTTTTTCTATCGGTCCACAGTTCTCAGACTTGTTGGTGTTTCTTGCATGTCATATATGGTCACTCACACTAACCTCAGATCACACAAGCTCTCAAAAGGAAAACTTGCAAAGATTCAAAGAAGTGTTTTCACATGGAATTTTACTGCCAACACTTTTTATGCTAGGGGAAAAAAAAAAAAAAGTATAACATTCCCACAGTACACAATTGAAATATCAAGGACTTCTGCTAAAGATTTGGAATTGGAGAAAACAGCACCAGAGCAAGTATGAGACTTATTTTAGAAGCAGCTTCTTCGGCAGACCTTATTCAGCCAAAAAAAAAAAAAAAAGGGGGAACAAAAAGTTACCTACTGCTAAATAATAGGAAACATGTTTCACGTCTATTGGAGAAGCCTCTGAATTCCTTCGCACTCAACTTCCCTTCCCTAGTAAGGCTATTCATCCGAAGTCACACACTCTGTACAGTCCTAAAGCCAGCGCAAATCCTCACGTTACCCCAGCTGAAAATCTGCCATGCGTTATCAGTTGCGCCTCTGAAGGCCACATTCAGTGTTACTTAAAGAAAAACAGAACATTGATATAAAAAAAGCTCTCTAAGTAACAGTTATTGCACAACTGCCAGACCGCGTGGCATTTGCCTTGATATGAAAATAAAGCATGTGCCCCCACTGCCCCCAGGATTAAAAATCTTAATAGTTGCATAGCATCTTTCTCTTAAAGGTGCCTTAAACGTATCCGTAACTAAACCTCCCACTAAGCACTACATGTGTTCAAAAACTGTGCCGCTCAATTAATATTTGAGCTCAAAAGATACTTTACGTAAGAGAAGGGTGATACATGATACGAAAGCCTTACTGACTTGCTTGTTGGTTAAAAAAAAAGTACAGTAAAAATTAGTCTTATACAACCCCTTAGTGGGCATAAAATTAGTCAATAAGTAAAAAATGATGGGTGGGGAGGTTTTATAGGGCAATTAACATGTGCCTCAGGCACCATATTTGCAGTTTTATACATTCCACCACTTGAGCTCTGAATACAAACTCTACATGATCTTAGAGACTAACTTCAAAGCTAACAAGGCTGAAAATGTATTTAATTAAGTGTTTATTATTCTGGGTTTTCTGGATCCATTGCAAATTCAGTTCTTGTCCTTAGATTAGCTGTGTTACGGTCCCCTCTTGGGACAGGTCAGCTCTCAAGCCATTAATTCTTCCAAGGAGGAATTCAGATCCTGCAATTCACTCTCAGCATCAAATGGAGCTGTGCCTGGGAGCCCAGATGCAGCTGCATTGTACAAGAATTTAACTTTGAGAGTCAAAGAGCAGGTTACAGCAACTCAAACAGTTTCTCCCTGGTAAGACAAGGTCAGGTAAGGCATACGTCAAGAGGTAAGATGCAGCTTTGCAGAAAGACAGTTATAAATACATAAAACCTTAACATAAATGCAACCTTTGGCAGAGATGAGGAATAAACCCGATTACTCGAGCTGAGCTGAAATAGTCAGTGCTGCTTTATGTTGAAGAGTTTCCTCCATCTGTGAGAGTTTTTCCAGCTAGTCAGCCTTTTTTTTTTTTTTTTTCACTTGAATTATAGGCAGCCTCTAAAAGCTCATCCAACCCCTTTGTTCCCTTCTCCCCCACCAGATCTTTAAGGTTTTTAGACTTCCTTTGATCTCGGGTTTAGCCTTAGGAAGACCATCCCCTTCCACACTGAACTGAGTCAGCAATTTTGATACCTTAATTCCTTTGAAGAAACATACCTAAAAGCTAACTTATCTGTAACATTTCACGCTTGGTTTCCAAATACATCTCCATAATCTCCTCTTTACCTACGTGCATTCTTCTCAGGCAGGTATCAACACTAAATTTCAATGGGGAGATTCACTACCACTTCATACTGAAAGTTCACTCTGTAATATTAAATCGCTTCAGCATAATGACTTCTCAGCTACCATTTTGAGATTTCTCAGAATCAGCACTTTGAGTTATTGCTTAACACACTTTTTCCATACTGGCAATTTCACATGAACTAGATTTCAAGACCCTTTAAGCACGGTCTGCTAAGCTTCAGGCTGGAAGAATTTTGAATGGTAGATAATTTTTTTTTTTTTCTGAAATATTATGTCTAAATGCTTTAGCTGAGCCCAGACCCCCGAAGAGCTTTTCTACATGTATGAGACACGAAGGAAACACGTCTCATACGAGACATAAGCGACTACAGTATTTTGCTGATTCAAAAGCATATAATGAGCGAAATAATTTCTTTTCCAAACAAAAATAACCTATGGTATTCTGCTCTGCTTAGCTCAGCCTTTCTCTTTATTAAAATCTATTAATTAGCACTGAAATATGCAGTTTCCAGAAATGCTATTCCTTTGTGTTATTGCCTAAAAAGAACACCATGCTCAGGGTTAAGCTTAATACAACCGGCTTCAATATTTAATGTCAGACTAGCTGATGTTTACTACAGGAGCCCATTAACTCTCACAGCAAAACAAAGTGATGCCATCACAGATAGGCACTCAGATATGAAACTCATAACAATCAAGGCTATTCCTGTACCGTACCAGAGAAACATCCCTAAATTTAAGTGACATTATAAAGGCAAGCAGCACATGTAAACTGTTCATGTTTTTCCTTACATAAATGTGCATCGTTTCTTTTTAAAAGCACTAGTGTAATATATTTAATTTATGCAGGGGAATGAGGAGCAGTTTGGTGCTGACAGTCGCTTCTGTGCCTATTAACTATTCATAAAACACTCAATAGCATGGGAAAGATCCTTTGAAGCAACAGTAAAGGCTTGGCAAAGCTTTTATCATATTAAATATAAACCGTGAAACTTCATGTTTACAGCTACCACTACTCATTAGTCAGACAGCAAGTTTTTCATGCTGAAAGCAGCAGCCACCCCAAGTCATACAATACAGATTTATTTTTTTTTCTTCCGCAGTCCTAATGAAGCAGGCACGTGGACCCTACTTTTCAGAAGAAACGGCTTTACTGCTTGCATTACCACCCAAATTGTGCTTGAATTACAACTGAAATAATCTGAAATTACCAAATCATGTTATTTATTACTGGTTTTAAGCGTTGTTAACAGAAGCCATGCATTGTGATTTTACTGAACAAGTTTCTTAAAAAAGCTGACAGTTTCTTTAAGTTTTCACCATACCAGTCGTTAGTTTCTCCCCACTTTTATTCACTTAAAATCCCTTGCAAAAAAAATTTTTTTAAATGTATCCAAATCTTCCACGAAATGTTATGAACTGGAAGTAGTTTGAGAGATTTAATCCTCTAGAAGCCAAGTTTAATGATGGAAGAAAATACACTGTCATTTATGAACAATAGCAGGGATTTTAATTCCCTCTCACAGATAAGCAGCATTAAGTACCAGATGTTTCAGAAGACAAAGGCCTCATCCTGCTCCTGTGGAGTTTATAATACATGGCTGAAATGCGAGAGGGGAAGCAAACACTAGTGTCAATGCACAGAACAGACTCAGGAGTAATATGAAATCAGGTTGTCAAAAACCTTGGACCGATGAACAAGTAAACCCAGAGCTCTGACAGTTTATTTTCTAGTAAAGTTTTAATGCTGGCTGGGAGGAACTGCCAGTTGAACGGGTCTCAAAAAAAGGTTAATGAAGATTTCTAGAGATAAAAACTTGCGAAAGCAACAACTAATATAATTTCATCTGCAGTCAGCCTGCCACTTTTCATATTTGGCATATTTTTATATCCTCCAAATCCTTCTAAACACGTTAGCTGCTTCACTTTGAATTCTTAAGCTGTAGATAGCAAGAAATCAAAGAGCAAGTTAGAATTAAAAAAAAAAAAAAGGCGTAACATATATTTGTCTTGTTCTTGTTGCTAAGCTACTAAAGCCCAGTTATGACTACATGGCTATTACAAATTTGTAGCTGCATTTCTGACAAGGCAATGTAACATCAATCTAAGCATAGCAATAAAGACAAAGATTAAAGTCGCAACTCAGAATTTCTTTCCGTAGGGGTACAGCAACTCGGGCACTTCCAGACCTTTCCAGTTCACAGGATCCATCGATCCAAGGAGCTCTCACTGCTGCCTTCGGTTCTTTTGTTAAGAATTCAAAACTGTAGGCAATTTAAACACATCGAGAGTTTTAACCACTGTTGGATTGGAGAAGGACTATCCAAAGTACTATCTCCCTTCAGTTACTGCAATCCAGTGGCTTACAGAACAAGTAGGACAGGTCGTTGATCTGCCAAATCAGAACTACACCTCTGAGCCAGGGCACACGAACAGCCAGGAAAGTCAAATACCTGCGAGCAGAAAGTATGTAACACCATACTAACGTGCCTAAGGTTTTAATGGTGGTATCAGATAAGAATCTCAGATTATTGCAGCGACCAAAGTTTTCTCTGAGAACACAAGCACACACCGTAAAGCTTAATTGTTAATACTCAGCATATAACTGTAAGGAAGAGTCTTTTTCGCATACCCAAAAGGCTTCTGGTTCTTCAGTTTGTTATTAGCAAAGTTAGTTGGTTGAGTCACCACACTTCCCCAGGTGTTGCTTCTCGAAAAGAGTTTCTCCAGCCAATTTAATCTCACAGAAAAAAAATAATGAATGTTGCTTTTACCAAAACAAGAAGCAAAGGGAATATTACAGCAGTTCGACAGCTACACGCAACCCCCTCCAGTGAGGAATAAATATAGTTCATGTTGAGGCAGACAGATGCTGAGGTTGATAAAGGTAAACAGAACCATGTAAGAGGTAATTACCAACCAGGCCAGATAAGTCACCCGTGAATAACTTAACTCTTCAGTGAATCCAACACTGGTTATTCCCCTGCTGAGGCAACATGAGCCAGAGCAGGAAAGATTACAATTAGTTCCCAAAGTGCTAACATTTGGAACCAGCTCCCTCCATTTCTTATCTCTGTGGCATGGAACATCATCACCCCCAGCCTTTGGCATCGCTTTGTCGATTTGCTAGCTTTTCTACAAGTGAGAGCTCTTTTGTTCCCTTCCCCCAAATCCCAATGTTATTTTGATCACTGGGGTTAGGGAAGGAAGGGAAGAGATATTTCTCAATTATCTGGAGGAAACAGATCTGCTAGAAGAGCTCACAAAAGAAATGTAAGCTAGTAGACTGGTCAGTAATTAAGAGGATGGTTTATTTATACTGTCTGACCTTACTCTACGGCAAGGTAAAGTCAGCTTAGCCAGCTCTACATTTTAAACATCCAAGTGCTAGCACGAAACAAGAACACGAACAAAAAAGTATAGGGACAGTTACAAAACTGGGGGTCTTCCCTGTGCAAAGCAGGCCGCAAGTTTTTGCGTTAGTGGCAGGCAGTAATTGAACCAAAGCTGCTAGTACAAATTAATTAAGTCTCTAAAACTCAACTTACCCAAAAGACAACATCTCAAAACAAGTTATGGACATTATAAACATTCCTAGATGAAGTTGTACCTGTTTTATTCAGCTAGGCAGGTTGATCAGAAAGCTCCTATTTGAGGAACAAATAATCTATTTTAACTATGACAGCAACAGATCCAAAAAGGATGTCTGATGAGCTCTGAAAATTAATATTTTCAGGAAAACTTAGAGGCATAACCCATCAGCATCTCTCATGGCACTAATTGCACTGATTATTGACCCCTCTGTTGATTTAAAATAAACTGACTATTAATTTCATACGAAAACACATTTTTAACTGCAAGAAGACTGCATGAAAGAATATCTACATTGCATGCTCACAAGTTCACATCAAATAGAAAAATGCAGATGTTTCATTTGAGATGTTAACCTTCAAATTTTTGAACAATGTTGTAAACAGTATTCAATGAACATTATTTTAGAGAGTTGGCCGAGAGCTTCTGTTTGGCCGCAGCTGAGCATGCTGTAAGGTACAACTGCATGTATAAGCCAAAGCAAACATTAGCAAACATATAATATGCATATATTATATATACACTTATGCTGTGCACACACATCGTTGATTTATTCACTCGTGGAAGCACGCTCAGTCTGGTACTTCTATTCGGTTTCATGTAATATTTTCTGATATCTGACAGAGAACACGATTTTCTGGATTTGATAAAGGTAATACCAGATGCTGTTAACATTGTAAGCAGTTTATTTGAGACCTAATTACAGTACTCACCACGAAATTTAACACTGTCTACTCCTATTCTAAACCCCATTATTCCTCCATTATTATCTAAAGCTATTGGTATTACGCTTTATTCATAGGTATTCATGTGTTACAAACTAGACGGATTAATCACATAAGACTCACTAGTGGTTTGAAGTAAATGCAATATTTCACTAGTAGTTGGAAAAGCCAATTCATCTAACTGTTTATTCTAAATTCTCCATAAATGAAAAAAAAAAGCTTCACTGCAATCCTTTATAGTCTAATGTTGTTTCTAGTTTCTCGGACATTTACCTTTTAGTAAAGAATTTTAGACTTAAATCAGGTTAAAATTTTTCCAGAGGGAAGCAATATTAGACAGAAGATGAATGCATATAGAAGTCCTTCCCACTTAAACACGGTCACACAGAAGCTGTGGCACAGCCAACAGCGCAAAAAAAAAGAAAAAAAAAAAAAAAGAGAACAAACCCTAATCCATTTTACCTTGCACATTTTCAGTTGGCAGACCCCACTTCCCTCTTCCTCTGACTTCAATCAATGCAAAAGGATATATAAAGTTTCAATTAACAGGAATGAGAATTTACTTACCAATTTGTAACAATACGGGTGTTACCAAAGCTGTTTCCATGGCATAACAAAATTCCCTGCCAAACATTACTGCACCATGCATCACCCACAGGCGTATTGGTATCCGGTCTATGGATCCTTCACTAATGGTCTCCTCCCTACTTTCATTCTCCTTGTTTTCTGGTTTCTGAAGCTGTGCTACAGGTAGATCTTGAACTTGCATAGATTCCGAGTCAGCATTCTGGGGAGCCATTTTCATTACCATAAAAATATATATATATATATTTGTTATATATCTATATAAATAATACTACCATAACTCCACAAACAAGTTAGGGTGTCTTCTCTTTCAGCTTCTGTTCCTCTGGCAAGTAATGCTTATATTCCTCTTGTACAAACAGATATCTTGAAACTTCTTGTATAGATATGAGACATTCAGAACAAAAAGCTATTTGGTAGGAATTTCAACATATGGCTTGCTGATTTACTGTGAGTTAGAGTTAAAAATCCATAATTGCCATTCAGTTAATACCAGTTTCATAATTATTATTGAAGAAGTGCTGAAGTTGTTATTCTTGCTACAGAGAGGTGGAAAGGCGACACAAAGAGGTGCTCCACTGTTAATCCCCATCGAGTGGCTGATTAATCTGCAACAAAAAGCAAGCATTTAAAAATTTCAATAGCATTTTTCAGGATATTGTGCCCCCCCGCCCCCTTAACTATATACCCTATTTCCTGCTTAATGCTTTCCATTGTCCTTGCCTAGTGTAGGATCTTTTATTCCACGGTCCCTCCTACCCCTGGACTTTCCACTGAAATGCAGTTACTCCTCATATTTAAATGATGCTTAACTGTACACTCCTAAGATCCTCCAGTTTGTGGTCTTACATGAAGCCACAGAAGAATATATCAATGTATTTGTCCGAGATCCTCAGAACATCAGCACAAGACTAACAAATTCTGGGAAACTTAATGCAGGTTCCATTTCAGAAACAGTGTGGGATATTCCAGTACTATGCCAGGAAGATGATTCATCGGTTGCCATTTACTCACTGGCCACACAGACGTCTCCATTTAGGCTTTTGGAAGTTGCCAGTTACTTTGCAGTAATCATCACACCATCTTATAACAAAGATATTCCTCAAGCAAACGTGAGCAAAAATAAGCCATTAGGAATATAACTTTGAGGATTGGTGTTTAAATATTTAAGCTTCTAATAAGGATATAGACAGCACATGCATCCATCTTCACTTTCTGCACACAAGATCAGAGCATCTTACTCCCAACATCCTTTTGAAGTCCGTGAAGGTAGAATGGCACAATATCTTCCACCATAGATTAAAATTATTACAATATATTCCAACCAGGTAAGACACAAGCTTCTCCTGTATTTCCCTGTCCTTTATGCCACAAAGTCTAAGCAGATGTACATACCGTACCATGTCAATCAAAATGTGTTTAGGCACTTAGGAGAAAAAAGAAAGCATTTTATAAAAAGTCAGATTGCGTCATGTTTGCACCACAAGGGTGCACGGTAACTTCTATGCACACAGTGTGACCGAACTCGGATCCCAGTACAAAACCCCTCGGGGGTATGGTTCCATGATTTGCTGGCTTTGGCAGCAAAGCTGGCCTAAGAAGTCCCCACGCTGCAGTTCACTGCCCCTTCAGTTGTGGCAACAAAAACTCTTTGTGGGCTAGAGCATAAACCAGATCATTAAGCGGTGAACCTAAAAATGAGCCTTAAGAAAAAGATGACATGTTTGGGGTTTAAAGCACATCACAACAGCGACTCTGTTTCAGTGTGACCCGACACACTGTTCTACTAAAAGTGCAGCACGGGAACATCATCTTGAGCGCTCCCTCCTGCTGATACCCTCCTTCGAGCTGTACCCCCAGTGGGTTTATTGCATGATTTTGTTCTTCTAGTCAAAAGCAACTTTTTTTGCTCTGGGCTTTTTCTCTTCCCAGGCTCCCCAAGATTCCTGGAGTTCTCAGATCTGATCACCTCAGTAACAACTTAATACTAGAATTTGCTTTAGAGGTAGTCAAACCTTTAAATCACATGACAGAAGTTAAAATAACTTACTGCATACGAGTGCTATAAGGAGAGTTTGAAGTTCCCAGTTTTAATCTACAAGCATTAAATAGCTCAGAACAAAAAGGACTCAAGACAACATTTCTCCACCCACTCAATTAACAGGAGGAGTTGAGATGCAGTGCCTAACGTTACTGAATTATGGTACAGACAGGTACTTATTATTCAAGTTCTTCATAAGCACCTTGTTTCTGTAACGCTTTTTCTTTCCACTAATTGGGGTTTGGATTCATTTCCCTCCTTCCCGTAGTTAACAGTGTTGGAACTTGCATCAGAAGGGAAATGGATGATTCTCTTCCCTTACTTACTTGTCCGAGGTTTCAGCTCAATCCTTGAAGGGCTATTAGTTTATCATAAATATGAAGTTAAGTACCGTGTGTTTTAAAAAGACACACATTCACGTTTCATAACACAAGTTCTGGGTGAGTAAAACCTACAAAATACGGGTTCCAGAGTAGGAGCAATTGTTTTAATTACAGACTAGTAACAAAATGTTTAATTGCTGGCAGACTCAGGCAAAACTGCATTCAGTAGAATCTAAAAGTTTACATATCAGGTCTTACTATTCAAAATCATTCTGAACACATGTGTTGTATTACAGACTAAGGGTCACGGCTAACCCCCCTGTACAAGATGGCTTTAAAGTCTCTAGTGTTTTCTTATGCTGAATTTCCCCTCCTGTCACTGTCTCTGAAGGATTTAACTCAATTTCCCTAAACACCTCGCTCGATACACAGTTACGGGGTAGGAGAATGAGGCATGGAGAGGAAGGCAGTTCATCACACCAGAATGTTTTATGCTGCACAGGGGCAGCCTGCATGCGCAAGCAGGGTGACACCAGCCAGGGAGCATTTGTCACTGGAAAGGATAAAGAGGCAGGACAAAAGAGGGTATCTGAGATTTAGCCCATTTGAGCGAGACTCTTAAGGGATGACTAAAAAAGTTATTCTTGAAGTGGGAGATGATGGGGAGTGATCAGATAATTTAAGAGACAGGAATAATGGATGATAGATGGAGGTAGACTTTGAAGTTGTAATTGACACAGATAAGAACAGTATATTTTAACCATGCCAGAAAAAGCAGTTACAGTATTCAAGTGCAGTAGCAAGAGGCACAATGGACAGGTTTTATCTAAAGGAACAGAGAATTACTGTTCCATTATGCCAATTTTGTGGTAAGCGTAACGCTAGTCTTCCTGCTGCACTTTCATCTGACTCCAAATGCATGTCTAATACAAGAGCCAGAGAACAACAAGTGCCTCTCAGAAAGGTCTTCCAGTTCTTTCGTAATTCCTGCTAGGTTGTGTTCCTACCCATTTTAGTTCGGTCCAGATTCTGCTGCTGCTTTTTCCAAGTTCATTTTGAATTTGGCAAGTTTGAATAGTGGCTTTCTTCCTTATCGAAAAGGGAGACAAATTCATTTACCTGCTGGAAGTAAATATTACAGAAGCTTTTATGCAGCAAAGAACTCCAAAGTAAATGGTGTCTAAAGAGGAGGTGGGTTAAAATATCAAAGTGGGCATGCTCCCATGTCTGCATCTCTAAAACCGAACCTTAATTGCCAATAATTTCTTAAAATTGTAGTACTGAATATCCACGGTGATTTCCAATACAGTCCTTTTACTCATGCAGTTCAAAAGCTTTACTGCGTGGAGTCCACCTAAGAAACAGGCCAGCATTATTATTGTAATTTTTTAACAAGTGATGAATTAAGCTTACATTTTACTTGTCATTCAAGCAGACTAGGTATTAAGAGGGACTCTTTATCAAGGAGTGTAATGACGGGACGAGGGGTAATGGTTTCAAACTGGAAGAGGGTAAATTCAGATTGGATATTAGGAGGAAATTCTTTACTCTGATGGTGGAACTGCAACAGGTTGCCCAGGGATGTTGTAGATGCCCCATCCCTGGAGGTGTTCAAGGCCAGGCTGGATGGGGCTTGGAGCAGCCTGGTCTGGTGGGAGGTGTCCCTGCCCATGGCAGGGGGTTGGAACTAGATGATCTTTAAGGTCCCTTCCAACCTGAACCAGTCTGTGATTCTATGATTCTAAGAGAGCAGGCATCCCTTCCTCAAACAGATGTCGAGAGGCACTGTGGCAAAAGATTTCAGAAAGATATCTGTACCTTTCCATGTAGCAGCTAAACAAAATAGTTTTAAAAAGTAAACTGGCACACAAGACAGCATTTATCTCAGGAAGGTGCCTCCATTCTGCCGTGCACCGTCACTATACCATCCATAAAGTTTTAAAAGGTATTTTCATGACTAACAAAGAATGAGGAAGTAGAATGAAGAATTTCAGTCACGGAAAAAGGGTTCATGTTGGGTACAGAGAGAAGTTTAGATACAAAAATATTCCTGATCTTGCAAAGTGTATGTGGGAGGAGGGGAGTGATTACACTTGCTCTTCTTCAACCTAATTGCACACATTTTACTTCGACCTTTGGCCACATCGTGACAAGGACAAAACCTATAAAGTGGCAGTAATATAGCCACTTTAGGCAGTAATATATTCTGACAAGTAACCTGTAAGCAAAATTTTATAAAAGCTGCTCAAATTGCTAGTAATTTTATATGTTATACTTTTACTATCTATCTTCTATCTAGGCATAAGTCTTAACATGACTATGTGGAGCACAAAACATGTTCCAGGCTCAACAAGGCTATATCACAATGATCCTATACCTCAAATGGGTAGCGTTCACAGACGAAAGCACATGAATCATCGAAGAACCAGAGGAAAATTACTTTCTCTAGGGTTTTCCAAAGAAGAGGAAGAGTTAGATAGGTCATATTTGTGGCCCACAAAATTCAGTGGTTTTCTTTTCCCTAGTGAGCACCGAGATGCTAGAGGTGCACAAAAAGCTCACACTAGACAATTATGCAAGAGAATGCCTTGGGCAAATGACTTTTATCACACTTCTCAAGAGTGTTTTGTAAGTTTACGACTTAGAGGTTGGCAAGCAGTGTTTTTGCATTTGTGATACCATCATCTGGAGGTCAGAAGATTGGTAGTACACCCATTAACCCCAAAATAAACGGGATCAACAGTGATCCTGCCCAAATCTTTTAAGACTGAGCTATTTTTAATGCGTGTTTCCACATATCCCTTGCTAACAAGGAATAGGAATGTACTGTTTGACAAGCAACTAGATTTCCTGAACCAGTGCCAAAGCATATGACTTTAATTAAGCTCTGGACTATTCAGCAAATTTCAGGTAATCACACACATACTTTATTAAGCAGTAATAAAGCCTGGCAAGTAGATAGTTAAACGGACCCAACTGGATACCATGAGAAAATCTCATCTCTTGAGGAGGGCTTTCTTCCTCTGAAACCATTAAGCAATCCTTAAGACATTTATTGGTGTAAGAAACAATCCATTTCAACAGGGTAGGTGTGCACTAGTTACAAAATCCTAAGTCCCCAAGGGAAAAATAAGCATGGCCTAAGAAAAACTGTAATGAACAAACTGAAAAGGATGCAAACAGTTCTGTCCAAACACTATTGAATATCTAAGGGAACAAGGGGGTGATTGAGCAGAGGCAAACTACCCCCCTTCTCTCATCCTGCTCTAATTTGAAGTTTATTGCATTAACTTACAGTCGCTTAATCGAGCCATCTCTTGTCTTCAAGATCTGCCTCTTCCAATATCATTACTTTTTTTTTGTTTTACATGCAAGGACACAGATTGATCGAAGTCTCCCCAAATCATAGTGAAGAGCTGCATTCAGTTTTTCTCTACAGGAATTGTTTTCTAGCAATGGAGGAAATACTGTAGCTCAAACAAAGATTCCACAGTTTAAAAGAACTCTTCATCCTTCCTTTCAGCGTCAAGAAGGTAGAGACACCTTGAGCCATCATGGCATGTGAACGTCTTCTCATTGTTTACCACTAACTTCATACGGGAAAATAGCTAAGAATCAATTCTTACAGAATTTAATTAGGCTTTAATGAGTCTGATCACAGTTATTTTAAGAGTCCAGAAGCTGCCAGTCTAACAGGACATGACTTTGTTCCTCCCAAAGTCTTAGACCTCACCCTCCTTCAGTTCTTCAATGAGTACACCTCAGACATACACACTAGTAACGACATTATTTCACCTGTGAATCATGTTAGGCTGGCAAGCCTATAATGGCCCAGTCATTCCATTTATTTGTCAAATACTTAACTTTTCTGCCAAGTTGGTTTATATTAAGGTTTTCAAGAGATCACCAGATTACTTGAAAAGTTACCTAGACTGATTTAAATACAACCTTAATATTAGCATTGGATAGAAAGGTATTCTGAGCTTGCCTGTCTTTTCCTTAGACTAAATAAGTGTTTGGCTGGACACTTGTACCTCTATGTTGCAGACAAACATTGTTTATTATTCCTTCTATGATTAAATGCAAAATGGACACTGGGTTCTGTTTCAGCATCTGACCGACCGGCTTGCAAAACGATATGTCGTTGGGACTCAGGCCTTTTCAAGAGTAAGATGGCATTTGTCCAAGCATAATTACTAATGTTTTGAGTTCAAATCCTCTGGTGCTTCACCATGCCAATAGAGCAACGTTGCTGTGAGCAGCTCTTAAAGGCAAGGCTGTCCTTCATCCCTCTGCCAGCGTGGCTACAGCACCTCACCAAAATGTCAATTCTCAAAATATGTTAAAAATGATTCCCTAAGATGGTGATCCAACCGATTTTGTACAGATGACTCCCCGAGGATTAATTTTGTTCGACAGATCTGCCATAGGGGCGGTACCTTCCACTACAGAGGTAGCAACAGATGAAACCAGCTAAAACTCCCTGCAGTACAAAGCTGATCGCAGCTTCAAATTATAACAGCAAATTATACTTTTGCTAGGACAGCCTGTTTTGCGAGCAAAGCCAGTTTTGTTTTACAGTCAGCTGCTTGCATCGGAATATCGCGTAAAATATGTTACTACCTTATTGTACTGCTTACACTATAGCTTTCTCAATCACTTTAAGCTGGCATAAACAAGTACTTCCTCTAAACGCAGCAGTCTGTTCTTCCTTTTCTTTGCCTTGGGTTCCTTACTCCCACCCCTTCCTGCACAGCCACATAAGCGTCTATGTCACGAGCCAGACAGTGTAACTGATCTAGGTGGAAAACTAAACTGACAAAAAACCACAAAAAAAATCCTTTATAAAGTCAGGTCGGTTTTAGCTGCTTGTGTGGCTGCGTGGATCCGTAACCAACAGAATGGGGCAGCTCTTAGGGGTAGCAATACACAAAGCCAACGTGAAGTTGCAGCTCATATGAAAGAAGTTGTTGGTGGATCCCTGTGGCTACAAGGTGAAAAAGCAGCCTCACCTGCCCAGCTCAAGACACCTCCTCGTCAGAAGGTAGAAGGAGGATCTTCAGTCATGCTGTGAGAGCTATCATGTATTCTGCCTCCTAGGACTTGCCAGATGCAAGGCAGAATACCACTCGCTTAGCCAACAGGCAGCTATTTTCTCCCCGGTTGTTTTGCGGCTCTGTTAGTAATTATTAGCAGCTGTTTATAGTAACAGAACTGGCCAGAGGGGAAGTTTCTTTGGCCCATGTCAAGACTCAAATGTTCAGTCACTGCAGTAGGAAGAAAAGCATCTAAAAAACATACCTGGAGGTTCTGGCCCAGCTGGACAAATGCATGCAACTACTTTACTTGAAGTTCAGCAAAGGGGCTGTATCCTTCCATGATCTGACCAAGTTGTTCCTTCATAAAAGTTTAGACTCAAAAAAATCCTGTGACTTTCTAGAAGCACCATCTTATAAGCAAGTCATGAGGCCTTTGGTTCAAAAAGGCAGCAATTATAGTCAGGTGGTTGTTTAAATTCCCATTAAGACTTTTCACAGAGTTAAATGCAAACACAGATTTTTAGCTACTGCTTTCTAAAAACAGAACTGTATTAACCCTACCAGAGGGGGAAGACGACACTTGTTCAGTAATACTTTATTTTAAAAAAATGCAATTATGCCACATATTACTTAACAACAATCCCATATGTGAGCAATGTTACTCCAGATCCTGAAAGTTAACCTCTAATTTTAAAATGGTCTTACGTTAAACTGGACTAACCTGTTTTGAATCACTAAAAGCCTGCCAAAGGAAAAACGTTAAGGCTAACTGGGTGCAATAAAGAACCACATTTGACATGTCCTAACATTTAATTCATCATTCAGGTAATCAAAGGCATTGAAACACAACAGCATAAACCACCTTGTTCTACAAGGATGCAACGCCTAAGCAACCCTACAACTGACACCGAATGAAGGCTTAGATGAGATTTTTAACAGGTTCATTTTGAAACCTGAGATTTAAAAACATTTAAAAAAAAAGAAAAAGAAAAAGCCACTGGAACAAGCACAGCGCTTTTGCATCATGACCTACTTTTGAGGCTACCACACAATTTAGGCCACTGAAGCAAGGTCTGGGAGGGGGGAAATCATTCTGCAGCACGTTGTGAATGAAGACAATGTGGAGCAATCCACCTCACGTGGAGAAGCGGCATTTTTTGCCACTTCTTGCAAGGCAAACTTTTGCCTGCCCTCAGGACTCTTCACACACTGTAATCCAGTTGATGTCTTTTACAACCTCTGCCTTGCTGTTGTTTAAGCTGAGACATAACTTTTCAAAAATATACTCATCTAAGAGAAAAAAGTGATTCTGGCAGCTCTCTGAACTACTAAGGCTGAACATCTGAGATGCTCGACTCCCCCAACAATTTCATAAAAATATGCAAACAATCATCTCCCACAAAATGTAAGAGCAAGGGTGTGCGCTGCTTCATTTTGAAAGGGTTAATGAGGAGTTGTTGCACCCTTTCCTTGGTATGTATACAAAATTCCAGAAATTATTAAAACCTGACATAAACAGGCTTCCAACTCCAGCCTTGCTAGCATTAAATCTTCCATTGGGTGTCCTGCCTACTTCTTTCTGTAACGTGTGGCCTTGACTAGAAGCCCCCTTGCTTTCTTCGGACCCTCTTTCCACCCCCTTCCAGCTTACTCGGAAAATGACCAAGGTAAGATTTTGACTCACGCTTGAAGACGTGGCAATGCAGTGACAGATGGCAATCTGTGCATGACAAACTCCCCTGGTGGGCTTTTTCCTGCCCCAACATGCAAGGAGGAATAGAAAGCTTAAGACAAAAGGTGGAGAGGATGAAGGTCCTCATGACGTCAGGGAGAACACCTTTGTAAGACAGCCCTCTTTCCTCATTCTTTATATTTGGGGGGGGCAATGTAATTTCCCCAGCCTGATTATATTACTGGGAAAAAGACGTAGGAAACCATGGGTCGTTATGAAATTACAGAAACAATTCTGGGAAGCCATCTTTTTAAAAGGGATTCATAATTTAACGCGAGACAGACTTTATTCAGTGGATTGGATATTATACTGCTCCCTAAAGGCACAGGCTGTTACTAATATTAGATCAGATTACATTGTTAAATCACTGCTGCTCCTGTTTTTAGTAGGAAATACTTAATTTACTTAAACTGGAGAGGTAGCATTATCTGATTAAACTTATTTTTTGTTTTACTGATAGGTAAAAAACATCATATATGTTCCTGTTACCCTCATGGTTATTAATACAGATACATTAAACAAGTAAACAGCTAGGGTGGTATGGGTATAAATAGCCATAGAGAAGCCTTCCCAGCTAGCAAAAAACATTACAGCCGGGACCGGCGATGCTGGTAAGACAGGCACTAAGAAGCAGTTCCTCACTACAGCACAGACACAGACATGCCTTATTCATGACAGCTGGATGTCCAAGTAGCAGGTTCTACTCCCAAAATTAAACAAACGTTAAGGGCAAGACAGCTAAAAGCTAAGCACTTTCAAAAACAAAAAATTACATCCTAGTCACCACATAAGCACAAAGAACTCAAAACCTCATGGGGATAGAGATCACTCAGGCCAGTGTGCAAATATGCTGTTATGGTCTGACACTGCTGCAAATAACGACTTGTCACTAAGAAAATGCACTAATTTGGGCAGATAAGCACAGTCAAACTTCAGTCTGGCATAAGCTAAGTCTGGCCCAGCTTAGGCATGCCCTACTAAAAGATCCTCAAGTTTTTAAACCATGTTGAACATGAGAGTTATCTCCCATCAGAATTAAATTGATTCATTCCCTCTGTCTCAGTGAAGTAGGACAACAGAGGAAAACAAAATTAAGGCTATCATCAGGGAACATCTTAATACATTACCAAGTGGATTAACTGGAACAATCTTACCTTCCTGCAGAAGGAAGGACAATGTTTAACCCAGTGGTGGTGCAAGAATAATCCTATCGGTGCATCGTTGCCACTAGCATTTTTTTTGCAAGTTCTTTTACCAAGGCTGTCCTCCCAGTTGCAGTGTGGGAAATGAAGTATACCAGTGCAACCTTTTGCAAATTACTCTTCAGAATGAGCAATGCTTTCTCCAATAGGTTGAGACTCGTGTGTGTCTTGCATGAATATTCATCCATAAAAAATAGTCAAGCCAGGACCGATTACTTAGTCTGTATATGCAAAGTTAGATATTCCTTGCAGATGTTACTGTACCTACGATGAAGAGCGCAATACTTTACTGAAGTAATTATATTTGAACTAATTATATTCACTGCTCTGAAAATTTGCAGGCTGGTTTCTTCAGGCTGTAAATGCTTAAGAAACCCAAATACTGCCAGAATATGTATTAGACAATTACAGAAGCTATTCAATAGATCAAGACAAAAAAGAGCACAGCATAGATCTTCATAAGCTGCCTTCCTCTAGCATATCATTAACGTCTGCAAAGTCTAATTCATTGGAATTATCTCCAATTACCAGTCCCTAAACGCATTACCATCGTTCTATCTCAGAAAACTCTGTTAAAGTAAGCTTTTGAAAGCATCCACAGAATTTTGTTCACCCTCCAACAAAGATGAAGAAGTTAGGTTTTGGCCGGATTTTACTAACTCTGAGGAAATAATTACTCCCTCAGAGAAAAAGCAAAACAAGGCAGAAGAGGGTTTCTCACATTTCAGATTCTCCGAAGGGTTTGTAAACAACTATATATAACTGATTATATCATCTTGCACAAAATATTCTCATTTTGCCTTCTCTGAGTGGACTCGCAGATCAACTGGCCCATCATCACTGTGATAGCCTGGCAATAAGCAGCCGTTTCCAGCCTAACCTGCAGTTTGAGCCTGCACTGATTCAGCACGATTGCGGGAAACTGTCTCTTGTCGGCGTAAAGGAGAGAGATCCCTTCTCTTCTGCCTCTTCCCCACCCCAGCTTCACGTAGCTTCCCTCCATCTGGGCCAAGAAAAATATTTTAACATCCCCCGATAAGGCGTTAAATGGAGCTGACTACTATTGTATTGAGGAAAAAAAAAGAAGAGGAATAAAAGCATTTAGAGATAAATTTGTATTTCTTACTTACTTCCTCCCTGGCATCCAAGGAGGCCTGCCTGTTTCTCTAATGCAACTGTGCTGCAAAGGGTGCGGTAAAATAGCTGCTTTTCAGCCCCTTGACCTCAAGCCTTCCCTGCGTTAGGTGGTGCTAATGGAGGAAACAGCTATAGGTTAAAATAGCAGCTTTATGGTGCAGCACCTTTGGTAAACATTTTCAGTCCTGCCCTTGTGAAGCCCAAGCGATTACAAACAGGCGTTGAGTAAGCACACTTCATAAAAAGTACAGCTAGAGCACTTGACCAGATCCCTGCTGTCCCAAATATCAGCATGACCGACATGTTTATGTTCATTGCCATGAAGTATAGCTACTTGATTTAGTTTCTGAATTATTTAAATAAACATTTGAAGAGGCCTAACAGTGATGCATAGCCCACACATTAAGTAAGGTGCAAGATAGAAAACCAAAATGAAGAATCCCCTTGTAACACAAATCACTAATAAAGTTTATAAATTTCAAGAATACCAGAGGAATACTGTTCAGCAAACAATATGGATGAATCAGTGCTTAGAAGGGTTGCATCACCACACTGATTTCAGACCTTATCTACAACGTTTACGAAAACTATACAGTAAGAACCTCTACAAAAAGAGCACTTTAAGCAAAGTAGGCGAAACCTAACATTTAAGAGTTACACCTTCTAGAAGAAAGAAATACAGGTAATGAACAGACAGCACTTTGGCAAATACAATGTATTTACAAACAATCCGTTTTAGAAATTTTTAGTGCAAGTAATATGATTGAGGCAGCTGGTTTAAGAGCAGCCCTGTAGAAAGCCGGTGGCCACATTTAAGAGCAGCTTGATCAGGGCATATTTTGATTTTGGACTATGAACGAATGCTATTTTAGTAATGCGTTTTGCCAAGCTGTAACCCTGTTAGAACTGGCAGGGTAAGATATTTACTGACACACACACTAAAATAATAAGAGGCGGTTGGACTCGATACATAAAGACCTGCTAGCAGGGAAATATTTAGAGGACACAGACCTCTTCCATTTGTGACTTTGTAGAACTATGAAACAGCTTGGCAAAGTCTTGTCAGATTTTGGCGTTTTTACCTAATTTGGGAATGACTGTCAGCCACTCTCCTCTTACAGGATGCACAAGCTCCAGCATCCATGCCATTTTAACAGCATACATCTGGATTGCTATGGGATAAGACCCATAGCAGTTCTGTACCAAAGCTGAAGTGGTTTAATAGTCTGCTGTTGTATCTGCAATCACTACAGCAGTTCTTACAGCTGTCTGGTGAAAATCAAAGACATCTCACAGCCTAGCTTTAGTCCTGCCACATTCAGTCAATTTGAACATGCTCTGTCAGTCCCTCAGCTTTTTCCTGTATGTTTGCTGCAAAATATACCACTGCCATCCTTCCAGGGAAGTTTTACATACGACCTAAGGAATCCTTTAGGCACAAAGCTGCACTAGGGTATGGGGACAGATCTCATCCACGCAACTGTAAGCATTATCGTATGATCGTATCGTATGGATCTTGTGCCCCTCTAAATCCCCACAGAGACATTTTCCAGGGGTGGGGTGGTTCAGAGGAATCACCACAAGGATTTTGTCAGCTGTACTATAACTATTTGTTATAAGCCAACCAGGGCTACCACTGTAGGCCACACAGGCAGTAGGGACACTAATCTATATTTAATGAGCTTGAATGTTAGTTGGCCTTATGAACTATTATTTCCCCCCTCCCAAAGACCAGCAAATGCTTTTTGAAGAGCATCTAGTATCTCACAAGCATTTTCTGTTGCAGGTTATTGTCAGATATGCAGCCTTAAATTACCTAAAACACTCTCAGTGAATCAATGCTGAAGGACCTTTTCTTGAATGTTCATAAGGAAAAAATATTGTAGCAATAGTTTCTACTGGACTAGACTGGCATCTTCCAATGTGAGGAGAGTTTATTTGCTTAAAAAGGGTATTTAAAGTGAACATTTATTTAGCTGAATGATTCAAAGTGATTGCACTTAAGTCATTTCTAGGTGCAGGGCTGCTGGCATAGAGAACATGGTAGTGGAAGTTCAGCCTATGCAAGCATGATTGATTGTTTAGAAAACAAAGCTAATCTAGTGGTTGTTTCTTTATGCACAGCTAATTGCATACCAGCTAGAGTACCTTTCCAGATCATTCTCAGAGGCAGAATGAATTTGTGGTCAGATAGTATCACAGGTATTTCTGTAGGTAGGTAGAGCTGCATTAATACTTACAGGCACTAAAAGCAGAGAGGAGAAGAGCAGGACAATGAGGGAAACGCCAGAATTTCAGTACACAGACTAGCACAATACTGAAGTGCAACAGCTGAGATGGCAGGTTATCCTACTAGGCATCTAGTATCCTCAGAAAGGCATCATCAGATCCTCTACTCAGAAATGCATTCACTGGAGTCAGAAGAAGCAATATTTTTTTCTTCATTCTATTAACCTAGATAGATCCTGAAGTCTGAAGCCAAGTGGGAAATTCAGTTGGGAGACAGCGACAGAAGTAGCAACGTGAACACCTGACGAAATAGGTTTGGTTTTGTGCCTTTATTGTTTAAAGAGACACCAAAATACACATGCAGTTGGTGTAAGCCATCTTCAGAGCGTATATAAGAGTATACTTTAAATATAAGAGTAAACTTCCAATGTAAGTCACAGCTACAACTTAAAATTCAGGACCCCAGCACTGGTCAAGTGAATATAGATGAAGACATTGAGCATCACCTTTACATTTTTTTAAAATGCACACCAACTATAGGTTGAAGATTAGCAAGTGAAATATGTTGTGTTGATCCAAACAATAAACAGGAACAGCAACGTCTGCTTGGGGTTGTCTTTATGATTAGTCTAACATGCGCCCAATGTTATTAAGGGACCTCCTATCTCAGAGGCTGTATGGCTATTCACAGAACATATCAGAGTAAGAACTGACCAAGTTGAGAGCTGATCTATGAATATTTGAACAGTTTGACAGAAGCCTTCTCTAAACTATTAGACCATTCTCGAATAATAACACAGAGGAATAGTGTGGGCTTCATGAAGATAGTTAAATAGCTCTCCATTTATCTTCTGTCATCCACACACCTTTATTATGCTCCATAAAGATTGCAGTTGCACCACTGGCTTTTCCTCACATTGCTCCACTCACATTCAGTCTGGCTTCACCTCTGCTGCTCTCTTGTATGGTAGAAGACATATTGGTACAAGATCTTTAGCCTCTACTCTTTGGCACTCAGCTCTTTGCTTTAAGCTTTCATTGCTTTCTGTTCTCTGATCCTAAAAGTATAACGGATACAGAGTCTTCACGCTGCTCCTCTGGAAAGCTGAGCCTGACCTTACAGTATTCAAGATGTTACCTTTCCAGCTCCCCGATCTGTCACTCCTGATCAACTCTCAGTGGCTTCTGCTTGCTATAATATACTAATTTCTCCATTTTCAAAACTGACTTGATGTTTGTCTTCCAAGAGATGATGACAACTGCCCACAGCAGCAAGCCAAGCAATAAGCATCACTCATCACATGCAGAGGTCAGATGAAGTACGATGTGAGCACACATGCACCTAGTTGAAACTGCTAGGTGTTTTTGACTGGATAACTTTCTGAAGAGATGCTTTACGTTTGTAGTACGGAGGAAATCATGGGCTCACATTTGTGGGGGGGAACAGGAGGACAGCCATAATACCCAAAACAAAAAGGGATGAGTTGAAGTTGCAAAACCAAAGTCAAGTACTTGAATGAATACTGCATAATATTACCTTATCTTTTCAAAAGAGTTTCAGGTCTTCAGCCTATTTCTTTAAAGAACTGCTCTACTTCTAACCGAATACTTTCTCTTATCAGTTTATTCTGGTACAAGATAACGGCTTGGCTTGCAACCCAGTTCCCATGAAGATTGTTAATACTTAGAGGTTTCCTTTCCCTAACATCAGAGCTAGCTAAATCCATTTATCACACATGGAGTTGATAAGGGATGGCATATTTGCCCCGAATTATTTTGCTGCTTTGGGCTGGTTCCCTTACTGTTTGCAAGGTGTTTACAGGCAACACTTTATCAGAATTAACAAACTTGTCATTCAGGTTAAGGAAGAACTTTACCATGTACTTGGCTAAATCCTCAAAGAGCAGACAAAAAAATTACCTTGATATACTGATGTACATATTAGTCCGAAGTATTTGAAGTGCTATACCTGTTTAAAGTATATGGCTGTAAAGAGCAGGCAAACCAAAAATATTAAGTGAATGAGGCTTTGAGCAACTGGCAGAGTAATCCAGGTCAGACTGGTGAACAGAGGTTTGCAAAGACTGCAAAGGACAGTGAAATAAAAAAATATAATAATAAACTGGAAATACTTACTCAAACACTGTTCCTGCTAGCATGGTTAACTGGAGAAGGGATTACACATTTTTCAGGAAAAAACTATGGATTACAGCAGAGAAGGAAAACCCAAGTCAGTATCCTGTTGAAAGTAAATATTCTTACTTTTGTCCTAATGTTATAGTAGAGGTGAGGATCACCTCACATGACTAATGATTCCTCATCGAGCACAACAACATTCAACTTGAACATTTCAGTGAGCAAAGCATGCTGTACGTAAACAGACTGAGCCAACTAGAAAAAGCTGGGAGAGGAAATAGAAAGGACAAGAGCCAGAAAGCATGACTAAAAGTCTGAAGGGCATGAGATTATTCTACTTATTTAAACAAAGTAAGGCTTGTCAGTAGGTTTCAAACATGATCTCTCCATCAGAGAAGTAATGTTTGGGCCAAGCTGTAACCAGGAGGATTACAGCATATTCTCTATGTGTCCTCAGTAACAGAATTATTATTACCCATGGTGAGACAGACAACAAGCAGGTTTCACTTCTTCCTTGCAATATTCATTGACGACTTTCTGATGGCTCTAGAAGCTTGAGGTTGCTCAATTATTGCATCTTCAATTCTGAGCTCATGCACAGTTGCCTTGCTGCAGAGTTGCACAAGGGCACAGACATTTACATGTGCCGCACGTGTAGTTTTGCGCCTGCAGTGATAACACAGGAAGCTGAGGAAGAAAACTATTCGGTTCTCATAGCATGTGAACAAGAAAGTACATTTAGTATTTGACTAACAAAGATCTTGAAGTGGATGCAAGTTACTGATCAACGCATGGAGGTATTTGACATTTTACATTAGAGCGAGGAAGCCCTTAGGGTGAAGAATTTCATGGTTGTTGAAGCCTATTTTAATGAAAAGTGTAGCTTGTCCTTCTGGGCTGTATTTCATTTTGGCAGCTTTACTGAGAATGCTGTGCTTAGTCATTTTACTTTTCCAATTACAGTACCAGCTTATGCAATAAACTAATGTGTTTACTGTTTGAACAATCCCCTGCCAGATCCAGATTTTTGGGAGGAATAAGATTTGATTAAAGCAATGAGCAGTTAAGCATAACATACTTAAATGTTTTAGGTTTTAAGAGCCTAAATAGACTTGAAATACCTTAATGTTGCTTTGTGTAGCAGTCAAGGTTTAATAGACAAAACGGGGGCAACACATCCCTGTTATCTCATTTAAGTGAAATGCATTTATTATCCTGTAAGAGCTTTAAGTTTTTGTTCTTCCAGTAGCAAATTTTTAAGTGTGACGTATTTACTCTATAATTACATTTCCGCAAAATAAATAGGCAGGCTTTTGATCCAAGAACTTCTGTGGAGAAGTACAGATCACCATATAGTAAACCAGCCATAGTTCAAAAGGTCACTTCCATTTTGTTTTAAGCCTTTATTTTTAAGCCAAAAGATACTTAAACTTTTAAGTTGCAATTCCACATTGAAAAAGCCATGATGTGACACACTACTATCCATAGCTTCCATTCTGGTTTTCAGTCAAGGTGCAGTGAGCTTCAGTTTACTTAACTGGGATAGACAGTTAGGGGACAACAAAGTATTGATGTACTAGGAAAAAAAATCCTGCAGGAAGAGAATTCACATGGTGTCTATAAAGTTCTTCCTATTTACACACCCTGCAGTTTGCACTGACTGCAGATAACCCAAAAAGGTTTTGGCTAGGAAAACCTTCTCAGCTCACCTCCGAGGACTTAGTATGCCCTTGCTCACCACTCCTCATACATGAAGTCTGGAGAAACAGGATGAATATAAAATGTGCAACTATATCCTGTATTTTCCCCAATGGAAGATCACTCGTCCTCTAACAATAAGCTTCAGCCAGGCTTAAGTCTCCACTGGAACGGAGTGCAAACCTCTGTAAATAAAGTGTGATCAGCCTTCAAAACATGGAACTGAAATTAGCATAGACACAAGTTGCCCACATTCAGTATGAAATGTTAATTCCCCCAGAAGAAAATAGTGCAATCAAACCAGACTCCTTTACTTTAGGACACACATGGGGTGACATACCCACATCTGGGTAGGATCTTGAGTGGCCTGATCCCAAATTTCTTTGCTGGACAGCAAATAAACTGAACACATGTACTTGCCTTCTTACATGCTTTCTATTAAAGACTTCCTACCACGAGGAACAGGTGTGACTACCATTTGCTGTGATTGAGCTGGTTTCAGGAGCATTGGCAGTTATACACTAAAGCCATACTCCAAATCCCACTAGATCACAAACAAACAGTGATGCTTGGCTGTCACTTTGGATACATCCCCCCCACACATGCCATGCAAAGTGAAACTCTGCACTAACTAACGAGAAAAGCTACCCAGGCTTTCAGGTTTTTTTTTTTGTTTAAGTCTATGCCCAACCTTCCACTTAAAAGTCTGGGGAATGCAGATCTAACACTAGGCTACAAGCCCAGATATAAATAATTTGAGATGTATTCAACAGTCATGTAAGCCTTCTATACTTTCACTCTTTCCTGCAAGGTTGGAAGGGTGGCAGCATTATTACAAGCCTAAACCCTTTCAGAGGCAAAAAGACAGACTTGTGTAGCTTTTAGTCTTAGCTGCTCACACCGAACAACTTACAGGGCTACAGTTTTTCCTGAGAGACTAACAAGTTAATGAAGGAAAATTGTGGGCTTTTGCCTGCTTTATCAGATACAATGGAGTCGGGAAGTTTCCATCCTTGGCTTCCTCCTTTGCTCTCAGCCTAGTCCAACATTTAAAAAATTTCTTCAGTGAATGCCAAGAATTGGCCAGTATTATTTTTATTTGAAAAGATATCACTATTACCCAGACAATTAAAAAGGAAGTTATTTAATCCCTACATCAACAGGGACCAAGAAAATGAAGCATTATAACAGCACTAGCATAACCACACAAGGTAAGAACTAGACAGGATGGTGGACAGTCACTGAAGTAAAAAAATAAAGGATCTATTTTTATTTAATATTTGTCACTGGCAGGCTTCCACTCATTTTCCAAGTTACAGGTAGATGCAATATTAATGAACTGAATGCTGCTACTGGAGATAAACAAAGTGTTGCTTTCATTTGCACCATACTTGCACCCTGACCATGCTAATTTAGATGCAAGATGGACACTATATTGCATGGTGGAGATGCTATAAATACAGAGCTGAAGTATTTAAACACATTAACACTAGACTCCACCCTTACTAGACCGTATACCCTTAGTATTAAAGCTTGGGGAACTACTACCAACACCTCTCCTAGAACACCTCTAGCTCAGACTTCTTTTTCCAAATACAAACCAATTTTACCAAGAACACTTGAAGCACAGAACTGCAGCAGCCTTCTTATCCCATTTTCTAGAGGCAAGAACTCCAAATGATTTGGACTGCAGTAATTTCTGCATATAATGCTGAAGCCTTATTCCCTGCTCACTTAAAGAACTTGTCTTTTGTAAGCTATGGTGTATATATTCAGTCTTAATACAGTAATTGCTATTTAGGGAATTAAAGCTTGCTCTAGTAGAGATGTTTGACCACCGGCCACTTACCAGCCTATGGCTTTTTCAGTGAGAAAGGCCCTAAAACTTCAAAGATCAGTGAAAGCCGTCACGGACACATCAATTAGTAAATTCCCCGTAGGCAGAATGAGGTTGTGATCCACAATCAAGGCAACTTGTTGTCAAGTTCACTGAAGGATCCTGAAAGTGACATATTTAGAAATATCTACACAGACTCCTTACAAAGCCACACAGACAGTGAGTCTGCTGACCAAAAGCTTCTGAAAGAGGCTGAAGTTAAGGGAACAGCGTAGCTTTTATTGTACCAATGATAAATTTAGGCATTCTTTACAACCAGTTATTCAGTAACCAGCCCTAACGCAGAACTGGAACTGATCTCTCGGAAAAAGTGTTAATTTGGGAGCATAGTTAGTGAGGAAGAGAGAGCTAAGTGCAGCTCAGGGAAATACTGTGCAGTGTTGGGCTGCTGGAACAAGCTGAAAGCTTGTAGTCTGCTGAACGTGTATGTTTAGTAGCTTGCAGTTATTGAGCACTGGGGTTTGGTGTTGCAGTTTGTTGGTTTTGGGTTTTGTTTTTTTTTTCCCCCCCAGTGTAAGTGTAGCTTTCCATGAAGTGACTTGTGCAGAGGCAAGAAGATGCAAAGAAATCTGTTCAAGGAGTACAGAGTCAAGTTTATACTGAACATCACCTAAAGCCTGATGTTTCAGAGGACAAAGTGATATTAATTAAATCTAGCCACAAACAGGCTAAGAACACCCTGAGACAGAGTAGTAAGGCTCTATCTTAAGTCATCACACCAAAGACTATTACTTGCCCACAATATCTTCCATCTTCCCAACTAGTAAAAGAATTACTAACAATTTAATATCAAGCCCACTAGATGAACAGGCATCTATGGAAGATTCTAACACAAGCCTCACTGGATGGGAACCCAAACACTTTCATATACAGCTTAACTGGGGACTACTACACACTTGAGAGGCCATGGTAGATATACTTCTATCTAGCACTCCAGTCCAGCTCATATGCATACAGAGAAGATTAGAGATCCCACTAGTAATATAGGGTCAAAAGGCTTATTTTCAAATGGCATCCTGAATTGTCACACAAACTATCTCAGAGTGACCATCTGGAAGAGGACACATGTTATCCGGTTCAATGCCATTTCTCCAGTAGACTCCAGCTGCTGTGCAGCTGCATAGTGAGTTTTGAACAGGCCATACCTGAGAGATGACGAATTGGAGAGGTGATTTGAAAGCAAGGCAGCAGGAAAAAAGCTCCAACTGTAAGACCAGCAATAATTGTAGGAGCACAAAGGGTAAAAGTAAGTGTCAGATCACTCCCCTTTTCATCCCATTGAAGGAGCTAAGTGTTTTGACTTTAAGGATGTGACAACAAATGTGAACAGCTGACAGAGCCACAGAAGCACTATGGTGTTGGAAACAATCAGGATAACTCCTCCTCTGAAAAGCGTAAGCCTTCTCCCTCTCTACACCCAAGTTAGAAGCAGAACAAGAGCCAAGAAAAAGAACAAGCCTACATCATGAGCCGATTCCCCCAGATACATTTCAGACAGCAAACAGGACATGTGCACTAGATGTGTTAGTGTTAAAGCAAGTTGTTCATTTGCTTTGGGTTATTTTTTTTGAACTCTTGGGAGTTAGCTGGCCAGCCACACTACTCTAAGGAGCAATAGTTCAGACTGTCAAATCACTCCTCTGGGAGTACCCAGAGCCAGACTGCACAGGCCAGTGTACTTGCTCAGATATTCCCCTTGTAAAAGGGGAGGAGCATTTTTTACCCTGCAGGCATGCCTTCTCCCTCCCCACCAAAAAAAAAACAAAGCCACCAAAAGCCCACCAAACACAACCCAAAACCTCTTTTTACCTGGAAGCAAGAGATCCAGCATTGGGACTATTTTAAACAGTTGATTCCTGTTCCTCCTATTTGTACTCCCATATGATTGATAAGCAAGCTGTAGGTTAAACAGCACTCAGACTAAGTGTATTCTGGAAGACCACTTGCTGTGTATAAGTGATGATAGGAAATTAAGTGGCATAAAAATCTGACTGTTCTGTAGTCATCGCTTGTTGGGTTAAGCCACTGGTTTCTGGATGTGGTCCAGGAAGACTGATCATATATTCAAGGACAGAATGAAGTTGATAAACGTGACATGCAGTTGTGTTTTCATAAAAACAGTGCTTTGGGTTCAGCCCCCAGTTAGATCATTTATTTGTCTGGCACCAAAGGGTGATAATGGCTTGTTTTCAAGTCTCCAAAATAAATGAACTATACTGCATGCAGAAGTACTCCAGGCGAGCCAGCAGAGGATAGAAAATATGCAGGGTCAGCATAACACTGGTTTAAATTTCAGTTACAAAACCATTAGAGCTCTCATTTAAAATGAGATGAGGAAACTAGGTTCTCTCTCCACTCTGCTAAGAGCACCAGTCTTGATCTCCCAAGAACACTGATAAAATCCACCTCATATAGTTTAGCAAAACAGTTCAGAGGTAATGCTTTCCTGCTGCTGTTTAAACACTGCTAAGATTTTTTAAAAGCATCTTCAGCCTATTCCTGAGGGCTAAGTTTTACCTCCTACCCTTTTATGCCTTGCTACATGAAGAGCAGCTATTGACTGACAATTTCAGTCTTGCAAGGAATGTAGGTCTCTGTCCACTTCCACTTCCTCAAGCCCCCAGATTAGCCTGTCTTCACATAACACTACAAGAGAGACTTGCAAGTCTGAAGTGTCAAGCCAGCCAGGTGTCCTAAAGCTAAAGAAACTATAGTTTAATAGCCTATACCCTTCACAGATGAGAGTCCTAGAAAGGAAGTCTTCCTCAGCTCTAACTGGGTATTAAGAGTTTTATTAGTTGTCCATATTGTGGAGACTAACTTCTCATCACCTATATATTGAGATTCATGTTCAAACCGACTAAGAGCCAAGCCAAGGTCAGAAGCAGCTCCTAAGCTAAACCAAACTATTACCTAGGGAAAGCCTTGTGTCCTGATGCTTGCCAGAGCCACTGGCCAAGAGCAAGTTTGATGAGAAAACCTGGCTGCTTCTCCCAAGTTGTTACAATGCAGTATGCCAGTTGCAGTCTAAATGACTTTACAGCACTTGTTGGAAATACCAGTGCTAAGGGGCTTTAGTTAAGCTACTGTGTGCCAGTTTCCCTAAGATGGCAGTTCACAGCACACAAACCACTCAGTGACTCAGACGCTGCAGTGCTCCGAATCCATTGCTGAGATGCCTCAAGTTCAGCTTTTAACTTGAGGCAAATTCAGTCTCCAGCAACTCTATTGGAGGTCTAGATTTAATAGCATGAACTCAGCTCTTTTTCATGCAGAGTATCTCATTCCACTCTGAGCGGAGTGAACTATCATACAGAAGCATAACAGAATAACCAGTTTATTAAAGATAGCAATAACTACTCAGCACTAGGATTCAAGAAACCCTCACAGTCCCAGCTGGGGGACATAATATCCTTTACCAGTGGAAGTTTTTGGGTGGTTACTCGGAGTAGGGCTGTGACTCAAATGTAAGATGTGTGGGTAACTGATAAGCTGCTGACCACAAAACAGTCACCTGACCAGCAGCAGCTTACCAAAAGCACATAGAGTCTTTAGTTCACAGCACAGAGCTCCACAGCTTAACACTGTCTGCTTCTAGGCTTGGTTTCTGGGGTGTCCAGGATCTACTGTCTGGAGGGCGACTCAAACTGAAACACCAGTTACTTGTCAAGCCACACACATGGTGTCACTCATCCCAACAGCAGGTATTCTGCTTCAACTTTCTGGCAACTGGATTTGCCAGAATCATTTGTATTTTCTGCTTCTGTATGGCAAGTTAAACTTTCTAGCAGAGCTGTGCATTTATTAGACTCATTAAAGCAGTCATTAGGCAGAAGTAATGTTCTGCTTAGGAAAATTACTGTTTCAAACACTCGTGTCAGTTTAACACTGGTATATTAAGCCAAGTGACAACTAGTGCACTCTGTATTCCCTGAGTTAACCACACTGTTGAATAGAAGCTGGTTAATAAGGCTGACAATGTGCTGCAAGTTGAAGGACAGAATAGTTAAGCCTTCTCTAACTGAAACAACTGCACACAAGGCATTGTCAACATAGTTTTAATGAATCTTATGCCTATAGCTAGAATAGGTTACAGCCTGGGATCTTGCAAGTATTACTGGTAAAGGTTATGGGGATGACCCTTGCAAAACTAAAATGCAGCACAAACAGTTCTTCATGTCACCAGTAACTGTGCAAGCTGCTAAAGCTTCCCCCTCCATCACTCGACAGCCTCAACACTTCCACAGCATCTCTCCTGGCAGATCAGCTGGAAAGCCCCATTTCAACTGGAGTAGCTTTGCCTCTGTTCAGCATGCTTTTACACTAACCATCACTTTATAGTCAGTCTTAAGTGCAAGTGAAGCTTGTTTTTATCTTAAGTGTGACACCACTGCATGTGCACTGTTGCTCACACACTGCTTGATCATTTGATGCAAGTATTTTAGGGTGGCTTTTACTATTAGGAGCAACAGCAGAGGTACAGACTGCTAGTTAAGCTCAAAAAACCCCTGCCAGCTGCAGCTTCTTGTGATGGGCAATATGAAAGGATTTCACTGCTTTTGCCTAACACAACAAGCAGAGATGCCCACATAGTGTGGGCAAAACTGGCTGCCTACTCTAGGAATTGAAGCTTGAAGTCATGAGATGTTCGACTAAGAACAACTGCAGTACATCACAGGCAGAGTTTAGAGATTAAGCTAGACATGATCAAATGCTATGGTGTAAATGAACTGTTTATTGCTTAAATTAGTGTCTGGTGAAAATACAGAAGTGTTACATGCAACTGTATTCACAACTGCAGGCATTACCTAGCAGCTAGTAGGTCATTTCAGCCATCAGCTTCCCACCTAGCCTTTTATAGGATGCCTCTCAAAGCTTAAGCATCTTTTGTAAGCTGCTCAGTTGGCAACACATTTTGACTTAAGAAGGTTTTTCAAACATTAGATGCAGTTTCACTGGTGTCATACTCCACAGGTACCACCCAATGTTAGTATTCTCATAGCTTTTAGGAATGATCCATTTAAAACAAGTTTATACAGGGGCAGAGTCCACACATTCCAGCCTTAGCACACAAGCAGAGCAATATTAAATTACCAAGATCTAACTTTCTAACTCTCAGTGAATCCAGGACTGGAGTGAGTTTAAACGTAATTAACCTTTGAGGTCACAGCCTTGTGAGATGGGTCCAAATTCAGCCTGTGTTCTCTAAGCTCCTCAGAGCCTGTATTTCCACATGGCAGAATAAAGGCAGTTGCTTTAGAAAGCTCCTCAAATAGGTTACATATTTGCTTCAGCTTGAAAAATTTAGGTCACATGTACTTGGACATACAGGTATGTGTATTGTTTTAGTAGAATTACACCATGCTTCATTGGAAGCCATGTAAATATTCCACTTGTGCTGCCCCACTGAAAAGGCACATGAATGAAGTTGCACTTCACTAATTTTGTTGTAACATGACACAGAAGGAGCAGCAAGTTCACCAGCTAAGTCAGTCTTCTAACCACCTTCTCACCACTAATGAAGGACACCCCCAGCAGAAGACATCCTCCCTCAACAGCTTAAAGCAGCACAATACAAGTGTATTTAAAACAGACTGAACTGCTAAGACATTTCAGCTTTGAGGGAGAGGCTTGCTTTCAATTACAAGCAGTCCTCACAGCATTCAAACAAGATCCCATCAGCAGATATTGCTCATTCCTTTCTCAATGACAAACTCCCAGAGAGCAGCAGGTTCCTGCAGGAGTTTACCCTCTTGCGTAATGCATGTTATCTATAGAACCATACGTTTTCAGTTTTACTGAAGATGCCTCTGTCATACATAACTGAGTGTAAGAACTGCAATTATTTCCTTGCTCAGAGAGACATGAGCCAACCCATGTAAACTGGCCTCTGATATTACAAATAGCTAACTAAAATAGAAGTTGTTCCACTGATCCCATCCATTACATCATGTAAATTATTATTTTGTCATGAAAACTCCCTTAAATACTCAATTTAATCTCAATTAATATAGGAATGAAGGTCTCACTTCCAAGACAGCAGCTGCTACTACCTTTGACAGACAGGGGAACTCATAGATGTTTTTGGATGCCCCAGAGACTACTGGATGCAGTTTTAGGAGCTTAAGGTAGTGTCAGCTTTTCAAGCTTACAGTAAAAAGTACTTTAGAAGCATTTATAGCCAGAGTGTCAACTAAATACCTGAATCTGTTATCTGAAGCCCTTTTCCTTATTTAGTAAGGGAAAAATTAGGCCTGTTGAACATTTCATCAATCCAGTATAATCATTAAACAAACCAAGCAAGAGAGACCTTATCTTTTGCAATACGGGTGTGGAGGAAGAAGGCATATACAAGCTAGGTCAGTGCAATCACATCAGCAACCACTTCTGCCAGATATTTACAAAAAAAGCCTGACTTCTGGAAGGAAACAAAGTATTCACCAGCTCTTTCTTGCTTTCTTTGGGCTCAAGTGCCTGCTCAAGCCGTATTTCATTAAATATTTTAGTAGCAGTGTCTGATCAAGGCAGTGGAACATGACGCAGATCATAGCAGAGCAGTTTTTACAGAGCAGTAAGGATACATGCTGCAACAGTGCAATTTCTTCTCATAAATCCTCATAATGTTGCAGTTATCTCTCTGTGCTCTGTACTTTGTGCTGTCTACCCCCTGTAGGTCCACTTCTTGTAACACGTCTCCTTTCCTGAAGGAGAAATCACCTCCTCTGTCCAACACTCAACATCCTGCAATAGCTTTCCTACCCTTTACCATTTGTAATTCACTGTATTAGCCAAGCTCTGGCAACATTGATTCACTGACTACACCCACTGCTGGAGCCTTGGCTACATCTTTTCCTCCCCTCTTTTTTTTCCTCTATACTGGAGGCCAGTCACTACAGAGAACTGCCCCATAGGGACAGTATTTTTCAAGGTCAAACACAGTTTCTGCACCTGCTAAAGGTGATAAATTAGGGCATCCTAGAGCTGCAAATCACCAATAAGATGATCTCAAGGAAAACTGCAGCTTTCATGGGAGATGTGAGAGTTAAGCACTAAGTAATTTCTTCCCCAGTACTCTCCCACCATCAGATCAGACTAGGTGAGGTGAGACTGAACCGTTTTATGGTAAAGCATTGAGATCAGGTTACAGATTAAGTGTGGAATTATTCAAATGGCAGACTAGCAAACTTTAATAGTTTGAAAAGCTATATTAATTCCCATCTTTAGACCTTTTGTCAAGTCCTCTTCCAGCATACTCACCGCTCAACATAGTCCCAAAGGGACACCTCTTTCTCATCCCATCTTCACTTCATTATGACTCACTATCCCAGACACATCAGTCAAGCCTCTCCAACCCCACTTTACTCACCCTACCATTCATTCCTCATCCCTTCCCAGCCACTGCAGCCCAACATCTCCTTTGGCCCAAGCCCTCACCACAGAGCTCAACACTTCCCAATTTCCACCTCTGTAGCCCCATGTCTCCCTCACCTCACTCTCATCATTTCTCATCCCCTTCTCCCCCTGCAGCCTCACATCTCCCCCCACATCTCCTTCCCATCTTGACAGCCTCACCTTCACGAGCCCCTCCTCTCCCTCAGCCCAAACCCTGCCTCACCTTCACGAGCCCCTCCTCTCCCTCAGCCCAAACCCTGCCTCACCTTCACGAGCCCCTCCTCTCCCTCAGCCCAAACCCTGCCTCACCTTCACGAGCCCCTCCTCTCCCTCAGCAAAACTCTTCCTCACCTTCACCAGCCCACCTCCCTCAGCAAAACTCTTCCTCACCTTCACCAGCCCACCTCCCTCAGCAAAACTCTTCCTCACCTTCACCAGCCCACCTCCCTCAGCAAAACTCTTCCTCACCTTCACCAGCCCACATCCCTCACCCCACAACTCCCCAACCGCTTCTTACCGACAACCCCCCCGAGGCCCAACCACCCCCGATCCCTCCCCCTTACCTGCCCCCGGGTCTCCCCCTGCACCCGGGACCTGCTCCGTGCGGCGGGCGGGGGAGGCGGCGGCAGTGCCGGGAGGTGGCCGCGGCGGCCAGGGGAGGGGGGGAGGGAGGGGTGACGTCCCTCAGGGCGGCACGAGAACGGCGGGCGACACCGGGCACCAGCGGCCGCTTTATACCGGGCTCCTCGGAAACCGTCTCCCGCTTCCGCTTCCGCCCCCTCCCCGCGCGCCGGGGGTCATGAATATGCATGAAGGGGGCGTGGTCATGCGGGGTGGGGGGGCGAGGGGCGTTGCTAGGGTGACGGGCGGGCGGGCTACGGGGGCGAACGGGGCATCGCCCCAGGGGCGGGGGGCGCGGGCGGCGGCGCCACCTGAGGAGAGGCGGCCGGCGGCGGGCAGGTGTTGGGGCTGTTCCCGCTGCCCCCGGAGGCGGGGGGGAAGGACGAGCCCGCCGGCACCTCTCCCGGGGCCGAAGGGGGGTTTCTGGCCGGAAAGGCAGCCCGCTGATGCTGCCACCTGCTCTGCCTCTGCGTTTTCCACAGAAACTCGGCGGCGACATGGCACAGGGCCCCTGTCCCCTGCCTGGAAAAAGTTGTGCCTGGTAGCCTTCCAAACTAACAGGCTTGGAAAGTGCAGGAGCAGACGACCTTCCCTACTTGAGATACTGCAAACACATCTTCCCCTAATTGTCCAAATTTTCCTTCATCATGAGGAAAAATAACACCTTTTCCTCAGGTTTGGACAAATGCAAGTTCATGTCATCACCTCAGCTGCACTACACCTGTCAGAGGCTCTTCTCCACATGCTCAGTCTGTTGCCCGCTCTGTGCAAGGAGTTGTGCCAAGCACCCCTCCAAACTAACAACTTGGAAAGCGCAGGAGTGGACACCCATCCCTACTTGAGGTACCGGAAATGTGTCGTCCCCAAATTATTCAAATTTTCCTTCGTTGTGATGAAAAACAACACCTTTTCCTCAGGTTCGGTCAGATGTGAGGTTCCATCCTCCCTCCCCACCTCTCCTCCACCATGACCCTCCTCTCCACACACCCAGTCCATCGCCCGCTCTGTGCAAAGGTGCAATTAACTTTCTACATCTCGTTATATCACGTCTACCTTATACAAGGCTCAATATACAATGCGACCCCCAAGGAAATGGAAATGCTTCAGTCCTGATTGCAGTCCTGCCGTGCTGTAAGCACCCCCTGCAAACTTGCCATAAAAGACCGCATTTTTTTTAGCGCGGGCATGTGGTTTTTTCTTCCCAATTACTGACGTCTCCTACCCTTAATTGTGCTGACTGCATTGGGCAGGGTAGTGTAATATTTAATTTTCTTTACTTACATAAACTGGGGATGCATAAAGTGGCGTGTGAGTGCCATGTAAAAATGCACGTTATGTTGTGTAAGTGTAATTGTTTTCTCTTTCTTGACACGCTCTTAACCATATATTCCAAAACATATTTTTTTTTTTTAATTGTGAATTTCTTTCTCTGCAGCTCATGAATAAATAAACCACGAAGCATACCAGACTTAAGAAAAAGGAAAACCACAGAGGGCAAAATGGAAGAACTGTACACATCTATGCACTATTAAAAAGCAATATGAATCTTGAACCTAACAAAAATACTGCGACTACAAGCCCTTAAGAAACAAAAAAGGTGACATTAGTCTTTTATACTAGAATGCTGTTATCAGTGTGTACTTATTTTTAGGCTAATTCAGACCAAGGACTGAAAAGCGACTACAATCATGCACAACTCGCTAAATTAACCATCCTCTGGTGAGGATTCCCAAAGTCTACTCAAAGAGTGATGGGTTTTTTGACATATATATTATGTCATATTTTGACATATATACAACATTATAAATATTGTAATGACATGGCTAGCTTTGTGAAAAAATTTGGCAAAACGGTTCTCTTAATTACCCAAATGGTAACGATAAAACTACCATACAGACAACAGCCCAGTGTAACACCTACACTTGACAGTAAACCAACATCCATTATATCACAACTCAATTTATGTAGTATAGCCTAACAAAACATTATATTCCACAGAAGAAACAAAATATACCTATATTTAGAGTAGTAGAAAATTCTAATGACTCGTGATGAGACTTTAGTGGAATTTAAGGACTTTAGTGGAAATTATATGAGACCCCAACACAACTGAAAACGCTGAGGAGGAATCTCAAGATGTGAGCGTAGTTACAACTTCTAAAATGTTCTTTGTTACCCAAAGATTTGTGGCAGCCTAGGCTACCTGATGTTTTGATACCTCGCTTTAAAATAACTGAAGAAAACCACTTTTTGGTTCTTTTGTTGCCTCCTGTTGTGGTGAAGCGTGGTCCTTACCTCGCCCTGACATTTTAGAGCTGTTCTGGCAATGTCCGGACATGTCCGGACGTGTCCAGATATTTCTCCATTGTATTTCCTCATGTGATTTTTGCTTGAGAGTTGTTGACTGTCAGCCTTTAGCTAAGCCGAGAGTCAGAAAGGGTAATTTTCCATAAAACAAACATTTTAGTTTTAAAAACACAATTTTCTATAACGAGAGTGAGGGGGTGGGGAAAAAAAAAAATAATCCGAGGAAGCAGACCCACCTTTTCCCTCTGAGGTTCTTACTCAACTCCAAATATTTAACCCATAATAAATAAACGCATCCTCAAGTCTTGGCAGGGGAGAAGTGAGTGTCAGTCGAGAGCCTGATGTGCTGTCCAGACGTGTGCTCCGTTTGCCCGGGAGAGGGGCTGATGTTTGTGGGACTGGGAGAAAAGCTCCTCAGCCGAGGTTGGAGACAGGTTCTCCTTCCCGGCGTTTGTGAGGGTCTACCTTGAGCGGGTCCCTGCTCGGCAGGGTGGTGTTTGGGAGTCCTGTTCCTCGGTGCATCCCTCGGCAATGTGTAGGGAGTTGAGCCACTTCAGCAAGAGCTTTCCCTCAGAAAGCATCCAGAAGTCACCTTAAAATCTCGCTGTGACTCTTATTGTGCATGTTTCCATTTTGTGAGTCATGTAGCTGGAGAAACCCCCAGGGTACTGGTCCCTCACTTACCCTTGCTTCCACTGGTTTGTTTGGCATGCCGTACCAAAGGACTTTAAAAATAAATAAATCTACGGGACCTCTGAACACTGGAGAGCAATATCCTGCTCTAAAAGCCTTGCCCTCTGTCTTGGCATAAAAATTAGAGCCAGGGGTCTCCCATTAAGTAGATGTGTTAGTTAACGAGACGGCAGGATCATCAACAAGCTGCCGTGAGTTCTCTCCGCTCTATTTCACAGGTACTTGGCTTACAAAATTGTTATGAAAATTTGCCATCCAGCCAAGCCAAACAAACAACACCCCCAATATTATTTTACATGCGTGTCAAAAGAAATAACTTGCCGCAGGCAAAGCGGGCGAAGGAATTTTACGAGGCTGCGTCTGATCCTCCCTCTCCCCTCCCTCAGACAGTTAAAGAAATGTTTGTATGATGAAAGGGGTAAGGGAGCAGAGGACAGCTGGTTAGGAATTAATGAAATGTTTGAGCATTATCATGCGATAATGGATTTAGCTGACTGTTTGCCAGTGTTCAGATCTAGCGTGAATTGCTTTATATGAAACGCGGGGATTCCTAGATTATCCAAACCTCCTGAGAAACGCTTGCTGCTCCTAAATCCTTTGAAAGCTGTGACTTGAAGAAAAGGTAATTCTTCAGCTGGATGGACAAAAGGCCTATGGGATTGTTTTGACTTGCTTTCAGACTTAATGATGTTTGACACAGCCAACTCCTAGAGGTGTCTTCTAATTGGGAGTGGCCATGGGTTTGGGAAGCCTGGGGGCTAGGGCTTGCAGCGAATCTGAGCGCCCAGGAGCCCAGGTGAGGTCTCCCAGCCAGGACACTTGTAAACAGGACATGAAAAATGAGTCTCAGCTTTTGCACATTTGGCCTGTAACTTATCCCCAGGGTATCTCTCGCAAAGGGTGAGATAATCTGATGGGAAACCCATGCTCTGGGCTTGAAACTGCTGTTTAATCCTTCTTCCCCCCCTCCCCCAACATATGCTGTCATTAAGCTGGAACTTTAATGGCTGTGTAAAATGGCCCGCGTCCCTTGATACATTTTTTTTTTCCCCCTAAAAGCTTCTGTTTTCTGCCTGTTGGAGGAGGGCTGTAGACTTGCAGCAGGCCAACCAAAGAGATTTTGTCTGGACGCAGACAAGTCATGGACAGCAGGACACCGCATGCCAGTTTGTGACTGGGAGCCAGACAGGCTGGTCAATTCAGGTTGCCTGTGGTAGCCAAAATTGACTTTGAATTCCGAGAGCCAAATGGCTTCAGACAAGACCTGCAGGTAAAGAGCGTCACCCAGCTCTTTGCCCTGTCTCGTGCCCAAAGTTTACCTATCTGGAGCCAGCTGGCTCATGTCACCCTACAGCAATGTCAACAGTCCTAAGCAAAGGGGGCGGTGCAGCTGTAGGGTCTCTTTACCTTTCTCCAGCCTGAAAGCTGGAGTTAAAAGCCGTAGTAGTACCTTGCCACGCCATCCCCATAGGGGAAATAAAAGGCTCATGGCGGAGACTTGAACTGGTAGCAGTTACGTTGGCAAGATGCTAATACAGGCTGTGAGATGCTGCTGCCACTTGTGAGGTCTCATCATGAGTTCATGCCTTGAAGAATGGGAGTTCCCTATTATTATCATTTTCCCGGTTTGCACGGCTAAAAAGTGGTATTAATGGCGGCAAAAATTTTCCTGCCTCTTGAATTTACCTGGTCTGTAAATTATCTTCACAATAAAACTGCGAGGAATTAAGCTCCAGTGCAGTTTATAGTTGACAAGGGATGACTTGACAGGCCTTCAAGAACTGTGGCTTTCAGTCCTCGTGTAAGTGCCAAGAGCAGTTAAAATGCTGCTAGAGAGCATTTGCGAACTGCAGGGCTTGTTTGGTTCAGTCACTTCTTCCCTTGCAATGGAGAGACCAGAACCCCTTTTTTTAACGTTATTTACTCTTTTGCTCTCCGCTTGGGCAATGAGCTGAGATTACTCAGTTTTCCTTCCGAGCTGCCTCACATTAAACCATGACTATGATGTTTATGAGGTTTCCATTGCTGAACAGGGATGTTTGTACTTTGGTCTCTTTTTTTTAACTCAAAGCCAAATTGAAAAACGGATACATTTTCACCGTATTGGATTTGCAGAGAACCAAAACCCTGAACCAAAGGCTGTTTAAGTTTGAGATGATTTTCAAGTGACTTCATTCATGTTAGCCTTACGCTGCTGAAAGCTGGCCAGTATTATTGCCAGTTTACACTGGTGAACACACAGAAAAAAGACAGTTAATTTTCTGGCTGTACAGGCTCCTGCAGCCTGCCGGAAAGCCAACTTTGCTGAAGTTTCACCTGAAAGATCTTGATTCTCTAACGCTTTCTCATAACAACACAATGTTTCATGGATGAATTTATAGATGATAGCCAGTTGGGCTAGTCCAGTGCAGAATAAAATACGGTATTTTATCTGGTCACAACACAAATGCTTAGTCTATAGCTCTGGACACTAAAACATGACCTCTAGTTAACTGAGCATCTGTCCCTACTCACACTGCCTTCTTGTTTTGCAGCCTTTTAGCTACAGCTGGATTTAAACTGTGCAGGTGTGATTGGGCACGTCTGTTTTCATCACCCAGGTGGGACCTGAAGCCTCTCCAGCCTTCCACGAGGACTCGCTTTACTCTTTGCTCTGCTAAGGCCTGTTAGAACCACGCGTTGGGATTTATCTCATCTCTTCCCTTGCCTAATCGGTCACATACCTAATTGGTGTTTACAATATTCTGGGTCCCAGCATAGACAGGATTTCAAATTGTTTAGCCCTGTGTCATGAAAACTGCCATCTGCAAAAACCAGCCGCGTTGCCTGTATTTTTGGAAAATCCTAGAAAAAAACTCAGGGAGCTACACCTAAGCTAGTGACTTCTGCAGCTGTGACTCAGTGTTAACAGAGGTCCATGAGCCGTCGCAAAAATAGACGTTGTTGTGCTGACTGTATTCAGGGTTTTTTTACATTCCCCTGAAAACATGAGTAACGCTCACCTGGGTGATGGAAAAGCGGGTTGGATTGGCACTGGTTGGCAACGGGATGGAAAATTAGTATGTAAAGAACCTAGTGATTAAGATAATAAAAACAATGTTAAGAATCTTAGGTGAAGCCAAGTTTTATAGCCCTCGAGCTTTTAATTGTGAAATTGTTGGCTCTCATTTTGTTTCTGAAATAGAAATCTATTTAAATGACTTAAGCAACCCAAGTTTCAAGAATAACCCCGAGCAGACTGTTGTTGTAGTTGTGACCAAGCAACTGAAATGAATTGGGTGAATACTTTTTCTTCTAATTGCTCGAATTTCCAAACACAACCAAACAACTGCAGACCCCAAAGTGTTTCGTACGAAAGTAATTTTAAACTTTGAGGAAAAAAATAAAGTGCATTTCCAAAGCCCAAAGTTGATTGGTGTGGAAATTAAAATCCCCGGCAAAATACAGAGATTTTTTTAAGGGCTCTTTTAATCACTCAGCCCCCCTAAAAGCTGGGTGAAAACTGACAAAATCACAGTTTTTGGAATTAACTCAAAACAGTTCTGTTCAACAATTTTTCTTTTTTCTTAGAACTGAGTATCGCCCCCGTCGTCCATTTTCAGGCGGTGTTTGATTTGGGGAAGTCCCTTTTCCTGAAGCACAGTGTGGATATTACATGCTGCTGTTCTTGGGGCCTAGTTTCACTTCACAGCTAAAATGATTTAAAAGCTAGTTGGTCCCAAAAGGAGCAACTTTTCCTTGTCTTTTAATCTGCTGATCGTATGTGCTCGGGATGAGTCAGTTCATCTAGCTGATTTGGTGGGAAATCCTACATAAAAAATGAATAGTTTTCTGTTGAACAAACGTCGCACATTGATTCATGCGACAGTCCTAAACCTTGTCTCAGCTTGCGGAGGCTGGCAGATAGTGGTCAGGCCTTTTTGCATAATATTGTCTCTCCCGGGGTAAGTCACCCTCCAGTTCTCACTTCTGATCCCTATAAAAACAGCTGCACTTCCCAATTCCTTCTCAAGCAATTTCATCGTCTTCCTCAAACACTTCTCGGATTTTCCCAGGGCTACGACACAACCTGCTGGAGGGGGTCCCGGAGGTGGCACTGCTCTTTTGTAGATGTGTGTGGGTGAACGCTGTGCTAACAGCAAAGAGACCAGGAAGGTGACAGAGATGTGTTTTCCTGCTGCTTCTCTTCCTTAGGCAATCCTATCAGTTCAGCAGCTTCTTTTCTTACTTTTAAAGGGAGCCTGGTGACTAAGCTCCTAACTTAAGTACCTCAAAGACCCAGGGCTGCTTCGGTAGGACCAAAAGTTTTGTATTCTTGCTTTTTTTCCCTCCTATTATTAGTGAATAAAACCCAGCAGGGAATATTTTCTGAATCTGTCAGAATAGGGATAAAGATCCTTTCTCCTTGAATCCCATTTTTCTGGACTGGCGATGCATTTATGCTGGGTGCAGACGGATGCTCTCCATAAGGATGTCTTAGCACTCACCTGGGCCAGAGCATGGAAGATGACAGATGCTCAGAAGGTGACTATTTCAGTGGAGATTATTTGCAACCTGGAGAGCAGGCTCGAGAGGTTACGGCTCAAGATAAAGAAGTTAATAAAACTGAGAGGAGAGAAAGTTCCTAGCAATGAGGTTATTTGGGAGGTTTAACAAGCTCCCCAGGGAAGCACCGTTGCTGCGGAGATCTTTGAGAAAAGACCAGGAGAAATGTTTTTGAGGGGTTTGGATTTTTCCTGTCAAGTAATCAGTTGTATTTCTGGCAAAAAAAGGCCCTCCCCAGTCCCAATTAAACAAGAACTGGCCTGAATGGATTGCTCCAAAGTTGAACGAAATATTTTTTTTTTCCAACTGGCAGAAGTTTCATGTATTTTCCTCACTCTGTTTTTTTTTCCGGTTAGTGGTTTTGGTCAGACCAGAAGCATATGTTGCAGAATCTGCCAGAAAAAATGTTTTCACAATTGATATTTTCTTAAATGCCTTTCCAAAATTGCCAGTCAGTGCCCTTGGAGGCAGAAATCCTCTCTTCAACAATACAACAGGTACAGAACAGATACCAGCCACCTCTCTTTTTTTCTTAACGTCTATCAAACTGGAGATCTGCTGGTGCTGGCTCTGTAGTTCACTCTGTCCTTCTCCTCCCTTCTGAGATGCCCAGCAAATGCATGACGTTGCCTTTAGAGGTCTATTTTTCAACCCCTGATGAGCAATGCTGCTCCCCACGACCTCTCCGTGTGGTCTGCTGAGGCTGTGGCTGGAGCGTGGCTGGAGAATCTTGGAGGAGTATTCAGGGACTATGGGGCACTGAGCTGAAATTTAGATTTTGTCCTGATCGATAGTCCTGAAAATGACCTGTCAGGTGGCCTCGACCTTTCATATTGATCTTCAGTCACCCTGCTGCAGAAACTCTTCCTCTTTTGAGCGGGGCGAGTGTGTTCTCTAGGGGATATCAGCTTTATATCATCCCTTCTGGCTTGTTTTGAACTTCACTTTCCAGACATGGAGGGATGCTGCTGTCCTGCTTCCCTTTCTCTCCCTTCCTCCCTCCCTGCTCTGCTTACTGCTAACCAAGTATTCCCCCAAAACCATCTCTTCTTCCAGGTCTGTGCCTTGCTGTGGGCTGCAAACCTGTTTTCCTGAGGTTTAAGCAGATACAAGGTCTCTCTACCAAGTGGATTTACTCATATCAAATACCACAAACCCCATATTCCAGGTGAGCCACTTGCAAATCTCCTGCCCTAAGCACTTCCTTTAACAAATTTGCATCATTTCATCCACTCCGTGATTTTGATCTCCCTCTGAAATGCAGCTGAAACCAAGAGGTTTGTAAGTTGTCAGGAAACGGGAGCATACTGTTGGACCAACCTCACGTCCTTAGAAAACAGGCGTAAAATTCAGAGACAGCGTCAAGCCTATAAATTGGAGTCCCCAATATTTCCAAGGGCTTGGATGTGAAGGCTGCATTTGCACACCTGAAGCTGTGTTTTGCCCCAGCCCTCTGAGCTCCATCTGAATTCTGCGCTTGAAGCCAGCCCCTGGAAAACTTACAGCTGTTCAGACCTTTGCTTTCGCTCTGTACGTGACAAAAAATACAGAGCTGGTTGTAGCAGACCTCTGGCAACTGTGCTGTTAATGACAGGAAGAAAGGGAAGCTGTTCAGCTGATCCATAACCATTTCCAATTCAGCCCGCGATATATTATTTGAGCCACAAAAAAACTTCAAAAAGATTTCACGCATTGCAGGGACAGATATTCCACCGCCCGTCTCACTGACGGTTTGCATGATTTACCTTTTTAGAGATCAGAAATAGTGCGCAGGTGCAGAAATTCCCATTATTTTCAGAGTACAAGATTGTTTCTCTGTGTGTGCGCGCGTGTGTGTTGCATTCATTGACTTTACTTTCTCTCTAATGACCTACGAGTATCTCTTGTCTCATGGAATTGAGTGTTGTTTGCTTGTTCACAGTTTCCTTTCCTTCCGTTATCCAGCAAAGAAAGTTTGCTTAAGTGGCTTTTGTGAACTCTTTCAAGATCCCCAGAAGGATGATACAGGAAACAGAGAGTTTCCTTTCTATACAAACTTCTAGGGTGTTCCCATAATAGCCTGAAATTTATCTGCACTCAACAGCCTGCAATTGGACAAAAAAATTAATGAACTGTCAAGGGATCAGACAAAACACAATTAACATATCAGAGAGAGGAGAGCCTGCAATGAAAAAGAATCCTCCACTTACATAGCACCTTTTATCCCGTGTTGCCAAACACTTTCCTTTCTATGTTTCCAATTACTTTACAAGTTGGCCACGCTTTAACCATTCAGCCTGAAATTTTCCATAATTGCTCCCTGCCTCAAGTTGAATACATTTTTCGGAGAGGAACGAAGCGGGGAAAAGTTACACAAAAAAACCCAAACCAAAACAAAACCAAAACCTTTTTTTAAAGTGCAGTTGTATTTCACTGAGATCAAAACTGAAGAATTAAGTTTTATGAATGTTTAAGCTTTCTCCCTCTTTATTTCAAAGAGCGCTTTTGCCCTGCAGGAGGCTGGAAGAAGAATGAGACACTTGGCACAGAAGCAGTGCTGGGGATCAGAGTCCGTCGCCGTCTCCGTGAAAACGCATCTGGATTTGTCCAAATAATAAACCACGCACAACCCACTCTCCGAATGCAGTAGAGGTAGGCTCGCACCTCTTTTTTTTACGCCTTCTGACTGCCGTGCCTGTAGTTTCTGCAGCCCCCTAAAAGCAGCCCCCGTAAGCAGAACATCTGGACAGGGCGCTGAAAAAATGGATTCTCCTCTTTCACGATTTCACCCTGGGTGACCTGGCACAGTGGGTGAGATCTGGGAGGATTGTAGTACTGGGAGGGAGGGCAGGGCCTGTGTTGAAAGCTGACAAAGTAGAAATGTGAGTCATTAAAAGGCAAAGAGCAAACTGTAAAGAAACAATTACTTACATATTTTTTTAAAAAAAAAATAAATCAGATCTGGAAGGCACGTTCACCTGGTGGTTGACACTCCCTACAAAAGCACCGTGTTATTCCAAAAGTCTCCCATGAGATGAATAAACCTTGCCAGGAATAATCACGGATCTGGAATTGTATAATTGCTCAACTAAACGCAGGCAGAGAACAGATAGAGAACCTGTGCTTTTCTTTTCCTGTCCACTTCCTTCGTTTCAGGGCTGTGCAGTGCTCGGGAACGCTGTGGCTTATATTGGCTGGAGCAGTCAGGACACCAGAAAAAAAAAAAAAAAGCAGCTTCTTAGTAACAGCTTTGCAGCATTTGTTGTTTTTAACTCCATTCATAAAAGCAGTTAGCTGTGCTGCAGCGAGGCAGGCCGGTCCGCTTAGCAAACTCACGTCTGCGAGAAGAAAAAAGCTCTTGACTTGCTCTGAGCCCAGCGCCGGCAGGTTTCGTACCCTCCCAGCACTAATCCTGCAATAAAGAAAATGGCTTTAAGCCACTTCAGACTCTAGCGCTGCCATTAGTATTCTCCAGTTACGGAGATCAAAGGACTGCAAAGGGCAGCGCAGCGAGGAGGAGATGTAGGCAACAGCTTCGCCTCCCCTCTTAGAGGGATTTGGTCCATTTTCTCAAGCAGCAGAGACCAAGTTTGGGGAGCAGATGCCGCGGCAGCACAGTTTGGATGGTTCAGCAGCACACCGGCACTCCCACATCGCAGGAGTCTGGGCATTGCATCAGGCAGCATTAACGGCAGGGCTGTGATGCCTTTATTTCAGCGATAATTCATGGCTAACCAAAAATCAGATATTTAATCTGCTGCAGCCTGGAATGGCAGAATGACCCATATCTGCACAGCCACAGACAGGAGTGGATGTGAAAATTGTTTGGGTAATAGCAATTAGCACAGCAACAGTTTTTATTAATTTTCTAAAATGGCTTGGGGAAATTAATCTTTTTTTTTTTTAATTAAGAAACAATAATTGTCACTTTTAAAATCAAAAGCCTTGTGTTTACTGCGAAAGGGATGTTTTTAGTGACAGGAGCCTCTATTTTATTCGAGCCAAAAATTTCCTGTGAAAACAGTACTTTTTAAAATAGTCTCTGAGAAAAAGTAAAGAGGTTCTGCTATAAAATGTCATGATGCAGAGAAAGAAACTGAGGAGGACTGTTGATCTGGGACTTCACGTACTTGGAAGGTTTGGCAACAAGTGCGTGGGGCAGCTCTGGTTTGTTTGCTTTGCAGGGGGGAAGGTTAAAAGGGATTTGATGGGTCCCCAGAAATACCCGCGGCAGAAGAAGGTGCCAGGTTCGAGCAGGCTGCCTAATCTATTAGGCAAGGCGCTACAAGAGCTATTTGCTGGAGACAGAAAGAAGAGGTGTTCCCACTGGAAATAAGGATCAGAGGTTAATTAACTGCGGGAACGTCCTGCTGAGGAAGCCATCCTGTGAATTCCTATATGGCAGCTCGGGGGCATTGCCATCAGATGTTTTAGGTGTCCGATGAAGCTGCTCACCACGTTGTCGTGGAGATAACCTGCTTTTCTGCTGATTACAGAGGGATGCCAGGGCTCCTGCCTTGGGTACCCAAACCTCGGGGCTGTGAATACCTCCCGAGTGCCTGCTGCAAGACCGTGCCCTAATTTTGTGTTTCTCAGGGAAAGAGCCACCTCAAGTCTCTGGAAAAAAGCAAAACAAGGACAAATTTGTGCACTACTCTGTTTTCATTTGCAGATGAGTTCTGCCAAACTTTGAGTGTCTATTTAAACCTTTGATTTCCTCCCCACTGGCCTGTTTCTGTGCTGGGGTTCATGTTCCTTTTTTTCTTTTTTTTTTTTTTTTTCTTTCCCCTCCCCTTTTTCTTTTAATAACAGTTTTGGGGTTGTTTCACAGTCCGTGTGATGATATATACTCATCACTCTGGACACAAGAGGACTCTGAGCTGAGCACAGCCTACGTGCAAACACCGCGACCTGAGGTTTTGGGGCCTGCCTTGTGACCAGGGGAGAAGGAAGAAGACTGCAACAGACTGATGGCTCTGGAAAATTAATTGACGGGCCCTGTTTCCAAGGAATGGCTGGCAAGGTCACGGTTTTGAGGCTGCAAGGGCACAGCCTTTTCCTGCTTGCATCCAGTATGCATGCCAGCTTTGCTCGTCCCCTCTTTGGATGTCACCGGATCGCTGTCACATGAGTGCGCCGTGGGTGGGGGAATGCCCTGGCTGCTCTGAGCACGGTGCTCAGCCTGTTCTCCTGCCTGGTTAATCTATGAATACAGCCTGACGATTGCTCGAGGTGTAACTTAAACCTACTGAGGGCTCCTTCTGGGGGACACAGCTCCTGGCCAAACTCTCCTTCTCCCTTGCAAAGGGGATTGTTTAAAGCAGCCTTGAAGGCAGCATTGCCCCGTGTAGGTGGGTGGTGCACGATGCCGTGTCTCTGCTGAGGGTATCGGTTTCTTTAGCTGCCCTTCTGCATCTGCTTGGTGGTCAGCCCAGCTGCGTGGAGACAATTTGGATGCAAAGAAATGAATTTTTCCCAGGCACAGAAGCTAGAGCTGATTCTTTTTGGACGTGGATGGCCTGAGCTTGGCGTACATTGAGTCCTGTCCCTGGGCAGTTTATTCTCACCAGCCAGAAACCTGTATGGATTTAGACTTCCATATGCAACTGTTTGATAATCATGTTGCCATGGCTACATTTGAATCTTGCAATAAATGTGTAATTTCACACATTTACATCAAAAGGAACTCCAGGACATAAAACTGCGTAACAAAGCAAGCTGATCTCTCTCCATAAGCACTTTCCATTTTTAACACCATATTATTATACTCATTGGTTTTTTTTTTGGGGTGGGGTGAGGGCTATGGGGTAGGTATGACAGCCTGGAGGTTCAGGTTCTTGAGGTCTTGTCTACACTTAGGCTTCCCCAATGCTGGCACCAGGACAGTTGCCCTGCTGGGGTTTAAGCAGCCATTTCCAGAGCAACGCTGGTTCAGTTGCTACTCCTGCTGCCAGTCTCCTTGGGACCTGCAGTGTATTGAGATCTTTTGCAATTAAAAAAAGGAGAAAGTTGAACACAAGACCCTGGTGTGCCCAAAATGCAAGAAGAAGGACAGAGAAAGGCGAGTGGAGCATGAGGGATCTAATGCCCACCTCTCTTCACAGCATGGTCCCTTCATCCCCTTTTCAGCCCGGTCCTCTCATACGTTCCTCTTTGGCTCTTTTTTCCTCTCTTCCACCCTCTTCCATCAGGACTCCTTAGCTCGCCAGCCACCTTATCCCAGTCTCTTTGCCCCACTTGCCCTCAGGCTACTTGCCCTTCTGCCTCTCAGGTGCCTTCTCCCAAGTGCTCTCCTCTTCCTGATGGCTCCTTGTCCCATAAACGCCCTCTCCTAATCCCATGGCAACTCTCATCTTGGTTCATGCCACCTTCTCTGCCTCTGGCAAGAGGCGATGGGTAGGTGAGGGTTATTTGGAGAGGGGCAGGTAGCAGAGAAGAGGCTGTACGCAGGGTGCAGCTTCAGCCAGCAGCAGCTGAATGCAGTGGCGGATGGCAGAGATGCGTCCACCGAGCATCAGATCTGGAGAGAAATTTGCATCCAGTCTCTACCCTGCTGATTTAAACAGATTTTTCAGGAGCTCAAAACTTGGACAGTTCTACCTTATTTTTTTTTATTTTTCCTGTAGCAACAGCAGCTGGAACAGTGTCAGCACCGAGGCAGGGCTGCAGCTGGGCTCTTCCTTGCTCAGAAGCAAAGAGGTGCTGAAGAATCCACTAACAGAATATGGGCAAAGCAAATGTTTCACCTCACTCTATGAATTTACTGTTGCGTAGAGAGGAAATTTGACGAAGACAAATGCCCAATACTGACAATTTCTGTGTGAGAAATTGGAAAAGTGAAAAAATATTGGAAAAGCTTAAGATCTTTTTTTTTTAAGTTGTTTATACAGTTGGAAAAGTTAAGTAAGCCTAATTATTGAGGTTATTGGTTTTAATGAGTCACCACCTTGCTATTATTATTCCTGGTTTCTGTTGCCATAGGACGAGAAGCTGCAGCTGGGCTAAGCTGTGCTGCACAACAAACCCTCACGTTTGCTATTCCAAGATTGAGACATAGGAAAATGGGTGGGCTCAGCCAAGCAGGGGAACACGGGGAAGGAAAGCAATGTTTGCCAGTATGTTGCATGGCAACCTCAGCATTGTACTGGGGGCAAAGATGGGTTTCCATCAGGGCCTGGGGGGACTGTTGTGGGTTGATTTGTGGATGTTTCTGAAGAGCCCTTCCAAAGACATGTGGTAGAAGGTACGAGGAGGTTGGCCACAGAGGTTGCCATCGTGTGCTTGTTGTTGTTGGGAATCACCATGGTCAGAGAAGTCACAGGGGTTTGAGAGTGAAGATCTGAGTTTGATGTTATGGGAAGGGAGGAGACTGTGGAGGGATATAGGCTGGGAAGCAAGACAAAAAGAGAGGTTAGGAGAAAAATGGTGGTATCCTGAATGGGTGTGAGTGAAGCATGATCAAGGCCCATGGAAGGTACTTTAGTAACAGGGCAAGGAAGAGGTATGCAAGAGATTTATGTGCAGGGCTGGAGAAGTGGGGCTTGAAAAAATCCACAGGGCTTAACTGCAGCCTAAATTAATGGACCTTGAAAGAGAGGTGTGAGGTGGCACTCAGGAGCCGTGTCTGCGTGGCAGATAACACATTGTGTTTCTTGCTGTGTTGTAAGAAGATTTAGGGAGAAGGCTTGGGAGGAAAGGGATGTCAAAAACTCTGTTTTATCCAGGCTGAGCTTTAGTTAATAATTAGACATCCATGAGACATCACGTCACCTGGGTGATTGCTTTGAACTGGCCTTTCCTTACTGAGAGCCAAAACAAGCCAATCCATTGGGATCTCAATGGAGGAGAGTGAGCTTGCGCGTGTGTTAGCATGTGTGGTAACTCCGACCTGCTGTTCAGATCAGGCAGCACCACAAGCCCGCGGGGTGGAGTCAGGAACATGCTAACCCACAGTGTTTCATTGATTGGTTTCAATTGATCAGTTGTGTAGAAACAAAGCAAACAAATTTTCTGGTCTCTCGGATGTTGCAGAGGGTGTCAGGTTTGCTCGCAGCAAGTTTATCTCTTTCAGCTGATCCTGCACTTTCAGTTCTCTCTCTGGGATGGCAGAGAAAAGTCTTTTTTGAGGTGGACAGCTGGCCTCAGAAACAAAAGGGAAGATCTGCCAGAAGAATGGACTATCAGACCGATTTTCTTTCCCTCTCATTGCATACAAGGGCATCTTCTAAAAATGCCACAGGAGCAAGCACAGGAGGGGTATACCCCAAAGCGAGCTACCCCGTGAGCATGAAAGTCATCCTCGAGCCATTGTGTTTTCTGCAGTGTGGTCCCTCCCTGTTAGCCCAACAAGAAGTGTGGCACAGTCCTTCATCTTCAGTCTGCCAGCCCCTGTACCTTAGTGTCCAAAGCCTGGGAGCAGAGGGGAACCCTCACCTTTCTCTCTATGGCATGGGTAAAGTGTGCCTCCCTTTTTCACAGCTACCAAAATCTGGCCTTTCCTGCTCAATTATCCACTTCCCAATACTTCCCAGAGCTTGAATGCCGGACTCCACTAAGGCTCCAGAGAGAGATTAGTGTGGACTTGCCTTGGCTGTGGATGACCTTCATTCTCTTTTGCATTTATTCCTCCTAGAGGTTCACGGAGGAGAAGGAAGGCGAGGGTGAGCTACAGCTAAATCCTATTCTTGGATCTCCCTTGAGGCAGTGAAGAGTAAGCGCTGTACCTAAATGAACCCAAAAGGCACTGTGGCGTCATCCAAGCGGGACGTGGTGGCCTCTTCCCAAGTGCCTGAGCTGCCACACGCTTCGGCCATGCTCCAGCAGGCAACGTAGCCCAGGGACCCTGGGGACAGAGGCTGGGCTGCTGCCAAAGCACCGAGCTCCCCTCCGGGCAACTGGAAGATGGCAAAAACGCAGGTCGTGAATGCTGTCTGGAGCGAGTGACCTGGATGTGTCTGCCCAGACTTCATACAAAGAGGAAACGTGGTCCCGGCTCCGTTGCTCACAGGGCTTTGTGCCGGAGGCCAAAGCGGATACCGCACAATGTGTGGAGAGCCACAGCTCTTGCCCAGTCGCAGAAGAGGCCACTGTTTTCCTCGGGACCCAGCGCGGCTCTGCGAACCCGTCTGCACAATAGACTTGTCAAAATGGATGCCAAGAGCATCCAGCCTCTCCACCGTTAATGCCAAAGCTTCCTGATAGCAGGCTGCTCTGCAGCCTAATGGAGCTCACTAAGGGGGAAATTCAGATGCTCAGGATGTTCAGACAAGAACTGCAGAATATATTGGTGGCTGTCAATGTTTTTTCACTCCCGTGGCCACTTAATCTTTGGACTTAAGTGTGCAAATCCCCCCTTGTGCAGCACTGCTGCTCTGGTTTTCGTGGGTCACTACAGCAAAGTTAAGCCGTGTTTTTCTTGGTGTGTTTATCATTGTTTTCTCTATTGGCTTGTGCGTGTGAGAATTGTTATCTGAAACTCCCTCTCCTCCCTGCCAAAGCACAGTGAATCCTCTGGCAGGGATGAGTGGCCTGTGGACTGCAAATGGAGAAGAACCCGGCTCATCCTTTCTCTCTCCTCAATGTTCATGTATATAGCTCGATGTTCACGTATTTGCTCGATGTTCATGAAGACAGCGGTCATGAAGAGTCCCAGCTAATGACACAGTCATGATCCCAGCCAGAAGCTGGTCCCGTGCCTGACAATTAGCTAAGAATTATGTCAAATATCCTGGAATAGGTCTGACAGGACAAGTACAGGAGACCCAGCAGGTTACTCAGTCTGCCTCCAGCATTGCACCGGGACAAGGCTCAATCCACCTTTACATGACTATAGGATTTGCTGCTTCTCTCCCTTGTAAAACTGTGTGATGAAAGAGTGTTCCCTCGGTATTTGCCAATTCTGAACATTATTTAGTGTGTTGCATTGCAAATAAAGGAAAATACTCAATTTCTACTAATTTTTTATTTGGGGCTGAAGTTTTATATCCCCTGGTCCCTTTTTTTTGGTGCGTTAAAATTAATGGACTTTCCAGGGTGATCAAATTTGCTCAAGGAAGAACTTGAATATCAGTTTTTCTACTGAGTGAGACAATGTGGGAAATTTTTGTTAGATTGTCTGGAACAAATACAATTTTTCCACTGCTTTTCAGGTCAGGCCAATGTACAGGTTACTAAGGGGCAGACTAGCGGGAGAGGCAGCGCTGCCTTCGCTTCCTCTTCCCTCATGCATGCAGAAATAAGGGACCTGATGAGATTGCAAGCTGGGGTCAAAGAGGGGTCTCTGACAAGGAGCAGAGCTCCGGCTCTCCCATGTGGGAAGGGAAGAACTCCGGCCATTTCATTCTCTTAATTAGGAAGAAATAGCACATGTCCCTCACACAGCACTAACCAAGAAGTGCAATTAATGTATCTGGTGATAGATCTTGGCTGCCCTGAGGTACTCTTGTGAGGTAGAAGTTTATAAATTGGGCCAAATAGGGGCTTAAAAACTCCCTGTTTTCACAGTAGCTCAAACTCCAGGTCAGAGTGGGCACAGGCTACGTTGGGCCAGAAATGTCAGCTATGCCCGTGACTTTACACACACTATCCGTTTTCCATCCACATCCCTTTTTACCACCAAGAATTTAGCTAATTTAGCAAAATATCATGGACAACAATAGCTAGTGCCAGTGTTGAAGGATCAATGCCACTTCTGCAGTGCAACTGCAGTCAGTTTGCCCTTCCTGGGAAGGCTGTTGCGGTGATGAGAAGAGGAAGGACACGTTATTAGACCAGTAGATATGCTCCGAGTTGGAGGCCTCAGATTTCTGCGAAAAGGTGGGATCTTGTCTGACTTTGGCAGAACTGGTCACATGAAATGGTTTAGTGCTGGATTTTGTGTCCGTGAGGATACGCCGCTCAGACTCCGTGCTTGCCAGCACAGAGACGCCAAGTGATACGTGAGAGCCCTCCCACCGTTTGAAAGTAGGAAAAAAAAAAGCTGGCATGAGATGGTAAATGCTGCCGTGCGGTGTTCAAGGAAAACCTGTTTGCGTGGGATGTACTGGAAAAATTGCTCAAGAATGGTGCATTCTCATAAAAAATGATCTGGCTGCCGTTCAGGTCAGTGTTTTTGTATTGGAGCTGTGGGCTACGTGGTTACATCTGCGTATGTGTGCAGCCGCTAATAAGGTGTTTGCTTTGCATGTGACCTAATCCCCCTTGCTCTGGGATGCTGGAGATCATGGGCTGCATCAAAAGCAGCGTGGCCAGCAGGGCAAGGGAGGGGATTCTGCCCCTCTGCTCTGCTCTCTTGAGACCCCACCTGGAGTACTGCGTCCAGCTCTGGAGCGCCCAGCACAAGGAGGACGTGGACCTGTTGGAGTGTATCCAGAGGAGACCACAAAGATGCTCAGAGGGCTGGAGCCCCTCTGCTGTGAGGACAGGCTAAGCCGCTGGGGCTGTTCAGCCTGGAGAAGAGAAGGCTCCGGGGAGACCTTATAGCGGCCTTCCAGTATCTGAAGGCCCCTTACAAGAAAGCTGGAGAGGGACTTTTTACAAGGGCATGTAGTGATAGGATGAGGGGTAATGGCTTCAAACTGGAAGAGGGGAGATTTAGATTAAATATTAGGAAGAAATTCTTTACTGTGAGGGCAGTGAGACACTGGAACAGTTGCCCAGAGAAGCTGTGGCTGCCCCATCCCTGGAGGTGTTCAAGGCCAGGCTGGATGGGGCTATGAGCAGCCTGGTCTGGTGGGATGTGTCCCTGCCCAGGGCAGGGGGCTGGAACTGGGTGATCTTTAAGGTCCTTTCCAACCCAAACCATTCTATGATTCTCTGATCTTTGCCCTCATCTAGTTTTGGGTCTTGATCCATCTCAGAGCTGCTTGTGTTGATACATGGCTTCATGGCAGAGAGAGGCACCCTGTGGATGTCAGTCCAGGAGAGGAACTCAGCCAAGATCAGCTTACTGATGGTGCTTAGTCCCTTCACGGTGGGAAGGTGGGAGGGCTAAAATGCTACATCCGCTCAATAGCAGATTATAGCAAGATTTCTGATCCCTGCAAGGCAAAGCAGTGACCATGCTTCAGAGATGGGTGAAGGGGTTCCTGGAGATCCAAGTTATGAATCAGCATTAGGTGCTGGAGGGAAAAAATGATGTGAATGCTCAGTTGTTCGCTGGAGCCTCCTTCCAACCCCTGCTTGACAAACCAGCAGTGAGCCGTGGAGGGACAGCCCTCACTCTGTCTCCTCTCTCTCATTCTTAGGTGAAGGCACCTGGATGGTCTTCTGCAAGCATTCTTGCTCTCCTACCACCAGACCTCCAGCCTTTCCGACAATAGTGACCTTGTTCTACGCTCGGTTCCTGCAATCTTCAAGACTAGAAACATCAGCACAACCGCCACCAAAGCCTGCAGCAGCCAGCCCCTCTGCTTTCACAGGGTGAGGTTTAATGGGCATGTTTTAAAATGATTGCTCGGTACAGAGGGCCCTTTGTCCTCAACAGCATTAAATGAAATAATACAGACCATAAATTTCGTGCAAAAACTGTAGCGAAAGAAAATGAAGTGGCAATTCTCAGCAGACTGCTATTTCTGCAGAGGAATTGCCCTTATGCTGCTGAATGGTTTGGTTACAATCAGTCCTGCAGCAGGCACTGGGAATTAGAACAGAGTAAAGTTACGCAGGAGGAAGGCTGTGCTTTAGGTCCCTTGTGCCACTGCTTTTAAAAAAAATCAGCCTTCACAAGCGACTGCTCTTTTCCCTCTGGAAGAAGAGCCGAAGCAGAGTTTGCAATGAGAAGTTTAATAGAGAAGTAGGGAATGCGCAAAAGTCCCCTTTCTTGCAAGCGCACCAGATCTCTCATGTGTGGCTTTGTACGCTCACTGATGAGCACAGACACCGATGATGTAGGGTGAGGGGAGGTCCCTGCCATCACATGTGTGTTGTACTTACACACCCTTTGGCCCCTCCACACCCAAAGAACTGTCCCAGCAGGCACGAATGCCATCTCTCCTTCTCCAAGAGGATTCGCTGCTTTTTGCACTCCTTTCTGACCTCCTGTCCGTCCAAATCAACACTGCCAACTTGTCCTCCTTGGCATTTTTGCTCCGTCACCCCAGCTGAGACCTCCCATCCTTGCCGCATCCATGCAGGAGGTTGCCTGGTAGCACCGGGCATTTGACACCAGCTTTTGAGAAACAGGCGCCAGTTTTAGCTAAAAGATGCTCAACGCTGTGAGCACTGAAAGCACCGGGAACGATCGTCTGTGACTTCCCTGTTAAAAGCACAGCCCTGTGTCATACCCATCGTCACAGCTACAGTAACACAGCCACAGAGTCAGACCCCGGGTACAACGAGCAGTTCATGCCTCCTCCCCCCCCAAAACACACACACAAAAAATGAGATGCACCCACGCACAAAACCAGGCCGTGAAAAAACTCCCTGGCGACTGAGCTGTTTTGCTTGCACAAAACAGGGTTCCTGGAAAGGCCTGGCATTCAGACGGCAGGACAGACGGCTGGTTTCGGCACTGCCCATCATTGTGGTGTCTGGGCTTTGCAAAACAAGCTCTGTCTTTGAAAATCTTTTTTTTTTTTTTTCTTAATTAAGACAAGACGAACCGTCTAAGCTAAGGTCTCTCCCCTCCTGACTACCTCAGAAGGTAAAACATACCGAACCATGTTCCCCTGCCTTGAGACTATTATAGCATTTCCAAACGCTAGCCTGCTCTGGTAATTCTGCGTTTTAACCAGTCTCCCAGGCTGCCTCCTTTAGCTGCCAGCAAACACCCTCTTCCCAAATTAACCCGACCAAAATGAGCTGCAGCAGAATCTACCTAATTGCTCTCCTCTCTCCAAACAGCACGATTTACAAAGGGGACTTTTCCTGCAGTCGCCAGACTTGCAACATTCATTATTCTTAAGCTAGGAGTTGCTGCGGTATCTTTATTCTCAGATACCACCTTTAATCTCACGCGCTGCCGTTCGCGGCACCCGCCGGCTGCAGCAATCCCGCACCATGCCCTCTTTCCATCCTCTCCCGGGCAAGCAAGGCAAGGGACAGCCGGCCGAGCAAGGGGTGGTTGTCGGCAGTCACCTGGCGAGAGCTGCATCCCCCCTCGGAGACAGGCATGCAACTTCCACCGCCGGAGCACTCACGTTGGCGGCAGCACGGATCCCTTTGAACAGCTTAGCTCCCGTTCATTTTTAACCGGCGGATCTAAATGGAGGTGCCTGCGTGACACCAAGCCATCATCCAGACGCCGGCTTGATGGTTGTTGACATGTCAAAGCAACGTCTTAGTTAGCAAATAGATCAACAAACTGAGCGAGAGAGCGAGCAGCCCGGCACATCAGTGCGAACCGCTGCGGCGTGGGGCATCCCTGCTATACGGGCAGGCAGCTCATGCCGCTGCCGCTGCTCTTGGCTTTACGCAGCCCCGTCGAATTCAGCGTTGCTAGCTAGCATTTTCTGCCGGTGTTTAAAATAGCATCGGGAACATTCCCATGCTGATTTCCCCGGCAGCGCTTGCTGAGCCGTGTCGGTTGAGTACCACAGCTCCTGCAACCGTGCAGCACGTTAAAAACATTTGCTTGCTTTCTTCCTCCAGGGGAGGTGGGGGGGAGGAAAAAGCCCTGCAGACGTTTCTCGCCCAGCTACCAGCAAATCCCGACCTGAGCTAATTCTGCCATGGCTGAAAGCAAGAGGATGTTTGCAGTGCATGAAGCTGATTTGCTGACTTACCCTTCATCTCTCTCAAGAATGCCAGGTGAAGAAGGCGGCCTCTCGCTCAAGAAATAAGCCACAAGAAAGCCGGCGGCAGCCACTGCAGAGCTTGCTCAGAAGTTCGCTCCCTCTGTCACAGCGTATGCAGCTTGCCAGGTATAGCCTGGATGAGAACACCCTGTGCTTTTCCCAAGATGAATGAGATCAGCATATATTCAGGCAAGGGAAAAAAATATAATGAAAATTCCCTCCTAATATATGTGATGGTTTGCGACCCAGAGATAAAGTGTTCGTCTACAAGTTCCTCTGCTTTACAACTCAGGATTTTCTGGGGTGAATTTCACAGGGAGAGGAAGTTTCTCTTCTAGCTTTGGTGTTGTTAATGTGTTGACGTGTTGTTTGTGTGTTAAAAAGCAAGCAAATGGTATCTCCACGGGGTAGGCAGGAACCCCGTCCTCAGCAGCATGAGATGGAGGGCACGTGAAGGGTACCATTACGAGCCCCAGAGATGCCTTTATAACGTGGATGCTGATGCTTTTTGACTCAAGCCGCTACCTTGCTGTTATAGAGACCACCTGGTTTGAGCAGATCCTGACTCCGCTGCTCCTGGCATTTCTCAGCAAGGTTGTTCAGATCAAGCTCTCTTCTGGCTGGCTGCTTCACAGCTCCCCAGCTCGGCAGAGTGCCTTTCTGCTGCCAGGTCCTTCCCATCAACCATTTCTCAAGCCTTATCACCTGCCTGTCAGGGAGGGTGGGGGCGTCACTGTGCTGAAGCCCTGGGGTGACAGGGAGGCAAGAGAAAGGGCATGAGCTGCTCAGAAGAGTCGGATGGGCCAAAACCTTTTGGTGTCAGAGAGTCAAACAGCGTCATGTACCTCTGGATTCTCTGTCCTTGTGCTGGGGGGATCCGGTACTGTTTAGTGCAAGAGGACCATGGCACGTCCAGGAGTTTTAATCACAGAATCATAGAATGGTTTAGGTTGGAAGGAACCTTAAAGATCACCCAGTTCCAACCCCCCTGCCATGGGCAGGGACACCTCCCACTAGACCAGGTTGCTCAAAGGCCCATCCAGCCTGGCCTTGAACACCTCCAGGGATGGGGCATCCACAGCTTCTCTGGGCAATTAGTATCTGCCTTGGCCTTAGCTAACGGTTGGGAACCTGCGTGGCACAAGGACATGGTATTTTTCTGTAGTCTTGGCTAAGTGAAAAGTGGCTGTGTTGGAGAAAAAAGTAAAAAATTAGATGATTTGCTCAGGATCGGTCCCCAAGGCTTGTGTGGCTGGAAGCCCATCTCACCTCTCCAAGTCTCTACCCATAGCTATGGCAAACCTCCTGCCTTTCCCTTTCCTGAATCCCAGGGCTGGGAGTCACCTGGGTATTGAGTCCTGCCACGGGCTCTCTGTGTAACCCTGGGTGCGTCCCCAGTCCACCCATCTGGGCAAAGCTCCAGTGCGGCTCAATCATGCGGGGAGCGGGTTCCCTGCCTCCCACGCCTGGCCTCGTTCCCCGCTGACAGCCGAGACAGGGACGTGGGTTTTGATGTGGCTGGGACAGCTTGTGTGAATAGGCTTCATACGGCGGGCTGTGGGGAAAGCCTGGCTCCCTCTGGATGGCACTTGCAGCAGGAGGCAGCAGGGCAGTGTGCTGTGCTCTCCTGCCACCATCCTGAAGGCCAGGTTTGCTCTCCCGTGTTGGCAGGGCTTGGGGCTGGCTGCCAGCGGGACCCCAGGGGAAGGTTCTCCCCACCTGCTCTCAAGGTCTGGCAGAGCCTCAAGCAGCTCCTTGCTTGTCCGAGCAAGTTGGCTCCAGCTGTTAGATGTGGAGGGTGCCCCAATGGTGGTGGGAGCGGGGGACACCAGGGAACAAAGCAACCATGCTGGGTCTGAGAAGATGCAGGAGAAAAGCCCATTCAAGGGCAAGCTTTGCAAAAGTCTTGGGCTAGGGACATAGTCCCCTCAGCTCAGTGACCTCTGAAGCTCCAACGGGTTGTACAATGCAGAGGGGCAGTGCTGCATGGGTCTCATGGACGTGTGGGCCATGGGGATGGTGGACCTCCTATCACCTCCGCAGACCTGCCTCTGCCTTTGACCCATGGCGAGGCAGCCATGGGCATGTTTGGAAGCTACACGCAAGACTGAACTAACCTACCTCAGATAGGTGCTTGGATTAATTAGTCAATACATGTTAAGTGCTGCAAAGATTTAAGGCTCTGCTTAATTGTTAAATAACTCAATCATCAGCGGCTGCGTGGGTTGCCTGAGGCAGATAGTGGATGAATCAGCTGGTCTCTGGCAAGTGCAAGGTAGGGAGGGAGAAAAACTTTCCAAGGCTGGGTGACAGGATGATGGGTTGGTTAGAGGACAGCAGCAATTACTGAGGCTGCTGGGACCGGGAACATTTAGAAACACCTAAAAGAGAGAGGTCAGATCCTGCTGTGAGGGGAGCAGGGCTGTCTTAGGCTATGGAGGTAAGGGGAGAAGGGGAAAGCAATGAATTTACAGCACAAAGAGCTAAAAAGGCCATGGGGAACTTCTTTGAGCTCTTCAAGCTTGTTATGGCCAAGCCACTGTGAAAGAGGTGGGTTTGGGGCTGAACTGAAATGCTTTAGGGGATGCAAGACTGATTTGGGTAAAATGGGGAGCACTTACATGTCATGGACTCACCTGTCCTCCTTGCAGGGACTGGCCCCACGTTATAGGCTTGGGTGGCCATCAAGCCACTGAGGAGGGACCAGCTTGCGTCCTGCAGGTCAGTTCTCCACGCAGCGATACAAACCAAGAGCCAAGGGCTCCCAGCAGCAACACTGGTGCAGTACGGTCCATCCACCAGCCTGAGACACCTCTTCTCCTGCCACCACACAGCGTGTCCCATCGCTCAGGGGTGGGTTTCAGACCCAGACCCATGTCCTCATTTCTGTGCTAGTAAATTTACTCTTTCACAGTCCCTCTGTTTGCCTCTACCCTTCCTGCCGAGCTCTGCCCTCTGTGTCTCCCCATGTGGGAACTCCCCCCGTATGCCATTGACTCTGCTCCCAGAGACCTCTGTGCAGGGGAGGAATGTCCCTCTCAGAGTCAGCTAAGGCTTTCTCCACCTTCCTCTGAATAAGTGCTCCCGTTGAAGGTGAAACTCACTGATATTGAGGCTTTAAACCCAGGGTTAACCCTTGTGTGGAGGTGACTTCCAGCCATCTATGACCATGGCTCCTCCAGGCAGGTAAGGTGGGTGACTCCTTGGCACCGTGCCTCATCCACAGATATGTTCCCAGGGCTTTCCGTGAGGCTGGATCTGGGAGCGACCTACCTGCCTGTCATTTCTCTGGCTGGAGAAAGACTCTGAGCTCTGCCCTGCTGAAACGTTCAGATTTTGGGAAGCAGGGAGCAGGCTGGAACGGCCTGCAATGTTGTGACAGAGCTGCTTGCCCAAGCCCCTCACTGCCAGGGCTGGGACAGTTGCATGTGGCTCATGCAGGATAAAGGTGTGAGCTCTGGAAGGAGACATGGGAAAACACAAGCCCTGGGAAGGGTCAGTGGAACAACACAGAGACCTCAGAGGAATACCACAACCATTGCTTGCTTGTTTGCTTACCAGCAGCATAAGCGTTTCCCTGAGGGCTCCTCTGCCCCAATCCCATCCTTGCCCTGGAGCTCTCCTTTCAGACCAGCGCTACAAGAGACTGGATAAGTCTCCTGGGTCTCAGATTAGACCTGTCTTAGTCTCGGAGAAGCTGGCGTCACCAGCAGACAGCCCACTGTCCCAGTACCAGCTGCGGGGCTTGGCGTAGGTTTACAAGGCACCCCCTGACCTCAGCCGTCGCCCACGTCCTTACAGCCTGCTTTAATCCTTTTTTAATTAAATGTGGAGGGGTGTGATGGTATCAGGAGGGTGGGAGCGGGGTGGCCTGGGGTGTTTTGGGCTCGGTGTGTGTGCCAGCCAGCTGGGTTTGTTTTGAGCCTGTCAGATCTTACACGCTAGCTTTCCCTCTCTTGTTCCTCTCGAGATCCGGCTGCAGCTCAGGCATTACGTGGATCATCCCCGCGGCTCTTCCATTGCTCAGGGATCCTGCGGCGTCCCACCTGGCAGGGGCTGGCATATTGTAGACTTCCAAGAGATGAAAGGTGTGGTGGCTTCTCTGATGGCGCTGAACACTGGGGAGGAGGTTTGGCTGAAATCAGAAAACGGCATTCGAGAGAGAACCAGAGCAGAGATGAAATGGCCACGGAGATGTGCAAGATGGAAACTGGAGGTAAGGTCTCCAGCTGGTAGGTCACTAAGGTCATGCAAAAGGCTGTTAGTGCATTTTGGGTTTATTGGAGCTTGGGGGAGGTTATCACAGAGATTTAGTGACCCACTTGCCTGGGGTGTGGACTTGAGGACAAGGCAGGCCCAGCTTCCTTCGGCACAAGGAGTTGCAGGTGCCTAGAGTGTTCCCGGGGATCTGATGCTCCTGCAGAGAACAAGCTGCATGCTGGACCTGAATGCAATGAAAATGTCTGTCTCCAGGCTTAAAGCAGTCTCTTGCTGGGAAGATGAGATGCTCTAGGGACAGGTTACCCTCTATCCATGGGGCAGCAAGAAGGCAGGACGGCTGGAACTGAGGTCCCAGGCTGCTGGTGCTACCAGCATCACCGAATATGTGTGTGCTAGGGGTCACTGGAGGCTCTGACAGAACGTGATGTTGAGTTTTAATAGAAATACACCAAATATTAGCATCCACAGGACCTGTGTGTCCGTCCTGCACCCCCGCTATGATTTCTTTTAGAGAAACCTGCCCAGGAGAGGCAGGATGTTGGTTTGGCCTTTCCCAGCCCTGGGGTGGCTCTTCTGTTGTTTGAACATCTGAGAAGATCTTGTGTAACATACGGCCTTGAGGCAAATCAAGGGGAACAGAGCACAGCTCTTCTTAGCCACTGGGGATGACCAGACAAGCTGTGCCCAAAGCAGTGGTGAAGTGCAGAAGCGAAGGAGCTGACCTGGACGAGGTCAATACAAAGAGATTCTTAGGGCTGAACAAAACTCCAGCCACACTGAGAAACCGAACTGCATCCAGTGATCTGGAGCAGAGGCCAGATAGGTTCAGACTCAGACAGATGCCTTCCTGTTTTTAACCGGTGGAGGCTGCGAACCACTGTGACCAGCTGCCTAGAGTAGCTGGTAGACAGTAAGTTCTCCATGGCTGTAAATCTCTAAATCAAGACAGCAAAATTATTGCTCAGAGGGAAATTGTGGGCTTGGCAGATGCAGTCAGTACTGGGTTTTGCAAGAGGACACATTGCTTTGCACTGTACACCCCATCTGCCTTAAACCCTGTGACTCTGTGAAACAGCAGTTGGTCACGGATCACTCTCAATTGGAGTCATTTGAGAAGCCATGTGGGTCCATTACACGGAGAGGGAAGTGCTCTGCAGCATTGCTTACGGAATCATAGAATGGTTCAGGTTGGAAGGGACCTTAAAGATCAAGGGGGTTCCAGCCTTGAACACTTCCAGGGAAGGGGCATCCACGTTTTCTCTGGGCAACCTGTTCCAGGGCCGCACCACCCTCACAGGAAAGAATTTCTTCCTAATATCTAACCTAAATCTAACCTAAACTCTTTCAGTTTAAAACCATTACCCTTCATCCTATCACTACACTCCCTGATCAGGAGTCCCTCCCCAGCTTTCCTGTAGGCCCCCTTTAGGTACTGGAAGGGACTCTAAGGTCTCCCCAGAGCCTTCTCTTCTCCAGGCTGAACAACCCCAACTCTCTCAGCCTGTCCTCACAGCAGAGGTGCTCCAGCCCTCGGATCATCCTTGAGGCCTCCTCTGGACCCGCTCCAACAGGTCCATGTCCTTCTTATGTTGGGGGCCCAGAGCTGGAGGCAGCACTGCAGGGGGGTCTCACCAGAGCGGAGCAGAGGGGCAGAATCCCCTCCCTCGCCATGCTGGCCACGCTGCTTTTGATGCAGACCAGGATGCAAGTGGCTTTCTGGGCTGCAAGTGCACGTTGCTGGCTCACGTTGAGCTTCTCATCCACCAAGACCCCCAAGTCCTTCTCTTCAGGGCTGCTCTCAATCCATTCTCTGCCCAGCCTGTATTTGTGCTTGGGATTGCCCCAACCCAGGTGCAGGACCTTGCACTTGGCCTTGATGAACTTCATGAGGTTCTTACGGGCACACCTCTCAGGCCTGTTCAGGTCCCTGTGTACAGAATCCCATCCCTCCAGCGTGTCAACTGCTCCACTCAGCTTGGTGTTGTCAGCAAATTTGCTGAGGGTGCACTCAATCCCACTGTCCATGTCACCAACAAAGATGTTAAACAGCATTGGTCCCAGTACCAGCCTCTGAGGAACGCCACTCATCTCTGGTCGCCACTTGGACATCGAGCTGTTTACTGGAACTCTTTGAGTGTGGCCATCCAGCCAATTCCTTAGCCATCCATCCAATCCATGCTTCTCCAATTTAGAGACAAGGATGTTGTGCGGGACAGTGTCAAATGCTTTGCACAAATCCAGGTAGAACGTCTCTGCTTCCCATGCAAATAAATGCGAGTAGAACTTGATACTGAGATGAGGGGGGCATCCTTATGCCTTGGCTTTGAGCTGGCCACAAGCTGCTGAGCAAGAGGTGCTTGAAAGGAGGGAGACCTGTAGATGCGCAATGTCTCCGTCTGCAACACAAAGCTTGCAGGGGTCCTGTGTTTAGCGCGTCCTGTGTTTCCTGGACCCCTTTTCTGAGCTGCTCCCTTGGCACTCGGACGTGCACATGCAGAGCAGTGCGGGGCCCAGCAGAAATGCCCAGAAATGCCCAAGAGGTGCTTGGTGAGGGGATCCAGGTCTTCAGGAAGCCGATGCTTAATCCTAATCACCTCAGAAATTTTCCTACTTTGCAGTGCCATGGCAACCGCTCCCATGCTATCCAGCAAGCCGTGGCCAGGCACCACCGTGCGTTGCAGAAACTCTTTCTTTTACTTTTAAAAGCAGGAGCCCAATTTACTGCTCAACTCGGCAGCACGAGCAGGCTGCAGTGCTTTGCCTGATGGACAAGCTTGGTCCGTGATGCTCTCCGTTCATGAGAGGTGGATGCATTCTGCATAAATTCTTGATGCCTCATACTGCCGTCCTCCGTCAAAGCTGGAAAGCTTGGCAAGAGCAGGAGCCTTGCCTCAGCAGAAGCTCCAGGATGGAGAGAGGCTGTTCACAGCTGGGTCAGCCTAGCACCTACCTCGTGTGAAAGGTTTCAGGACTGTTTGGAAGCTTGGCTGGATGAAGGTTCTCTCAGATGCTGAGATTCCTGTGTCCTGGCTGCTCTCTTTTTGGTTAAAAGGATAAGGTTTAAAAAAATCCTGTTGGTCAGGGACTTGACAACTGAGACTATGGGAATGCTTCACTTCGGGCTTTTGTTGTTGGGTTGCTTTTTTTTCAACACCATCTGCCTGTTCTGAGGTTGGCAGCAAGTCAAACACTGTTCACTGAAGTCAGCTTTTAGCTGGAAGCGAGTGCATTTGTTCGTCCCCTTCTCCCTGCTGCAGCCAGATGCGTGTTGCTCTCCTGAAGTGACGCTGCTGTTTTTGTATCCCTGATCCCCACACTGCTTTTGGGGTGCACCTGTCCCAGAGCTGCTCTGGTTTGTGACCCAGAAGAGCCTCAGAGATGGGCTCCACACTCAGCATCAGCTGGTTCAGCTGGTAGCAATGTGGATTTTTGCAGGCACCGGGCTTTGTGAGACAGAGGAGGTAGTTCAGAGCCAACCTGTCTCGTCTTCCTGGGGACGAATCCATCACAATGCCTCCACTCCAGGCAGTGAAGATGGAGTGGAGCAGGGCAAATGCAGGGTCACATAAAATGGGATTCAAATACGGATGCCCCATCCCTGGAGGTGTTCAAGGCCAGGCTGGATGGGGCTTTGAGCAACCTGGTCTAGTGGGAGATGTCCCTGCCCAGGGGAGGGGGGTTGGAACTGGGTGCTCTTTAAGGTCTCTTCCAACTCAAACCATTCTGTGATTCTATAAATAGTAGTTCAGCTGTGCAGACCTGCGATACTGCTTGGCTGCTGCTTTTCTGCATTCACGGTGGCTGTTGCCCATGGGACTCATTAAAACTGCAGTGTTTGCCACTGTGATGGTGTTGGCTTGGAAAAAGGGCTGCAGCTCTCTTGAGGAGGCAGTGTGGAGCAGAGCAGCATGTGCTCTCTTTAGGCTGTGTCTGGAGAAAGGGTTAGAGCAAAGAGAAAGGTGAAAGGGTGTCAACTGGGGAGAAGATCAGGACATGGTGGGAAGAAGTGAAGGTCCACCTAGCACAGGACATGGCCACAAATGCAGAGCTCCTGACATACCCAGCTTCACGGGGCTGCAGGATTGACCAGCTTGACCACACTTGGTCTGTCTGGTGCTTCCTACAAGCTGTGCGTGTGTCGTACCCTGATCTGTGCCCAGACAGCAGAAAGGACACAGCAGCCCAGCTGCAGATTGTCTGGCAGCTCGGACTGGACTTTGAGGCATCAGGAGATGCTCAATGAATACAGGCAATCCCCAGCATGGAGAATGAAAAGCCCAGTGGGACCATAGCTGAAACGAATGGGATGTCCCTCCCAGAGGCAGGTCCTGGCTCGGCTTCCTGCTTTTGAACTAGTGTAGATCTTGGCTGGCCACCCGTAGAAGAAAGGCTGCTGCATTGCAGAGTGTGCACAGAGTGACTGGCAGCCAGGCTGATTGGCACACTGTTGCGGTGTCACTGCCATGTGCGTCACCTCTGTGGTGGTATGTCACCGATTTCAATTCCCCCCCGCCATCGCAGACAAAGGCACATTGTACTGCTTGCTTTGTAGAATCATAGAACGGTTTGGGTTGGAAGGGACCTTAAAGAACACCCAGTTCCAACCCCCTGCCATGGGCAGGGACACCTACAACTGGACCAGGTTGCTCAAAGCCCCATCCAGCCTGGCCTTGGACACCTCCAGGGATGCGGCAGCCACAGCTTCCCTAGGCAACCTGTTCCAGTGCCTCACCACCCTCAGAGTGAAAAATTGCTTCCTGATACCTAATCTAAATCTACCCTTATCCAGTTTGAAGCCAAGTGCAGTCTTTAGCTCAAGTCCAGTCTGAGGAAGGCAGCGAGAGCTATGGGGGACACTTGTCATGCTCCAGGGCTGATGGCCAAGTCAGCTTCGGAGATAAGACATTTTCCAGCTTGTCCGGAGTGGAGCTGAGAGGCATGAAAGCAAGGTGTGAGAAAGAAGGGCTTTTTCAGAGCCTTTTAAAGAGCCTTAAGAGATTTTTCCCATGAGAAGGTTCCTGCTGTGCTGGGTGGAGAGGCTGTGCTCTGGGACCTTGGTCTGCAAGGGCCACCAGAAGGGAGGAGGCAAAGGCGAGCACAGGGATCCTGGCAGGGCTTGAAAACATCGTGAGAGAGAATTACATTTGCTCAGTGAGAAGGAAGAGCTGGCAGGGGACCTTTCCCCTCTCTTCGCATCTGTCCAGCGCTGAGCAAACATCAACTAATCTTCCTGACACTTCCATAAGACAAGGAAGCATTACAGTGCCATAATGGTAAGTGCAGTGGAAACCACAGCGGCAGTGACGCATGCTGCATAAAACCACCGCTCAGGCAGGCTCGGCCTCGACATCTGCAAACGTCGCCCATCAGGAGCAGGGCTGAGCTGTGTTTCCCACAGCAGGTCAAGGCCAGGCTTCTGAAGGGAACCCAGACATCCTGTCTTGCAGCCTTCTACTCTCACTTCTGGACCATGACGAGCTCCATCAGCCAGGGAAATAACTTGCCAATGGAGGCTGCAGGGGTGAGGAAATAATTAAAAGCTCATCCGGGCTCCTGCTTTGGAACAAGAAAAAAACCCACCATATTTTCTTAATGATTTAAAAGCACCCTTTCATCTCCAAAATGGCAGGAACCTTCTATTGTTCATTTTTCTCCTAATCAGTTTTTGCTCAGCAGACGTGAAGATGAGGGAGCCAATTTAACAGGCAAAGCAGAGTAGACACGTAAAGTGGAGCGGGAAACGTTAGTTCACATCAGCAAATATGTAAAGATTTGCTGCCAAAGGTGCAAGAGCTTGTTCTTGCTGCTCATGCAGCCAGATATTTGGCAAGCAAGAAGAGGCTATCTGTTGAATCATTCTCACATGAGATTTCTGAAGACATGGTGCAGGGAGGGAAAGCAGGACTATCAGGCTCTTCTGAGATTACTTTGATTCTTCTGTAGCTGAATGTAGTGGGAGCTGGTGTCCTCCTGCAGATGCCTTGCAGGTTCCTTCTGTGGCCAGCAGGTTGAGTGCTCTGTTTGGAGCACTGTGTTCAATTTTGGGTCCCCTGGTACAAGGGAGAGGCCAACAAACTGGACCAGGACCAGTGGAGAGCACAAGACATACGAGAAAAGGCTGAGCGAGCTGGGTTTGACCAGCCTGGGAAAGAAGATGCTTAGGGGAATGCAACTGCTGTCTTCTGCTGCTTAAGGGGAGGCTATAGAGAAGACTCAGTCTCTTCTCTGAGGTGCACTGTGAAGGGATGAGGCAACAAACACAAGTTGCAGCTATAGGAAATGACGTTGTGACAATGTAGTAATGCACAATGTGAGACCTTGCAGGGGGGAAGGTGATTTAATTTTTAAACAGAACTGAAACAAAAAATTGTTGTCACTCATTGCACTCAGACTTTCATACCCACAAGCACCAAGAAGCATGTACCCACCAGTTCAGCACCAAACCACTTGCGTCCAAGTTGTCTGCCCAGGATTCCCTGCAATGCCATGGAGGACATGCGATGCCATCTGTTGAATCTCGCCATCCTGTCCCATGTCTGTGAGTCACAGGGATTTACTCACTGTCCTTTGTCTCCCAGCCTGGATGTCCTGAAATGGTGCACGGAGATGTGGTGACATCTTGATGACTTGTTCTGCTAGGTGCCATCAGCATGTGCCATTTGTGTAGCTCTTCTGCTGCCATTTGTTCCTTCTGGTGCGTCCACACCAAACATCCCCGTTCACACCAGTCTGAACATTTCTGTTATGGTGCCCAGCACAGCAAGGGAAACATTTTTCACTATGAGAGTGGTTAAGCACTGGGACAGGTGCACAGGGAGGCTGTGCTATCTCCACCCCTGGAGATACTCGTAAGTCACCTGGGTAAGATCAGGCTTTGAAGATAACACTTCTTAGAGCAGATTGGAGATGCCCAGAGGTCCCATGAAAGGCCCAGATGCCTTTCTGACCTAAACTATTCATAGAATCATAGAATAGTTAGAGTTGGAAGGGATCTTAAAGATCATCTAGTTCCAACCCATCTAGTTCCATCAAAGATCATCTAGTTCCAATCTAGTTCCACTTGTCACTGGTCTCCACTTGGACATCAAGCTGTTGGCCGCAACTCCTTGAGTGTGGCCATCCAACTAATTCCTTCTCTGTGGTTCATAGTGCAGGAAGGAGAAGATTCTTGTTTTGACAAGCAGAGGAAAGGACAGAGAAGGGGGAAGTGATGGCTTTGGTGTCCTTCGTTAAACTTACTGATATACTTGGAGTCATCAGCAGCAGCTTATTTACACGGCACTGCTAACAGCTGGCTGCAGGAGAAACCCATACACTTTGCCTTTTCAAGGGTCACAAGGAAAGGCTCGTGACAGCTAACGCACATACCCTGCCTCCTTCGGAGCATTTCAGAGCCCAGCGTGGAGACAGATCTGTATCCTAGTTTTTCCCAGAACTGGAGGCAGAAGAGAACGGGCAGCTTGCCCAGCTCTGCAGAAGCCAGACTCCTGTCTCCCAGCCCTCTTTGTCTTCAGTCAGGCTATCTCCTCTGATAGTCCTCTGCCAGACCACAGGCCTGGTGCTCTCCAGGTCCCTCCTCTGCCCACAGCCTCAGTGTGTTCACCAGGGTCTCAGAGCAGGTCCAGCCCTGGCTGCAGGCGGGCAGAGATGGTTCCCACCAGATGGGAATGCTTTCCATCTCCTGTCCATCTCCACAACCTGATGTGTGTTTGAGGGTGGGCATCCTCCACCTTTTCTACAGACTGTTCCTCTCCACTGGTTTTATGGAGGGGACAGAAGGCTCAAACCCTTTGATCCCAAAGATCTTGCTCTCCTCGCCCACCCATTTTCACAGCAGGTGTAGGAAAAACCTTTCTTTGGATTTCTGAGAGCCCTGGGCCGGTGGGGATGGAGTAAAAGCTGTTGGACGGGGGGAGAGTTAGAGACATACACAGGGATTGCATAAGGGGATTTCTTAGCCACTTAAGAAACTTAAGAAACCTGGCTGAAAAACAAACCCAAGCGAAAAAAAAACTTCTTGAAATAAAGCTTCCTCAAAATGCTCAGGGATGTGGTAGCTGGGCAGGATGGACCCTGCCCCTGCCCCAGCTCAGCCACCCATATTTCCTCAGACGCCCTCCCAGCCTGCCCCACAGCCCCAGCTGAGGCTTCGGTTTGCGGCAGTGATTTATCCCCCACCTGCCTCAGAAAGTTTTAGTCATCACCCAGCTGCCGAATAACCCTCTTGTCTGAATTCCCCCAAGGGCCCAAAAAGACTCTCTGCTTATCTAACGCTCATTTGACCGGATAATTTGAAGGCAGTTTGCAGGCTCTGTGGAAGTGACTTGCTCTAAGTCAGTTCAGCTTTTCAATCCCCTTCGCTGCAACATCAGCAGTTTTCCTTGTCTTTTTTTCTTCTGCCTGCTGCGGGCTCTGACATTTCCGCTGTCCCAGCATCACGTTTACCCTGTTGAGACTCGGAGGATGGAGAGGTGCCCCCGGTTCCCACCACAACCTGTGTGTTACCTTCCCTGCACCTGTGGAAACTCCATCACAGGGGATCATTTGCAAAGACTAATTGATCTTAAAAGCCTTTTCTTGTCTCATCCTAGAGTATTTGAAAGTGGCTTCCTAAAGCAAGCCTGTCCTCTGAGAACAGTATTAACAGCTTGTTCCTCCACTTTCTCTTCTTTGAGCGCTATTGATTAATCCCGTTGCTGTTTTCTGGTTTGCTGGCAGGCTTGGGTTTCTTTCTGGCTGCTGGGGAGATAAGCTGCAGCCTTCCCATGGGCAAAGCGCAACAGGTATTTAGTTCCAGTGCTAATGCTTTCCAACAAAACCTTTGTTTTCTGCAACCAATCTCGTGCCTGGCTTTGAAACACACTTTGAATGAGTCTATTCACCGCACAACCGCCTGCATGAACGTATGTCAAAAATTAGTCAGACAATCGCCTTGTGTTTACTCTCCTCCTCCGCGTGTGCCCAGCTTTTCCTGAAAATAATAACTGAAAGTGGCAAAATCATCTTGAACCTCTGAAATGACTGAGCCATCTTTTCAGAGCTTTTCAAGGCCAGATCCTGCAATAGCTAATGAATATTGCAGTCAATTGCTAAGGATGTTGATTTCTGATATACTAGACATAAAAAGCTAATACTGCCTTGCTTCCTCGTGATGTGCTTTTCCCCCTTCACTCTCCCATACCTTTGAATCCTTCATGCATTTCAGCCAAGTCTGGTGAAGTGCCAAAGATTGTAGATATCGAAATTCCTACCACTTCTGCAAATATTGGTTGCTGGATAGAGAAAAAGTCTCTTTCAGTGCCCTCCACTAATGGAAATGCAATTCTATGAGTACACGTATTACACCATAGCAGATGTCTCTAAAAATCTCCAAAATCTCTCTCTAAAACCCCCTCCAATCTCTAAAAAAACAGGTTTCATTGTCCCACTTCCCCAAGGACATCTTGTCCACTGCAGTAAATGTTTTGCAAGGGTTTTCTAGGCCTTCAAGTTTTCTAGGTCTGGTCCTCTCCCATACCTTCTTGGGCTTGTAGTTCCCCACTCTGTAAGTCCTGGATTGGAGGAGCTGATAAAGCACCGATATTGTGCCATTGCAGGAGGATGGCTTTGTGGCCTGGGTCATACTGGTCATAGGAGGGAGGACCACAGCAGTATCCTCCAGCCTTGGTACGTCTCTCTGTGCTGCTTATCTCAACTCCTTTTGCCAGTCATGAGAACCAGCTGCAGCTTCAGGGGCAGGAATTTATTTGCTGGAGAAAAGTATTGAAGTTGGATGGGTCGTGGTGGGGGGACATTGCATTGTTACAGCCTTGAAACCGAGGGGGCCTGAATGGAAGCCAGAGAAATGGCGGTGAAATATAACATGGGACTTTTAGATCACAAGGGGATCAGCCTGAATATAAGGTGGGATCTTTTCAGAAATAAAGATTTGAACAAAATCCATCTGGTTTGGCATTTTTGCTCTGTAGGGGAGGTGGTCTCTTTAGGAAGCCAGGTCAGAGCTGTGTTGTAGGTCAGGATGCTTCCAGTTCTGCCCCTGGTGGGAACTCTCTGGGGATGCCCACCTCCTGCCCCTCCTTCCCTGTCCCATTTCTTCCTTGCTCCATCTCTTCCTCCTCGTGCTCGCTTCCCTTCCCTTTCCAGCTCACGACTCTGCCCCTGGCAGGCTCTGACCTCCTCCCTAGCGACCTTGCTGTCGTGGTCTCCTTCTCTTTGCTTCCCATTTGCCTTCATCCAATTATCACGTTACCTTCTGCTCTCTTAGAGGAACTCTGCCAAAAAATCCCCCCTCTGTGCTGTTTTGCTTGCCAGGTCTGAGCAGGAAAATACTGTTTCCTGCGTTTTCATTAGCAGCAGTCAGGAAGGTCTCTCCTGCTGAGGGAAGGCACTTCAGTGAATTACATCCCTCGCTCAGCTGCCTTAGAGGAGATCGCGTGTGTTAAATCTGGTCCTTTTTGTCCCTTATTTTCCCCTTGCAGATGCAGCATGAGAGGCAATAAGAAGAAAGGAGATGTGAGGCCCATTGCAAACACAGATGGGTATCCTCAGGGCCCCTACACAATTTGGCCTCATCTCCCTTGAGGACAATATATGTGTCCTAATCTGAGCCACCAACTCAAGGGAAAGCCCCAGTGAGGACAAGAGGTCCCATGGCTTTCCTGAGAGGCAGCAAACTGTGTCAGAGCCCAGGCTGCCCCAGGGGCTCGTTAGCAACACAGCAGAGATCTTTTCTAACAGGTTCGTTAACATAGTTGATGGTTTTATAACTGGACACGGTCCTTCGGGATATGTCTGTGGCTCTTGATGTCATTTTTCCTGAGACAGCTGCTCTCTGTAGCTCTCTACTGATCAGGAGGTGGTGCCAATGGTGCCCATGGCTGTATCTGTTCGCAGAACTGATGCAGAGAAGTTGCTGGGGTGTTGCGGAGTATGGCAGATTCACCCTTCACAGTCAGTTGAGAGAAACAGGTATGACTAGGACATCTCATCCTAGGTGATGTCTCCCCATGGGTGCTACACAATCTAGATGACAAGCTCATGTGCAGACACCCACTCCTATCTGCAGTGACCTTAAGATTCAGGCAGTGATTGCCATAATTTGCAGATCTCATTGGGTTTTAGGATGAATTAGGAACTAAGGGACGCTCTGGCAGGGGGAGAAGCAGAACTATTCATCCCTATGGGAGCCTGGATGAGCACAACGGTGTCTATAGTTCTTTAAAGTTTTAGCAAGCATCAGGTGAGGTTTCTTTGGCAGTTCTGCACCTGCAGCTTTTTCAGCCACTAAGTCTTGCTCCAACTTCTTCTCCTTTGCAGGTGCAATCCTTGTCTTTTACAAAGGCAATCCCAGGCACAAGTACAGGCTGGGCAGAGAATGGATTGAGAGCAGCCCTGAGGAGAAGGACTTGGTGGTGCTGGTGGATGAGAAGCTCAACATGAGCCGGCCAACTGCATCCTGGGCTGCAGCAAAAGCAGCATGGCCTCTGCCCCTCTGCTCCGCTCTGGGGAGACCCCACCTGGAGTATTGTGTATATAGTGATATGGGGGATGTAGTGATAGGACAAGGGGTAATGGCTTCAAACTGGAAGAGGGGAGATTTAGATGAGATATTAGGAAGAAATTCTTGACTGTGAGGGTGGTGAGACACTGGAACAGGTTGCCCAGAGAAGCTGTGGCTGCCCTGTCCCTGGAGGTGTTCAAGGCCAGGCTGGATGGGGCTTGGAGCAGCCTGGTCTGGTGGGAGGTGTCCCTGCCCAGGGCAGGGGGTGGGAACTAGATGATCTTTAATGTCCCTTCCAACCCAAACCGTTCTGTGATTCTATGTGTGACTGTGTAACCACAGTGCCTCGCGTGTTGGGGACCATGAGTCAAAGAGTCTCAGTGCACTCCTTCAAACATGCTCTTAGAACTGGAGCTAGAAATGAACAAAAGACAATAGCAAGCAGGGATGAGTCATTAAATGGTTAAAAATGCTCTTTCCTGGTCTATCAGGAGATGCAATACAGCTACCTTCCCTTCCTTCCCATTTGATGTGCGCTTGTGCGCTTACACCAGAGCATCTTGTTTAACGAAAAGGATTGCTTTTGATAGATGAGGGCTTCTGATTATGTAATTGCCCTTGTAGTGCAGCACAGAGGAGAATTTTAGCAATATTGCTGGCTCTTATGCAAGACTGTTGCCAGTGTTTACTCTGCAGAGATGTGAATCTCCTCTGTCATTTGGGCAGAAAATGATGCCTTAATCTTTTAAGACATTTATGAAACATTGGATTATGCCAGGATCAGTGTGCTATCATCTGTGAGAAATTTACTGGCTGATTGAATTGCACAGAACTTTTCAAGGCAGGTTTTATATTTAACTTTGCATTTCCATGCCGGAAGAACAGCAGATATCAAGCTCTTCAGAGCCTTGGATAAATCACGAGGCCCTAGTTTTCAGCAATTACTATCAACGGAAAGTTGAGCTTGTGGATCTGTCAAGAATAGAAGCTGTATTGCCGATTGCTGGTCTACTAGATACATTTTCATCTTATTTCTCAGCTAACGGGAATTAAATAGACCTAAATTGCACAGCAGTGCCGAGCAGCCATCCTGAATCTTAACTGTTCCCCGGAGGGCTGTGAGATGATTTAATGACACAGGTTTAGTGTTCTAAGTAATGATTGGAGAAGCTACTTAAGAGCTAAATTAGGAAAATAATAAGGTGTAGGACACCGAACCAACTTCAGCTAAGTTTGCTCTCGTCTTCTGGCAGGTAGCAAAACTATTGCCCAAATTTGTGAAAAAATCCTACTCGTCTTTGCTCTTTTCCCCTGCTCCTTTGGCAACTCACTGGAGGTTTCTGGGATGTATGTCTGAATGCTTGTTACAGCGCAGGAGAGCATCTGGACTTAAAAGCCTGGTTTTCAGCCTTGCTTTTTTTGTGGCTCCCCACGTTTTCCAGGGGAGGTGCAGCCCATCGGACAGTGATTTCAGCCAGCTGAAATAGGCTGGTGCCTTTGAATGAGCCCCAGCACCCAAAGGACTCTATGAACCACAGCCCTTGTTGTAGCCTTCACCACCTCCTGTCTCCACACAGGTTCTCTTCTTGCTTTTAGTTGCATCTAACATAGTTGTTGAGGCACTGGCTCAAGCTGACAGGTTCTGCTGGAGAGATGGTGTCCATTTCCGTGTGTCTCACATGGTTGGGTAGGAAATGGTACCTGTGGGAAGCAGGGTCATTCCTTGCTTGCATAGGGATAAGCCGTCATGTTTAATACGGGGCACTGGAGAATCACACCGAGAACCTGTAGGTCCTGGGCAGATCCTGCAATGTCTCTCTGCAGTGCGCAGGAGGGGCTGGTAGACATCTGTGAGGCTCTCTGAGGTGTCTGCTGTACACAGAGCCTGTCTGAGGCCTGCCTTGGTGCAATATTAACATTCAAGCCCAAACTGGTGGCATGATTTTGCACAGGATTGAGAATTACTGACTCAGGCAAAGTGTTGATTTGGTCTTGACCAGACACCTGGACCCACATTAACCAGCTTTGGGGGCTCAGGAAGTCTTCCAAAGCAGTAGAGTTCAAAGCTTGAGGTATCACAATTAGTGCCATAAAAATGCTGCTCTTTATAAACCAGCTTTTTGAATGTACTTGCAATTACGTGCTCACACAAGCATCACATATGCAATATTGGACACAAATAGTAATCTTCTTGCCACTCTCCTTACTGGAGTAGGATGCTGGCCCAATCTGTGAAACATTTTTTAGGAGGTCCAGCCCTGTGATTCCCACACTTTTCCATGTGCAATAGAATAAAAAAGCAGAGCTTGCTGCAAACTACAGTTCAAAGGAGATACCTGGTATCCTTTGGAAGTCTGGTCACAGTTCCTGCGCTGGGAACTCCTCTGCAAGGCACATGCCCATCTTATGCTCAGAGGAGCACAAGAAGAACCAAGCATGCACACGTGTGCACACGTGGACCATCTTGCGTAAGACACCGACAGCACTTTGTAGCTCTGTCAAACTCACATCAAGAGGTGTAAACACCCATACGTACACAATACTCCATGCTTATTTCTTGCTTTTCACCAGATGGTTGCAAATCATCAACCATCAGCCAAAGGTTCCCCTCCCCTCTTCCTTCCTCTCCAATAACCCAGCAACGGATCCCCTTGTTCTCATCATTCCTCCTTTTACAGGTAGGGAAACTGAGGCAGGGACTTGGCAGAGCTGGGAGCAACAAATGTTGTGGACCTGGATGTTCCAAGGGCAGGTTAAACTCAGAGCTCTCAGGACTGGTTCAGGCATGCTTGATCTTGCCTTGGGGCAAAGGGAAGGATGAGGTCACCTCTTCCTGTCCTTCCCAATCCTGCTCTCAGTGGTTTGAAGGTCCACCCAGTTACTTTGGAAACAAGGCCCTCCCATTGGTGACACACAAATTTCTCTTAGTCTTCCCGTTTATGTCTTACTGATGCTCTTGTTCCCACAGTGTTTACAGTGCTCGGGGCTCTGGGACTGTGAGCGGATGATTCAGCGAATGACACGCACAGAGCTCCTTGACCTGCGTCAAGAGCACCACAGCACGTGTTGCACAGAGATCCCTAGATGAAGCCCCACTGCTGGTCCTTGCTTCTGCACAAAATACTGATGGGTTAATGTTGTATCACCTCTCTGCCACATCAGGCGTTTCCTCTGCGTGAAGTGACGCAGGTACTATCTCTCCTCCTGCAAAGCTCTCCTAAGAGCACAAGGTTCACCCACCAGAAATGTGAACACCCCCAATACACAGCATTGGGGAGTGCAAAGGTGCTCCTAACCCCAGGGGAGGGACTGGGATGCCCACCTGGGGCTCAGAGAGAGTGTCAGCATCGTGGCACAGAGATTGTGTTTGTTTTCAGGTCACCAGGTAATGGCGGAGGCTCCTTGGGTGTGACTGGGACTCTGGCCATGGGTGGGAAGGAGTTAATTTCTCCTTGGGTGGGGAGGGCAAGGAACTGGGTGTGGGTGAAGTAGGCACAGTAGTAGCGTGAAGCACAGGAACGGCATTACCTGGGAGATCTGTGGCTGGATGTGGACTTTAACAGAGGTTCGAAACCCCCTCCAAATAACCCAGCCTTTCAGGAGGACCTGCACCAGGGCGCGAGTCCCCAGGTCAGCCCAGCACAGGGCTACAGAGGCAGGATGGGCAAGCTGGGCGTCCCGGCAATGTGACACCTCCCCAGGCACCCAGGTCCTGGGAACACGGTGTCTGTCCCACCTTGAGTTTGCCCTGGTGTAAATGATTAAACAGGGTGCTGAATAGCAAAGAATCCTTCCTGTGGCCCTGGGACAAGAGGAGAAAATCACGGACTCCATCTAACAAGCATCACCAACATTAACAGGGAGGGGCTTTGTTTTTTATACCTCTCCTGCATCACTCGTGGTCCTGTGGAAAGACATGTCTGTCCGTGGTGTGGGCAGACCAGCCGGGCAGAGCGAGGTTGTCTTACGAGACACAGTGAATGGAGGACCTGGGTGCAGAAAAAGTCAAAGCATCTTCCCCGGACATGATGAAGGCCAGGCTGGATGGGGCTTTGAGCAGCCTGGTCTAGTAGGAGGTGTCCCTGCCCATGGCAGGGCGTTGGCACTGGGTGATCTTTAAGGTTCTTTCCAACCCAAACCATTCTATGATTCTGTCTTGGGATGGTTGCGTAGCCACAGCCCAGGGCTCAAAGTCGTCATCCTGGCGAAGCACGTAAGGAAAGGTGAGTGTAATAGCAGCGGGTTAACTGCTTTTATCGGCCTGGCTCACAAATAAATACTGATCATGTGTTCCGTTGGCAAAAGCCCTGTTCAGAAGCGGGAAGGTCAGTCACCTGCTGGAGAGGGGCCAAAGATAACTGGGCCCTGCTGTGCTGTTGCCCAGAGTTGGACTGAGGTGGTGGTGTGCCCCAGCTGCCCTGCCTTGGCAGGCTTTCCATGGCCGGGTCTGCCCAGGCCAACCTGGGCTTTGCTGTCAGGGCAGAGACCTACAAAGCCTCCTGGCATGGAGGAGATGTGAGCAAAGGACAAATGGCACAAACGCTGTTAGTGTGGGATCAACAAAAATCTGCCCCTTAAAATGTCCTTCCTGACATGAGGCCACACCAGTGGGGGCATCCATGCTTTGTTGCAGGAGCCTATAATTCGAGGACAATTCAGGTTGGAGTGGACCCTGGGAGGTCTCCAGTAGAACCTGCTGCGTACCTGGGGGGAGGACAAGGAGTCCCTTTTCTCATGCGTCACTCCTGGAGAGCAGAGGGTGGCCTGCAGGACGAACATTGATTTCTGCGAAGTTCCCGACTGGTAGGTGGTGGATTACTGTTAGAGATCTGGTCAGCACATGGATCTGAACCATCTTCTCATCCACAGATGTCGTAGGCTTCCAGGATGGGTTGAACTGTACAAATATATGCAAAACATGTATGTAGTGTAAAGCTCACCGTGAGATCTTACATCCAGACATGAGATTCATATAGGACCCCGGTGCTGTGACTTAAATCAGGTGCTAAGCGTCGTGGCTTTACCACAAAACACAACTCTGATGTCATTAGTGATATAATTGTTGTCTATCAGTCAAGCGCAGAGCTCTGGACTCCTCTCATCAGGGAGGATGGCACGTCAAAACACACGGTTGTAGAGGAGTGAGCTGTAACATCTCTGTTTAACCAATGGGGAGCTGCACCATGAAGAGATTCAGTGGGTTTCGGTCAGAGGTATGTCTGAGCATCTCAAATAATGTGGGGTGCTTATGTTTAGGCTTATGTTTAGTGGGTTAGCTCTACGTTCAGTCAGTTAAATTGCTTATTAGCCTCCACTGACAGTGCTGATTAGCTCCTTGGTGGCTGTAAAGTGAGATCAGGCACCTAACGCCCATGGAGACACCTACAATTAAGCACTGTCACCTGCGGCTGCCTCCTGTCCCCAGTGGCTTTCCAAATGCCTGCTTGGACGTCATGCGGGAAGGTTGTGGTGGAAATGGGAAACGCCTCTGGATCTGGTGACTCCCCAACCTGCTAGCACACATTCGCTCGTGCCAGGGTGCTGACACCGACATCTCATGTCCCCACCTCCTTCACCTCCATTTCAGCATCTCCCCAAGCTCCCTCTTGGCTTGTGCGTTGAGGCTTGGGCTACCATGGCTGGTTTGGCTCATAGAAAGCCTAGAACAGGGTTGTCCTCACCCATGATCAGCACTCTGAGGTGCTTCAGGGTTACAGGTCAATGACAACAGCATATAATAACAGCAATAACATTATTACTTTTCTAATTGTCAGAGAAATAACAATTACTACTATTAATATTAATAACAATGGCAGTAAAAAAAGGTATTACTATCTACTGGTAATTACTGTTACTCCTCCATCATATTAATTATCATCTCTGCTATTAGTCCTCCTGAAATTGGAGGGCAGTGATTCAGCATTGTGAGACACGTTACTTTCAAAACGCCACAAAGAAAAGGCTCAGCCTGGACCAGGCCATTGAAAAAGAGGTAGGAGTGACCTGCTGCACATCTGTCTGCGAAGGTGCTCATGGATATTCCTGAGAGGAGAGAAAACCACACGGAATGGGCAAATTCCAGAAGAGATGCACAAATGTGTAATTTCCAGGGTTGGGAATTGCAGCAGGAATATAAGGAGTGCAGAGGAGCTGGTGGTGGTCAAGAGTTGGCTTGTGGCAGTACATCAGAGACGGCTCAGAACTGCAAGGGTGGCACTCGTTGTGTTCACCCTGAAGGTTTCCCACCTGAACGTCCAGTCCTGTGTTTGGACCACAGCTTCGTGTGCATCGCTGCCTGTAGATCATCCTGATCACGCAGCGATAGATGGACAAGTAGGAGGATGTTCCCTTGGGAGGTCAATGCGCTGCATAGTGGGGGGTTCCTGGAGCTGGGGGGATTTCACCCACTTTCTAATGATAGCGAAAAGCTGAGTTTTAGGATTTCTGAAAGATATTTTTTGAATCTGTGTTTTGAGAAGACTGTTTCCAACTTGTGAAATGATGGAGTTTTAACACAAAGTTAGAACATCAAAACTGAACCCCAATTAGAAAATAAGAAATTCCTCTTCCATTCTCCTCTCTATCACCTGTCACGTAATTTTCTTCTGTGGAAAAAAAACCAAAAACTTTTGGAATATTGTTGTGATGTGTAACAAAGGCAGATTCTGAAAACTAAAACCTGGGAGCAAGAGCAGCTCCTGTCCACGTGGTTTTCTGCGATGGCAGGCACAGCCTAGCCCAGGTCTCTGTGTTTCCGTGGTATGCGGTATGGATGACATTGCTTGTTTTGCAGAGGCAGACACAGCGGTGGAGAGCTATCAGGGACGTGGGAACAGGGACAACTTTACCTACAGTGGAGGACAAGGGCTCTCTAGGTCTTCATTAGCAGGTGGGTCCTGCAGGTGCAGGGGTGTCACTACTGCGGCCATATACCACCCTGCTTGATGTTCTGTCACCAGTAATTAATATCCTGGGTGCTTCAGAAACAGGGCACTTAAGATCCATTTTTAATTGTTTGGGGATTATGCCAGCTCTGGGATTGCATCAGAAATTTGGCAACATTGCAGTTTGCAAGCTGCCCTACCGACATCTGCCGCTTGCTGCTTTATTTCCTGAACGGGCTTTGGCTAGCGCTGTGGGAAGGACTAGACGTGAAGGGCAACAGTCTCAATTCTGATTACCCTGATGGTGCTTGAGCACTTGTTATTGCCAGGTTGGTTGCTCACTATGGCTAATTCATCACTTACAGCCGCTGGATGCTCTTACCATGCCCCTGCTGCACATGCTGATCTTGGCAGGTTGTGCCAGCGGTGCCACGTGCTGTGAAACTGGTGGACGTGCTGTATCCTCCGAGGTGGCATGCAGGAGGCCAACATCTATCTCTGGTGATGAAACATGGAAAGAAACTTGTTTCCAAAGGGAACATGGGCTAGTTGGGCTTTTGAGGAGTGGAAGAGATAGTACCCTGCCATGTGGCTGCAGGGCTGACATGAGGAGACAGCATGTTACAGACCTCCTAAGGATTGGGGGGGAGAGAGCCAGTGCTCTGCTGAATGGTGCTGGAAGGGAGGAAGGGAGGGTTGTCTTAGCCCTCCCTGGGATAAATCCACACCAACGCACTACCAGCAAAGACAAACGATCCCCTAGGGACAGCTTGGTGTGAACACATAACTCTGGCTCTGGGTATGTCGCTTGACTGATTACACCGTAGTGGCTAAAACTTCACAGCTGTTCATAGCGAAGGGATTTGAAGAGCAAGAGCCTGAATTTGCTGATCCTGCAATATTTCCCACAGGAGCTCGGGTCTGTGTTTGAAATGTCTCAGATGTACTTTGCTACTGAGCATATATGGACATGCCTTCCTAAGCTACCATCAAGCAGTCAGCAATTCTTCGCCTGTCCGGATAGCTGAATAGCCCTGCTCCCGGGCAATGTCATTCTCCTGTGTTTTCCCACATTTTAGTTGGTTGGTGGGAGGCACGAGAGTGTGTGTTGGTCCCAGATTTGCTCTTTGTGGGCCTGAAGAGACAGCAAACAAGGTTCAGACCAGGTTGGTTCAGCTGTGGCCTGTGTGTGCAGATAACATTCTTTACTGTGAGGGTGGTCACCCAGAGAAGCTGTGTCTGCCCCATCCCTGGAGGTGTTCAAGGCCAGGCTGGATGGGGCTTTGAGCAGCCTCGTCTGGTGGGAGGTGTCCCTGCCCATGGCAGGGGGGTTGGAACTGCGTGACCTTTAAGGTCCCTTCCAACCCAAACCATTCTAGGATTCTATGATTCCTGTGAAGGAATTGTGAAGTTATCCATTGTGAAGTTACGCTGTCAATGGGAGAAGGGATTTTGCGTGTGTTAGGGAGTTATAATGGAAATGTTGAGACTGGCAAGAATGGAGATTGGCTGAAGATTGGTGTAGAAGCACCAGAAGGGGCAAACAGCAGAAGGGCTGCACAAATGGGAGGTGTAAATGGCCCCTAGATGAGCAACTCGGCAAGATCGCAGCATGTCTACGTGCACTGTCTCGGGACATCCAGGCTGGGAGATAAGAGCCCGTGAGTAAATCCTGGTGACACACAAAGGCAGGACAGAATGGAGAGACCCATCACTAGCAGCTCCTCCAGGGGAAAAAAGGGTACATCCAAACGAGCAGACTGTCACCAGTCTTGGGAGAAACCCAAGAAATGTGATGAGGACTTGATAGTCATTGTCCCTTGTGCCTGGAGCAGAGAAAAGCTGAAGGGCAATGGGCTACCCAGGGCTCAAGATGCGACATTCAACAAGATCCCAAGAGGGTGCTGGGGCAGGAATAAGCCTCATTCGTTCATATTTCTGTAACTAGTGAAAAGCTGTCCTTGGATGTAAAATTGGATGTGAAATTGCCTTTGCCTCTGAGTCATTCCTGAAATCTCTCCCATTGCTATTTGTCAGACGCAATCACTCCACAAATAGCAAGTAGTGGCAGAAGCAGCAGCTGTGGCCCAGGGAATACACTGTAGACTTCAGGAAAGTGGTGTCTGTAATGTGCCCAACTGATGCAGAATTAATCAGGTTTGAAAAAAGAACACGGCTCTCGCACCCTGGGGGACTGTAGCTAAAAATTCCTGCCTATGTGATCTTCCCGTCGTGCTCCTTGACATAACTTCTAAGAGAAATAAATGAGTTTATCTCCCACATTGCCTGCAGACCTTTCACATGGAAATAGTGGGATTAAGGAGATTAAGATTTAGCTTCAACTCGGATAAAGAACAACAAAGAAGAATGATTAACACTTGAAATGGTTCCCAGTCATTAGATCTGAAGTCCAGTCTCTGCATATTGCCTCTAGTAAGAGCTTTTCTGTTGTGTTCATTGCTGTCACATCTGATCCCATAAGAGAGCAGGAGTAAACCAAATGGTTCCCTACACTGGGATGGGCTGGCTCTAAAACACCCATAGTTTGGGCCATGGACGATGTAGAAGGCATGGAAGAGAAAAAGGAGCTGATAGGTTTATGGGGTGGATGTAGGGAAGGCTCCTCTTGAGGAGGACAGGGAATCAGGGAGAACAGGGCCGAGGAGGTGGAAAGCAGAGGCTAAGGGCTGAAGTCTTGATTTGAGGTGAACAGGAAGGAGAAGGTGGCAGTAGGCCATAGGCTTGGAGAAGATTTAGCCTGGGAGGACCCAGAAGGAGTTTCAAGTCAGCTGCATCTCGGTATTGGTGGGCAACACATGGGGGTGAGAAGTGGCCATAGACCATGTACCCTGTTATAGGTCTGGGGGGTTGGAGTAAAGGAGGGGAAGGGTGTGAGTCTGTAGTGATGCAGGTGAGAGGGTGTGTGTTGGGAGACACAAGGTCTAAGAAGGCTGCGTGAGACTTTGGGCAGCAGTTGTGTGACAGGGAGGGAAGGAGGGAGGGAAGGAGAGAGGGAAGGACATTTCTCCATGACCCCTGTTTTTTGTTCAAACTCTTTTACCTTGGTCTTGATGGGGAGCATTTGAATCCTCAAAATTTGATTTAAAGAATAACTCTTCTAAACTGTTTCCCTCCTCTATGGATCCGAAATTGAACTAGAGGGTTCATGGTGATATCTGAGATATTTGGGTCATCTTCCCACTTTAAGGATATTCTTTCAATACATGTGGCCAGGTGTTTGGACATGCTAGGCTGAAGACTCCAGAGCAAGGTTTTCTGCAGCAGCAGCTGGGAGTCGAGGCTGAAATGCTTTGTTATGCTTTTGTAAATCCTTATGTTCTCCAGGGCCACGAGTCTCAATTTCAAACCCAACCCACCCTCCAGCAGTCTGGGGAGCTTTCTGCTTTTCTCACTTGGAGCACCCCACATGAACTAGGCCTTGCTAATGCTGGAGAAGTGAATATCACGCAGTTTGCTGGAAAGACGTTCCTTTCCCCCTCAGTGTGCATCCAGCTGCCTGAGGGAGACCCTTGGCTATGTTCTGCTTGTGCGTATCCATGTTGACCTGCAAGTGAAGGACACCAGCTGCCACGTGACACTCATGTGAGAAAGCAGAAGTGTCCAGCCCCACACAGACTCCAATACTGCAACCAGAAAGTGGTTTCCCCTTTAGTCCAGGGTGTCTTTTCCCAGCAGAAGTAGTTGAGACAGCTTCCCAGGTCATTTCGAAGGCTGAGGCAATTCACTGCCACCAAGATCCTTCTGCTGCCGGTGTGGAGGCACCTTTTGAAGCGGGAGTTTCTGCTCCTGCATTATCCTTCCCTCAAGGCCTGGATCATGAGGCCAAGCCACCAAGAAATCACGTCCTTTGGGATGGCAGTTCTCATTTCATCCACAGTGTTGTGGCTCTGGCTGACTCAAAAAGCAGGTAGAGCCTCTGCCAAGCAGGGTATTAGACCTCTTGGAAAGGCAGGGGGCAGGCAGGCAATGAGCAGAGGCAGCAAGTACAACTGTGGACTATTTTAGCAAGTTCAACACCGGACTTTTAGCATTGTGTATGGTTTGATGTCTCTAGAGCTTTTCCCCATGTCCACAGAGAGGTGTCAGCCTTCCTTGGTCCTGGAGGTGTTACAGGCTCAGATCCAGAGGATGTGTAGGCCCCATGTTCAACAGAGTGGGGCTGATGGGACGAATTGAGGTGGGGGGGTGCTCAGTGGGACCCCCAGATCAAGTCTTTGCCTGGATGGACAGGACCGGGCAGGGCTGTGCGGTCTCTGTCCTTTGAGGTTTTCAAGACCAAGCTGAGTAAAGCCCTGAAGAACCTGGTCTGACTCCCACAGCAGACTCTGCTAGGGTTGGGTTGGGCTAGACACGACCTCGGAGGTAACATGCTGGTGACAATGCAGTAGGATACTTCTGGGCTTAGTTTTCCCAACAGATGCCAGTGGCTTTTCGAGGACAGGCCTTCCCAGTGTGACCCATGGTGTCACTTAGCTCGAAAGACATGGATCTCAGTGGGCTACGGTAACTCTGCCTGCTCATCCTGCTTTCTCCATCTGAGAGAGCAAACACACCGCTCCGCACACATCCAACATGTGTTGCTATTTCTACTGGTAGGTTAGAAATAGAAGACATTGTTCCTGGCAGAATTAGGTGTGTAGAGCTTCCTGGGCTCCTTGCAGGCTTGGTACAGTGATGGGAATTTTACCTTTCAGAGGAGAACCTACTCCTGCCCTGCAGGATTCAATCCTTCCTACTGAATCCAGGCTTGCTTCCCAAGCAGCTGGCTGCTCACAAGTTGTGGTGCTCCGTATCTCTAACTTGGATGCAGCATATGAGGTCAGAAAAGGGCATGTGATCCCCGTTCCAGGTCTTGCATATCCTTGTACATTTTAATAGTACTCTAGAGACGGCAGAGCGGTGCAAACCAGCTTGGAGCCTTCCTCTTCTTGGCCTGATAGGCAGGTCATTGTTGGTTTCTTTACAGAATGACTCGGTCCCTTTTTGTGCTGCACCATATGTTAGATGAGACACAGATGTTTGCTCTGACAATGAGTCATTACCACAGTTGTAGCTGTCAAGAAAGCTGGTGGTGTTTGCAGCTGGATCAGGGAAAGTCAAAGCCTTTAGCATACTTAAAAACACAGAAGTTCACATGCTTTTTTGGGAGTCTGGGGTCAGCCAGACCGATTAGTCCCAGCAAAGGAATCCCTCTCTGTGTCCAGTGCCAGATAATAAATTTATAGCTAAGGGGCTTTGAATCCCTTCTTCCTCTGCCCAACAGGGGAACACTTTGCCGTCCCTGCTGTGCCCTCTCTGCCCTGCTTGTTTATCCTACTTGGGGTCGGGGACTTACCGTGTGTCTCCATATGACAGCACAATGGGGCCTTGCTGGCTTCTGAGGTCTCCAGGTGTCACTGCAATAGCAGTTCTAGGCTCACCCTTGGTGCGTGAGTTGTGTTTTCAAATACATGGGGGTGACGTGGTTTAACCCCAGACAGCAGCTAGGACCACACAGGCGCTTGCTCACTCCCCTGGTTGGGATGGGGAAGAGAATCAGAAGAGTAAAAGTGAGAAAAAACTTGTGGGTTGAGATAAAGACAGTTTAATAGGAAGACCAAAAGCCATGCATGCAAGCAAAGCAGAACAAGGAATTCATTCACTGCGTCCCATCGGCAGGAAAGCGGGGCTCCATCACGTGTAACAGTTACTTGGGAAGACAAATGCCATCACTCCAAATGTGCCTCTCTTCCTTCTTCTTCACCCAGCTTTATATACTGAGCATGATGTCATAGGGCATGGAATATTCCTTTGGTCAGCTGGGGTCAGCTGTCCCGGCTGTGTCCCCTCCCAACTTCTTGTGCCCCCCCAGCCTGCTCGCTGGTGGGGAGGTGTGAGGAGCAGAAAAGGCCTTGACTGCTTAGCAACAACCAAACCCACCAGTGTGCTATTGAGACTATTTCCCATCCCAAATCCAAACCACAGCACTACACCAGATGCTAGTAAGAAAATTAACTCTATTCCAACTGGAACCATGACATTCTCCACCCCTTATTCCATACCACTTATGTCATGCTCAGGGAAAAGGACTGGGATTCTCACTAGGAAAACAATTTGTGCTAATGGATTTCATGATATGGTGGCTTAACTGCAGGACCTGACCTTCACAAAGGTCCCTGGATACACTTCTTGCTCACTCTCAACCTGGCTGGATTCTCATATCCCATTCCTATATTCTCTGACACTCACTGCCGTTCTGGAGTTTACAACTGTATGTCAAAACCAAATAGGGTTTACAGACAGATAATTCATGAGCTGTTAAGTGGAGCAGACCCTGCCAATGCAGAGAGACACTCTCTGCATTCGCCACTCAGAACCAGAGCCAGGCGAAGGCAGTGACGGACAGCATGGGAAGAAATGGGAATAGTGGTAGGAAGAAGCAAAAAAATCTGGATCGCTTGAGCAGAAGTAATTCTCCTGGTCCATTGCTGTCGCGCTGTCTCGCAGTTGCCGAGGTGGTTACTCTTAGGGAAGAAATGGAGGTCCTGGACCACTGTCTCCTCTTGTCCTAAAAACGAGTAGGAAAGAGCCTCTGGGACTTTCAGGGTCTGAGTGTATTTTATTTAGAGGAACAACAGAGGACACAAGCAATGTTACTGCTCTCTGCTAAGGGCACGCACTGAGAGCTCACACTCCCATACAAGTATTAGGAGCCCTCTAGTAAGAAGATAAGGCTGCGGATGTTGAAAAAAAGAAAGAAAGGGAGAAATATTGAGTTAGAGCCATGCATGCATAAGTAGGAGTCAGAGAAAGTCAGGGAGAGGGATTTTCTGCCCTTGTAAGGAGGGCATGGAGATCTCCAGGGTGAGAGCACTTCTGCAGAGCGCAGAGGGAAAACGGCACGTGCCCCCAAGGGATATTTGTGTTCAGCTCTCCTGGAGAAATAGCCACCATAAACCTAAAGAAGGGAAGTTATCCACAACCCAGAAAATACATGGAAATATTTTCCACGCCGCTCTGGGAGACCAGGAAGTTATTTTTGGTTTCTGTAGCACAGCGAGTGTCATCGGGAACATGTGCAACAACAGAGTTTTCAGCAGCTCCCATTGTATTTGCTGCTATTGACCTTATCGCTAATAAGTGCAGGATGTGAATTATAACGGCAAAGATGTAATCGGAGAGGCCTGGAGACAGCTCGTCTGCTTCAGACGAGCAGTTGCCATGACAGAGGCTCTCGCGTTGCTCCTTCTCAAGTGGAACGTCAGGTAAAACAAGGACTCTGCCACTTCTGTTGACTTCAGGATAATTTAGGGGATAAGTGACTTCACTGTTTCCCTGGGTGTGGGGTGTGAGGACATTTTTATTATTGTGAAGGACAGAGAAAGTCATGTTATTGCACTCCTGGTGAAACACTTTGATATTCTGCACAGCACTCAGGCTGGGGCATTAAATGTTATTCTTAGCTATTGCTTATTAAGTCACAATGCATGCAGGGATGCACCAGAGGCAGACGATCCAGCTCCTTCCTGGTTTACAGCAGCTTAAACAGCTTTGGTGGTGCTATACCCATTTATACCAGCTCAGAATCTGGCCCAGAGCTTCCAAGAGTTGTAGCACCAGGGGTTTAAACCCTACAGATACTATTTCAGCTGATAGGATCAGGGGTAAAACAAGCAGCCCATATGAGTAGTGACACAAAACCTACGTTTTCCCTGTGCTGGGTGAGCGAGGACTGTGTGACACTGACCTCCTTTCTTATAAACATGCCAAGGGAAAAAGATGTGGGGCTCGGCAATGTGTGCTTTATGTCTGTTAGAGAAGCAGTGCATCAATGCAGCCCCTCGTGGCCCAAGGTGTGACAGGAGAGCTCGGGCAGGCGGAGGTGTTGCAGAGGGCTTCTGAAGGGCTTGGAGACACAGATGTCTTCCAGATGTCTCTACCTGACTCTTATGCCGGTTGTAAGTGCTGTGGTCTGGGAAGGTTAGAGAAAGGAGTCTCTGGAAGTTTCTGTGAGTGTGTCCTTTTCTTCCATCCTCCTGTTTTGTTTCTGCTGTGAAATCATCTTTGAAACAACAGGGACCGTCCCGGGCTTGGGGCCATACAGCAGGCTGAGGGAACTGCTGGTGGCACTCTCCGGTCTCCAGAGACAGCTGAGGAAGATGGTCTGAAATTTAGCAGCAGCGATGGATGTAGAAATTGTTCCAGGTGATAATGGTTTGAAAGGAAAAAAGAGGCAGAAACCATACCTTGCCATGATAATGTGTGGGTAACTAACTGTCTGCGGGAGGATTTATCAGAAGATGGGAAAGCAGCATTACATCTGCAAGTGTATGTGTGTCCAGAAGGACAGTGGGAAAGGGGACAGATGGAAGGGGGATGGGACCAGCAGGCAGTAATATTGCTATCGTCAAAGGTGTCAATGCCAATGATTCTTGTTTTAAAAGCAAGGGACCCATTGTCATTTAACGGGACAGATTGTTATTCCCTGACGGTACCTGATTCATAGCACCGCACCTGGATCCAGGAGTGAAGACTTTCAGATGGAAATGAGAACCAGCGCAGAGGAGCATTTTTCCAAAGTGCTAAAGAAACAGAAACGATGAAGGGAACTGGGGATTTCAGGACTTGTGCACTTGAAAAAAAAACCCCTAGTCTCTCCTTTTGACCTGAGAAATGCAGTTCAACTACCAGATGATGGCACCAGGTAAGCAAATCCCAGGAATCTCACTGTGTCTTTGCCAAGACCTCACAGCATTCTGCAAACGTCGCAACATCTTGAGGTGGATCTGACTGCTGCTGTGTAGGGGAAGGAACAAAAGAGGATTTTGTCTGGATGGTGTCTGAGCAGACATCTGCTACAGCTCAGCCTGTGCTCTCCTCCAAGCCAGATTTCTGCCACCTCCTCCAGCCATCCTTCAGTTTGTATGACTTTTATGGCCTACTCAAATTTGCACAGTGGGTGTTATCCCCAAAAGAGGAGAATGAAGGCTAGTATCTCTCAGCGGAACTTCTCCGTGTAAACGACCTTCCACTTTTGGCCCGTGTCTGAGTTCCTCTAGCCAGATCCCAAGGAGCCTTGCCACTTTTTGAAGTTTTGTAGCGCATCACTAGTGACAGCAAGGCTATCACTTTCTGCAGAGCTTCGTGGGGGGAAGCACAGTGTGTTGTGTAGAACAGCAAAGAAAAGTCCTGGAGATATGGGAAGGTATGGGGCCCGTGTCCATCTCTGGCTGCATTATGGCTCTGTGATTTTCTGTGCGTGTTTTCTTACATGTGCACCTCTCAGTGAAATATTGCTGCCAGTTTTAGGGCACTATGGAAAGAGATTTAACCATGATACACCCATAGCTATATTTTGCAAGAATAAGGAGTTGTTGACATTGCTATTTACACAAAAAAACCCTGAACGTTAACCATTAATTCGGTTCTTAGCATGATCTGCCCTCCCCAATGCACCCAGTGCCAGAAACACCATCAGGCCAGTGTTTGTGTTGCTGGATCAAGCTGTTTTATGGCTCCTGATAACAGGATGGATAACAGGTGGAATATGAAAGGCCTCATCATGGTCAACTGATGAATACAAGGACGGATGACCTGCTAGTTGGGTCCTCACTCCGTTCCCCATTTCCCCTGAGAAGGGCTGTTCCTAACGTACACTGGTAACAACCACAGTGACAAAGGAAAAGATTTAAGTCGTGGTCTTTATCACTGGAGGAGCGCTTAAGGAGACCTTTTTTTTTTGCTTTAATGCAGGCAGAGTCCACAGAGCAAACTCCAGTGATCCAGTGATCTTCAGCAGACCTCCATCCTTTGCAGCATAGAGCAAGAATTATTGTGCTTTGGCTAGTCTTAGCTATCTCTGTGGACCTGCTGCTGGGTCAAGCTGTGCAACTTAGAGTGGGGTTTCCACCTGCTAATACAGTGTCTGTGGTCCTCATAGAGCCTAATTCACTCTCAAGCACCAAAAAATACCTTAAAATGGCTTGTGTTGATCTGCATAAAACTCAAGGTCTTTGAAAACTTCAGTGTTTGAGATCTGATATAGCAGTCCACATGGGTCACCGAGCTGTCCTCAACATCATGGTGCAACATGGGACAATCCCAGGAGCAAAGTTTGTATAAACACACTGCGTCGCCAGCTCCCGTCCCCCACCCGGTTGCAATGAGCCAAACTCCCAGGTTCTCCAGAGCACCACCGATTTTTCGATCTGTCTGTTTCTCCCAGTGGGGAAGACAATGGGACTCAGTAGCTGAAGCTAGATCCAGGAATGCAGCCCCAGCGACCTCTGTGCTTCAAATGCTGGGTCTGGTGACGGTGAAGGGGATCATTTGCAAGTATTGTAACTCTTCACCTATAGTGACCACGCATCACATGTGAATACAATCTCCATCCACAGATAAGATCTTGTGCCATGCGTGGAGGGGCTTGCAAACAGCGTGATTTAATGTAGACTGAATTTGAGCTTTGCAGCAAAGTAGCAGACTCTTATTTTATTCCTATAGCCATAGAAGTCCATAAATACCACATCTATATATTTTGACCATTTGTGCTTTAAAAGGCCGTCAGGAACAGTCCTCAGCAAGTTGTTGTGGAAATAGGAAGAAGGAAGGGACGCTGATCGTAAATGCTCATATATGCCTGTTGTTTGGATAAATTTTATGTGCAGTATGAGCTAAAACTCAAATACAAATTCACGGTGCTTGATCAAGTGCCAAGGGAAAGCTCGAGTTCAAGTACTTCAAGGCGCGTCTGTGTAGACATAGGCAATTTGAGGTTAACTGAGATGAAGCCACTGCTAATTTCACTTATTGGTTATAACCTTGGGCAGACTGAACCTTCTCCCAGGACCAGAATGTCAGCCGAAACACAGTGGCTGCCTGTACTGCAGCAGAAGGGTGAACTCTGCAAGCAAATTGCCCCAGCCGGGGGGGATTTTGGAGAAGTTAGTGACTTGAGTGCACAAAGGCTTCCTTCAAATGATGAAGCGCTTGCTTGGTTTAATGAAGACTAGGCTTTTATGAAGATACAGATCAGATTAGATGTTCCTGAGAAAGCAAAGTTTCCAATCCATGGGAAATCTGATCTGTCGGTACAAGCAGAGGCATCATTTACACTTAAAAAAATACTGTAGCTCCTTTCATCTTACTGGAGCTTCCCTTCACATGCTTGATAGTCCTCCTGAAGACATCCATCATGTTCTCTGTTTTGGTGGTGATCTACATGCAACACAGCCAAGCTTTGCTGTCTCCTGTACTGTCAGCAAGCAAGATTATTTGGGATGCAGCTGGGTCTCTTTGCAAAAGCCACTAGGGCCTTTTCCTCTTCCTTGTCTTTGGCTGGGGTCATCCTCGGCTGATGAGGTTGACTTGGGTGGATGTTGCCTCCTCTGAGAGTACAGGACTGTTTCTGTGTGTACAAATGATGGGATAAGAGTTCCAAATGGAGTCTGAGCTAGGATGTCCTATGCTATTGCTGTCTGAGCTGTTAGCACTCCTTCTCTTTTCAACTGTCATGGCCTGAGACTTGCCAGCAAGCCTGTAGTCTTAGGGGGACACCCTGTCTACCTAACACTCCCGTCCCCTTCATTCTGCTCCTGCCAGCTTGTGCCAGCTCCTCTCCCTGGATGGGTGTAGCTGTATTTGCCCTGCTCCGCTTGTCTCTCTGCTCTCCCGTGCTATGGCTTGGTATCAACTCAGATCTAAAGGGTGAGGATCCACTCACCAGATGGGCGTGACTGGGAAGAGAGAGGATTAGGTAGAGCTGATGTTAGCAAATGCAGGGGAGAGTAGATGTAGTCAACGCTTATGTTGAAATCATCTCCAGCTAGGATGTGGATAGCACCCTACAAATATGAGCCAGGTTAATCTTTCCTGCTGGGGTTTTCAGAGCTTCCACTTCCAAAACCAGACTAAAGTGCGGAGAAGCCTGTGATGTGTAACAAAGAAGTAGCACGGAACAGTTATGGGGGAACTTGTCTCTGCAGAGACATCTTTGCAAGTTAAAGTGGACTACCCAAAGGGGTGAATTTCAAGTGTGCTCATTAAACCAGGTAAAAGTGAATGAAGGTACACAGAAATAAAGTTACTTTAATTCTCACCGTGTCAACACAGGTTTAACGTGGTTTAAGCAAGAATGTAGAGTTGAATCACAGAATTGCCTAGGTTGGAAGGGACCTTTCAGATTATTGAGTCCAACCATCAACCTAACACTGACAAAAACCATCACCCAACCATATCGCTAAGCACTACACCTACACGTCTTTTAAATACCTACAGGGATGACGATTCCACCACTTCCCTGGGCAGCCTGTTCCAATGGTTGATAACCCTTTCAGTGTAAAAATTTTTCTTAATATCTAATCTAAACCTCTCCTGGCACAATTTGAGGCCATTTCCTCTTGTCCTAATGTGTCAGTATGCTGAGAAAACCATAAGATCTGTAAGGGCAGGGCAATGTTTTAGGGTAGAGGGTATAAGGGACCCCAGGACCCTGATGGCCAACAGTGCCAAGGTGGTATTGTTTCTCCATATGGTTGTTTAGCCAGATGTAGCCACTCAATTGCGCTTCCTCCATGGAGTCTACATCTCATCTGCAAGCCTGGGGTGTCCCCTGCCTCTGAAACAGCAACAGCCCCCGGGATACAACACTGCTTTGCTGAAAGGGAAAAGGGGGAAGAGGGCAGTTTCTGGAATCTCCTGACTGCCGCGCAGAACTGTTTCTGACTGTGATGCATCACTACATTTTTCTGCATTGACTTATAACGCAGAAACAGATCAAATCGCCAGCCAGGTGACCTCTCTGCCCCCGTAGGTTGGGTTGTAAAAGAGGCTGCTTATGTCAGAGCCTTGCTCTCCTCTGGGCCTGTGCAAATTGCTGTGTCACCTTTTCATCGCGGCTCGGTGTTTTGAAACAGGCTCTGCAGCTGCTGCTCCTTCTCCTGTTTTATTTGGAGCGAAGCAGTGGAGAGTCATCGTGGGCCATTTTGAATGTTCTTCCTTTGTGGCAGTTTGCCTGAGAACAGGATGAGTCACGGGCAGGTTACATGCCCTGTCCACGTGAGTGTGAATTAGAGGGAAGGCTCCAGGATTAGGGGTGATTGTCTCCCCAGAGCGGCCCACCGAATTGCGCGTTTCAACAGGGCTGGAGGCTGCGATGGCCTCCTAGTCCTTTGGGTCCTGCTTAAAGGGGGATGAGCTACTCCGTTCTGCTTCACCAGCTGCTAGCAAAACCTGTTAGGTCTGCCTGACCTGTCAAATTGTTAGGGTTCAAATGGATTAGGAAAGGAACGTCAAAAAATGTTCCCAGCATACGGGTGCCTCATGGCCTTGCAGCAGGCTATGTGTCATGGAGAGAGGAATGTGCAATCAGGGGTAGAAAGGAGATAATAGAAATATTGGCTCCGTTGCCGCATTTTGAGCCATTAAAGTTTCTGTGTCTAAGTAAAACCAAGGAGGAATTAAGCATTGTGAGTTACAAGCCAGTCCCCAGAGTGCTGCACACAGTCTCTGGGAGTTCAGACTGTCCTTTGGACGATCATGGAAAGGGGGGATTATTTTGTGAGAAGATCATATGGATCACTTAGTCAACCAAGGCTGAAAGATGCTCTTTGTAAGCAAAGCAAAAGAAGTTTAGAGGCAGAAGAAGTATTTATGTTAAATATGTTGGGGCAAAAGAGGTATTTATGTTAAAAGATAATACTAACGGAGGATCCAACGGGAATAAATTGGACGTGGACATCTTTGGCTTGGGAAGGAGAATAATGTTTCTAAGCCGCAGAGACATTTTAGGAAACCTTTCCAAAGAAGGGTATCAAACAAGTTTCAGTGTGCAACAGACAGAGGAAAGGACTGCACAGGAGAGGTGCCATCCTGTAGGCAGAGGTGGTGAGCGCCTGGATGAGGATGTGGGACCTCTTGATATCTTCAAGAGGCCATTGGAAGGGGACGATCATTGCTGTTCTCAGTTTGTTACAAGCCACTCTGACTGTGTTGAGTTGTTCTCACGTTTCAGGGTTTCTGCCAGGAGGAAGGAAACCTTTCCTCCTTGACGCAGAACTTGGCTTTGGGTTTGATTTGTTCTGGGGGCTTTTTTCTCTCCCTTCCCTGTTAGCACTGGACTGGCCCAAGTAAAAATCGGCTTGGGACAGGGTGGGGCAAGCACTCCACTTGTGCTTTTAGAAGGAGAAAGAAATGTTTCAAGTCCCCATCTCATCCACACACCCAAAATTTATCCCAGAGTCAGACCTAACGTCAGAGAGGAACTGGGCTGGGTCCTTCCTTCTCTGTAATGCAGAGGGTTGGTGACATCATTTGACATGGACCCATGACCTTGGCAACACACCTGCTATCTCCTGCCTTTTTGCAATGGCACATTGTCCTTGGAGGCTTTGTATTTGAAGTCTCTCCTTGACTGTGAACTGCTTGGGATGCACATGGAGGGCGGTGGTCAAGCAAGGCTCTGAACAGGGCTTTTTGGGGGCTCTTTCAGACATGCAGCTAATGCTTGGGGAAAATGTGTAAGGTGACCATGGTGGTGTGGTCTGGAGCTCTGCACTCCAAAGTAAGTGGTTCACAGGGCTGATGTGTGGTGACTTATTTCCATCAGGACCTCTTCCTTCCGCAGTGACTTGGTAACCCAAAGGAAATTCCCGATGCAGGCATTGCCTGACCAGGAACACTTTGTGTTTGAGAATAGAAGGGATAAGTCATAGCTTTTTTTTTTTCCCCTCTGATTTACTAGCAGTTGAGAAGATGACAAATAAAACGCAGTTTCAGACAGGAAACTGTTGGAGTCTAGTGCAGCGTGTAACTGTGCAGGTCTGTTCTGTACTGGAGCTGAAGCATTCCATGCTCTCTGTGAGGTGACTGACCCAGAGCATTTCTAAGTCCTGGACCCAGCAGTGCACCCAGGCCAGATACTAATCTGTTCATTTAGAGCCCTGGGCTTGGATCAGTTGTCCCTGGGGTGGATGAGCTGCAGACCATTCCAGCAGCTCTAGCCAGGTGTCTCTAGGACACTGAATACAGCCTGGCAAACAAGTCAAGGCACAGACAGTGACCTGCCCCATGTCTCTACAGGATGAAAGCGGGCATTTAGGCCGAACCATGGCTACATCGTAGAGAGGAAGGACTTGTAGAAGGAAAGGTTATCCCAGCATCATGTATGAACCCGTATGCCAAGCCAGGAACAGGGGAACCCTTGTGAAGATGCCAACACCGCCCAAAGACAAGCAGGGTCTGTGGCAGGCTGACAACCCTTCCAGGTGCTTAGCTAGAGGAGCTGCCCCTGCACAGTGTCATCCAAAGACAGTTTCCATCCTGACCTTGTCCCATGCCTGCCTGCTGCTGGCTTTGGGAGCATTTGGGCAGTTCAATGTCCAGAGCGGCTGAGCGAATGGAGCCAAACCTCAGCTACGTTACGTGCTGGGATGGGCGAAAGAGAGGAGCATGTCCCCGTTCCTTGTCTCACGGACTGAGGGAAGCAGGGGGTGCCTGGAGCTATCTTTGGACTCTCTCCATTGCTGAGCCCAGGTCCCCCAACATCAGAAGGACATGGACCTGTTGGAGTGGGTCCAGAGGAGGCCATGAAGACGATCAGAGGGCTGGAGCCCCTCTGCTGTGAGGACAGGCTGAGAGAGCTGGGGTTGTTCAGCCTGGAGAAGAGAAGGCTCAGGGGAGACATTTTAGCTCCTTCCAGTACCCAAAGGGGCTACAGGAAAGCTGGGGAGGGACTCTTTATCAGGGAGTGTAGCGATAGGATGAAGGGTAATGGTTTTAAACTGAAAGAGGGGAGATTTAGATTGGATATCAGGAAGAAATTCTTTACTGTGAGGCTGGTGAGACACTGGCCCAGGTTGCCCAGAGAAGCTGTGGCTGCCCCATCCCTGGAGGTGTCCAAGGCCAGGCTGGATGGGGCTTGGAGCAGCCTGGTCTGGTGGGAGGTGTCCCTGCCCAGGGCAGCGGCGTTGGAACTAGATGATCTTTAAGGTCCCTTCCAACACAAACCGTTCTATGATTCTTTGCTATGACCATGGTCCCAGCGGTCTTGCCCTTGCCCATGGCAGTCAATACCTCGCCTGAGCCCCACTCCCAGCCGCAGGAGCAGTTCCCGAAAAGCTCCAACACCCCGGGCCCTATCGCGGAGGGCTGGAAGCGGGGGTCCAGCCTCTGGGGGGACGAGGTCTGAGCCCCGCCACCGAGGGCCCGGGGGTCCTGCCACTGAGGGACGCTGAGCTCCCCGGCCTCGCCGCCATGGCGGCGCTCGGCCTTTCCCGGAGCGCCATCTAGCGGCGCCCGCGGGGCGGCCATGGCGGCGGTGGCGCTTCTGTCCTCTCCTCTCTCCAATCTTCCCTCTCCTCTCTCCCATCTTCCCTCTCCTCTTTTCCCTCTCCCCTCTCCCTTCTCCCCTCAGCCTCCTCTGGGCAGCCGCCCGCGTTGCCACTTCCACCCCCTGAGGCCCAGAAACCAGACCTGAGCTCACAGCTCGGGCAATGGCTGAGGAGAATGAGGAGAGAGAACGGGCCTGTGTTTGGGGCAGGCCCCAGGGGAGGACATGCAGCTCTCTGCCACCACCCGCCTCCTAGATGAGGTTGAACATCGATTCCCCCCCCGAGGTTCTCCTAAGGACACTTTACTGTTGAGCTCTGGCACAATTTCTTGCTTGTCCGCAGCTAAAAGCAGCACCAGCCACAACCTGGTCATAAAAACCTCATGAAGTTCAACAAGGCCAAGTGCAAGGTCCTGCACCTGGGTCAGGGCACATGCACAGATACAGGCGGAGGATGGATTGAGAGCAGGTGAGGAGAGCTCCCTGCAGAGAAGGACTTGGGCTGTTGGTGGATGAGAAGCTCAACATGAGCCGGCAATGCGCGCTCAGCACCCAGAAAGCCAGCCATATCCTGGGCTGCATCCCCAGCAGCGTGGCCAGCAGGGCGAGAGGGGGGATTCTGCCCCTCTGCTCCGCTCTGGTGAGACCCCCCTGCAGTGCTGCCTCCAGCTCTGGAGCCCTCAGCACAAGAAGGACATGGACCTGTTGGAGCAGGTCCAGAGGAGGGCTTAAAGATGCTCTGAGGGCTGGAGCCCCTCTGCTATGAGGGCAGGCTGAGAGAGTTGGGGTTGTTCAGCCTGGAGAAGAGAAGGCTGTGAGGAGGCCTTACAGCCCCTTCCGGTACATAAAGGGGGCCTAAATGGGGAGGGACAATTTATGAGGGAGTGTAGCGATAGGATGAGAGGTAACGGTTTTAAACTGGAAGAGGGTAGATTTAGATTAGGTATTAGGAAGAAAATTTTCACTATGAAGGTGGTGAGGCACTGACCGAGGTTGCCCAGAGAAGCTGTGGATGCCCCATCCCTGGACGTGTTCAAGTTGTGTTCGTCCCTGGAGGTGTCCAACCCAGGCTGGATGGGGCTTTGATCAACCTGGTCTGGTGGGAGATGTCCCTGGCCATGGCAGCGGGGTTGGAACTAGATGATGTTTAAGGTCCCTTTCAACTCTTACCATTCTGTGATTCTGTGATCTGCAGCCATTCCGCAGGGAATACGTGAAGCTCCAGGGCCAGAAGGCCTGAAGCAGAGGCTGCTCTACAGACACTGGTGACTGACCCTCAGAGATCTGGGCACAGGTGGACAACAAGTTGGGGAGGGGACAACAAATCCTTACTGTCCTGGGCCATGCAGAAGCTATGGTGTTCATTGCCAGAAGTGGGCTGGAGCTTAGTGCCAGGAGGCCCCACCAGGGATTTCTCTGGGGTCCAGCACACCAAGGTGTGCATGAGGTGACCCTCAAGGCTCCTCGGTCTCTCCCAATGCGGAAAACTGAGCCCAAACCATGTTATTCAAGAGAGCGATTAATATTCTGAAGTTGAAGGAAGTATGTGATTATCTAGCCTGGTCTTCAGCCAAGCAGGGGCTAGAGACTTTACCTCTTGCCCATGGCTGGATGTTGCTGTGCCTTTGAGGGGGGCGCCAGGCTTGTTTTCTTGTGATGGAGACTCCGCATGGTCCCTTAGAAATTGGTTTCTGTGGGTAATTCCCTTCAAGCGTAGTACATTCCCCATGCCTTTGCCTATTTGGATGTGCTCCTGTGAAAATTCTCATGAGAAACTGTTCTCTCTTTCTTATACATTTGCCAAAATCCTTAACCAAGGTGGCTGGTGGACCAGCCAGATGTAAATACAAAGTGGGCTTGATGCTTAGCACAAAATAACAGCCTTATGTAGCAATGTATACTTAAACATACTGTAGAGATGCAACGGTGTAGCAGGGCTGAGCCATGGAAGCCACAAAATACAGGACTTTGGCAGCTCACCTGAAGGAGAGATTCACGAGCTAAGACAGGGAGGAGTTTGAGTTTCCCCCATCCTCCCAGCAAAATGGGAATTCAGCCATAATTTTCTGGACCCTTGGGAGCTCTGTGGGGATTTCGGGCTGTGTTCAGCAGAGGGCAGTGGTTGGTTTGGTCACTACTAGGCTGGCAGCGTCAGACCTCTTAAACCGCTGCTGCGGACTTTGCTGAAATCATTCTGCTGCAGAGTATCCGAAAAAGCTGTTGAAAAGGATGGTGCAAGCAGATCCTCCCTGCCTTGCATCAGTGCGATGCAGGCATAAATGGTGGGTCAGCAAAGTCTCTTGGGGAAATTCAGCAAACCTCCCTCTTCCCACCCTGTGCCAGTTTACAGAACTGAAAAAAGAATTTCCAAGGGAAAAAAAAAAAAAAAAAAGATTCCTTGACCTGGTTTAAATCTGCTGATTTACTGCTGGTTTTCAAGAGGTTTGGCATTTTGTGATCTGCAAGGGTTTAATTGAAATGAAAAAAGCCCTTAAACCTACTGTATGTGTTTATAAAATTTCCCTAAACAGTATATGTGACCAGTGCTGCTCATGGGAGCGAAGAATACCATGCAACGTCTCATCATCCGGGCATCCTGTTCCCGTGGGAAGGGAAGAGACGCAGGAAAATCGAAAAATTCCTGCAACACAAGGATACCAGCCACCTGGACGGAGCAGCGTGTCCTAGGTGGCCTTGGGAAAGTTACTTAAACATGGCAAATTTGGTGTGGAGCTGCTGTGCGACGCTCCAGAAGGCCTTGGAAGGGAACGCTGGGGGACAACTCCTGTGACAGTCCCCCCTGCGGCTGCTGGCATGCCAGATGCTGCTGCGGGAAGGAGGCCAAGGCCGGGGATTCCCATCCAGTTGCTCCATACGGGGGCTGATGACAACGCTGTGACATCAAACTGGTCGGTGCAGAGCAGCTTCAGGGTTGCTGGAGTAGCCCAGCTTTAGGATCCCACCTCTGTGCAGGAAGAGTTGGATTCCAGTTCACTGATACTGGGTGCACTGGTGTGAGTAAGGGTGGATGAGAGGAGAGGGGAGAATGACCCTAACACAAGTATAAAGGCAGAGCAAAGTTTGTGAGGAATTAGACAGACTGGGAGGACCGGGAGTGAAGTTCAAAAATAAAATCTTAGCCATGACCTGCCTGCCCAGCTTGGTCCTGTCATCTCACCGTGTGCCTGCCATGGCCCTGTGCCCTTCCCCACACAGATATATGAGTTTTTTTAGAGTGAAACCTAGATCAAAATCCTACTCCCTGTTCAGCGCTGACTGCTCTGGCGCCAGGCACAGCCCAACATGGGTACTGTTAGGGTACAGAGGGGATACGTCCTCATAGACTCATAGAATTGTCTAGGTTGCAAGGGACTTTTAAAATCACTGCGTCCAGTCATAAACCTGGTGTCAAGTCCACCACTAAACCATGTACCTAAGTGCCGTGTCTACGTGTCTTTTAAATAGCTCCAGGGGTGGTGACTCGGTGGTACAAGTGACGGTCTCGCTTTGGCTTACAGAAAATAGCAATTGTTTGAGCAATTCCTTGTTCCCACGCTTAGTCTGGCAGGATTGATCTTCGGCGAGAGGGATCAGGGCTGATGAATGGCTCACAAAAAATTAACCGTGTATGTTAGTTATAATTGTTATGTTATATATCATATGTATTCCAGCTGGGAAGAGCTGTGAAAGCCTGGAAGGATGGAAAAGCACAGAGCAAACAGGAGGCCTGTTCTGGTGTGACACCCAGAACAGGTGTAACTGCCTGGTGCTGCCTGTCCTGCCTGGTGCTGAGCGTCCTCTGTTCCTGCTGCAGGCAAAAGGGATGAGCTGCTTCCTAGGATGAGGCCGAAGTCTAAAAAGAGCCGGTAGAGTATTTATACCTGTGTCCCAGCAGCTTTATCTTCTCTCCAGTTGCTGGAAAGACCTCAGGCAGGCTGTTTCCTGTGATTTTACGCACCACTAGCTGGGCAAAGAGGCCCCCCTGGAGAGCCATTAAAACATATTTAATCTGTGAAAGATTTTTGCTGGTGGTGGGGGGAAAAAAATTGCACCTTGCCATGTATGGGAAAAAAATTTTGTCCTTGAGGGGACTGGAGAGAGAACAGAGGGATCCTCTTCCCCTCGGAGCTTGCATTAAAAGGTGAACCTTCCCCCCAAATTGTCTGGTGTTTTTGATCTGCTCATGTCATCTGGTGGTGCCCACGTTGCCGGCAGGTCTCCCTCCACAAACACGGGAAGGGGAAACTCCACAGACCCCCTTGGAGGTGGTGTAGATAGTCTCCTGACATCTTTCACTAGAGACTGGATGCAGAGATTGTGCCTCAGTTTCCCTCTTGCTTTCCTCCTCCACCTCCTCTCTTCTCCCTATCTCTTCAGGGTTTGTACACTCATGGTAGAGGTCTGCAAGTCCTCCCCCCAGCCACATGGAAGCCTTCCTTTCTCTCTTCACATGCACCCACGCATGAACACATCATTGCACAGACTCGTCCCTTTTGGATTTATGGTGCACTTGTTTTCACTGTTTCTCAGGGTGTTTGTCTGCTCGTGTGTTCAGCTCTCTGAGACCCCAGGGCCAGGCATCAAGAGTTCCTTTTCTTGCAAAGTCACCAACTGCCCCACACCGCTGGAGCTGCAGGTGAGAAGGACTTCCAGGAATAGCCCCGAACAGACCCAAAATCCTCCACTGAAACCTTCCCAGGCTGCTGGTGGGTGCTGGATTGGGATGATCTCTGATTTGCATCACATAGCAGGAATTTGCTGGTGTATTTAACAACCCGCAGGCTCCTGCTGCCTGTCACGGATGAGAGGATGTCCCCGCCTGCAGCTGTCTCTGCCAGGCTCCTTGACCTGTTTTTCCATCACAGTTATAACTGGAAATGCACACTCTGCATTGCCACCCACGCTTGCTCTGTGTGGCTCTGCGCACCTATGCCCCTGTGCAGGTGTCCTACCCCGCTCTGCGCAGCTCTCCCTTCGGACTGTCCCGCTTCCTCCTTCAGCGTTGCTGACAAATGACCCTCCAGGATACTCTTGGCAGAACCAATTGATTTTTCTTGCCCCTCCAGGAGCTTGCAGGACCAACAGCTGCTCTGTTGATCGTGAACGTTAAGTTGCAAATAGCACATCCGCATCCTCTGTCCTGGCAGCTGCTGCTGCTGGTGTTAAACGTGGCAGCTGTAGAGACAACGTGCAGAAAACATCCCCCCGTCCTCCTCCAATCCTCATGGGCTTGGAAGAGCTACACACATGGCTGCCAAATGCAGAGTATGTGGGCTTCGCTAAGTGGATCTGGCCAGATAGTGTAGGGGCTGAAAGGAAGCTAAAAATGTTAAGGATACACATTGCTGCTGGCAGACCTGGAGCTCTGGGTGATGGGCAGAGAAGCACCATGGTCCTATGGTCCTTGAGAGTCAGCTGTGTCTCTCAGTCCGTCTGTATCACCTCCCATCTGCCCTGGTGTAAATAAGGAGTTTAACCTGCATTAAACCAGTTGATGGACTCACACCCCTCTGTCTCCCATCCCCATCTTTCTCTGATGGCCCTACTTGAAAAAGGCAGCTGAAACATCTGAAGCAGCTCAGCAAATAACCACCAGAAAGTCTGACTCTGGAAACGTGCCTCATAGGAATAGACAGAGTAATTTTTTTCTTTTTCGGAGTGCAGGAATGGAGTGTTGTTTACAAATACCTTTGCTGGGAGAGAAAAAATCTGGCATTGGGGGGTATAGTAATCTGTTAGACAAAGACAGAGTAAATATCTGTGGCTTGGAACGTAACACAGCAAAGACAAAGAAGGTGCTTTATCTTCTCTAAACCTCACAGACACATTAGGGCAAAACTGCAGGCTTTTCCGAAAAAGGGGCTCCAGTTTAAATGGGTTGATGCTAGGATGAGTGGGTGAGGCTTTCTCATCTCTGTTAGGCATGCAGTAACCCTACAAAGAAGGGGCTTTCTAGTCCTTCCAGCCTTGGGAGGCAGCAGCGTCGTTGTGCCTGGTTTGACATTGCACGGTTAATATACCCTACAGCGGCTTGCTGAAACCTCTGCAGGCCAGGTAACGCGTTAACAGTGGCAGAACTGTTAGGATTGTATAGATAAACCATCCGATAGTTTGCTTTAATTATGACAATACCAATCTGTTTGCTTTATGCAGTGTTTGTCATAAGATGAAGCATGGTTACCAAAATTATCGTGTAGACTAGTCTGTATATAATAGCAGGCCAAGAGGTTAGAAGAGGAAGGGTTTCCGGGTTGGGTAGGAGGCACAAAGTAAAGCTACCAGATAAACAAGCCATAACTTCTGTCAAGAACCTATCAACGGATTCCCACTGCGTGCACTGCGAATGGGCAGCTGTGCAGAGAAGTCCGTCTGAACCGGCGTCTTGAGCACCGCCGTGTTTTCCAAGTGATGCTGGCAGGACGGCATTTCCAACTCTAAATAATATCAATCAAGAGAGGCCTGCCCTGGGAAGCCAAGATTTGGGCAGGCTCAGATATCCAAAATGTCAAGCAGTTGGATACTGGACTTTGGTCTCGGCTCCTCTCTAATGAGCTTCACAAGGGAATTTATTGGGGTCCTTCTCTGGCTGGAGAGATGTTGCCTGTGAGATCAAAGGAAGGATGAGCCAGTGGCTGGGCTCTGGCCCAAGGCTTTCATGCTGTGCCCTACTCTCATATGGATTTCCCCTGGGCAAGACTCTTGGGGAAATCTGTTTAACTGACCTGCAACAACCTCCACTTTTCTCTGTCTGTAAAGACAAACAAGCACTTCTAGGCCTGTTTTAGAGGCCTCTTTTGGAGGAGATGGAGGTTAAGCTGCTCTGAGTAAAATCTTGTCTGTTATTTTGATCCTGGGTGCTTGAACCAAGTAGAGGGAATTTTGTTTGGTTGCTTTAAGGTCATGTCAGGAAAGTCCACTGAGAGATGAAAGAGAAGCCAGGGGGTCTTCTGCAAGGGAGAGAGGCAAGACCTTCAGGGCATCCCCAAGAATACCTCTTCTTGGGCTGGAGCTCAAACTAGTGCTTGCTTTTTGGTTGAGCAAACTCTTCTTTCTCTTACTGAGAAGAGCAAAGGTGACATGGTTGGAGAAGGTGATATGTTTGGATCAGATATCTTGACTGATATTTTGATGAAATAAAAAACCTATTCTGGGAGATCTACATATTTATGGAGCATTGCTCATCTCTGCATGGCTGTCTGAGAGTCAGCTGGTGCTCAAATCTACCTCCCTGCATGACCCACAAGAGAACCAAACTCTGGATCACATCTGCTCAATGAGGCATGGCACTGCAGCCCATTCTCTACCCACATTTGTCTTTCAATGAGCAACTTCAAGTCAGGTCTCCAGAAAGCTCTCACGAAGTGGCATCTTTCCCTCCTTACAAGAGGCCTAGATGCTGTGCCACACCAAGTCCATCACGTCTTGTAGTCAAGAGCAGAGCGCTCAAAGAAAAACAGCATTTCACATCCCATTCAGCCCTTTTACAGCAGCTGCAAGACAGATGCGTTACCTGAGGAAACTGGACAGAGTGGAAGGAGGCAGGTAAAGAGATTTCTTTGTCCAGCTTAAATTGAGTCAAAAGGACATTGAGAGTGATGGGGGACATGCTTGATTTCCTGCTATTAATGGAGCTTAAACTAAACATCTATAGTAAATATTTCCCTTTACTTTTCTGTGGCCCGGTGTTGACAGGTGATGGACAGCAGTCTGCCCTTCCCAATACAAAGACTTGGGTTTATTAAGGCAATTACAAGAAGGGGAATGGAGCTGGGAGAGGGCTACTTACCTTCTCATTGGGATGGCAGAAGCTCCTCTCTGTGAGCTTCCACTGAGATTGCCGTGAGGTGAACAAGGACTTTCTCCTACATGTAAACTCAGCTTTATTTCATCTGACAGGCTCTTTCTTTTTGCATGGGCAGATGGAAAAAAGGGAGCCTCAGTTCTGAGCTGGGCTGTTAGCTCTACATACAGCTGTGAAGGAAAAGCAAAATCACTTGTGTTAGAACTCAAACCCATACCTAAATTAATCAGATCTCTGACACTATAGTCAAGCATCTTGAAGAAGGATAGTTTCATGAACCAAGACCTTGATATACTGCCAAGTGTTGGCAGATTATAAAAACATTCAGAGAATCTCAGAAGACACTGAGGTGCTGGAGTATGTCCAACAAAGGGCAACGAATCTAGTGACGGGTCTAGAGAACAAGTGTTATGAAGAGCGGCTGAGGGAACTGGGGTTGTTCAGCCTGGAGAAAAGGAAGCTGAGGGGAGACCTTCTCGCTCTCTACAACTACCTGAAAGGAGGGTGTAGAGGGGTGGGGGTTGGTCTTTTCTCCCAAGTAACAGGTGATAGGACGAGAGGAAATGTCCTCAAGTTGTGCTGGGGGAGGTTTAGATTGGAAATTAGGAAAAATTTCTTCATCAAAAGGTTCATCAAGCATTGGAACAGGCTGCCCAGGGAAGTGGTTGAGATTCCATCCCTGGAGGTATTTAAAAGATGTGTGTATGTAGTGCTAAGGGACATGGTTTAGTGGTGGGCTTGGTAGTGTTAGGTTAATGGTTGGACTTGATGATCTTGAAGGTCTTTTCCAACCTAAATAATTCTATGAGTCTATGATCCTAATCTCACATCTCTGCCAGGAAATTTTGGTGGTTTTTGCAGCATCTTCTGGGTGCACAGGAGGGATGGAACCAGTTCTTTGCCCAGGGTAAAGGGCTGTATTAGTTCAACGTCCTCTTTTCAGATTTGTATGGGACCACTGTGTAGATGATTATATGGACAGCCATCAGTCAGCAGAGGAAAATATCAGCTTGCACATTTCAGAGTGCAGCTGTCTTGTGGCTACGCACCCTGTGATGGTAAAAAACCAGGATGTCAGGACTTGGGCCTTCTCTTCAGTTAAGGCCTGGAGACCTGGGAACCTAAAGGGACAGGGTCTTCCAGCAAAGGGAGCAGGGATGGAGCAGACTGGGGACATAAGGAAAAGGAATTGCATGTGGGAAAGAGGGGATCAGAGAGATGGGAAGTGGGCCAGTATTGCAGTGGATATTCCTCCGTGCATCCCTATTAGGTCCCAATAGCTGAATGGTACCCACCACAAAGCACTGAAATGCTGTGATGAAGTAATCAGTTCTCCTGCTCGGGGACGTGCTGCAAGCTCCCAGTCTGCCTCTACCTGGGATGCCCTGCAGAGCATGGGACGTGTGCTGTGATGTGACACTTCAGGTGGCATCATCTAGCGTAAGCACCACCCAGCACTTCCCGTGACAATCCTGCTCATCATGTAGCCAACATACAATGGATGCTACTACCAGCCCATGAGGACACACAGCCCACCCGATCCCCTCTTGCACCCCCTGCACCCTCTTTGTCTTTCCCAGCACACAGGAGACCTTCCTGTCTTCTACCGCAAGACCACAAAAGCTCAGACGGATGTGGGGAGATAGCTCTTGTCCCTTTCCTGGGCCTCACCATAGGAAGGGGATAAAGTGCTCTGCTTTTAGGCTTTTTCTTCCTAAAATGGGAGTCTTCCAGCTCTGATCCAAGCACTGGAATCCTCCCCAGAGCTCCTGTTTTTGGGACTAATGATGCCCAGAAGGCAAAAAGCAAGCCAAGCCCTCACTTGTTTTCCTGTGTCATCCTTTGCTGGATATCAAGTCCCTGTGTTCCCTGGCCACTTTCCCATGCATTAGCCTCCTCATCCTTCTTCTCATCAGCCCTCCCCTCCGTGGAGCTCCACTTGTTGCTTAACCCATAGTTCCCTCTCCTTTCCTTCCCCCGTTATTTGGGGCTCTGGTTCCTCTGCAATGTCTTCCTTATCTTCCCCTGTCCCGGAGCAGCTGTGGGGATCTGACCTGCCTCCGTCTCCTCCCAAATCCTTGCCCAGAGCCACTCCTGCCCTTACACCTGGAAGGAGGCAGCTGAAAGGTACAGAAGAGGCAGGGTGACAGACCCGCGTTTCTTCAGTGCTGATGCAGGTGGCCTGTGCTGATAGCCCTAACATGGCAATTCCACTTTCTTCAGCCTTTCCACGAGTCAAGCCTACGCCTGCTCGCGGTACTTGTTAATTCTGATTAGGCTGACTAATGAGACTCTTGTGCACACATCCAAGGGGCACCAGACCCCAGAGGGACAAGGAAGGAAGAAATTGCCTTTGCACGTAGCTGTGCTGTTTCCTCTTTGCAGTTCTCAAGACGGTTGTGGAGGGAGGGCAGAGCTTGCTCAGAGCCCAGGAGGAAGCTGGTTTGGCAGATAAACCTGTGCGTGGAGCCAGGGGCTCCTTTTCTGGTGCAGAACTAGAATTTTTCAGCTTTGCTGGCCCCAGCTATGACTGAGGGCTGGTTATTCTGCACCTCTGCCTCACTGCAGGTTTCTGGGCTGTAATAAGAAATGCCTTGCAAAGACAGAAGTGCTTTGAAACGTGGGCTGTGCTGGATGCAATGCAGGTGAGACACAGCAGGGAAAGAAAGAGGCCAAACTTTATTCCCGGATACCCATCCCTCGGCACACCAAAAGACTACAGACATCTGTATGTTGTGACTCAGGTGGGTGAGCTCATGGTTAGCAGAGCTCTCTTGTCACACAAATGGCTGAGATCCCAAGAAATATATGTGAGATTTTTCATGGTCTTTTTTTGCTACCCTCTGGGCAGCTGGTAGAAGAGGATATTTCTAATTCGCTTTATAGGATTTTAGGTGCACAAGAGAACCACAGCACATCAAAGAGGAATAAATGCTGTAATTCCCTTGAAAGGTCGTGGCTTTTACAGAGCTCTTTGTTGCTGTTAAGCTCTTTAGGGAACGCTGTATTCAGTCTATCGCAGACTTGATGGTGGTAGTATGATGCTCAATGCCCATCCATCCCTATTACTTTTTCAGCCTCTGGGTAATGATCCAGATCCTCAAAGGCTGTTAAGTGCCTGATTTAGTTTGAAACCTTTGGGAATTTGGCATCTAAATCTTTAAATGCTCTGCATTAAAGACTGCCCTGCAAAAGCTGACTTGTATATGCTTTACTTTAACGGTCTCTGTGTGTATTTAATGATGCATGGAGTTACTTACATTGCCCATGGAGGCTTTTCTGTTGTGTCATGTGTGGCTTTGGTTGTGCTGTTCTCATCTGAGAAAGGGCAGGTTGGGGTAGGAGCAGGACTATTGCAATCCCTGTGTCGGTGGTCACTAAGAGGCAACCCAAGGTGCAGGTCAAGGGGCAACAAACTTGGCCCCAGTCTCCAGAAACACAGAATAGAATCATAGAATCATAGGATTGTGTAGGTTGGAAGGGACCTTTGAGAACATCAAGTCCAACCATCAACCCAATGCTGCCAAAACCACCACTAAACCTTATCTCTCAGCACCATGTCTACCCACCTTTTAAATACCTCCAGGGATGTTGATTCCACCACTGCCCTGGGCAGCCTGTTCCAATGGTTGATAACACTTTCAGTGAAGAAATTTTTCCTAATAAAAACTGAGGGAGACTTCAGCAGCAATGACAACTGGCAGGTGAAAGGTGCCCACCAAAACTCTGCTACTGGGAAGAGTATTTCTGACGATAGCTGAGTTTTCCATACTGATTTTCAACATTGTGCCCTGTGCAGAAATGGGTGGTTTTAAATAAGACGGAAGTTTAGCAAGTGGTGCACCCCTAGGAAAAGCAAGATGTGTAAATAATATGGATTAAACAGAGACTAGAAAAAGTCACTGAAAAAATAGGGTAGTTTGGGAATGATTTAGCCTCTTTCCAATTTTTGGAGACTGTGTCCTTGGTAAGAGACCAGACCCTGCTTTGGACCTGGTATGAAATGAAGAAGGACAACTGAAAGGTCTGGACAAGGCAATAAGCGTTATCAAATAAAGAGAATTATCCAGTCTCAGGTGGCCTTTATGGGGAGCGAATAATACACTGTCAGTAAAGGGAATTCAGACTACTAAAAGTTAAGTTTACAGCAGACAGAGCTTCAACCGAGACCCTGTTTAGGAACTTAAAAATCTAAGCAAATAATCTTAGAGATTTTATACTGATCTCAAATAAGCAATGCACTGAGAAAGATGTTAAGACATTTCTGTATATGGCAAAAATACTGTCAATAGCAAAACAAAGGGAGGTGTGAAGCTGTAGCTTGTTGTAACAAAAAAGCTAACATAAGCTCTGTGCTGATCCTGCACTTTTCCTCCTGTTTCTCTGATGTAGTCTTGGCAAAAGACAGTACTTCTAACAGCTCTGTATACGTGACATGCATTTTCATTACAAACATGGTGTGGAAAGGTCTGAGAGTGCGTTGTGGGTTAGTGGGCATGAGTTTTTGGATTTTCAGGGAAGTGCAGACCTTTGAGGCATAAAATATTTTCTCCAAATGAGGGGCTGGTGGAAAATGGTGGCAGAGATGTGAAGTGGCCAGCCTGGCTGAGAAGTTAAAGCCTAATCCGTGTGTGCTGCGGTGTCACTTAACAGAGACCTGCCAAGAAGGTGGTGTCGGCTGCTAAGTTTTAGATGAACAAGGAAATAGATGAGGCAGAAGGAAAACACAGTACAATTGGGCCCTGGGAAGGCTCACCATGTTCATGGCCATGTCTAGAATGGTGACCAGGACAACAGTCTTTCATCCCTTGGGGTAGTGCCAGTGTTGGAGGCCCTCATTGCAGCCTCTTGGAAGGAAAATCCCCTTCAAAGGAATAGAGCTCCCAGCAAAAGGGGACTGAGTCAGCTGTATTGCTTAGGAAAGCCTCAAAGAGGTCACATACTCAGCAACGGCAATTGCTGTGCCCCAGGATGATCAAGAGCCTGAGTTAATGGACCAACTGCAGCTGACAAAGTCATCCTGATGTTCTGAGTGAGATCTGCTGGTCTCTGCACTAGCCGACTGAACATCGTCCATGTGTAGATTCCAGATACAGATCATTTCATTTCAGGCACGGGACTCAGCTGCCGAAACAGAAGTGAACGCTATGAGATACCTGAGGGTAGGGACATCAGGACAGTGTAGGACTTGCAGGAGTACCACAGTCTTGTGCAGCAGGAGCTGGAGGGGCGGTGACATTCCATCATGCCTACCATAGCGTTATGCTCTGGCCTATTGGTAACTGAGTCATTCCTTTGGGGGACTTTGATGCTGGATTAAGATGCATGCAGGCAATGTCTGGGGTCCTGTTGTATACCTGGAGACCTAGGCAGTGTGGTGGCCAGGGTCACTCAGCTGGGATGTCTCTGCTTCCATAAGCTGAATCGCTTTCCATGGACTCCACTGCCTGGAAGAGGAACTGGGACACCCAGTGCTCCTAGGGACAACTCTACTCATCTCTGGATAGATCCCTGTATTGCAGTGATGTTGATTTTTCTATTTTTATTACCATTAGATTGGTTAGGGGAAACTCTTGCAAACTCAGTCGCAAGAGGCATTTTGAAGCATCAGTTACGTTGTGTTCCTGTGAAATGGAGATGGCTGTCCCATGGTCAGACCCCAGGGAAGCAGAGTACTCTAGGATGCCCTAGTTTGGACCAGCCATAACACCTGCTATTCTGGATGGTAACACCAGTGAGTGCCAAGAAAAGCTGTTCACTAGACTTGACGAATTCATAATAGTCTTCCGGCTGGAGGGGCAACAGGCACATGAGTGAGGAGACATGGGGCAGTTACAGCGGTTATTGCTGTTCATGCTGCAGGTTGTGCTGTTTTCCTAGGATAATTGGTACAGTGCGATCTAAAACATTTACCCACCATTGCGGACAGAATTTTCTGGCATCCTTAGCCTCACATACCTTTTAAACATGGCTCTTAAATCATCCTAGAGGCTACACTGGGGTGGATTTCAACCTGGATGCCTGAGATTGGTTCTTTTTCTGTCCTTGGAAGCATCAGCATTTAAGTGACTGAGTGGATGGACTGATAGTGGGAATTAGGAGAGCAAGCCCTGATTTCACAACATGCCAGGAAGAAAAATCGAACAAGAGTAGTATAACATCATAGTCTGGTTCTGCTTTTCATCTTGGCTGTTCTTCAGGGAAAGAGAGCAGAACAGCAGACTTTGCTGGAAAACATGCTCATTTTCACAGCTTTTTTGTACGCTCATCTGCAGTTTAGGGGATTTAGTGATCCAAATGAAGGTGGAACATATCCTTAACCTCTCCCCAAGCCCAGACAACGTGTATGAGAACATATACATCCACGTGTATTTTTTTTCTTATGGCTGAAATAGTCAGAGGACATTTTACTGCTTGACTTCATCTTCTCTTCCCTGAGAAGGTTCAGCCTTTTTCAGAAACAAATGAGTAGTTACTAGTGACAGGTGGGTTGGAATACTTTCTCTCCCACTCCATTGGCGTCTAAAATCTTTGTAGTGAATAGCTCTGGAAATATCACTCTTATCGTTTACTCTTAAGCCCATGCCCAAGGCTCAAAGGCTTTCATAGAAAACAGATTGCCTGCTTTCTAAGTCACCCTAGGAGTGTTGCATTACGATGTCAAACACACACACACAAAAACACAGTAAAGAATTTGTTGCTAGCAAAACGTCTGTATTAAAATACAAAGAAAAGTTTCCTGTTGGGAACAGTAATTAATAGACTCTCTTCTGTATTGGTACTAACAAATAGCACTGCAAGTTCCTTTTTCCAAACAGACCACAGTGTTCTTGAGGAATAAATTCCACCACTGTCATTCTGAACCTCAGCCTAAAAAACAAAGACGTCAAAGACAACAGTACTGTGCATCCTAGTAATATTCCAGCATCATTACACTGGTTTACTGCAGCGTGTCCCATCAGATGTGGATTATATCTGGACACTGCTTGGTGACGGCAAGCTCACAGGGCTTCCTAATGTGTTTGAGAAGGCGATAATTGCATTGGAGCCCTTGCAGTTCTTATTCATACCCAGGATGTCCACACTGGTTTGCTCTGGCTCGGTTTTCCTGAAGATGTTTTTCATGGTCGACTGAAAGTTATTGGTCACAAAGCAGTAGACAATGGGGTCCATGCAGCTGTTGAGGCTACTCAGAGTCACTGTCACATGGTAAACGAGGAGGCTGACATCATGGGGCATGCCTGTGTTGATGGAGATTGCTACCTGGCGCACGTGAAAAGGAGTGAAGCAGATCATGAAGATGATGAGGACGGTGATAAGGAGTTGCACAGCCCTCATTCTCCTCTCCCGACTCTGGTGCATGAGGCTGGGCTTGGACAGAGCACACATAATCCTGGTGGTGAAGAAGATGATTATGATGAGGGGGAAGAAGTACTCGCAGACCATCAGGACCAGAATCTTGGAGAGGCAGCACTCAGCAAACTGTATTGCCATGGTCAGGATGGAGAAAGTCACCACAGTGGCAAAGATCCAAATGAAGACGCAGATCCCCTTGGCACAGGTGGGATTCCTCCATTTACGTGAGGCCTCCACCTGTACAATTGCCAGATAGCGGTCAACGCAGATGCACGTCAAGAAGAGGATGCTGCAGTACATGTTGACAAAGTAGCCAAAGATATGAACCAAGGAACAATTCAGGCAGTCCCCTGCACTATAGAACATGATGATCCGGACAGGCAAGGAAAAGCCCACCAAGAGATCTGTAACAATCAAGTTGATGGTGTAAATAACAGAGGTGGTTTTTGTCTTGGTACGGAAGCAGAAGACGTACAGTGCCAAGCTGTTCAGCACAACACCCACCAGGAAAATGATGGCATTGACTATCATCAGGGCAATCCACAGGCTGTAAAATTCTGTGTACAGTTCTTTGTCGGGGTGGATGAACTTGGAGAACAAGTAGATGCTGGAGTTAGGTTGCTGGGTGGCGTTCATAGAGTCAAGGGCTGGCAGTTGGGTGGAAGAGGTAGGCATGGTCACTGACTTCCCAGCAATCTGGAAGAAAAGAAACAGATGTATTGATGGTTAAGTCAGCGTTCCTTAGGGCTCAAAATATTGTCACCTAAGAACATTTTAATCAACATATTTGTACATATTCTGTAGTTATGTATACTGCTGTACTCTCTCAGTGTCTCATCTGTCCATATGGAATTACCAATAATCGCTAGGAAAATACCTGGGTTTATAATTACTGCTTCCAGTGGTTGTAGATGCATGTTTTGGAGAAGACACACAATCTCCACTTCAAGTTTCTCTTCCTCTGCCCTGTGCAAAAGTGGTTTTAAGGCCTGAGCAAGAACAGAGAAGTGAACTATGCCAAGGGGAGCAAAGGAGAAGGGAAAGTCGGGGGACCTACACGTGGTCATGTTTGAGCCAGCCACGTGGCAAATGGCCCAGAGAAACAGGCAGGGTTGCTGAGTCCAAGCAGGGTGCTTCGATGCTTATGGAAGGCACAGGCCATTTTCTGCTGCGACAGGGAGGATCAGGCCAATATGCTCCATTGGAGCAGCTTCTTCCTGGCTGTAGGCTCTTCCTGCCCTGCCATAGGAGCAGGGTAGTGCTGGCAGCCAGAAGACATTTGCCCAACCTATTGGCACAACCATAGCCCCAGCATCTGACTCCTAAAATATCACGTCCCTTCCCTTGTCCAGGTGATCCCATTAGAGAGTTACAGGCAGCAGCATTTTCAGGAACTGTAAGATTTTCCTCAAATCAAAGGATGGCTGAATTTTCCAAGAAAACACAAGCAGGTTGTGTGGCATCTTCTAGAGATCTGCACACGCAGCAACAGCAGCCAGGAGATTTCAAACCAAGGGCGTCAGCCGCTACGCCTGCCAGAGTTTGACAGTTTAATTTGCAAATCATTCCTGACTTACACAGTATTTTAAACTGATTTGTATATTAAAAAGATTTTAAAAAAAGCCCAACATATACAGAGACTTGGCTGGTTTCAATAAAAATAAATGGTTGAAAAATGTCTGGAATATCTCGAAGTGTTTGAGCAGGACTTTGAGGTTAAAAAAATCAGCTTGAATCAGCAGAGAATGATGCTGAAAGACTTGAGTTATGAGGGTTTGAAATCCCTGCTACCAAAGAGCCAAGTGTGGAAGGGCTAGGAGAGGAGGAGCTGCAAACATCTTCCAGCCCTCACAGGAACCGCGGTGTGCCTAGGCTGCGTGTCTCAGTGAGGAAGGCTTGGATTGCTGAGGGAGTCTGAATATCCCCCAAGCATGTCCCACCCTCTGGCAGCTGGCTTTCTGCCTGCACTAATCCTTTTCGCTTCTTACGGGAATCGGGAGGATGGACCGAAGGTGTCCCATTGCCTGGAAGATGCTTCAAGCTGTTGGTGGCCGTGTACAAAGCGGAGGAGGAAGCTACCTAGGTCAGAAGCTTTCCAGTGAAAAGTGGATCCTCAGGAGAGTTCCTGCTGGCCAGAAGCAAATGGTTTGCAGGGACAGTCCTAACTGGGTCCAGAGAGCATCGCGGCAGCTCTCAGCCTGCCTGACAAGAGCCAAAGCCTTTTCCTGCCTAGCCACCAAAAGCTTGCTTCTTGGTCTAATGAACTACAAATCCCTGCTGGCCATAACTCTCAAGTTCCTGAACTCCACCATGCCTCCTGACAAAAGCAGAAGGCTTCCAGATCTCTGGAATAAAGAGCTGGGGAACTGGGATTTGGGAGAAGAGATTCCAAAGTCTCTGTGCATTTGCTGGACACAGCACTGCTGGTACGTCTCACCAGTGCTGAGCAGAAGAGAACAATCACCTCCCTCAACTTGCTGGCAATGCTCCTCCTCAGGCAACCCAGGAGGCTGTTGGCCTTCTTTCTCACAAGGCTGCATTGCTGACTCATGTTCAACTTGGTGTCCACCAGGACCCCCAAGTCCTCTGCAAAGCCCCTTTCCATCTATTTGGTCTCAGGCTGTACTGGTGCATTCCTCCCGTCCTGGTAAAGCCTCTGCTGGACCCTCTCCTGTCTTTCAGCATTCCCCTGAACATCGTGGTTCCAAACTAGATACCTCTTCAGTGATGAATCCATGGAGGTAATCATTCCCCTCCATCTGCTGACCATGAATCTCCTGATGTAGCACAGTATGTACTTTGCCTTGTCTGCAACGCACACTGCTTGCTGGTTCTTTTTCAGCCTAAGATCCACCGTAACACCCATGTCCTTTTCAGTAGAGCAGTTCCCAGCCTGTACTGGTGAATGGGGTCATGGGGTATGGCCAGGCAGGCTTCTATGGAGGACCGAGTGACCAAAGCGTGGGTGCTTTCCTGACCCTTCTTACTTTGGAGAGGGCTGGGAATGAAATATATTTGGTAAACGGTCAACATTCCAGATCAAGAGTCCATGAGGACTACAGCCTAGTGGTTATTCTGCGTGGTTCATTCAAGCCAGGTGAGCATGTAGCAGAACATTTGTTGAGCAAAAGCAGAGGTTAGGACTGAGAATTTATAGGACCAGGTGTGAAGTTCCCTCTGGAAATTCTTGGAGAAGTGACTTTGCCATCATGATCGAGCTCAGGTCTGTTGGCCCGGAGTCTGGTGATTGCTCTAGTTTCTTCTTGCCTCTCATCTGGTCTATGGAAGTAGTGTGAAAGAAAAAGCTGGGTTTTAATATCCTTGAGCTTAAAGGATATATGCATTCAAATGGCATTTTTTCTGTTTAGGTAGATACTCAAACCCAAGTAGTTGTATTGTCCATTGGAATGGCTGGTGCTCAGTCATAAAGCCCTCCTTAGATCAAACCCAGTTTCGGATCATGCTGCGGGACTGAAACCCTGAAGCCTGGGATCAGACCACCTGTGATATCCCAAAGAACTGCTGGGCAAAGAGGAGCAACCCTAACTTGTCCCCACTTAGGTCATCTCCAGCAGCAACTGGATGTTGGAACGTCTTGTGTGTCAGGAATGACCGGATTACCTCATCCGGCACTGAACTCCAGTGGCAGCCAAAGTAGTGCACATGTTCATATTATTTTGTCTGGGCCTGATTGAGCCTGCAGACTCCTGGGGAAGAGTCTCGTCTCTTTACATTTTGTTCAAGCACGTCCTCAGTGAATACCAGGAAAAACTGGACCCAAGACTGGCTGAAGGTACTGGAGCTGCAAAGTCTGGCACCTGAGAAAGATGCATGGGGAGAATGCAGAATGCTGGCCCTTTTTCTAATGATTTTCTAATATTCTCACCATCTGATCTTCCCTGTTTGTTTGTTTTGCTCTTTAATTACAAAAACAAACTGAAAGGAGCAGATGCCTGGATCTGCTCCCAGATTTCTCTTTGCAGATGCTGTCAAGAAGAGCACCGTGGAAGCCATTGCACCAGTGCAAACCAAGAAATAAAGACTTGTTTGCCCCTTGGGTGCAGCGTAAGCTTGTATATCTGTGTTCATACAGATAGTTGAACAAGGGGAGAAGACAAAATCACCCATCCCATCCCTTTGCATGGCCTGAGTGTATTCAGTTGCGTATGCATTTGTCTTATTGTAATTCTCAGGCATTAGCCGTTTGCTCTGATTTTACATTGTGTTAGCAGCTTGCCTCTGCTGGGAGATTTTTCTTCAGGCTCGGATCCTTTATCATGAACACCTGATATTCGTCTTACATTTTTCCTTTCCTGCCTCAGTGAAGTCAGTAACTCAAAACGCATTCAGATGTTGCTAATCCTCACAAATGCTATTGAGGTGCGTAGGGCACTTTACAGACTGATGGAAAAAGGTCCGCTATGAGTACTGTCCGTACACAGAAATTAAAATCATCAGCACATACAGCGTGATGACTTACACAGTCACCTCTTCCACTGAGCCCCACGTGCAGGGAAATAAACTCCAGATATAGTAAACAGCTAAAAAACAGGCAGCATTTTGTTTGCCAAATTAAATATGCAAGGGAGGAGCTGAATTAGAGTTCGTGTCTTTCCCCAGTCCATCGCTGCCCTGCCTGAACTCAAAATCCAAGCAACTACATGAAAGAAGTCCCAACTAATTTAATTAATTCTGAAGATTTCCTGACTGACAGGCTGTGGAAAAGCTGCCTCTTGGGCTGCAGTGGGAAAAGTCTTCCTCTAATCAAATTGTTACGATGGATGTTTGGGTGAATGGCCTTTTCCTTTCTTTGTGGGACTGCCCTCATCTCATGGCTGACAAGCAGAGGGGACGGAGAGCTGTACTGGCAAAGCAACAGCATTCCTCTGGGTGCTTTTAATGCGGTGGAGCTGGACCAAACCCCTGGTTAACAGCTACTAAGTATTTTTCCATTGTGGGTCTCCAAGCACTTGACAAAGGTACGTTGCCCCATCTTTCAGCAGGCTGAACAAGGCCCAGAATGGCAGCGTGACCTCACGTCTGAGGAAAAGCAAACATTTCCAAAGATTTCCAATTCTTCCCACCCCCTCTAGTCCCCCATCAAAAAAATTACACCAACCAGGTCTCTATCTCTGCCATCAGAAATACTCATGCAGGTGTTAAAGTGAGTCAGTTCAGCTACCCATCACCATGGTGTGGTGGCATATAGCAGCCAGTGAAGGTCATGGCTAAAGACATGAGAAACTTTGCAGCCTCTGCAAACATTTATTTTGCTATTTTTCGTACTATTTATTGCTTGCAGTTGCGGCATGAGGTCAGGCAGAGCTATAAGAAGCACAATCACCTTTGCTTACAGAGTAAAGAGCCTTTGTGCTAACCCCCTTCCTAAAATCTTCAAAGGGTTTGGAGCTCAGCCTTCTTCTTGCCTAATTTAGCTGTCAGCCCCCCAGATTTCCATGCAATCCCTGTTTCTTGGAGCTGCCAGTCTGCAAAGCCCGAGGTGGGTAAACATGCATCCTTCTGAGCGCCGTCTGACCGCGCCAGTTGGCCTATGCTGTTATATTATACCTCTCCGGCTGGATTTTGTCTGTCTGGCTGGGAGACTGTGGGTAGCATTTCCTTAAAAGTACAGCAGGCATCTGGGTAGAAATGGGATAAGGGGAGGGACGGAGACTGGAAGTTGACCTGGTTTCCCTTGTTCTGGTAAAGGTCCCTGCTCAGCACTGGGAGAGGGGGACTTGCTCTGAAATGCTTTCTCGTTGTTGCGTGACACAACCAATTCCGTCGTTCTTGGGCCAAATAGGAAACAGATGGTCGCTGTGCTGAAACCAGGTCTCGCAGCCTCTTCCCTCCCTCGCTCGCTGCTTGGCATCACACTTGTTCATTTAGAATGGGCAGCTCAACGCTACGTCTGCCGCAGGAGCATGTCCTTGACCATCCTGTGTTTCATTCCACCCAACTTTTTGCTTGCCTTAAGCCTCACCCTCCACTCGCTGAAGTTAACGGGGTTCACTTCTTTGACCCAGGGGACTTTTGGATCTGGCTCAGCAATTCAAGTAATGGGATACAAAAGAAAAGGCAGGTCAGGCAACCGAGCTTTGTCCTAACTGCTCTCCAAAAGGGTTATTTATTGGTGTGTGCAGATAGGATCTCTGCGTGCAGACCTAGAGACAGAGAACAAGAGCCATGCCCTGGAATCGGAAAGATGAAAAGGACATTAACGAACGTGAGCCAGTGTTATTTAGTATAAACAGCTTTTCTCATCTCCCTGTCCTTAATCATTCCACCTAACATGGCAGCCTGGCTCCTCTATCATTCCCCTGTCCCCCGCACCCTGTCCTGCCTGCTAGTGTTACTCTGCTGCCTGGGATGGCAGCAGCGTGTGTTTAGCTTTGCAGCCTTTCCGTGTTTAAAGTTCCCTGGGTGATTTATCATCGTATTTATAAATGAAGGGTTAAACTCATTCTCTTTCAGTTTAAATTGTATGATTCTCCTTCTGGCAAGCTCTCGCTCAACTCTGGCTCAAACTGGCCAAATATGGTGTTTTTGTGCATGTTGAGGACCTTGCCCTATACGTGGTAGAGCTTGTTCTGCGTGCCTCATGCTCAGTCTGGGGAGGGTGGGTTTGCTGACAGTGGGAACTGAGGGAGAAAGGGAGACAAAGGGAATGAATCCAGCTGCTGAGAGGGAAAAGCTGGTGCCCATCTAGCCCTCAGGCTGTGAGAAGGGAGCTAATGCCCATGGGAAAAACATCTGACCCTAAAGCAGAAATGGGGCTTTAGGGTCACTGGGGGGCTATTCCCAGGACAGGGAAGATCCTATACTTGAGGGCATCAGATCTCTGCTCTCACTTGGTTCTTGGGCTTTGATGTCTCCTAGAAGCCTGCAGGTCTGAGGGTGGCCGGACAGAGTGTGTGGTACACCCAACTGCTGGGAAATTGCAGTTGGAAATAGTCAAACCAACTGCAGAGTTGGATTATTCCTTTCCCTCCAGTGCCGTGCAAATTAAAGGTGCTTTGGAGACACAAACCACGTAGTCCTGTGAGCGTCAGATTAAATGACACCTGCTTTCTTATGGTTTCATGTCTTGCAGCGGCTCGCAGGGCTGGATGAATGCTTTGCCCTGGTTGAGATGCTTATTATAACTTTTTCCCATGTGGACACTTGACTGCCTTAATGAGCACTCACATTCAGGCTCTTCCCTTGGCTCCGACGCTTGTTTGACTTTCTCCTCTCTTTGCTGCCTAATTTCCTGAAAATTGAGGTGATGTTTCCCTTCTGCCAAACTTGGGTTGAAATTAGCCAACAGACTGAAACACATTAGGAGGATGGAGGGAATCAGAGCCGACACACAAATAGGCATTGAGAGTGTCCTTGTTTCCTCTACTATGAACCTGCAAGGAGTTTGCTAGCACTCTCCACCACATATCCTTTCATTTAGGTCTTATTATCTGCAAATTCACAATTGTTTTGGCATTGAAACGCTGTAAAGAGGGCTGGACGGCTTCTTTGCAAAGAGAGAGTGTTGCCTGCCTCTCATTGTTTTTTCCTGAAGTGAAATAATTTCAGATTTATACCAAATCATATCTTTCTCATGGCAAAACCAGCCTGACTGGGGACAGGTGATAGCTAATTGCCTGGTGTCTGCACTGGTCAGCCATGGCATGCTTGCCCACGTGTAATGAAAATTGTGATGGCCAGCAACTCCTAATTTGTCCAGTGGTTTGAATGGCCATGTGCTGAATTACAGCTTTTGTCTGGAAGAAGAAAGCTGTGAACTTCACTTTGCACAACAGCAAGAGGGATTAACCCCCGTTACTGACTTTTGCATCTCTGAAGTTGCCCGTGGGAATCAGATTTCCCATCTGGCCAGAGAAAAATCTCGGATGTCCAGTCCCAGGCATAGTCTGGGCTGTCCTTCAAGTCATGTAAACTGTCACAGATTAAGGATGTGTGGGGGCTAATGCGATGCTGGTTGTTGGGCTGGTGTTGCTGATGTGCTGTTGAGCCGTTTGCCTCCTGCCTGATGTGCTCAGTTAGTCTACATATGGTCCTTCATCTCCAAGGCCCTGCTATGGACGGGCGATGGGTAGTGCCATCGAACACCGTGCTGTGTTCAGGGCTGTGTGCATATTGAGTGGACCTCATGCTCCCCAGCAAGCCTAAGACCAAAATCAGGTCTTCTGAGAGTGAGAAACCCAGATGCCTCGTTCAGTTTGGGACAAGCAATAGCCTGTGGGTGCTCAAGCAATGATTTAATCCAACAGGTCATCCTAGGGGATGAGGGATCACTGCCAGTTAGAAGAGGGAGAGCACAGCTCTCTGAACTGCATTCCCCTTCTTCACAGAGCAAAGTGACCCAGATGGGAGGGAGGCCACTCGCCTTGGCCCAGATGCCTGCTCTCTGCATCTAGGCTTGAACCTGCTGCTTAAAACAAGGTGAAGGACCACCAGTCCAGAAAGATCTGCATGTTCCTCCCCCAGCCCTGCCCTAAGCATGCATGGAAAATATGGAACGAAGCTCCCAAAGATACACAGAGCAGGAAATTCATGTGCTGGCAGATTTCTTATAAGTTTATACCTCCTCTCTGCTCATTTGCAGCAGTAATGCCTCAGCCCTTGAAAGAAGGAGCCCAGATGTACCAGTACGAGCAAAGAAAGAAGTGGGATTGTACATACATTGGCTTTGGACCTGCAAATGTGCACCCAGCAGCGTTGGGCACCCAGAGGTCCTTCAGCACATCTCTAATGGGGTTTGCTAGTACTGGTCACCTTAAAGTGCTAATAAAGGGTTTACACCTCCGCTTGCTTCTTTGTACCGCACTGTGTAGAAAAGTCCCTCCTGAAATGTTTAGACATCTACAATGCCTTATTGACACCGTTGCATTGTTCATGTCCCTCTTTTCTACATTACCAGATCTTGTCCTTGGAGTGACAGAAATATTAAGCGTCTTGCTGCATGCTCTAGAAATCTTGCTGTTAGCATTTAAAAGACCAACATCTCGTAGCCTGTCAGGGCTAGTACCGAGTGCCATCTGTCACAAGGGAGCATGGAGTGACATCTCTGCAGTAGACGCTGTGCGTTTCTAGCTCTGACATTTTAAGAGAAATCAGAGCATGACTTCCTGCCTGTGTCCCTCGTGGACCAGTAGAATGTGAGGGAAAAGCGCTTATTTTTTGGAGAAATTTTTTTTTCAAGAGGGTTTAAATATTTTTTAAAAAGCTAGATCTGGAAAGAAACATGTGGATTTGGAGTTTTATAGGTCCAGCCAGTAGAGACGGATTTGTGCCTGTCTTCTTGGGAGGTTATAACAGTACAAGAGAAATGCGTTTGATTTTATTGGGATTACGGTAATCCATCTAGCATTTCAAGGGTGTCTGGGACAAAGTGCTAGAAATGTCAGTTTGGAATAACAGCCATCGTGGCTGTGTACAAGGAGAACCCCGCAGTGAAAATTACCATATAGGCACATACAGGAACTTTACAGATGAGTGCAAAAAACATCATGTGAGATTAAACCGAGCAACACCTGGCCTGTGCATTGCCGCTTGCTTTCGAAAAGGAACTTCTTAATTTGCAAATTTAGCAATCTTCGCACACTTTTCCCTCTTTCTGCCTTCATCTGCTTCCTCTGTCCCTTGGCAAAAAGCCTGAGAAGGACAGAGCAACAGAGGTTTGCGGTTGAGGAATACCCTGGGGTCCTGCGTGGCCCAAGGATGCAGGACAGAAGAGGTGATGCTCCAGGGAGGAGGCACGAATGCAGGAAGGGACGAAGGGGCAATGCAGCGGGATGAGCAGCAGCCAAACCTGCCAGGGATGCAGCTCTGCAGCCCAGTGCTCCCTTCAAGTCGTGCTGCTCTCTTGGCTGCAGGGAGAAACTGAGGCACGGAGCCATGCCTGGGCTTGGCCCAGGGAATGCAGTGAGATGGGAGACCTGGCCAGGGAGCAGACTTTTTTTTTGAGGCATCCCAGGATGGATAACCGGATCTTAACCCTTTTGGAGACTGGTTTCTGTGGTTTCTTTTGCTAGGCACTGTGCTCCCCGTGCTTGCAGGGATTTGCAAATTTTGGATTTTCCAGGTTAACCTGGAAAAACTTTGAGCTGTTAGTGGGTGTGTTGCTATGAAAGCAGGGGATGTTTCTGAAGGAACCTGGTTAAGGACCTTGGAACGGACCTGTTTCTCCTCAGACTGACCCAGCAAGCACATTCACAGAAAGAAAACAGCACCTTTCCCAGAGTTGAGCTCGCGCCCTCCTGCACAGCCAAACAGAGGTAAAACATCCCCAGTCACAGCTCACCCCGTGCCAGGCAGTGCACTGTCTCCTCTCCTGGCTTCCAAACCCTGCCTGAACACATTTCCCCCAGATTTCATTATGCCTGGGAATACACAGATACAAACAAGACATCAGCCCACCCCTCACAAGAGCCGCCGAAGTACTTTTCAGTGAGGGAAAACCAGTACCTTTGCACAATTTTCATCAAGCCCATCTCCTCAGGAAACAATCAAGTACCACAGCACTGCCCCAAAACCCAAAAGCAGAGAAGCTCACAGCAGGGGAAGCCCCTCTCCAGGTTGGGCACCTCCTGATGAACTTCCACACTTGCCCCGAGGGCAGAGCCAGGGGCTTCCCGAGCTGCTCATCCACATGTTGGGTGCAGGACCCTCTCCCCCACCATCCCCGCCAGGGTTCCCTGCTGCAATAGCCATGCTTTCCACTCCGGACTTGGGGTACGGTCTCCAGTGATTCCCACCCAGCCCCTGCTGCCACCTCTCTGAACCCATGCCTCCCCTTTCTCTCTGACCGATATCCCAAAGCATTCCCTGCAGTGGTCCCTGCGGTGTATTCCTCCACGACGGACTGACTTACCTCTGGCCCGATCTCCCTTCTATGTTAGAGGAACTGCCGGTAAGAAAATTTCCTCGTGGACCTGAATGCTATCGCCCCAGGAAAGAGACATCTGTTCCTACAAGCAGAACAACTGGAGTGACTACAGAATATGAAGAAATGCCTAATCTCTCTCTCGCGCTCTCTCTCCCCCCCCCTCTTCTAAATATAGCCTTGCAACTAATGGGAAAAAATACACACTACCAAAAAAAAAAAAATATTTCCACTTGTCTTTAGTGTTCAGAATTTCTCCCCAAACATCTGGCTCTTTGCCCTAAATCTCTCTGAAATTTATGAAGTGCTGGAAACTCTAAAGAGGGCTCCAGCCTTCCTTACGGTGCTAATGCCTGAACATCTCTAGTAAACTAAACCTGATGTTGCTGCCCCCCTCTTGTCCCCTCCCCGGGTCAATTTTCCTGTGTCTCTGTGGGAACAAAATCTCCTTGCGAGAACTTGCCAGCTCCAGGCCACCGCAATGCCACCATGTGAGACAAGAGGAAAATACCTCTCTTTTCATCTTCCTGATATGAACTGGGATTAGACAGAAGCATCCCTGGCAGTTGCAGGAAGGAGGTGGACCAAATGCCACAAAACCTGTGACATGCTTTGAACCAACCCAGCTGTCCAGACCCCGAGAAGAAACCTTGCACAGGGAGACAAAGGGTGACCCCGCACACTTCGGTGACGCTCTGGCTGCAGTCATTTGGGAGAGGGGTTAATAAGATCGATCCAAGGACTGGGCTGAAGTGGCTGAGTGTAGATTAGTCAAGAGTGGAAACAGAGAGCCTGAGGTTCCACCAAGGAGTCCCCCAACATGTTCCTCCATCCTCACGCAGCCCTTCCCTACTGGTGGTAGAGTCATTGTCAGGTCCATCTCAGAGTTGGGATTTGAGTATCCCTTCACCCTTGGCTCTATGAGAAGAGACTGGGATTGGACAAAGCATAATGAACTATCCAAGTGTTGAGATGGATTCAAAGCACATGGCCAGATCAGCTTTCAAGATATCTCTGTTGACCAATGCTGCAAGGACCCAAATCTCCCAAATCCCCCGAAGTCCCACCTCATGATGGGTTACTTACTGCTCTAAATTGCATACCAAAAAAGCCCTCTTTTTGAGGGCTTGCACAGATATTCTCTCCCCTGGAGGGTTTACAGTAGCTTTAGAGGTCCCATCTGGGAAAAAAAGGCAGAAAAAAATAAAGCGAGAAGTTGGATCAAATGTAGTTATTTAGAAGGACAGGGAGGATGGATGCTGGATTTTAGTGTCAGCCCTGGACTGGTCTTTTCCCTCACCCTTTAGATAAAGACAACACTGGTGCCAATGCAATAAACATGCAGGATATGGCCCGTCACAACACGACAGGATCAACTGAGCAGCATTGAATTCCAGGTCAAGAGGCCAAATCCATAAATAGAGGAGAGGTAAACTCCACAGATGCGTGTCTCACTGGAGCACAAACAGTAGCTATGGTTATTAGAGAAGGTTGACCTCATTTTCTGGAATTAGTTTTTCACCCTTGGATCTTTCCCAGAAAGACTGAGCTGATCTTTTTTGTCTGGTTATTTTATTGATTTTCTATTTTGAGTTTCCTCACAACGAGGGACAGATTCTTCCCCCAATTTCAGGAACATCCTCCTTAACTTTAGGTGCCCCCTGATCCAGGCATCCAGCCTTTCACAACTGACCTGCAGCTCTGGCACGTGCCTGGGCTCTCATCTGCTTTTCACTTCCTTATGACTTGGAAAACAAGTGTGATGGGAAGGCCTCCACGAGCCCTGTCCGGTTGCCTTCACTTCATTCCATCTTGGGAGTTGAACAAGGGGAAGAACAAAAGAGAAGAAACCAACCTCTAGTCCAACGCTGGGCAGGGTGGATGAGCTCGGACCCTGTCATTCTTATTGCCTACGGTGGCCAGTGCTTAAGTTTCCCCCAGCTTGTCAACAAAACTTTGTACTTAGGAAACAGCTCTTGGGAGTTACAAATGCAAGACTGAACGGGAGAGGAGACTTTTCTCCAGGGTGAGATACTGGTCCCTACACTCTCTTCACCTGCTCTGGGACTACCTGGCCCTTCCCATGCGAGGACTGGCTTGGTTTTGTGCTTCTGCGTGACGCATGTGAGCCCTGTTCCCATCCCTGTGCACAGGATAATGAGTGCCCTGCACTCCCCCACTATCCCGACCTCTCCCTCCTTGCTGGATTTAGCAGACTCGGAGTGGTAACAGCTGCAAAGTTTCAAGTTGTGCCTGAGATAGCGCAGAGCATGCCATATCGGGAAGCAGATGCTGCTGTTAAGGTGGAGAAGGCACATCCGGGCCTGGGGCCACGCTTTGTCCCAGACACGGTTCCCACACTCGGCTTCAGGAGGAGTTGCAACCGTAGCTGATGAATGAAGAGCTTCTATCACATATTGATTTTCAGTCATGTATCACCCTCCCGGAGGAGAGGGAGAAAGGAAGAAGAAAACAAACGTGTAGCTTTAGGAAATGGAAAGTTTTCAAGCTCGTTTGCTGAATATGCAACAGTATTAAATATTGTAGTGAATGTGTTGAGATTGTAGGTAGAATAAGGTACTGTCACAGCCAAAATTAGCTTTCACAGAATCACAGAAACACAGAATGGTTCGGGTTGGAAGGGACCTTAAAGATCTTCTAGTTCCAACCCCCTGCCATGGGCAGGGGCATCTCCCACCAGACCAGGTTGCTCCAAGCCCCATCCAGTCTGGCCTTGAACACCTCCAGGGATGGGGCATCCACAGCTTCTCTGGGCAACCTGTCAACATCACAGTTACGTCAGGGAAAGGTGCTATTGGCCCACAATAATTCCTAGCAATTCCTTAACTGCCCCACGTAAAATAAGGATGAGACAGGGCTCCATTTAAAAGTCTTCTGTGGCACAGAGGAACAAAGCAAGAGGCCAGTTGGCTCTGAAGGAGGTTGTCAGAAGCCTGATACCACACATCACCGTGGGGAGATGTCTTCTCAGATTTTGTCAGGAGAAGGGTATACTTTTCCAGTCCTATTCAAAAATCACAGAATCACAGAATCATAGAATAGTTTGGTAAAGGTCATCTAGTCCAGCCCCCCTGCAATGGGCAGGGACATCTTCAACTAGATCAGGTTGCTCAGAGCCCCGACCAACCAGACCTTGAGTTTTTGCAGGGATGGGGCATCTACCACCTCTGTGGGTAACCTGGGCCAGTGTTTCACCACTCTCACTGTAAAATATTTCTTCTGTATCTGTCTGAATCTTCCCCCTATTAGTTTAAAACCATTATCCCTTGTTGTTTCACTACAGGCTGTGCAAAAAGTCTGTCCCCGTCTTTCCTATAAGCCCCCTTAAAGTACTGAAAGGCCACAATAAGGTCTCCCCAGAGCCTTCTCTTCTCCAGGCTGAACAGCCCCAACTCTCTCAGACTGTCCTCATAGCGGAGGTGTTCCATCCCTCGGATCATTTTTGTGGCCCTAAAAAGGGCAACTGAGTGTCCTTTCATCCCCTGCAGCAGGGGAAGAGATTGAGATTGGGCAGAGCATAACAAACTATTGCACTGCTGAGATGAGCTCAAGGCACATGGCTGGATTAGCTTTCAAGATGTCTCTGTTGACCAACTCCGTAAGGACCTAAACCAGAATCCAGTGCCTGAACATGCTTGGTTTTTTATTTTTAGGAAGTTGAATTTAGGCTCTATTATACTGAACAGCTCCTCACAAATGAATTATCTTCTTCAGTGGCAAAGGAGAGCTTCTACCCAAGCAAGTCTGGGACCCGGACCCGATGGAATCAGAGCTCAGAAAACTGAGGAGCCTTTACCATGACTACATGGAGGACACCACGTGGAATCCTCGCTACATGGAGGACACTGAAGGGTGAGACCTTCACTGAGCAGTCTGGGAAACCTCTTTTTACCAGCAACTTCAGAGAAAGCAAACTCACATGCCCACATACCTCTATTGAACATTCTCCCTGTTTTTCCACTGTCTTGCTACTGCACCAGGAAGCAGGAGAACCAGAGAGAGAAATGGGAACAAGGAACGCCCGCAGTCACAAACGCACACAAACACGAGCCTGTCCTCAGAAGACTGCTTGGAGGGGAGGTTGCCCAGCTGGTGTAGCTGCAGGTTGATGGAGAGGAGTAGATGGGATCTGCTCCCTGCTACGTGAGTAAACCCTTTGCCATGTCAGATCGAGTTAATGGCATGGAGAACAGTCTACATCAATTTTACCCTCCCCAACTGCTCCTCCTTCTAGAAAAATCTGCCCCAAAAGATCCTCAGGCCTCAATAAGCGCTGTAAAACACTCATGTATGTCCCTATGATATGCACTCCCCATGAGCCCTAAATTCTTGATTCTCTAGAGACTCCAGGGCTATCGTGGGATGCTGTGAGCCAGATGCAGAATTGACCCAGAGAATTTTGTTGGTTCTCACTGATGGACCAAGGATGGAGAAGTTGCTGTGCTGGATCCCCTTCCAGGAGTCACCTTTTACAGAGGATAACTGCCAAGAAAGCACCACATGGCATTTGGTTTAGAGGGAAATCTGTGGACACTGAGACTCTCCCCAAATGTGTAGCGATTTCCCTCCTTGCAAGGGGGCTTGTGCTTCAGTCCCATCACACTTCCTTATCGTTAGTGAGTGGGACGTACGTTGCCGTCCCCTGGAAGGAGTGTGGGAACGCTGTCAAAGGACGAGGAACAAGACACTGGCTTCTGTCCCGGCCCTGCTGCAGACCGTAATGGAGCCTGATAGATGAAAGCACCTGCCATAACTTTCACAGCCCCCTGCCAACAGTGAGGAGAGGAGAGAGAAGCTGAGATTTGCTGGGAGCAACTTGTAGCTATTCTGGTTTGGTG